>NC_133662.1:56906473-58106473 GCF_037893015.1 Macrotis lagotis
TTTGAGCCTCACTATTTGCCAGGAAGTGATTGCCATGATCTTAGGTGTTTTTTTTTTTTAATGCTACATTTCAAGCTTTTCATTCTCTTCTTCTTTCATCTTCATGAGGAGGTTTCTTAATTGTTCATTTTTTGCTGTTAGAGTGTTACTGTCTGCATATCTGAGATTATTTATTTCTTCCCACAGCCCTAATTCTAGCTTTTGATTTGTCCAGTCTGGCATTCCACATGATGTACTCTGCTTATGAGCAAAATAAATAAGGTGATAATATATGGCCTTGTCATACTCCTTGTGACACTGACATCCTCAGGAGTCAAATATATATAATGATCTGCTTCTCCTGTCTCTTTGAGGACTTGCCATTTTGTTGTAATATTCACAATCAGTGAATTTATTGTATTCAGAGGGGCAGAAGTAGATTTTTTTTTCTTTTTGGAAGTACCCAGGTTTCTCAATAATCCAGTGAATTTTTGCAATTTGACAGTTCCTGACTCTGAAAACTAGCCTGTACTTCATTCAGCTAATTCTTGGTCCTTATCTTGCTGAAGCCTAGTTTACAGAATTTTAGACATAACCTTACTGGTTGGTGAAATGAGTATAGTTGCTTGGTAGTTTGAATATTCTTTAGCATTTGCCTTCTAAAGAATTGGGGTATACACCAATCTTTTCTAATCTAGTTCCCAGTGTTCAGTTTTCCAAATTTGCTGCCATATTGAGTGGCATTTTGGCACCATCATCTTTTAGGATTTTAAATGGCTCAATTGGAATTCCCTTATCTCCACAATCTTTATTGTTAGCTATACTTTTCCAAGACTCACTTTATTCTCCAGGATGTTTGGTTCCAGCTTAGTAACCACTGCATTGTAGTTATCTATGATGTTAAGATCTTTTTTTGTAGTTCTCCTTTGTAATCTTATTGCCTCATATTAATCATTTCTACTTCTTTTAAATCCCTACCATTTTTGTTTTGAAACATTCTCCTGATACTTCTTTTTTTGAAGAGGTCTTGGCTTTCATTTGATTTTCTTCTTTTTTTTTTTTTTGCATTACTCTTCTAAGAAAAAACTTCTTATTCTTGCTATTCTCTAGAATTTTGCATTTAGTTGAGCATATCTTTCCTTTCCTTTTTTACTTTTCCTTCTTTTTTTTTGGAGTACTATTTTTCCTACTTGGATGCATATAACAAATTTTAACATTTTTACAAATTTTGATTTTAAATTTTCTCCTTCCATCTCTCTGAGATGGTTGCTTTCTTTCTTTTCTTGGCTATTTGTAAAGCTTTATCAGGTAACCATTTTGCTTTCTTGCTCTTCTTTTTTTTTTTTTGTTTTTGTTTTTTTGTTACTGCCTCTTGTACATGGTTCTTCAGGTATTCATATCAGATCTATCCCTTAAATCTGTTCATCAATTCTTCATATTCATAAGGGATGTTATTTAGCCCATACTTGTATGTTCTTTTTTTTTTCTTTTGCAAAGCAATGGGGTTAAGTGGCTTGCCCAAGGCCACACAACTAGGTAATTATTAAGTGTCTGAGGCCAGATTTGAACTCAGGTACTCCTAACTCCAGGGCTGGTACTCTACCTACTGCGCCACCTAGCTGCCCCTATACTTGTATGTTCTAATTCTTTTCCTTTCTTTGTTCTCTCTCTCTCTCTCTCTCTCTCTCTCTCTCTCTCTCTCTCTCTCTCTCTCTCCCTCCCTCCCTCCCTCCCTCCCTCCCTTCCTTCCTTCCTTCCTTCCTTCCGAGTATGAATTTTGAAATAAGAAACTCATTATTATGAGCCACAGTTAGTTCCTAGTCTTATTTTAGCTGACTCTCTATCTTTGACTGCAAAGTATATAACTGGTCTGATTTTGGTATTCACTGTCTGGTGATAGCCATGTGCAGAATTACTTTTAGGGTAGTTGAAGAGTGTTTGCAGTATCTAGCAAGTTATCTTTTAAAAAAGCCCTATTAGTCCCTGACCTGTTTCATTCTGTACTCCAAAACCAAACTTATTCCAATTATCCTTTGATTTTCCTGCTTTGGCATTCCAATCCCTATGACGACTGTGACATCTTTACAGAAGATGTAGGTTTTCAAAGAACTGATCATCTTTGGTCTCTTTGACATTACTGGTTGGAGCATAGACTTATATTACTGTTATGTTGAATGGTTTGCCTTGTATTCAAACAGCTATCATTCTATCATTTTTGAGATTTTCCCTCAGTACTGCTTTTATTGATTATAAGGGCTACTCCGTTTCTTCTAAGATGTTTTTGCTTGCAGTAGTATATGTAATGATCATCCAAATTAAATTCATCTATTTTCTATGTAAGTTCACTGATAGCCACAATGTCATTGTTTAATCTTTCTGGTTTTTTTTTTGACCACATTCAAAATACCTTGGTTCATAGAGCTTACAGTCTAGATTCCTATGCAATATTGATCTTTTCATCATTGGATTTCCCTTTTGTCCTCATACATATCCACAGCTGAGCTTATTTTTGGCTTTGGCCAGTCCGCCACTTCAATCTTCTTTGCTCTTCCCAATACCTTCTGACTGGAGGTACTCAGCTTTCAGAGTCATCTCTTTTATCATTTTAAAACTGTCCTTGGGATTTTCTTAGCAAAGATAGTTGAATGATTTGCCATTTTCTTCTCCAGTGGATCACTTTTTATCAGAACTCATCACTATGTCTGGTCTGTCTTGGGGCAACCCTATTTGGCTAGCTTATAGTTTCACTGATATAGCAAACCCTCCTCCACAGCAAGGCAGATGATCCTATTGCAGGCTTTTGATGATGACCATAGACTCTAAAAGTTAAACAGAGCCATTGAAGTGATCTTTTTCATTTTCCATTAGAATTGCTCTAATAACCTCTTGGTTTTATCTCTTCAGTCTATCTTTCTTCCATAGGTAAGAGTATGATTCCCTGTGTGGTTAAAGGGAGAGAAGGGAGGGGGAAAAAGGGAAGGAAGAAAGGAAAGAGTTTGGATAGCTCCTACTGTTCACAGATTGTTGTTTGTCCCTTTTCCTTGAAGAGGACCATGGCATCAGGAAAGTGCTGTCAGGACTTGCAAGTGAATTGATTTTAAGTGGGGCAGGGTATTCCTTACCAAGGGGTACTCTCATCAGAGGAATATAAATTTTGCTCACTGAAACTTCACAAGATCCCTGCTGGATGTCTTTTTAAGGACTTTGCCTCTAACCCAAATCACACTAGCTTTCATTGATTGGCCAATGATAGGTCCCAGTCCAAGCCATACTTGGTCATTGTTTGAGCTCTCTTGACTCTGAGTGTCTAAATAGCAATTATTTCTGCTCTGACCAGAAACCTGAAGGATCTTCCCTTCCCAGATTGATTTTTTTTCTTGTACTAGGTAAAAGAGGACATTCTTTTTCTCATTTCTTATCTAGTCTTAATCACTGCATGAGCAATTCTTCAGACAAAGTGAGACCTGGCAAATACCTTTGCTTAAAAAGGCTAAGGTCTCCCACTGCATCCAGGGCTATTTCCAGTTGTCCTGATCTATATCTTGCCAATGGACCCAGATGACTGGAGGAGAGAGTGAGACTGGTGACTTTGCACACTTAAATGCAGTTCACCTGCAAATCATGACATCTCCTTCCCGATGTCTTGATCTTCAGAAACTAAGGAGAAACAACAACAACATTTTCCTTTCTATCATGCTAGTACCAGATTAATCTTCATGAGATACTAAACTGCTTGTTCTCTCTGGTAGCACATTTGCAACTACAGTTCATATCCAAATAAGCTTTATATGGCCCTAAACATTGAGGCAGCAATGTTGCCCATTTAATTAGCTCTTGTTCTTCAATTCAAAGCAGCAGAGATCATCTTAAACTCTAATGCTGTTGACATATACTAAGAAGTCCCCCCCCCATAGCTATTTCACTTCCTAATTAAATTTTACTTAGATTTTACAAATTGATTTTCTCTTTTTAAAGCACGTACCTACTGATTATAAGGGAAATTTGGCTCAGAAGTATACTGTATCACAGTCAGAATCCAGATTGGGCTTTATAATTTGTCAGGGATAATCAGAATGGGTAATTAAGAATGAGCTGTGTTTGTAACCTCTCTGGGCTGCCTGATTCACTACTTTATTGCTAATATAATCATTTCATTTTTGTACTATAGTATTCAACATTCTTGTTAGTAAAGAAAAGGATATAAGAGAAGTTCTTGATAGATTTGAGAAGACCTGTTAACTGATTACACAAACATGGGTGGTGAAGGTGATGCTGTTACCATAAAGAAGGAAGTTTAGAAGAGGTTTACATTTTTGAATGTAAGATAATAAATTTTCTTTGGATATGAATTTGAACTGTTGGTGGAACATGCTATTTTGAAATCTGTCACTGGCAGTTGGTGATATGAGACCTAGCTCAGGAGAGGGGTATTAGATTTGGAGATCTGGTAGTCATGACCACAGAGATGGTTTTGAACCCATGGTGAGAGAGAAATTTGGGAATATATTCATAGTTAGAGATTATAGTTTAGGTATAGCTTTAGGAAGCAGCAGTCACTAGTAAGGTAACTAGTATTTTTTCTGTCTCTTGACATCTTTAACTCAAGTACAGAGTTTATTTCTTAGAATCTTTGCATCATAAGAGTAAGAATGCCTCTGAACTCTAGCCCAGCTCTTTAATAACATTAAGGAATTTTAAAACTGACAGTTAAGTGACTTGTTTAATATCACACAATTAGGTAGTGATATAATTGATAATAGATTGATAATAGAGTTCAGTCTCCTGATTTTGTGTTTGGGCCTTTTCTCTAGTTTGCAACCCCCCCCCCCCCCCCCATGAAACTTTTGTCCTCCATACTTAAAGAACTATTTTTGTTGCTATCTTATAAAGCTGTATTAGAGTTATTGTGCTTCAAATAAAAATTTAAAGAATAGCAGTTTTTCTTATTAGAACAGAACTATGTAGTATTTGTAAACAATTTTGAATTACTCCCTTACTGCCTTTTCAAATCTTAGCTAGAGTAGGAGGTAAACTGTTATGTTAGATAGTTTAAAAAAACACTTATTAAACTATTCATTTGGAGGGAGAGCTGCACACAATAGCACATTGCTTCAGCAGATACCTTAAGAAAATGAAGAAATAATTTTTTCCTTTCATTTTTCTTCCATTTTTAAAGCTACAAACTGATCAAATACCCTTTAAAACTCAAGCTTTTGGGAAAAATCAAATATATTACACACCTTTTAAATAATGTTATTTTCTTCAAGAGCTTATATTAAGATCTACTACTCAAAAAGTTATGAGGAAATACTTTTCCAGAATAAAACTGATGCTATTAGAAAATCAGTGGGTTACAGTTGACTAAATATGAAAGAAGAAACTTTGTTGAATTTAGAATTTAAGTAATTTAAGCTTCATTTAATCTGAGACCAGTGATAGGAAAATGTTCTAAATCCCATTTGTTAGGATTTCTTTTGGAATGCTATTACTATATTTAGTCACAGTTTTAGCTTGTTAGAGGAAATATAATGAAATTTCTGGTTTAAATGAAATATTTGAAAAGTTTTAGCTTTGAATTGATTTTAAAATGGTAGACAATTTTGGCTAATGTTTTCAGAAAAGAAAAAAATCAGAAAATTATTTAGATTTCTGAAGAACAATTTGGAACCTTTTTAGTTTCTTAACATGTTTAAAATATGTTTGTAATTTCTATTTACTTGCACTGAAATTATATTGAAAATCAGACTTTATAACCTATAGAAATAATAAATTCTTTCTTTTTTGCCTTTTTTTGACTTAGGTCCACGATGGGCTTCCTGGAATATTGGCGTTTTTATTTGCATTCGATGTGCTGGAATTCACAGAAATCTTGGCGTCCATATATCCAGGGTCAAGTCAGTGAACCTTGATCAGTGGACACCAGAACAAATACAGGTAAAGTTTACTTATTTTGTAATTTAATGCTGCTTATAAAATTGATTATAATAATATTAATAATATTTGTATAACTGTTTCCAGGACATATGTAACATCTGAGAACTAACATTAAAAGTTATAATTGAAGTATGTATTTCTTTTTTTTAAATTAATTTTTATTAAAGATATTTGAGTTTTACAATTTTCTCCCCATCTTACTTCCCCCCCCCCCCCCCCCGAAAGCAATCTGTTAGTCTTTACTTTGTTTCCATGTTATACCTTGATCCAAATTGGGTGTGATGAGAGAGAAATCATATCCTTAGAGAGGAGACAAATCTAAGAGGTAACAAGATCAGACAATAAGATAACTGTTTTTTTTTTTTTCTAAATTAAAGGGAATAGTCCTTTAACTTTGTTCAAATTCCACAGCTCCTTGTCTGGATACAGATGGCACTCTCCTTTCCAGATAGCCCAAAATTGCTCTCGATTGTTGCACTGATGGAATGAGTGAATCCATCAAAGTTGATCATCGCCCCCTTGTTGCTGTTAAGGTGTACAGTGTTTTTCTGGTTCTGCTCATCTCACTCAGCATCAGTTCATGCAAATCCCTCCAGGCTTCCCTGAAATCCTGTCCCTTCTGGTTTCTAATAGAACAATAGTATTCCATGACATACATATACCACAGTTTGCTAAGCCATTCCCCAATTGAAGGACATTTACTTGATTTCCAATTCTTTGCCACCACTAAGTATTTCTTTTTGAAAGAACTTCTTCTTGACCTAAAATCTAACTGCATAAATATGTGTAGTAGGATTTTTGATGATTTTTCTGTATTAAATTTTACTAAAGTTAAAAGTGATTACCACAAATAATAAGTCCACCTCATTTGCTTTCTGTAAGAAATCTCTAAGAAGAAATAGTTCAAGAATATTGTATTTGTTATACTCGTAAGTCAAGAAATTCTGTTTTTGTACCTAATATTTTCTCTATACCCCTTTTAATGAACAAAGCAGAATAGTATATCTCATTCACATTCATAAACAAAGATTTTATCTTATATAATTTTGTGACTTCTGACTATATTTCAAATTTTTGAGCCCATCTTGTTGGAGGGATAACTTGAGACCTGTTTACTTTAGATTTTAATAACCTTGGTATAATCTTCATTATCTTTTTATGCTTTGCAATAAAATATTTTCTTTTGTCTTTAATAATGTAAACAACTGTGATATTTCAGATCAGTAAAGATTTTTATTATAGCACACCTGCTATGTGCATTGTATTACTTGAAGATACTACAAATTTGTTTTTAAAAGTTGGGGGAAAGATTAAGAATTCATTTAAATTGGTTGTTATTTATGCTTGATTAGCATTGGCACAACTACAAAAGGAGACATTTTTAAACCTGGGATAATTAATACAAACGGCATGGTCAAATTATGCAAATTTTAATCTTGAATTTATCTTGAGGTCCATGGAGATTTTAGGGAAAGAGGTAGACAAATTAGCTTTTTATTTGGTTTGTTTTCTTGTAAACTTCTTCACTTTGAATTTTCTTTCTTTCATTTCACTGAAATAATTTTTAAAGATCACCAGTAATCCCCTCATTTTTAAGACCAGTGACCTTTCTCTGTATTCATTATTTCTCCTTATGTTCTTTCTGTATGACTTTTGCTGTTTGTCCTTCTCCAGTCCTTAAGGTTCATTCCTTAGTCTTCTGTTATTTACCTTGGAGAAATTATGCATTCTCATGACTTCAGTTATTATCTAAATCTAAATCACCAGCCATGAAAATTATTCCAGAGTCTTTACTTGCCTCCTGGGCTTCTTTAGTTTTATTTTATAAAGGACTGTAAGATACTCATGTCATCATCTCAACAAACTGCCCTCACCCATTTCTCTGTGTAGTTTCCTAATTTTCAATCACTCTTTGTCCAAATCTTGGTTATTTGACTAAGAACTCTTCATTATCTTGACCCTGTTATTTCCTTTAATCATCAAATCCTGTCAGTTTTTCCTTTATAATGTTTCCATCTTACTGTTACTATGACTACTATTAGTTTGACCTTTAACATCTATCTTGCTCTGATTTTTTACAGTAACTTTCTAATTGGTTTTCCAGTTTATTAAATTGAACATTTCTATTGTACTAGAAGAAGGAAAGCCAATTTCTAGAGGGTTTTTATCTACTAAAATGTTCTATGATGCATGTTCTCAGTCTAAGCATATGATTATAAAGAGAATTTGAAGAAAAAGAGAATCATGCCAGGCCTTAAATATCCAAGGTAGTATTTAATGATTCTGCTGTCATCATATATCATCTTTTAAACTCACCCTCCTAGTCAATTCTTCATTTCCTATAAGCTGCATATAAAAGTTATTGACATTATATAGTCAAATGATGTAAAATAGTATTACTCAACTAGATCACCCACTTTTCTCACTAGAAATTCAAATCTCATAAAAATTGAAAATTACTCTAACAGGATATTTAGAAGAGTGTGAAACAGACACAGGAGGCAATTCCAAAAGAAGAGCTCTAGAAATTTTTGAGATTGGACTCCTTAAGTGAAAATGAATTAATTGGTCCTAGTAATGAGAATTTTATTATTTAAAAATATATAAATTATTTTTATCATTTGAAATTAGATGACTTAGTTGACAGAAATACCATCTTCTCTTTCAAAGAATCAGAAGGAAACTGCAACTTTTACTAAATTCTTGGGCAGAAACTAATATTAAAGTCAAATCTTAGAATTTTGAGAGTTATGAGGAGCCTCAGAGGTCATCCAATCTAAGCCTGTTAACTGAAGCATTCACGGTTGTGTTGTAGATAGATAGTCTAAGAGCCAGGCAGACAGTAAGTCCAAGTCTCCCATCTGACAAATATTGGGTGTATCTCTGGCTAAGTCACTTAATCTTTCAGTTCTTTGGAAAACAAAGTTGGACAGAAACTAACCTGCATTTGTAGAAGAAGTTTGTTCCTTAATGAAATGAAGGAACTCCTTCATCCAGGAGTTCCATATATTTGTGTATTTATTTCAAAGAAATATACATGCTGGGGTGGCTAAGTGGCACAGTGGATAAAGCACCAGCCCTGGAGTCAGGAGTGCCTGGGTTCAAATCCGGTCTCAGACACTTAATAGTTACCTAGCTGTGTGGCCTTGGGCAAGCCACTTACACCCCCCCCCAAAAAAAAAGAAATACACATGCTCAAATAATTAAATAAATTTGTAATTTTTATTTATCATGAGTCTAGTAAGATGCATAAAAGAGGTAGAAGAAAACCTGCAGTTCTGGTTCTTGAGTTTATACTTCTGTTGTGGAGACATGATCTACTTAAATGAACCAACTAGAGTTTAATAGACAGCATATAATAAAATGCTAGATTGTGCAGTATTGACTAAGTGCATTAGAGACTCAGAGAAAGGAAAGATAGTCTTGACCTGAAATTTTATGGAATGGGTGACTCTATAATAGGATGTTAGGAAAGAGGAAGGACAAGCAAGGCTTAGAGACAGGCATGATTCATGTACATGACAGTACAAAGGTCACCATGACCTAAAGTTTCTTGTTGAAGTACAGTGAAGAACAAAGTCAGATAGATTTACTTTATGATAGCACTAAGTTAATTGGATGAATTTGAACCTTATTTATTAGGCAGGGCTAGGGTTTAGTTCTTTTTTCTTATTTTATGAAATACAGACATATGCTTCAATTGTTATCAAAGTAGTATAGCTAGTATATTGAGTATATATTTGAGTATATGTTAATATATAAAACTTTGAGTTTGAGTATAATATTGAATATAAGTTAATATATAAAACTTTATATCAAGAAACAAGATAACCAAATATTTAGAAAAGATAAAAGTTACTTGTAAGAAGAATTCTGAACCAGCAAATCTAGGTACAAATAACAGCATTGTTGTTGAGGTAAAATAAAAAGTAAAAAAAAACCTGAGAGCCGCTGCCACGGCGCAGCTCCCGTCCACCAGCCAGCCCGCCTCTCCGCTTGCCATGGCACTGCTGTACTCCTACCTCCTGCTCTACGGAGCCGCCTCCTTCCACCTGGGCCTCGGCACCGCTGCCGCCGCCCGAGCCAGCTCCTGGTGGACCCACGTAGAAATGGGGCCTCCCAACCCCATCTTGGGAGTGACTGAAGCATTTAAGAGGGACACTAATAGCAAGATGAACTTGGGAGTTGGGGCCTACCGAGATGATAATGGGAAGCCCTATGTTCTTCCAAGCGTGCGCAAGGCAGAGGCCCAAATTGCAGGGAAGAACATGGACAAAGAGTATCTGCCCATCAGAGGACTGGCTGAGTTTTGCAAGGCATCAGCAGAGTTGGCCCTGGGAGAAAATAATGAGGTTCTGAAAAACAAACATGTCACTGTACAAACTTATTTCTGGAACTGGAGCCTTGAGGGTGGGAGCCAGTTTTCTGCAAATTTTCTTCAAATTTAGCCGAGATGTCTGTCTTCCTAAACCATCCTGGGGAAATCATACCCCCATTTTCAGGGATGCTGGCATGCAGCTGAATGGCTATCGCTACTATGACCCCAAGACTTGTGGCTTTGACTATACTGGAGCTATGGAAGACATTTCAAAAATCCCAGAACAGAGTGTCATCCTTCTGCATGCCTGTGCTCACAACCCCACTGGAGTCGATCCTTGGCCTGGAAAGAAATGGCATCTGTGGTAAAGCAAAGGAAACTCTTTGCCTTTTTCGACATGGCATACCAGGGCTTTGCCAGTGGAGATGGCAACAAGGATACCTGGGCAGTTCGCCACTTCATTGAGCAGGGCATTAATGTCTCTCTCTGTCAGTCATATGCCAAGAACACGGGCCTCTATGGTGAATGCGTGGGAGCCTTTACCATGATTTGTAAAGATGCTGATGAAGCCAAAAGGTTAGAATCCCAGTTGAAAATCCTGATTCATCACATGTATTCCAACCCCCCTCTCAATGGGGCCTGAATTGCCACCACAATCCTTAATAGTCCTGATCTGAGGTCTCAATGGCTGCAAGAAGTGAAAGGCATGGCAGATCGCATTATCGGCATGCGGACCCAGCTGGTTTCCAACCTCAAGAAAGAAGGCTCCTCCCACAATTGGCAGCACATCACCGACCAGATTGGCATGTTTTGTTTCACAGGCCTGAAACCTGAGTGGGTGGAACGGCTGACCAAGGAATTCTCCATCTATATGACAAAAGATGGCCGCATTTCTGTAGCAGGGGTCACATCAGGCAATGTAGGATACCTTACCCATGCCATTCACCAAGTAACCAAATAACTCTCCCTGGTGAGATGGAGCAGAGACAACCTTCGCACCTTCAGACTCTGCTGTTTTGAGATTCAGAAAGATGATTGAGCTGACAAAGATAGGAGTGGTGTGAGATCTGTGAGTAGCCTAAAGGCATCTGAAACTACTGTTTGGAGCACTCCCCAACCCATCCTCCACAACTTTTTCAAAACATTTTGTGTTTACAGTAAACACTACCAAAAATCCTGCTTAAAGATCAGAATTTCTCTCCCCTTCCCCAAATCTTGGAATTACAATATTCAAGAACTTTAATTTAGGTAATAAATGGCACATAACAGAAATCTCTGAGGTGCTAAAAGCTGGCAAAGAAGTCTTGTTCAATTCTAACTCCCTTCTTTCACTGGACTCCTGGGACTGATGGAGACTCCTTGGATCGCAGGGCTTTTGAAAACCATAGGTGCTGTTGTCCAGCATCCTGGCTTCAAGAAATAACAGAAGAGAGGTGGCTGTTGGCCATTGAACATTGAAGACTAAACTTTACCCTCCTCCCCCATGTTTATTGCTTTCCGTCCCCAAGTCTTCCCTAGTTTCTCTCTCTGCCTCTGCTTGAATTAACCTTCAGACCCTTCCTATCAGGATGCATATACATAGAGAATTAAGTAAAATAGAATTTGAGAAATGAGCGTGTTCTCTCCTCCCCTTTCTTAGCAAAAGATGGAGGAGGAGAATTTGGTAAACTAACTGTACTTTGATCCCATCATGGTAAAATTTTTAATTGTCCCCCTTATTACCCCCACCCCACCAGACCTCATCTGTGTGGTTGTGTAATACGTAGCCTTTCTCCTGAAAAATCTGTCCAGGCCAGTCAGTCCTTGGAGATGAGTATTTTGAGCTGTGGTTGTAAGCTTCTCTGTGTTGCGTTCAAACTCCAACCTTTAAGAGATCATCCTCCAATGTAATCACATAGGCTTTTATGCAGCCTGGTTTCTCTGTTACAATAAAATTGTTGTAGATTGGGGGAAAAAAAAACAAAACTGAAAGTGTAATTGTACTTTGTTCTCTTTAAGAGGATCTTAAGTAAACCCTTAATACATGAGACCACATTATTATATGGCTATTTTTGGTGCATCTGTAACTAACAGCCTTTAGATAGGTTTTAAGATGGACTTATATTACCATGGTAACATTGCTAATTTTGCTTCCCTCTCAATGTAACATGCTGTCTTCATTATTTCTCATATTACCAAATAAAAGGAAGGCAAAATATTACCTATATTTAGAGGTACATTGTAGAAAATTTTGTTTTCAAATTTTATTTTCAAAAAACATAATTAAGCTAGTCACACAATAGATTGTCAGTAAATATATATGTGTATGTAATATCTCTGATTTTTTTTCCACTCCATTATAGGTGTTTTTTAGCAAAAGAGCTTATTTACTTTTTTTTTTTTTTTTTTTTTTAGGTTTTTGCAAGGCAAATGGGGTTAAGTGGCTTGCCCAAGGCCACACAGCTAGGTGATTATTAAGTGTCTGAGCTTGGATTTGAACCTAGATACTCCTGACTTCAGGGCTGGTGCTTTATCCACTGCGCCACCTAGCCACTCCGCTTATTTACTTTTTAATAAACTTTTTTACCTCTGACTTTGTGAGCATAATTTACTTTTAAATGGGTTATAAAGCTTTACTCTGTAGGCATTTACCCAATATTTACCAATATTCAAATTTTTGATAAAAAACAGATCAAAACCGAGGTTTTAGAGTTGGAAAGAACCCAAAAGATAATTGAATGCAATCTCTTCATTATGTAAATGAGGCTATTGAAACCCTGGAAAGGTTTAAAGACTTGTGAAGGTAGTAGGTGCTGCAGTTAGGATCCATACCTAGTTGCTTGTTCTACATAAAATACTCAAAAGCTATATGTCATTGCAACAACATCTACCCAAATGAAAAGCTTATGTATTAAAAACAGCCATTTACAAAAACAAAAAAAGTAAAAAAATAAAAAAACTCAAAAACCAATCATTTATTTTAGGTGCTTACTTTGTGCTGGGTACTTTGCTAAGTTCCAGGGATATCAATACAAGCTAAAAAATAATAATCCTTGTCCTCAAGAAACTTACATTTTTGTATGACAAAAGAACAGACAAAAGGAATTGAAAAGTGGGTCAAGGCTGTGTTTTTATTTAAATTGATATTTTATTTTTTCCAATTATGTTATGAAATTTTTTTCTTTGTTCATCCACATGCATATTTGTTACTTAATTTCCTTCCACCCTTCCTTCCCATCCTCCTCCTCTCAATGGCGAACAGTCATGGGAATATTGTACATGTACATTTGTATTTACCATTTTCACATGTTGGTCATTTTATGTATGAAGAATTTGGACTAAGGGGAAAAGAAAGAAAACCATGAGATAGGAAAGAAAAAAACAAGAGAAATGTTTTTAAAGTGAACATTCACATTCTGTAGGGATTTTTTTGTTTTGTTTTTGTTTGGTTTGTTTTGTTTGGATGTGGATAGCATTGTCCTTAACAAGTCTCCCTGAGTGATCTTATCTCTCTGAACTGTTGAGAGGAGCTGCATCCATCAAGTTTATCAATTCACAATGTTATTGTTAAGTAGAATGTTCTCTTGGTTATGCTCCCTTCACTCAGCATCAGTTCCCATAATTCTTTCTGTGTTTCTCTAGAGTATGACTATTCATGTTTTCCTATAGTGCAATAATACGCTGTACTATATGTGTGTATCTCTGCTTCAAATGTGTTTCTTGTAAACAACATATTGTAAGATTATGGTTTTTAATCTGTTCTGCTATCCTGCTATCCACTTCAGCTTTATGGGAGAGTTCATCCTATTCACAGTTGATTACTAAATCTTTATTTCCATCTATATTCTTTCTCCATTTGTACTTTTCTCTTTCCTTTCCTCTTATTCCTCCTCACCAATATTTTTCTCCCTTTTCCCTTGAATTTTTTTTTAATTTTACTTTAAGTTTACTTTCCTCTTATACCTTCACATTCCCTTTTATCAGTCCCTTCTTCCCTTCCTTACCTTCCTCCCTCCAGCCCCCCACATGAACTCATGCACAAGCACACTCATACACATACTTGTCTGTAAGGGTAGAATAGATTTTTAAACCCTATTGGTTTATTCCTTCTCTGGGCCAAATCTCCCTTTTTTCTTTCCCTCTACTATAATAGATCTCTATGCCTCTTTACTTGGTATTATTTATTCACTAATGCCTAGCCTTCCCTAGTATAGTATAGTATAGTATAGTATAGTATAGTATAGTATAGTATAGTATAGTATAGTATAGTATAGTTATAGTTATAGTTTATAGTATATTGTATAGTCTTCTTATGTTTGTTTTAACCGTGTCTTGCACTTACAACCCTTTGTCAAAATATACTCCGTTTATATGACCTGATAGAAGTGCTATCAAAGTGTAATCAATCAGAAATTTATTTATTGATTGATAGGCAGCATTGCTTCATAGTCATTAAGTACCTCCCCCCTGTCTCATTAGAAATACATTTCTCAAGAGTGGTGAATCACACCAAATTATAATCAGTTTATACCTTATCCCTTTTCAAGTATCTTCCATGGACATCCAATCCTTATGAGCTAGAACAACATGTCAAATCATTTCATGAACAATTTGTAACCCCCCCAAGTGTGTTTCCTCCAATTGTAGCCAAAGCTTCAAGCAAAGCATATCTCTTCATGATGTTTTCAAGTTTAGTCCCCATAAGGATAATCTCTCCTCTGCCTCCAACTATAGCCCTACAGTCCTCCCCAACCAAAGTAGTAATTGCATTTTCTCCCATAGTTCCTTTAGCACCCCAATCATAGTACTAAAACCTTCAAACTAAAGTATGGGTTAAGATAAGATCACTTTATAAATCTCCTTAAGTCCAGCCCTTCTAAGTATGCTCCCACTCTCTGCCCCTATTGTATTATAAACCTCTAAGTATCCAGTAAAATCACTTCTGATTTAATTATGTATAGAGCTTCTAAGTACTCCAAAGTACTGGGATACCCTCAAGGTCTCCCTTTAGAACTTTAGGATTGATTGTAAAGCATGGCACAAGACCTCTCAGTATGACATGCTCTCTTCAGAGAATGTGCTGAACTCTGTGAGCGAGGCAGAATTAAAGTAGCTCAAAAGAAATGTGAGATAAATAAATTTAGAGTAAAAACCCCAGGTGTTAACTTGGGCTCTTTGTGCCAGACCTGTGATAGAGCATTCTGAGCTTGTATTGGTGTGATCATCTATAGTCTGCACTGCAATTTGTCTCAAACATAGTAATGTCATTTTTGATCTTTAATAATAGAAAGACAAGAACCTACCATATCCGGAAAAGTTACAAGTCTTATCTTCCCTTGTTAGGGTTTTAAACAATTTTTTTTACTTGATTGTTTTTATTCATTTCATTTATTTAGACCTAATTCATCAATGAAAACTCAATACAGGCAAAAATATACAGAGGAATTTAAAATTGAGGCCTAGCTTCAGAATATGAAATACTGGTAAAGTTCCCCAACAGCAAGTTCGGTCTCAAGAGTGATTAGTAGTATGAAATACACACTAAATATTCCTTGAGGTAGTCTTTAACATAAGGTAGAGAGATGGTCATATATTTCACAACTATGGATAATTACTTAGTGGAGACTTCCCCTCCTGATATGCCCCTCAAGAATGAAACCAAGTCCACAAAGTCAGCCAAGAGTTACATAGACTCCTATATAATGATATTGTAGTGGGAGACAGGAAACAATCGTTCGGTTTGAGTCAGAGGTCCTAAAAGGACACCCCTAAAAGTAACACAAAAAGCACAGGAGAGAAGAACGCAATTAACTGCAATGCTCCAAAGCTTTGGCCCTAAACCACAGTCTAGGGTACTATTGCTCCTGCAGACTTCCCTCAATTGGTCTCATTGGAAGCTTCTTTCTTATCCCAGGAGTTCCTTGGTCTTTAATGCCAGTTGCTTGCCCATCTCAGCTACTGTGTCATCTGCCATTCCATTAGTTTAATTGTATCTTTAGACACCGTGTCCTTGGATTTCTGCTGTTATTCATTGCATTGTTCCTCACTTTTCTCAAGGCATCCTTAGTTTTGTTTTGTTCTGTTTTGCAGGCTTGACCAGCATCTCTCTGTGTTCCCTTGTAACTTTGGGAATTGGCACCCGAGTTACTGTCCCATAAACTTCTGGGTTCAGATTCATTCCACTTTCTCTTATGGCCTTCATAACTACAGCTCTACACTCTGGGAAATTGGGCTAATATCAGTTGAGGTCATTTCAGGGAGATTTGGCCAATCTGATTTAGATCAAACTTCTCATCACTAGTTATCACAATTATGTGATTTAGGGACCCTGGAGGGGTCCTTATATTGAAATTTTTGTTGAAATTATCCTTAAGGGCTTCAGCTACAGACTTCATTTCCACATCTACTTCTTCCAGATAGATTATGTCTTCCACCAAGGATGCATTAATGTTGATTCTGGACTGGGGATGTCCTTTACCTTTGGCTTTCTTGGTAGCAAAATGTTGAATCAGCACAGTTGGATAGGTCCCACATTACTGTAGTCATTCCAGGTTACCCTCATATTCCTCAGTCTAATTTCTGAAACAGGCCTTGTCAAGACTGAAAGAGAGTTATAAAAATCTAGGCTGTACCCAACGAAAGCACCTTAGTCCCAAAGCCATGGTTCAAAAAGGTTCTTGAGAAATTACCAGTTGTGGCTTCTGCTGCTGGGGAAACAGGCTTCGGCGCTGGTCTGTGAACACCCAATACTATGCCACTTGGGCATATTCCCTGGCTGTTTGTTCTTGCTTTGAACTCTTGCCTTCTTCATCTCTATTCCCTGGCCTTCATGGTGTCCTTCAATTTTCAGCTAAAGGCCTAGCTTCTGCAAGAAGTCTTTCTGAGTCTTTATTTAACAACTTCTCTTGAATACCATCCCCCTTTCATCCTGTGTATCTTATTTGTACATAGTTGCACATTGACTAAAGCCTGCTTTTTGCCTTTTTAAGATTACTAGTGGTAGGTGTTACCATAGAATGACTAATTAATGCTAGTTGATATGAGTTCTGGAAGCTGAGCAGTGAGGAAGTCTTGGCCTTGTACAGAGTTAGCTTTTCTCAGAAGTTTAGCATTAAAAAGAAAGATAGATGGGGAATTAGATGATTTTGATCAAAGGGTAAAGAAAAGGCAAACTCTTCTGTCCCCCACTGTAGATTGTAAAAATATGAACATGTTTTCCAAGCAGATAGAAAAAAGGCTTGGAAGCAGAAGAGACTGAACGAGCCAGAAGGAGAGATGACTAATTTAAAAAGGTCAGAAAGAAAAAAGGAAGTAATGAAATTAAAGGTGGAGATAAATTAAGATTAGGTATTTGTTGTTGTTTAGTCATTTTCAGTGTTGTCTTACTTTTTCAGGACCCCTTTTGGGATTTTTTTTGGCAAAGATACTAGAGTGGCTTGCCATTTCCTTCTCCAATTCATTTGACAGATGCAGAAACTTTGGCAAACAGGGTGAAGCGATTTGTCCAGGGTTGCACAACTAGTAAGGTCTGAGGTTGGTTTTAAACTTGGACATTCCTAACCATAGGCCCAATGCTCTATCCATTGCACTTCCTAGCTATCATAGCTTTAGTAGTACCTTTTCTCCAATCCAAGTGGAAAGGGGGCAAAGGGGCTTCAGGGTAGCCACATCATCTTTAGAAAGACTGGGATACAATTTGTAGTTAAAAGACAGTGACCACGAAATCAATCAGTCTATCTATCTATCTATCTATCTATCTATCTATCTATCTATCTATATGGTAGAGAGGGAATTCATTTGAGAATCTGGAAGACATGGTCTTAAGTGTCAGCTCTGACCATGTTTGCTTGATAAATGTGGGCCAGAGAATTGTTTGGGGAACTGAGGAATTCAGTTTTGACTTAGGAAACAACTGGTGAACTGTGTTGCTTATGTTTCTTTCTGGGAGTTTCTGATATCAACAAAATTGCAAGTTTCTACCCAAAACATCCTGACAAACCATATTAGTAACTTAATATGGTAGTTAGACTCAGTCTGGATAGTTTTTTTTTCCTATAAGTCTTTCTAGGAGCAGCTATATAGTAACGAGAGACCAGTTCTGGAGTTAGGACGATCTCAGTTCAAATATGAACTCAGATACTTACTAGTAGAGTGACCCAGGGCAAGTCAATTAACCCTGATTGCCCCCAAGGGGAAGTAATGGTAAGGCTTTCTAAAAATATATTACTTTGTTCTGTTTAGGCCTGTCAGTGTCTTCCTTTTTTTTTTTTTTGCAAGGCAATGGGGGTTAAAGTGACTTGCCCAAGGTTACATAGCTAAAATTATTAAGTTTCCAAGGTCACATTTGAACTCAGGTCCTCCTGACTCCAGGACTGGTGCTCTATCCATTGAACCACCTAGCTGTGCCCCATAGACCTGTTAACTTCTCCATCATCCAACTCTATGGAATTTTATAGTACCAATGATTATGTTTTAGTAAAAACTTTCTTAAAAATGCCTTAATGAGAATTGGAATTATCTTTTTGCTTCATTTAGTAATAGCTTGCTATCTTGTCATTTTATTTTCTTGTAAAAAAAAATCAATTTTTTAAAAAACAAAAACCTTTCAGTATGCATTCTTGGTTCCATTCACATTTGTCCCAATTTAATGTTTCCAGTAAGGATTTTCTTAAGAAAGGTAGGGTTGGGAGTGTATGCCAAATAATGATTATATTGATAATGTTTTAACACTCAAGGTTTAAATAAAAAGAACAGAACATGTTACCTTATTGAGACTAGAGATGGTTTCATTTTTTTTTGTCTTCAGCATATAACAGTTCCCTGCATGAAGTAATTGCTTAGTAAATTTTTAAAATTGATTGAATTATGGTGAATCAGAATTGAAGAATAGATAATTCAACTTGTTTTTATTTGAAACAGTATAAGGAAAAGCTAACTTTAGGATAAAAACTTGATTTGTTTATTGTTATTAACTTTTTCTCAATATTCTTGTCTCATAATGTTCTAAGGGTTACATAAGCTACCTTATTGACTGTTCTTTCAGAACTTAAGCTAAATTCCTAGACGGTTTCTGGAGGGAACTCACCACATATTCTCTAGAGATCAAGTAATGATCTATAAGTTTCTAGTATTTATGTTTTACCACTTTTTATTTAGTTTTTTTCTCACTGAATATGATCTAAATGATATTTGACCTGCAGATTTGATCAGTTTAGTAGTGTGAAATTTTTCAGCTCATACAAAATCACAACTTATAGTTGTCTTTGGTTAATTTCCAGTCAGGAAAAATATGTTCTTTGAAAGCTAATTACCTCTAACCAGTAGCCATTAGTTAATATGTTGATATATACTATTCAGTTACGTTTAAAGACTGAGCAACTAAGAAGACTAGTAGTTAATTCCACAGAACCATTATTTAATTATGCAACATGAACTGGGTGTGAGATTTATGTTACTGACCCTTCTTCCCTGTTTCCATTGAGGAAAAAAAAATACCTACCCACCTCCCCAAAATTTATTTTTTGAAGCCTAAGGGAATGGACTCCATAACTAATATTTTCCTACGAGTTCCTGAGACCAAAAATGGTGGCCCTTCTCTTCCAGCAGCTGGAATCCAAAAGATCTTGAAACCAGTCCTGAAAGGCTTGCTCCTATGCAAGAAATCCTGATGGCTTTTGAGAGGAAGATAGAGAACTATTCTGGAAAAGTTCAAGTGGTAGTAGAGGTGAGTTACTGATTTGCAGAATGTGTTTAGGGACTATAAAAATTCATTTTCTGTATTTAATAAGAGATTTAAAAGCATATATGCAGTGAGGCAATTGGAAATTTTAGTCTACATGTTCTAGAGAGCCCCTAACAAATATAAAATAGTAGATGTAGGCACTGTCCCTTTATGTCCCTCCTCCTACTCAAACCTCTGTTCTTAATCTTTGTAAATGAATGCTATATTTGTTTTTAGTTTATTTTGAATATTACGTTAATACATAAATAACAGTACCTTAGTAAAATGTATTTTCTTTAAAAATTTGTGCTTTGAGTTTTGTTTTTAGAAAACAAATGTATTTTCTTTAAAAATTTGTGCTTTGAGTTTTGTTTTTAGAAAACAAATTTTTTGTTTTGTTTAAATGATAAGGTCATGCTAGAAGGTCAACATACCAAGTTGTTCCATAAATATTATAGCTGATCTCTTTGAAATACCGTGATTGCATATTGACAATTTAATAATGAGACAATAAGAAATTTTATGGTCTGGAGGTAACTATATTTGCATGAACATATATGTACTGTAAAATAGCATAACTCAGAGGATAGAATACTGTACCTGAAGTCAAGAAGACCTAGGATCAAATCTTGCCTTTGATACTTAGTAGTTGTTTAACCACAGATAAATTACTTATTCTTTCTGAATTTCAGGTTCCTCATTTGTAAAATGATTGTAGTAACACCTGCAGATGCTACCTCAGAGGGTAGTGAGGTTCAATTAGATGTCTGTAAAATGTTTTGCAATTGTTTGCATACTTTATGCATTTATTTTATTTATTGTAATGGATATGTATTAAAATTAGGATTTCAATTTTGAACACACATGTATCTCTTGCACTTTTAAACTAAATTGTAGGCATTTAAAGTTTTATTAAACAATTGGAGTAAATGCTTACATCTTTTGGCAACTGATACCTTAGAGGTCATTATTATATGATACATACTTAGAAACCTGTCTGAAAAAATTCTTTTCAGCCTTTCCCTCACCTTCAAAGCTGCTAAAACCCAGAACTTTCCTCAACCAAAAATACTGCAACTTCTGCTTTTGATCTTATGGAACCATGGATATAGAACTGGAAGGGACCTTAAATGTCATCTTGTCCTCATTTTTCACACTAGAAAATAGAACCATATACTGTAATCAATCTGCCTAAGGGTACATAAGCAGTAAGAGTCAGAGCTAGGATGCAGACACAGGTTCTCTGCTTCCAAATCTGCTACCCTTTATTTCCTGACAGACGCCTTCTTTCATAATAAGAGGTTTTAATCCAGTGTTTGATATATAGTAGTAGTGCTTAATAAATGCTTATTGACTGACATGGAGCAATATTGTGGAGTTCTTGTCTTAACTCTGAAGAAAGAATTTCCCAAATCATTTTGATGAAAGAATTTTTCTCAAGAATTTGCTTAGCCTGGGGCAGCTAGGTGGTGCAGTGGATAGAGCACTGGCCCTGGAGTCAGGAGTACCTGAGTTCAAATCCAGTCTTAGAGACACTTAATAATTACCTAGCTGTGTGGCCTTGGGCAAGCCACTTAACCCCATTGCCTAGCAAAAACCTAAAAAAAAAAAAAAAAAAGAATTTGCTTAGTCCATCATCTCAGAATGTTACACTGAATTTATAAAGGAACCCACAAAAGGGGAGAGATGTCAATATGCAGAATAAAAGAGAATCTAACGCAGAAAACAGAATTTCAGGAATAAAACCCACATTTTTGCCCAAGTAAGTGGAAGCTTTCTAGTGGTGAAGTTCATGCAGCTGTAAATATCCTTGATCCATAAAGATCTTTTTTATAAACATTATTAATTTCACATACAGGAACTTGTCCCTAGTGTTCATTTGTTAAGGTATATATAGAGTGAATATTTAAATGGTGTAAATTTGATATGTACTTATTCTTTTGTTAACAGAAAACATAGGCTTTTGAATTTATTTTTAATAAATTAAATTTGAATAACAGTTAAATATTTTTGATTAAGTAGCTTATTATACCATAAGTCATCTTTTATCAAGATATATGATCTCTTGCCTACTATTTTTCTTTTTCTTTTAGTCTTGACACATTTATTTTATTTATTTTTTTTGTCTGTCTTGCTTCCAGAGAAGCTATTTTATTTTTTTAATTTATTTTTATTCTCATTTTGTACAAATTTTTTTTACATTAATAAAATGTTCTTGTTTACAAGTAAACAAAATACCCCTCCCCCCATGAATGTAGTTAGACTTGCTTGGGCGAAAAAAGTAAAGGGGAGAGAAAAAAAATTAAAATTAAAAAAAAATAATAGTAATAATTGTAGGTATGGCCAGGTGGCGCAATGGACGAAGCACCAGCCCTGAAGCCACGAATCCATATCCAGCCTTGTAAACCCAATAATCACCCAGCCATGTGACATGCAAGCCACCTGATCCCCACTGCCCTGCAAAAACTGAAAAGAAGAAAAAAAAAGGCCCAAAATAAAATAAAATAGTAATAATAGTAGGGGTGGCTGGGTGGCAGACAGAGCATTGGCCCTTGAGCCAGGAGCACCTGGGTCCGAATCTGGCCCCAGACACCCAAAGATCACCCTGCTATGTGGCCCCAGGCAGGCCACCCAGCCCCACTTGCCCTGCACCCTCCCCCTAATAATAATATCAAAAAATGTGCTTCAGTCTTTGTTCCAACACCAACAACTGTCGTGGGTGGATCACATTCTTTATGATAAGTCCATCACAAAAGTTACTTCCATATTTTTCCAACATTGCCATTGCTGGTCGCAACTCCCTCCTTTCTTATTTCTCCACTACCATGTACTATATTTTCTCTCTCCTTTCACTCTGACTCTGCTGAAGGGTCACTGAGTGGCGCAGCAGACAGATCCCTGGTCCTGGGGCCAAGAAGCCCTGGGCCCCCATACCACCCCTTAGGCCCAGAATCCACCTGGCCCCATGGTCCTGGGCAGGCCTTCCAATCCCAGCCCCTTGCAAGAAGTAAAAAAGAAAATGTGTTATATGTGGCCACTCTCCCCTCATGGTCCATCCTCTCCTCCTTTATTCACATCCCCACCCCTTCCCCCTGCTCCCCCCTCCTTCTTACTCCAGATGTCTATACCCCATTGAGTATATATGCTGTTTCCTCTCCTAGCCATCTCTGATGAGAGCAAAGGTTCCCTCATTCCCCCTTGCCTCCCCCCTTCTATATCATTGCAATAGCTCATTGTAATAAAAAAAATCTTATTATGTGAAATATCTTGGACTATTCCCCCTCTCCTTTTTCTTTCTCCCATTCCATTTCCCTTTTTTTTTCCTATTGACTCCATTTTTACACCATATTTTATCTTTGAATTCAGCTTTCTCCTGTGCTTCAACTATAAAAGCTCCCTCTACCTGCTCTATTAACTGAGAAGGTTCATATGAGTATTATCAGTGTCATTTTTCTATGCAGGAATACATGCAGTTCATCCTCATTAAGTCCCTCATATTTCCCCCCTCTCCTCCAATCTCCATGCTTCACCTGAGTCCTGTATCTGAAGATCAAACCTTCTGTTCAGCTCTGGCCATTCCAAAAGGAACATTTGAAATTCCCCTGGTTCATTGAAAGTCCATCTTTTTCCCTGGAAGAGGACATTAAGCCTTGCTGGGTAGTTGATTTTTGGCTGCATTCTAAGCTCTTTTGCCTTCCTGTATATTGTATTCCAAGCCCTACGAGCTTCCAATGTAGATGGTGCTAAGTCCTGTGTGATCCTGACTGCAGCTCCACGATATTTGAACTGTGTCCTTCTGGCTGCTTGTAATATTTTCTCTTTGACTTGGGAGTTCTGGAATTTGGCTATAATATTCCTAGGGGTTGGTTTTTTGGGATCTCTTTCTCGGGGGGATCGGTGGATTCTCTCCATTTCTATTTTGCCCTCTGCTTCTAGGATATCAGAGCAATTTTCCTGTAGTAATTCTTTGAAAATGATGTCAAGGCTCTTTTCCTCATCATGACTTTCAGGTATTCCAATAATTTTTAAATTATCTTTCCTAAGTCTGTTTTCCATATCAGTTTTTTCAATGAGATATTTCACATTTTCTTCTATTTTTTCATTTTTTTTGTTTTGAAGTATTGATTCTGATTTCTGGTAAATTCCATCAATCTCCCTGAATTCTATTCTTTGTCTGAAGGATTTGTTCTCCTCAGAGAGTTTTCTTATCTCTTTTTCCATCTGGCCAATTTTGCTTTTTAAAGCATTCTTCTCCTCAATGACTTTTTGAACTGTTTTATCCATTTGACCTAAGCTGGTTTTTAGCATGCTATTTTCTTCAGCATTTTTTTGGATTTCCTTGACTAAGCTGCTGACTTAATTTTCATGTTTTTCCTGCACCTCTCTCCTTTCTTTTCCCAGTTTTTCTTCCAACTCCCTCATTTGATTTTCAAAATCTTTTTTGAGCTCTGTCATAGCCTGAGCCCAATTTCTGTTTTTCTTGGGAGTCTTTAGATGCAGGAGCTTGTGTTTCCTCATCTTCAGACTGAGTGTTTTGATCCTTCTTGGGCTCATTTGCAAAATATTTCTCAATGGTCTTCCTCTTGTTTCTTTGCTTGCTCATTTTCCCAGACTAAGCCTGTTTTTTGGGGTTCTTCCTGAGCTTTTGGGACACTCCCACAAGGGTCTCAGTGTGTGAGGTTCTGTCCTCCCTCCTGGTCTGTGAATGACCACAAGCACAGCCCTCTGCCACGGGGCGAGGTGGGGGGGGGCCTGCTGTTGTATTTGGGGAGGGGCCTAGACTGGGATCAGGATCTGAATGTGGTTAGAGCCCCAGAGTCCTGTTCCAGGGGCAGAGGACAGAGCTCTGCAGTCTCTCTCTCCACTCCCCTCCCTCAGCTCAATGGGCTCATGCCCTGGGGGCTCCTGCTTCTGTTTCCTGGATCAGGGCTGGGGAAAGACCAAGCTGCTGGCTGTGTGCCCTGAGGGCTGGGCTTCTCTTACTCGCTCTGGCAGAGGTCCCCCGCTGTTCCCCCACTATGGGCCCATGCTCCCCAGGGTGCAGCTCAGGAGACTCCCCCACTGCTGTGAGCTGCGGCTCCCAGTGCCCTGGGGCTGCCTCCAGGAGGCTGAAGTTCTTTCGCTCAGGTGGGCCACCCCTCTGGTGGGCTGCGGGAGCAGAGCCTTTCCTGCTCTTTTCCAGGTTACCTTGAGTAGGAGAACTGCTTCACTGGGTCCTTCTGTGGGTTCTGTCTCTCGAAAATTTAGTTAGAGTCCTTAGTTTATGAGTTTTTATCAGAGCTAAGACTCATCCCTTCATGTCGCCATCTTGGCTCCGCCCCCTCTATTTTTCTTTTTCTATTTAATTTCTACCCACCCCAATACCCCCCCCCCCCATCCCCTACACATGCCTGGTTTTTATTATCACATTTTAAGAGGATTAGGTTTCTGTTACTTTTCCTTGTTTGTTTTCAACCACTTGCTTGTACTTAAGATTTTTGTTTCACCAAGAACCATTTTGTCCTATACCATGTTATCCCCAATAACAGAAACAACCCCAGTGAAGTACTGACTTAGTGTTTTTTCTTGTATGCTGCTAATTCCTTTTTTCTTCCTGTTTTTCTTGCTCTCTTTTTTTGCTTTGCTGTTTCCCTCATGTTTGCTTTTTATGCCTTTTTGAAGAACTTCTTTAAAATAGGCTATTCAGTTGATTAAAATTTGTTTTTTTGTATCATTTTTACATCAGTACTTTGAAGACACTAGAAATACAGTAAAAAAGCAAACAAAATATATTTTCAAGTGATGAGGCTGTAAAGATTCTTCAGGAACATGAAGGTTTCCAGAGCTGTTTTTCAGGTCATACAAGCTTGTAATTAGTAATTCTGAGAATGGATTTAGAGGACATTTTTAAGTCAGAAATATTTCAAAAGATTTTATCTATATCTGTGTTAGCATTATGCTATAGGAATTTATATGACATTCTAGTTTTACATAATTTCATTAATAAGAAAATTTTCCTTCCCATCCCTCTTCCCCTGTGCTCACCCCCACATGTGTGTTGCGTGTGTGTCTGTGTGTTTGTGTGTGTGTGTGTGTGTGAGAGAGAGAGAGAGAGAGAGAGAGACAGACAGACAGACAGACAGACAGACAGACAGACAAAGTTGAGTCCATTAATGCCTAGATGGTTTGGGATCTGCATTGTAAACTTCATTACATAGTCTTTCTCAAAAGTTATCCATCTTTCAGACTTCTGTATTTCTATCAAGGATACCACAGTCCTTCTAGTCATCCAGGTTCACAACCTTAGTATCATCTTTAATACTTCACTGTAACATAGTCAATAAATTATCTAATCTTTCCATTTCTACTTCCCACAACATCTTTTTTTCTATCTATTTCCTCTTCCCAGACAGCCTCCATCCTAGATGAGACTGTTATTATTTCTCATGCACTACTGTGTCAACCTCCTAATTGGGTCTCTCAGTCTCCTTTCTCGTCTTTCTGACTAGCCCATTCTTTGAATACCTGCAAAAAATGATTTATCTAAGCACTGGTATGATCATGTCATTTTCTCAAAAACTCTTTGACTCTATATTGACTCAAAGATAAAATGCAAATGGTATCTTTTTCAGACCTTCACAACTTGGCCCAAACCTACCTTTTTCCATCTTTTTATATTCCCTTTCTTGTACACAGTAATAGTTGTTGTATTGTGTCTTCCATTAAAAGGATCTAAAAAACATTCACCCTCTTATCTCTATTGATCAAATTAAGTGAATTATTATTAAAAAACTTATTTACAAGTTTAGCATATACACAGGGATTTTCAGAAACTAAAACATTCAGTCATAATTTTTGCAAAAAATATTAGTAATCATAGTGAAGGTAAAAAGTTTTTTGTACTTTAATAAATTAAAAATTAAAATATTTCATCTTTATCTCATTCTAATAATTTTTTTGTCCATGTTTTATAATCTTTATGATATAGTATAGTAGAACTTGTACATAATTTATAAATGTGTACATGTGCTCAAAATTTTTTTGTGATATGGGTGAGCAATTAAATTTACAGATCCTATTTCACACATTTGCATTTCTGGACCTCTGAATGTTTAGAACTGCTAAGTTCTTCTCTGGGGAGGGCTGGGGTTCTGTTGAGGCAGAACTTACTGGTTCTTAAGTACTTTCTGCCTTTAGTGACTAAGAGATGGGGATCCAGGTTGCTAAGAAATTAGAGTTTTCTAGACAGAAGATGGAGGCATGAGAAATTCTAGAAAAGAAGCAGGGCAAATGGCAGAGAGGTAATCAGCTTGGAGAAAGAGGCATTGCCGGGTTTTTATTTACAACGCCGGCTTCTTAATGCTAGTCCGTCCTCTTACTCACCAGTCCAACGCGTGGTGAGTCTTCGGGGTACCTCCGGCCCCCACTCTTTGATGGGGGAAGAACCAGACAGAGCGCCTGAGGTGGGTCATGAGTCTTTATTCTTCTGTGATCACATTCCGGCTCTTTCAACCTCTCAGCAGACCCTTTTATCCCCTCTGTCCTCCCTCCCATGAACTCTTACTCAATGAGGGGCCGAGTTCTGTAACATTCCCTTATAAGGTGATTATGTTTCCCCCTCTAAGCGACCGCCAAGCCTCTTCCCCCCGCCCCCAACAAGGCATGACTAAGGAATAGATAACTTGTTGGCTATTGGAGGCCTTGATCAGAAATGTCAGTTGTTTTTCTGGACTAGTAAAGTTATTCATTTAAGATAATCACAAAATAGGTTTATTTCAATATCAGTATTTTCCATTTCTACTCATGTAAAGAGGTAGTTCTATTAGTGCACCTCATGTCTGGGTACTTCAGAACTGTGGACTCCATGACAGGGAACAAAAGATTGTGCCTCTTTACCTTCCCAGACTCCCCCAAATTGTGGGAACCTCCAAAGTCCAATCTATACCAGGTAGGATTCCCCTCTACATTGACAGCAAGTAGTCCTTCTACCTCTAGTGGTTGACTGCCATGTGATCGGACACTTTTAGATAGCTCCAATTTAAAAAATATTCTTCCTCTGGAATTAAAATCTGCCTTTTCAGTTTCCCTGAATATTTCCCTGAAGCCAAACAGAATGTCTGATTCCTTGTTCAAATTATGGGTCTTCAAATCTTTGAAGATACTATTATATACTCTTCTCAATTTACCCTTATGGATCTTTTCTTTTCCAGACCAAACACCAGTAGTTCCCTTAACTAGAAAATCATAGAAGTTAGATGTATATTGACACCAACAACCTGTTTGATTGTAGTTCTCTAAAGTTTATGCTACATTTTGAAAAAAAGTACCCTTTTAACAGATAACCTTTTAACTTAGAACTCATTCAGATGTTCCTTTATAGGGAATATTAACTATTTCCCCTTACATTTTTTTCCCTTCCTTTTAAAAATCAGTTTCTTCAGAATATATTCTTTCCAAGGAAATTTTTTTTCCCCACTTTTTGAGTACATGTAGAGAGTCAGTTCCATGAAGACAGCTTCTATTTCATTTTTATTTTGTATTCTCAGGGCTCAGTTACAATGCTTGTGCTATTTTAGTAGGTGCTTATTTAATGCTTGTTGATAGGTAGAAAATCTATGGTAAAATGCTATGAAAGATTAGTATAGATAATGTATTTTACATTAAAGGAAAATCTCTTTTTTATATTCTTGCCTTTTTCTGACTGTTCACTGAGATATCTCTAATTTTAGGATAAATATTTTGGATCATATACATCTGTCTCAGTAAGATACCCCTATAAAGGATACTGCTTTTTGAATTTCCCTGGTATACAATCCCTAGATTTCTAAAATGAACAAATTCTTTTTGAATATTTTATGTAATTTCATATTTGTTCCTTTAATAAATGATTCTATTTGTAAGTATGCTGATACTTGGGGAGAATAGCTTGAAACCAAAACAAATCTCAAAAGTGCAATAATTACATATCAATGAATGTTAATTGTACTTAATCTGTGAATCAGTTAACCCCTTTAGGATCCTGTAGTGATGCCCAGTCTACTTACTAATTAGCATGTTTTTAAAAAAAATTACTTTTTTTGCAGGGCAGTCATGGTTAGGTGACTTGCCCAAGGTCACCCAGCTAATGTCAAGTGTCTGAGGCTGAATTTGAATCCAGGTCTAATTGACTCCAGGACAGGTGCTCTATCCACTGCACACTCCTGGCTGCCCTATCATGATTTTTTAAAGAAATGTTGATACTTTTCAATTTTTAATCTTTTATTCCCGAATAGGAAGGTTTTACTAGTTTTCATGATATATGCGCATACACACACACACACACACACACACACACACACACACATACACTTTTCTAGCTAGTAGTTTCTTCTATTTGGAGAAATGATTATTACTATGACATGTATGAAATAGCCCTCTTTGTGTCAGTACTTCTGGTTACTGGGGCTATGAATGCCCTCAAGGATCTTAGAGTCTATATATCATAAAATATGGTTTTAAGTCTTGTTGAATCACTAATCCCTTTTAAAAAGGGATTTGACTGTTATTTTGGTCATTATCATTTTCTCATTTAAACAATATGTTTCAATTGTGTCTGACTCTTTATGACCCTATTTGGGGCTTTCTTGGCAAAGATACTGGAGTGATTTACCATATCCTTTTCCAGCTCATTTTACAGATGAAGAAATTGAAGCACACAGGCATAAGTGATTTGCTCAAGATCAAATAGTAAGTTTCTGAGGCCAGATTTAAATCAAGGCCCAACACTATATCCAATGCACTATTTTGGTTAATATGGAACTTTGCAAACCATTCACAAAGAGAGGTTTACCTGAATAGTAGAACTTCATTGTGAGCAGACTCCATTAAGTTAGTGTATGAATACCTTTGGATTTATGTCATGCATATATAAAATATATTCTTAGAATAGGGAATTTTACCATCTTCATTTGATACTTCTTTACTAACCTTCCTAACCTCTCACTAACTTCCTAACCTCCTAATTCCTCAGGGTCCTAAACTCCCACAATCTCCTCCTTTATTCCATTTATACAAGGAGATAGTTAGCATCCTGTATCTCAGCACGACTCACAGGTTCTACTTTTTATTAAAAAATTCATTACTTTTATTTAAGAAGGACTTTCTAGACTTTAACTTGTACCATTTCATCTCTCCTTATACTTCATCCCTCCAAAATCTATTTGCCCTTGTCTGATCTCTCTACTGCTCAGTACTTCACCTGTCCAAGATACCTGTTTTAACTTAACTTTTTTCCCCTTTCAATATTGACCCTATACCTATTTCACTCCCAGAGACTGTATTTGCTCTCTTTTGTCTCATCCTTTGCAGAAGTTTAGTGCCAGATTATAGCTGTCATTTACCTCTCTACTCCTACTCATTCACTTTTGATTAGATCTGTAGGAGGTCACATAATGTTGAGTACATTTTAGATTTATGTTGCTTAACTTCATTTTCTTTGCTTTTTTGAGGCAATCCCTTTATTTTCCTTGATTCTTCATCTCGCTTCCCACAGAAACTGTTTCACATCTTTTTAAAAAATTTTTAATCTATTTAAAATTTATTTTTAAAATTTAAGGCAATGGGGGTTAAATGACTTGCCCAAGGTCATACAACTGGGTGATTATTAAATGTCTGAGACTGGATTTGAACTCAGGTCCTCCTGATTCCAGAGCCGGTGCTCTATCCATTGTGCCACCTAGCTTCCCCCTTCACATCTTTTTGATACTTACTTAAACCTTCCACATCTATCAACCTTCCCCTTCACAACTGAGAACCTTAACTGTTTTTTCCGTGAAAAAATTAAGGCCATTTGATGTGAGCTTCCCTTCTCTTCTTCATTCCTCTTCCCTTTGACATCATGCCTCCCTAACTGTAGATGTTCCCCAAAGTTCTGTCTTAGACTCTCTTCTCTTCTCTCTATGTATTCTTTCCTCTTGGAGATTTTGTCATTTCTCATGGATTTAATTATCTCTCTGCAGATTACTTTCAGTTTGACATATCCTGTCTTTCTCTCCTGATATTCAGTTGAATTACTTTCTTTTGCCTTTTGGAGATTTCCAACAATTTGTGCCAGACTTCTCAAGCTTCATATGTCTAAAATAAAACTATCCTTTCAACGAAAGCCACCCGTCTTCTAAATTTCTCAATGGTTCAAGTTTCCCTGTAGTTTAATAACTTTGGGTTCCTTACTTTATATGTGTAGTCACTTGACAAATCTTGCTATTTCTTCATCTTCTGCACCTCTCAAATCTGACACCTTCTGTTTACTCACACAGTACATTCACTTTTGTTCATATCCTCATCACTTCTTGGTTAGAGTATGATGAGCAAAAGCCCAGTGGGGAGATGATGTTGAAACTGATCTTGAAAATGGAATTCTGAGAGACAGAAGAGAGTGACTGCCTTGCATGAGGAACAGTTTCTGCAAAGACATGAAGATGGGAGATGCAATGGCCTCTTTGAGGAATGCAAGCATGTCTGCTGCTGGTTTAGCCTGGCCAAATAGTTTGGAAAGATGAATAGTATGTAAGACGACTACAAAGGGGAATTGGAGCTCACTTATGAAGAGCTATGAATGCTAAACAGAGAAATTTCTATTTGATCCTACAAATTGGAAGCCACTAGAGTTTATTGAGCAAGAATGATTTGGTTAGTCCTGTGCTTTATGAATATCATTTTAACAGTTTTGAAGTGGTCTTTTGATTCCTCTCTGAAACATTCATTTAGTTGCCAAATCCTGGCCATTTTATATAAGAAATGCTTCTTCCATCTGTACTCTCCTTCCCATTCTCACAGTAATTTAGTATGAAAGTATTTTAGTATTCCCTAAACTAGTCTAATCATTTTTCTTTGTTTTGATCCATTCTTTCTATTTCTACCCAAATACGGTTTTCCCATTGTACTCTTCTCATTGTGGTAGACCTCCCCTCGGAAACTTTGACAGGTTGTTTATTGCCTTATTTTGAAAGCCCTCAATAGTTTGTCTTTGTCATTTTATATCATAATTACTTCCCATTGTATATCCTGTATTTCAACCTAAGTGAACTTGATTTCTTATAGATTATTTCCATAGATGCAAGAGTCTCATGTACTGTGTTTGTGTGTCTCTCTGCATTTCCAGTACCTACTACAATATTTTGCTTATGCTTTATATCGTACAGTGTACCGGAGATACTTGTCTATAATGCTGAAGACTTAGTAGATTTAAATGTATCAAGGTTTCCTTTTTTTTTTCATAACATACTTTAAGCTTGAAGAATTTGGGTTAATAATTAAGGGACAATGACTTTTGGTATAATTTGTCAAGTGATAGTGACTTACGGAAATGGATTAATTCTTAGTGTCTTTGAAATTCCAGTGTTTGAATTACTTTTTAGTGTATGGCTAAAAGATAGGCACCAAATTTGTTACTAGAGGCACAGACGTGCTCCTCCTGTAGAAAGAGTAGGGATAAGCAGATTTTTTAGGAATTATATTTTTCTCCATTTAAAAATTGGGAATATTATTCTCTGTGGATTAGTTTGCTTTTAGAAACTAGAGGATCTCCTATAGCCAGTCCATTAGTCTTAATTCAAATTCCTTGCTGGTAGAAACAAGAGGCTTTGCAGTTTGAAGATAAATATGACAAAAAGCTTAGTTTTGTTCTAAAATAAATGCATGCTATTTATTAGCCCATTTCTTTACAACAATCTGCTTTTTTCTCTGCTTACCAGGGAAATTGCATCTTTAACTTCTAGGAGTATGCAACTTTTTTTGATTTCATAACAATGTACTTCTAACAATTATCTCCTTTTTTGGATAACAGAAGTTGTGAAAGAAAAATAAATACTTTTTTTTAAATTATACAGCAGGAAATACTTTTATGGACCCCTTCCCTGCATGTAAAATTTCAGAATTTCCTTCTTTTGCAATATGGGAAAATTTTCAGTATGCTATAGAAAGAAGACTAGAAGTTAGGAGATCAAGATTTTATTTCTTGCTCTTCCACTATTGGTGCCAAGGGGAGATTGGTGTGGGGAGGGATTAAAGTGAATTAAAGTACTACCCCTGGAATCAGGAATGCTACCTCAGACATTTACTTTCTGAGTGACCCTGGACCAGTTACTAGATCTCTCTCTCAGTCTTAGTTGAAACTCTATAGAACCTATTCATTTTTAGAATGGGGATAATAATAGCAACTAGCTCACAAGATGAGTTGGAGGACCATATAAAATAATAGAGTGCTCTAGAGAAGTTATTGAACCTCACTTTGCTCATTTATAAAATTAAAGATGCAGTTTGTACCCTGGATGATTATTTAGTCCACTCTAGGTCAGGGATCAAGCTTATTCCTCTATAGAACAGATAATTAAATAGATCTTCATCTCTTTGGTGGGGGATGGGAAGGGTATGCTACTAGGGCAGAATGCTGTTTACATTTTCAGATGAGGCCACACTCCTGGCTTTTTGGATATGGGGGAAGCAAAGATTAATTGTTCCTTTTTACAGGGGAAGATTCAATTTGTCAGAGATGGACAGCAAAGTACCAAAAATACAAAAAAGCATAGGAATCATAGGATCATATATCTAGAACTGCAGAGACTGTGTGCAGTCAACTCTTCTTTAATTTAAAGTTGAGAGAATTGAGGAAAGTTAAATATTTTGTCCAATGTCACAAATGTATTAAAGGTCATAGAATTTGAATCCAAGTCCTAAGACTCTAGAGACAGATATCCATTGTACTGCCTGGGAACTGGGTTGTTTCTAAGGTCCTTCCACCTCTTAAAATTTTTTTCTGTGAAGCATCTACCTCCTGATAATTCCACTCACCTCCCTCTTCTCCCCCTCTCAGCTAAGATTTATCATTTTGATTCAAAGAAAGGCTTCTGTAGAGGTGAGGACTTTGAGATTTGTCAGTATGAAATAGTGAACTGGAAAAAAAAAAGGCCTACAGAAGAAATTTTTCTTATTAAGCCTCAAGTAGTAGGATTCTATTATAGGACAAAATGCTCTTGAGTACCTAAGATATTGGAAAAATAATAATTCAACTTTTTCTATTATTGATGAATTATGTGACCAAGTCATGTAATTTAATATTTGCTTCCTCCACAAAATAGAGATTAAATTAACCACCTATTTAGTTCACATTACTATAGTTGTGTTGGCTATCAACCAAGTTATTTCATGTCAAGGCTTATTAATTTTGATATATTATATTTGTCATTTCCATGTTGAGACATACACAGAAATACAGACTAATCAATTAAACTTTCAGGATTAAGTTCAGGAGGCAAAAAAAAACCCAACTCATGTAAATCCTAAACTTGCATACATTCCTGAAGTCATATTAGTCCATAGTGAGACTGAGACTCCAGTGTTTACCATAATAAAAATACCAATACTTTATTATTTTAATCTTCTCCCTTCCCCTCCCCTCCCCTCCCCTCCCCTCCCCTCCCCTCCCCTCCTCTCCTCTTTTCTCATTTTTTGCAAGGCAATGGGGTTAAGTGCCTTGACCAAGGCCACACAGCTAGGTAATTATTAAGTGTCTGAGGCTGGTTTTGAACTCAGACACTCCTGACTCCAGGGCCAGTGCTATATCCACTGTGCCATCTAGCTACCCCTTTATTTTATTTCTTAATGGCCAAAGATGAGAAACATTAGACCTTAACAGATTTAAATCTTAGACTTGACCATGTTTGATATATTTTATCTTCTTTCATTGACTGTTCTACATAGCAAATACAATAATTGATATCATGCTTTATAATTTAGAGTATTTTCACATGGGTTCTTATTTAGCTTCTGTTTTAATGATCATCCAATGAAATGACATGCACATATTAAGGCAGATAAATTATATATTAGATTGTTTTCCATAAGCTGTGGTTCTTGATGTATTTGGTACAGATTATTTTCACTTATTTTATGTCATAAAGTAGTACCTACAAATATGACCCTTTCTTATCTTGCTGACACAGTGAAACATCATTAAAAGTTTTCTAGTTTATATTGTTCAGAAGTCTAATATGAACTATAGCTAACTTGCCAATTTCTGAATTAAAAATAAGAAAATCAACTGTATAAAACAAAATAGCTCTAGAGTTCAAAATATATTTGGTTTAACTAATTTCTTCTGCTATTGTTATTCTATAAATATATTTCAGGGTTAATTTCTTTGGTTTCTATTGTTCTATAAATATCTTTTGTATCAAATATTTTAAAAACTTAATCATTTAAAAACAAGATTTATATATGTGCCAAGATAAAAAATTCTAAATGAAACATTATTATTTCCTTGAGTCAATTTAATAAGCATTTAATCATTACTAACTAAATACAAGGCATTATGCTAAAGGGGGAAAAATAATCCTGCCCTCAAAAGTGCTCATGTTCTTTTGGCAAAGACAAAGAAAACAATTATTTACAACATTCATAAACACACATACACAAAGAATGTGTGTATGATCCATGTAAGAAGGTGAAATCTGAGCTGGATCTTGAAGGGAGCCATTTTAGAGAGCTAAGGAGAGAGAAATTTTAGAGCAGCCAGTGAAGAGACACAACATTTGGAGGTGGCATTGATGAGTTCAAGGAACAATAACAAGAAGGCCAATGCTGCTGGATCATGAAATAGGTGGAAAGAAAGAAAAGTACAAGAAAAACAGAAAGTCAGAAAGAGAATATTTTTTTTTATTTTATAAATTTGTTTTAAACTTAAAATGCAAAATAAGAAAAAACATTGCCAAGTTCACAGCAGAGCTTAATAAAGGATTCAACATAAAGCAATAAATTTAAATTCAAGAAAACCTATAAAATAGAAACTACAGATAGTATTCAAAACTGTCCATCTTTTCTTTGTTTCCTTGTAGGTTTTTTTTTGTTCTCTGCTATGCACTTTTTACTTCATTTTTTCCCCTTTCTTCTCCCCTCTCCCAAGAAGGTTACAGTTAAGCACAAATATATTTACTTACAAACACACATACACACACACACACACGCATACACACATACACAAAACATACATAGATATCTATGATCATATCCATATATAAACATATACATTCATATGCATATATGTAAGACTTTACTATATTTATATTTGGCCTCTGTTTCTCTGAAGGTAGATAGCATTTTTCTTCTTAAATTTAATTAGAAGGAGAGTATGTTGAACAGGGCTTTAAAAACAAGATAATTTTGTATTTGATCCTGGATGTGATAGGGAGCACTGGAATTTTTTGAGTGGGAAGTTGTGACTTGGTTAGATCTGCTATTTAAGATCATTCTGGCAACTGAGAATAGACTGGAATGGAGAAATGAAGGAGACCAGTCAAAACTATTTCAATAGTCAGGTGAATGGTGATAAGGACCTTGCACAAGGGTGTCATTATGTATAAATAGAGAGAAGGGAACACATACAAGACATATTGAAATAATAGGACTTGGCAACAGATTTTTTTAGTGTAAGTGAAGAGTGAAGGATGACACCTTGGTTATCAGCCTGGATCACTGGGAGGATGGGAACAGTTATTGTCAGTGATAAAGACATTGGGAAGAGAGAAGTGTTTGGGGGGTAAAACGAATGAATTCAATTGTGGATATGCTGAGTTTGAGATGTCTAACAATTATCCAGTTCTAGTTATCTAATTTAAAATTGCTGAAGTTTCACCAGAAATTAGAAGAGAGATTCGACCTGGACAAATAAATCTGAGACCCCATTTGCATAGGATGTTAATTGAATCTTTGGGATCTGATGAGATAATCAAGAGGAATATAATCTAGAACAAGTCTGTTTCTCCTTACTTTTAAAAGTTTTTATTAAAACAGTAGACAGACAATATATTTTGATTTGCCATTTTAGTGAGAGCCCTGCAGTAGCTCAGCTTCATTTACTCAAGCATTTAGTAAAACCCACAGGGGCCGCATGAAATCACACTGTGGGCTGAATATTTTGGACAGCCCTGATCTAGAGAAAAGGACTGAGGACAGGAATAGATTATTGAGTGTGATTGGAATGAAGATCCAGGAAAGAAAATTGACAAGGAACCAACCATATAGGTAGAAGGAAATCTAGGAGAGAGCAGTATCATGAGAGGAGAATATCTTGGTTGGAGGTGCCAAAGCTTGCAGAGGGGTCAAGAAGGATGAGGACTAGAAAAAATGCCATTAGAGTTGGCAGTTGAGATTAGAAGTAATGTTGTAAAGGAAATCACCAATAATGAGTAAAGAAAGAATTGTGTAACATTCTTCATTGATTTTTTAAAATTTATATCACACTGCTTTACATGACAGATTACAAAGTCTACAAATGTATATTTTCTGAATAAATTTGTTAGTTAGAAAATAGCTCTCACTTCCCCAAATATACCCTTTGTGACAATTTTTCACGCAGAAATAGTTATTTGGGAAATCAACTTGTTGAGAAAGAGGGTGTTGAAGTTGACATTGTCTACCTCTTTTTTTTTTCTCCTGTTCTTCCTTTATAGTATACCTTCTTGATCAAGTTTTAATTCAGGAAATCACTTTTTAAAAGGTAGATAAGTGTCACACTTTTAGGTAATTATATGTACTTTAGTGATACTGCTTTTGAGGTAGGGGCTAATTATTTTTTATAAAGTCCTTTTAGAATTTTATGCAGAGTACCAATTTAGACTGTGACCAAGAAATTAATGTCTGTTGTACATTTGGCTCACCTTTGATCTTGCTTGTTTATTGATTGTATATGCTTCAGAAAACCACCAAAATTTTTTAATTTTAAAATTATTCATATCCTTGTATTTGAACTTAATTCATTAAATACTAACTTTTGGATGGTTCTGGCCTACTGTGGTGTACTAGGTGAAGACTTGTTAAATAATCAGGAAGTATCTGAATTCAAGATGATTTTAGTTCAGATATTTCCTCACATACTCAGTGGCTATGTGACCCTGGCAAGTGATTCAAACTGTGTTTGCCTCAATTTCCTCTGCTGGACAATGAGAATTATAATAGCAGCTATCCCCCAGTATTGTTCTGAAGATCAAATGGGATATTGTGAAACACTTTGCATAATGCCTGGCATATAATAAACCTCTAAAAATGTTAACTATTATGAATTATTACACTTGATGTGTGAAGATCTAGCCCTGCATAATATTTAAGTAGCACTTGATCAGTTTTCAAAACATTTTTCTTATCCCTTTTATCTCTTTAGTGTTTCCCTTTTACAAATGAGAAAACTGAAGGAAATTAAATGACTTGTATAAGGTTCTTGAACCTAGGTCTTGACATGCATTGATTGATCAAGTAGTTCCTCTTCCTTGGATGTCTTCAAATGGAGTCTCAGTGAGAATTTAATGTAGAAATATTAGAGATAAATTCTTGCTTAGTTGTGTGGTGAGCTAGAAAACGTGTAAGTTTCTTTTCAGTAGTAAGAATCTTCTAAATCTAAATTTGTTGCCTCCCTCTACCCTACAACTACTTCATACCATGTTTTACTATAAAGAGGTGCCAACTATCAGACTACCAATAACTTCTCTTTCCCTGTACTGCACCCTTCCACCCCCATTTTGTGTATCTTTAGATAATTCAGGACAAGATATGAAGATGATGGGTTAGTGTGTATCAATTACAATTGTTAAAAGATATAGTCAATAATCTAAAATTGATAAAAATAGTTGTACTAATTCATATTTTTCTTTAAATCTGTAAAAATGCTTCCCAGAGAGTGTGTTAAATTTTCATGTTTGTCTTAAAAAAAAGAAACAAAACCACAAATACTTTGGTCAACAATATATAAGCATGTTTATAGTTGTTATGAGACGGGTACATATATTTAATTTTTTTAAACTTGGATATTACTGTCTAAAGTTATAGAAATATACCATATGTAATAAGTAGACTAATAGCTTTAATTTAAATTTAATTTAAATTTAATTTAATTTAAAATTATTCAAATGGGAAGTTATTTATAATGTTTTATTTCTAACTAAGTTTTTTTTTTTAATTTTTAAATTTTAGTGCATGCAAGATATGGGAAATACAAAGGCAAGAATGCTCTATGAAGCTAATCTTCCAGAGAACTTTCGACGACCCCAAACGGACCAGTATCCTTTCAACTTATTAAATGATTAAAACATTTATTACCATATTTGTCTAACTTGGCTTTGCCTGATAGTTTTTAGGAAGATGGAGATTGTTCTTTAAAGAATTAAATTGACATTCACTTAGCATAATGGTTAGGAAGGAACTCAGGAAGTATTTTTAAAATGTATTTAACATTATTGATTGTTATGGAACACTAATTCAGAATTCCACTATTGACTATAAAATTTGATGACAGATTTTTAAAATTTTGATTTAGGGGAAGCACTTGAATTTTTTGATGTTTTAGATTACGATGATATTTTTGGTTTTTGAGCACAGTGAGGAGGATTTTTTTAAAAAAATCATTTTTTAAAGATATTTACTTTAAGAAATTAATATATTGGGGGCTGCTGGGTGCCGCAGTGGACAGAACACTAGTCTTGGATTCAGGAGGACCTGAGTTCATATCTGGCCACAGACACTTAATAATTACCTAGCTGTGTGACCTTGGGCTAGTTACTTAACTATTGACTTCCTAAACCAAACCAAAAAAAGAGAGATTATTGTATTTATCTGAAATCAGTCTTCACAACAAAAGATAAATAACATTAATTTTTATTTATAGATTACTCTAGCATTTTGCATTATTCTTTTCCTGATAATATTCCTGCTTTAGGAACCTTCAGGCTTTCACATCCTAAGTGTGGGTCACAACTCCTCCTTATCTTCCCCTCTGTTATTAAGGCCTGTCTCTCAAAAATTCACTCTTCTCTCCTCTGACATCATTACCTCTTTGGTGCAGGACCCCTCCTCCCACTCAGATTATTGTAGTAGCCTGCTGGTAAGTCATCCTCCCTCCTCCCTCCACTCTCTCCCTCCCCCAATTAATTCATTTAGCCCTCCTTTTCAGTTCATTATGCTATCAACTGCCTTTATAAGCTTTTATCTCCTCCATTTTTTTGCTCCTTTATGAAACTATAAAATTGAAAATTTTCCACTCTCATCTTCCATAATATTTTGCAAGTGAATTTATATTCTGTCATTCCCTCTGTTTATTGCCTGAGGTAGTTTCTAGGTGCTCTTGTTCTCTTCATTATGGCAGTTGAGTTTTATTGGTTAAACTTCTTTATGAAACAGTGATAGTCCATGTAGATGTCTGCTGTTTTATCCATTGCTTATGCCAATTTTTTTTTTTTTTTTAGATTTTTCAAGGCAATGGGGTTAAAGTGGCTTGCTCAAGGCCACACAGCTAGGTAATTATTAAGTGTCTGAGGTCGAATTTGAACCCAGGTACTCCTGACTCCAAAGCTGGTGCTCTATTCACTGCACCACCTAGCCACCCCATATGCCTATTTTTTAAAAATCATTTTTGGTATTGATTTTGATCTTTTACAAATCATAGGTAATCGATTAGGGAATGACTCCCATTTTGTTAGCTATATCTTGTCTGTTAAAATATAGTCAACTTTCTCTGTGTGTGTGTGTGTGTGTGTGTGTGTGTGTGTGTGTGATGTTATTTGTTGCTCAGCATATCTGGTGCCTCTGGGTTATTTTCAAAAAACATTCATGATATATAAGTATTAAGAATCATGGCCTATTATTATAAATCTTATCCCATAGCATATTGTACAATCAGGCATATTTAGATTGATACTGTGCGTAATTTCATTGTTAACCTCATTCCATACCTTGATTTATGTATCTATCTATTTATTTACTTTTTAGGGTTTGTAAGGCAATGTGGTTAAGTGGCTTGCCCAAGGCCACACGGCTAGGGAATTATTAAGTGTCTGAGACCGGATTTGAACCTAGGTACTCTTGATTCCAGGGCCAGTGCTTTATCCACTGCACCGCCTAGCTGCCCCTTGATTTATTTTTAAAATAAATAATTGTTTATCTATTACTTTTTTATGCGCATATGTATGTAAGTCAAGTGGGAACCATTTCTGTTTGTATTTGCCTCAACTATAAGGTCTGAGAGAATACTTCTAGTTAGACTGTTTGGTATTCACCTTGTATTCCCCATTGTAGTTCTCCCTTTTAATCATGTCATGTTTCTTCAGATTTCAAATATCCTTGATTGTCGTTTCATAAACCTTATTTATTTTTCCAATTCATTTTAATTCAGCTGAACAAATATTTATGAAGTGCACAGTCTGTACAAAGTAGCATTAAGGTAGATATTTTCCTCTTCCTAAATGGTAAACTTTTCAGAATCACTTGAAGATTGTATTCTTAGATATATAGAGTTATAAGCAGAGTATTATTTTAAAAAATGTTTTTAGTCATTCTGAAAAATAGGGATTATTTTTATTCACAAAATGTTACCTAGTGGTTGTTATTTGCAATAACTGAAAAATAGAAATTTCTTTTACATAAACTCACTGTTGCTAGATGGATAGTATAAAAAAAATGATTCCTCTTTCTTTGACCTTAGAACCAGTCTCAGATACAACTTTTCTAACTTGAACACAAGTGCCTCCCACTCACTGAGCCACCCACCACCCTTTTTTAATGTGCTGTTATAAAATTTTTTGGAAATTACCTGGTTGACATAGCATCATTGATTTCTCTTACTGGTTCTGTTACTCTTACATAAAAAGCACCAATAGATGAAGTTTATAGTTACTAGTATTTCTCAGATTTATCAGTCCTCCTGTTCTAAAGCATGATATTCATAGAACTGCTTTACTTGTCTAAAGGCTTGCCGAATCTCTATAGGAAACTGAAGGCAAACTGAGTTAAACTACAGTATTTAAACTAGTATAATATGGAACCTCCCTATAAACTTAAAAAGATTTGTCATTTTTTAAAAGCTTTACAATTTTAAAAAGTCATGCAAAACTGTGAAAGTGTAATTTCTCATGTGGGATATGGTTAATTATAGGCTGCATGTACCAGTGCATGACAAATGATAAAGCTTTACATTAAGCTTTTCATTATTAGGATTTTTGGTCTTATCTATAAACTTTAATTACTTCATTTTCATGAGATCTATTATGCAGCAGAGCTAATCAGCAGTTCTTCTCCTTTGAGGTTATTTGAGCTTTTCAAAGTTGTTCTACTGTCAGTAGTATGTGCCTAGAAAATGGAATATTGTATTCTTTAGGAGTAGATGGTAATTTAATTGTCTTCAGAAGTGTTAAGTATCTGTAGTGAAAGCAGAAATGTTAGTGTGTGTGTGTGTGTGTGTGTGTGTGTGTGTGTGTGTGTGTGTGTGAAAATACATGCATTGTTAAAAAATTTCTGAACCCTCAGAGTATTACTTTATAAGCCTTTTAGGGGGAGGGAGAAAAAAGGGTTTGCTCTACCGAATGCTTTTTACTTTCAGTGTGAGAAAGTTTTTCTTTAAACTTCAAGTTACATAACCTGAACATTTAAATTTTAGTGGGAAATATAATCCTTACTGTTATTTCCTGATGAATTAAAGTATCACTTTTCTCATGTTCTTTGTTGTGTTGTTGATTCATAGTAAGTTATCTTTAAGTCCTTATGAAATTTGGCATCTGGATAATGGGCAGTAAAGATAAAATATTTCCTGTTTTTTTCCCTTAAATTAATTTTGATATCATTTATCATTCAGATATTTGATATGGAAGTTACTGTATAAGGTTGCATAGGCATATTTCTTGTTTAGTTTGTAAGGTTTATAGAGCCACAGATAATAGGGGAAAACATACATAAAATGCAGAAGATGAAATAGAATTATCATAAAGTTAATAAGGTTTTTAAATGTTATTTTTCTTTGTGTGTATGTATATATGTTGTATATGTGTGCTTTTTCTTTATCATTTTGTTTATTTTATATTATTACAATAATATCGTTATGAGAGTAAACATAACCCCCCCCCCAAAAAAAAAGATGAGATACCTCAAGAATAGTGAGAGAGAGAAAAAAGCATACTTCAGTCTGTGTTCAGATTCCAATGACTCTGTCTCTGGGATGAGTTGTCTTTATCATCAGTTCACCAAAGAAGTTTCTTCAATATTTTTCCCACAGTTGCTATTGTTTGCTGTATTTCCCTCCACTTTATTCCTTCCCACTCTCATTTATTGTATTCTCTCTCTCTCCTTTCATCCTGTCCCTGTTCAAAAGTGTGTTGTATCTGAGTACCCTTTCCCACAATCTACCCTCTCTTCCATCATCTATTTTCCCCCCTTCCCCTCCCCCATTCCCCCTATCCTGTTCCTTTCCTCTCATTTTTTTCTAGGGTAAGATAGATCTCCTCACCCTATTAAGTGTGTATGTCATTTCCTCTCTGAACCATTTCTGATGAGAATGAAGGTTCACTCATTCCCCCTTGCCATCCCCCATTCCATTCTATTAAAAAAACTTTTTCTTGACTCTTATGTGAAATATCTTAGCCCCTTCTTCCTCTCCTTTCTTTGCCTCACAGTACTTTCCTTTATCACCCATTGAATCCATCTATATTTTTTTTAAGGTATTTTCAAGGCAAATGGGGTTAAGTGGCTTGCCTAAGGCCACATAGCTAGGTAGACCGGATTTGAACTCAGGTATTCCTGACTCCAGGGCCAGTGCTTTATCCACTATGCCATGAATCTATCTTTTTACTATATTATACCATCATATTCAGCTCTTTCCTATGACCTATCTATATGTGCTCCTTCTAACTGCTCTTATAAATGAGAAAATTCATATGAATTATCAGTGTCTTCTTTCCATGCAGGAATACAAATAGTTCAACATCATTAAGTTCCACATAATTAGTTCTTCTCCACCCACTCTATGATTCATCTAAGTCCTGCACTTAAAGATCAAACTTTCTCTTAAGCTCTGGTTGTTTAACTAGGAAGGTTTGAAAGTGCCCTATTTCATTGAAAGTCCATTTTTTCCCCTGAAGAGGATATTCATTTTTTCTGGGTAGTTGATTCTTGGTTGTAAAGTAAGCTCTTTTGCCTTCTGGAATATCATATTTCAAGCCATATGAACTTTTAATGTAGATACTACCAGAGCCTATGTAATCCTGGGTATAGAGCCATGGTAGTTGAACTGTTTGTTTCTGGAAGTTTTTAGTATTTTCTGTTTGATTTGGGAGTTTTGGAATTTGGAATATTCCTGGAAGTTTTTCCTTTGGGATCTCTTTCAGGAGGTGATTGATGAATTCCCTCAATTTCTATTTTACTTTCTGCTTCTAGGATCTCAGGGCAATTTTGCTGTATTATTTCTTGAAAAATGAAGTCTAGGCTGTTTTCCTGGTCATGACTTTCAGGTAGCCTAATACTTTTTCAATTAGCTCTCCTGAATTTGTTTTTGAGGTTGATTGTTTTTCCCAATGAGGTATTTCATATTTCTTCTAATTTTTGTTTTTTTTTTAATAGTTTTATTTCTTCCTGATTTCTTGCAAAGTCATCAGCTTCCTTTTGTTCCATTTTGCATTTGAAGGAGTTGTTTTCTTCAGAGAGTTTTTTTTAATCTCTTTTTCCAGCTGGCCAATTCTGCTTTTTAAGGCATTCTTTTCTTCATTTGCCTTTTATGTTCCTTTTTCCACTGGGCCTAAACTGGTTTTTAACAGATTATTTTCTTCAGTATTTTTTTGTATTTCTTTCACCAAACTGCTGATTTGGTTTTCATGATTTATCTACATTGCTCTCATTCTCTTCCCAATTTTTCTTCTACCTCCCTTAATTGCTTTTTTTTTTTTAGGTTTTTGCAAGGCAAATGGCCTTAATTGCTTTTCAGAGTTTTTTTTTTGAGCTCTTCCATATCCTGAGCCCGTTTTCTTTTTCTCTTGGAGGTTTTGGGTACAAAAGCTTTGATTTTTCTGAATCTTCCATGGGACCAAAGTAATTTTTTATGGTCAAATTCTTCTTTTCCTTTTGTTTGCTCATTTCCTCAACCTATGACTGATTTACCGCACTTCCAAGGCTTGTGGGGGGACACCCCACTGGGACTTCTAATTCCTCCAGAGTCTTATGAGAGGCTCTGATTGCTCTCTTGCCTGTGTTCAGGCCCTCCCCTCTGCCTTGGAACTGTGAGAATGGTCAGTGCTCTACTATGGTAGTATGGGGGTTCAGACTGCAACCTGGATTTGGGTATAGGCAAACAGCTGAGTCCTGCCCCAGGGAGAACAGAGAGACCTCTGAAGTTTCCCCTGACCCCCTTACTGACTGTGGGCTGAGCTCTGGAGGTACAGACTTCTCTAATTCCTGCTGCAAGTTCTCACTGCAGGGCTGCTCTGAGGCCTGCGCTTAGTCCGTACTCACTCTGGTGCTGGCAGAGTTTTCTCTCCACCCCTACAAAGCTGTTCCAGGTGATTCCTGGTCCAGGAGGTCTGCGAACTGCCCCCTTTGCCACAGATCTAGGCACCTGGAATGGTTGTGCTTCAGCTGGGGCTCTTTCTAGCCCTTGGTTCATGTGAAACAGACCTTTCCTGTGGATCTTCCACTCAGTCTTTCTCAGTATTTCTAAATTTTGGCTAGAGTCATAATTTGACAGCTTTTGGACTTTTGGGGGGTACAGGTTTCCAGGAATTCCTGCCTTCATGGCACCATCTTGGCTTTGCCCCCCCCTTTTTTTTTAGGATTTTGCAAGGCAAATGGGGGTTAAGTGGCTTGCCCAAGGCCACACAGCTAGGTAATTATTAAGTGTCTGAGGTCAGATTTGAACTCTAGGGCCTGTGCTCTATCCACTTCATCACTTAGCCACCCCTCCCCACCTTCTTTACTTGTTTAGATTTTATAAGTAAGAGAGATTTGGCTTTTTAAAATAATAGTGATTTCAACCAGGAATTCTTTAAAGTTATATATATTTCATAAGACAAGAAATGAATTTTGTCATCAAATTTTAATATATATATATAGCATAAATAAGTTAATGTCCCCAAATATTTAATTTGTCACTAATTTCTGTTCTCAGAAGATAAAATTTTAGTCTTTGTCCTTTCCTCAAATCTTTTAATAAAATGTTTTTTGAATTTTTAGTTTTTTAATAAGTGAAAGAAAAATCTTATTTTGGATAGGAAGTAAAAATAGCCTTAGATAATAATACTGAGTAAACTGTTTTTGTGTTGTGAAGAAAAAGACATTGGAATTCTTTATTGTAAACCTTTTTTTATAAGATACTTGATTTGAAAGACTACATCTATGTGTATTTCCTGGCAACTACAATTTCTCTTCTAATGGTAATGAATTGGTGAATATGTTATTTAACGTCCCTGAGTCAACAAAACCCCAAGAATCTTGTGTATGCCTTACATCGGTGGCAATCTTTGGAGGACAGTAGTAGTAGTTAAAAGATATTTTTATAAATATATCACACGATAATTCACCAATATATGGGAAAATGTTCATTAACTATCTGGGTAAATGATTTTTTTTTTAGGTTTTTTTTTGTTTGTTTTTTTTGCAAGGCAAACGAGGTTAAGTGGCTTGCTCAAGGCCACACAGCTAGGTAATTATTAAGTGTCTGAGACTGGATTTGAACCCAGGTACTCCTGACTCCAGGACCGGTGCTTTATCCACTACACCACCTGGCCACCCCGTGGGTAAATGATTTTTAAGGTATTCCTGACACAAGGTGATTTGTCTATTACCTGGATTCTATTTCTTAAGAATATAGGTCTTAGCATTACTTTCTAGTTTTTTCAGTTTTTAATATCATTATCAAATAGTAGCTAAATAGTTCATATATGGGCTTGACATTGTATGAAATGTTTCTCCAGTGAATTAAATATTTGTGTTTTTGTCTTATAAGGGAATGCTCATTCAGATTTTGTAAGTCAATTTGTCAGACCATGGCATTCTCTATTAAAATTTTAATAGGGGGGCAGCTAGGTGGCGCAGTGGATAGAGCACCGGCCCTGGAGTCAGGAGTACTTGAGTTCAAATCCAGCCTCAGACACTAATAATTACCTAGCTCTGTGGCCTTGGGCAAGCCATTTAACCCCATTTGCCTTGCAGAACCCTTAAAAAAATTTTTTTTAATAGGTATTGATGAAAGGACTTCCCGGACCACTCTATTTAACTATGGTATGGTAATAAAGAGAAGAAAATCCAATTATAATGGTAATTTTTCTCAAGTCTTAAACTAAAAAACATGTCCATTCATGAAATTTCTAGGAAAGATATGGATAAAGAAAAGCTAGACCTGTACTTAAGAAAAAGCATCATTTGCTATTGTGAATTGGATCTTTGTGGTCCTAATTAACTCCCTTTCATTTTTCTTACTAGAAAGTACTGTTTTATTGTATCTAGTAACATCAACATTGTACCATGATCAACTATGATAGACTTAGCTCTTCTCAGCATTACAGTGATCTAAAACAGTCCCAATAGGCTATCCACGTACAGAGAGAACTATGGAGTCTGAATGCAAATTGAAGTATACTATTTTTCACTTCTTATGTTTTTTTCCCCCCTTTGTTCCCATTCTTATTTTACATCATGACTAATGTGGAAATAAAGTTAACCTGATAGTACATATGTAACCTATATTGGATTGCTTGCCATTTAGGGGAGGCAAAGGGGAGGGAGGGAGAAAAATTTGAAATTCAAAATCTTATAAAAATAAAAGTTAAGCTATATTTGCATATATTTGGAGAAAATAAAATACTATTTACAAGGGAAAAAGTATTGGTCTAGGATTGTATATTTTAAAATAATTAGGATCATTATATTTCAAGTCTAGAAATATTGATATTCTCTTAACTACTTGGTCTAGTCTTCCTTAGATAGTACCCAGTGTTCTGGGTCTATTCTGTGCTCTTTATTGAAACTATCTGTCATTTGGAGAGTCAGATAAACTTAATCATCAGATATGAATAACTGATAGTAACTGGTTTGATATATTACTGTCTCAGAAAACATTTGAATTTTAACAAGGTTCAGTTGTTAACTCAAGGAAATGAAGCTCTTAAGAAGGCGTTTCAACTATTGATGAAACAGTTTAGTGGGAGAAAAATATTTGGATGGGAAACTTTCTGAGATAAATTAGAGGATTATAGATTTTGGAGCTTGAAGAGACCTTAGAGGTTATTTAGCCCCCAATTTTACAGCTCGAGAAACTGAGGTTCAGAGAATTTAAGAGGGTGACACTTGTCCATGGTCACACAAGTAGGAAATAGTAGAGCTAAGGACAGCTAGGTAGCTAAGTGGATATAACATTGGCCTTGGAGTCAGGAGGACCAGAGTTTGAACGTGGCCTAAGACAACCAATGCTAACTAACTGCATGAGCCTGAGCAGGCCTCTTAACCCTGATTGCCTCACATCCAGGACCATCTCCAGTTGCCCTGATTCATATCTGGCCACTCGAGCCAGATGGCTGTGGAGGAGAAAGGGAGGCTGGTGACTTAGCCTCTCACTTAAATCAAATTCACATGCTTGACATGGCACTTTCTTGATGTCATGGTCTTTGAGAATGAAGGACAAACTTTATACCTGGAATTTGAAATTAGATTTTGTAATGCCAAATCCTGTATACTTTTTAAAATTAATGTACAAGCATGGAATGCCACTTATTTGTCACACACAGTGCTAGGTACTAGGGAATTATTGACAAATATGAAATCAAGGTAATATTAATGCATATAATTTTACAAAATTTGCAAACAAATTCAGGGTGATTATGAGAGGGGCAGATCACATAAGCAGGATATTCTGTTTAAAAAGACAAAGCATTGGGAGTGGGAAAGCCCTATTACGGATGAATATCTAGCCTTTGATAATGTGGGTCAAAAGAATGGTTCTGAAGGAAAGAAACATTTCCACATAATTTATTTTTTTTTTCCTTAAGTTACTTGTTTTCAGAGCAGTGGAATTTTTCATCAGGGATAAATATGAAAAAAAGAAATACTACGACAAAAATGCGGTGACTGCTACCAATGTAAGTACATTTTCCCCCATCTTTTCCTTTCTACCAAATGCTTAGTTGATGTGTTTTAGGTCTCTTAAAGTAGAGATGACCTATAAATTGAAATATTACAGTGATGGGTACAAAAAATTGGGCTTGGCACCTATATTTGCTTCTTACATATCAATAATCTGATTTAACAAGTGAGAAATGGATTGGGAATGGAGAGTATCCATAACTTTTGTTCATTTAGAAAAATCCTTTGATGTGGATTTTTGCCTTCCACTAAGGACGAAGTACATGTCTGTATTTTATAACTTTCTTATTGCTGAAAAATTTATCATTTGTTGGTCAGTTACTTGGTGAGGAGCTTTTCAAGTCTTTTTTGGACTGGTCTTCAGATATGACAGATACACAGTCTCTCTCATTACAGTAAGGCTTGAATAGAGCTTGAGTGGCATATTAGGAGAATGCATTTAATAATTTATTAAAGGAGATTTAGTGTAGTATATAGAATTGTGAAAAAATATAAAAAAATTAAACTGATTGCAAAAAAGTGAGTTTTTTAGAAATTATTTTTAAAGGAGCAAAGAAATAAGTGGTGCTATGTAATGGGATCAAATAGGAACTGTCTATTAATTCTGTAGGTAGACAGAGAAGGCAGATGCATACATTTTTTGACTTGGATCATTGTCCAGAGGATTTGTAGGTAATTAATTTTACCCTTAGAAATTTGGCTAAGAGTTTGTTAGGGACCTTTGTTCTTATATATTAAGATAATCTTAATTGCTTATTTTCTGAACTAGATGTGTAATTTGCTTGTTAGAGAGACTTCCTGTGAGGAAACTTTCTTTAAATGCTTTCTGGCCCTTCTTGGGCCAGAGTTTCTTAGGGACATTAGAAGGTTAATAGTAATAACAACAACAGCAATAACTAGCATTTGCATAGTGTTTTGGCTATATAAATATCTCATTTTATTCTCACAAACCTGGGAGGTAACTGTTATTGTTGCCCCTGCTTTACAGATGACAATGCTGAAGCAGACAGAGGGTATGTATTATCTAGGGTCATGCAGATATGAAAGGGCCATAGGTCTTTGTGACTCCTAGGCAACTAGATGGCTCAGTGATTCAAGTGCCAGGCCTGGAGGTAGGAAGACTCCTTTCCCTGGATTCAGCTTCAGGTTTACAGACATTTACAAGTTAGACAAGTAACTTAAAACTCTTTTGCCTCAGTTTTCTCATCTGTAAAATGAGTTGGGAGACATTGCTAAGTATTCCTATAGCTTCGGCAAGTAAACTCCCAAAGAGAATCAGATATGACTATAAACATCCATAACAACTTTCTGACTCCAAGGCAGCATTCTGTTCACTGTGCCACCTAACTTGCCTCCAGTCACACAGCTTAGGCCCCTCTTAAGGTGGGCTTTCTATTCTATCTACTCTGAGGCACAGTCTCAGTAATTTTTTAGGTTTGTGGATAGGGTCTAGACATGTGATTTCAATAATATAGAGAACTCCTGAGAAAATTTCCTTTACCAGGGCAAGAATTCCTAGTCCCCACACAAGGCCTGTAGACAAAGTGAACTAGAGGCAAGATGAGCACAGGTCTTCCTGATTTCAAGGCCAATTCTTTATCTGTTGTGCTTTCCTGTCTTTTTTTGTAATTTGTTGATTTTTGATAGTTGATTGAATAAAGCCTTAGATTCTCATTTTGGTTCTTTCATTGTTAGTTATAGTCAACTTTGTGAATTTTGGAATTTATTTGTTTCTTTGGTGAACTCTGTGTGTGTGTGTCTGTGTCTGTTTAATTCAGGATTGTTGGTTTGAACTTTGTTTTCTGAGGTGAAATAGTAATTAAAGTTGTGTAGGTAGATGAAAAATTAAATTTTAGGTCCCAAGACTGCCCAATTACTTTGGTTGTAATAGCCCAAAGCCAAGAATTTTTTCATTGCCTAAGAATCACCTGAGAGTAGTAATCTTTCAGTAGTTAAGATGTTTATAGTGATTATATTTGCCTTTTTAACTTTGTTCTATTTCCCATTAATTTTTCTTCTACTTTAATTACAGTTTCAAGTCTTATTGCCTTTATAGTTTAAAATTTTAAGAGTCTAGATTTAAGCCCTCCAATGATATCCATGCAATGAAATAAGGTTAAGAAATTCAGAAGAAAACTTTTTTGTTCAAATTTTATAGGCAAGTTGAATGTTATTCACTTGCATGAAAAACAGCAGTTATTAAAAGTGAAAAAAAATTAAAGTTACAGAAATCCTTTGGAATCTAATTTGGCTGTGAAGCCAACTCATTCTTAGGAAAGAATTCATCCATCATTAGTATGCTCTTCAACCTATTCCAGTAATTGTTGTGGAACTGTTATCAAGGAGTGAGTCATTCTTTTGGTCTTTAACTGAACCTGACTGTTCTGGAAATAGGGGGGAAATGTTCCAAAAGAAGATTTGTGGAGGGTAGCTTACAGTTAATTTTATACCAAAGAACAAGGAAGTGAAACAGTGAATGTAAGGTTGATTTCATTTTTTTATTTCTTTCCTAATTGATATTTTATTTTTCTATTTACATATAATTTAGACTGAAAAGAAAATTTTTTTCTCCAATTGATATTTCAAATTTCATTTTATGAAGATCTGGCAAATTCTTAGGACTGTTTTACTTATTTTGTTGTAACAGTGAGATGTGGTGGCTATAATTTATCTTTATTTTTGTAAATCCTTTGCTATAATATGCCATGTTATTCTTGTGGAGACAATAGAAAAGTATGCATTGTACAGTAATATAGATGGATGTATAAGCTGGCCAGTTCAAAGAGTAGTTTTTAAGGGTTAGATGTCTGTGTTAGATGTCTCCATTGTATCAAAAAATTGCTGTTTAACAAATTTGGCAATGACCTAGATAAAGCCTAGATTACGTCCTTATTACATTTGTGGATGACATCTTGCTGAGAGTAATAACTAATACTACAGATGATAGAATTAACATCTAACAGGATCTTGACAGTTTAGAGAAATGAGCTGAATCTATTAAGAAATTTAGTAGAGGGGCAGCTAGGTGGCATAGTGGATAAAGCACTGGCCTTGGAGTCAGGAGTACTTGGGTTCAAATCCAGTCTCAGACACTTAATAATTACCTAGCTGTGTGGCCTTGGGCAAGCCACTTATCCCCATTTGCCTTGCAAAAACCTTAAAAAAAAATTCAGTAGGAATAAAGACTTGCACTTGGATATCAAAAAAATAAATTTCATAAGTAAAATATGGAAGAATCATGTTTGCACAGTAGTTGACTTTTAAAAAAAAGAACTGGGAGTTTTAGTTGACTGTAAACTCACTGTGAGCCAACAGCTTGATGTAAAGCTAGAAAAGCCAATGTGATCTTGGATCTTGGGCTTCCTTAAGAGAGGGATAGCTTCTGGGAATTGGGAAACAGTTCCTCACCTGGAATATTATGTTCAATTTTCTTTTTTTCTTTTAGATTTTTCAAGGTAATGGGGTTAAGTGGCTTGCCCAAGGCCACACAGCTAGGTAATTATTAAGTGTCTGAGGTCGGATTTGAACTCTGGTACTTCTGACCCCAGCTCAGATACTTCTGGTGCTCTATCCACTGCACCACCTAGGCACCCCATCAGCTTTCAATACTATGGTTTAAGACCCATATTGCTAAACTGGAGTATATCCACAGAAAAACCACTAGGATGTGAAAGACCATGAGTCGCTACCATATGAAGATATTTTGAAGAAACTGAGAGTATTTAGCCTGTGGAAGAGAAGATTGTGGGTAGAATAGGGGAGTACTAGATTGTAGTAGCAATTTTCAGATTATTTTAAGGACTGTCATGTGGAAGAGAAATTAACTTTTCTTGTTTAGTCCCAGAAGTCAGAAACTGCAGCATTGGATAGAAATTAAACACGAAATAGACTGTTTCGGGAGGTTTACTCTCAGTCAGGGTCCTTGAGCATAAGCAGAATGACTGCTTATTGGGTAAGTGTGCCAGTGTTTTTTTCATTTGATGTATGATTTGGACTTAAAATAACCACTAAGATGGAGTGGAATAGAAAAACTTATAAAAAAGTACCTGCTGGGCAGCTAGGTGGTGCAGTGGATAAAGCACTGGCCTTGGAGTCAGGAGTACCTGGGTTCAAATCCAGTCTCAGACACTTAATAGTTACCTAATTACCTAGCTGTGTGGCCTTGGGCAAGCCACTTAACCCCATTTGCCTTGCAAAAACCTAAAAAAAAAAAAGTACCTGCTATATATCTAGTGCTATACTAATAGAAAAGTAAGACACTCCCTGTTCTTGAGGACCTGACATTCAGATTAGGGGAGACAAAAATATATGGAGAGGTTCAGATTCCTTATAACATTGGGGTTCTATGATATTACATTAATTTGCAATTCCATTCGTTTTTACTCTGTTCTTCATTTTCCACATTCTCTTACTTGCCCCTATGTAAATTAGCTGAAGAAGTCCTATGTAATATTTAGGAGACCTTCCTCTGATTCCTGAATATTTTTTTGGTGTATTAGGACAGCATTCCAGTTACTTTTTTTTTTTTTTGTCTTTTATTCTTGAGAGATAACCAGTACTCCTCCTTTTCTGTTAATTCATAGACTGAAGAATGTTAGAGTTGGAAAGAACCTTAATGTAAAAACAAAGAAATTTTTTTTTCTCTACTTTCTAGTATACAAATCTCCCTTAATAAGTCACAGTTTATTTACATCCATCAGGCATCTTTTCATTACCCTCTGAGCCACCCATAATTGTTTTTTGATTCTTAAGCATTTCAATAATCACCATGATATTTTTTAAAAAAATAATCTCTAAAAAGATTAGCAGACAGTTTATAATCATTGGGAAAACTGCAGTTTTGACAAATTAAGTCCAACTCATATTTTTCCTCCTATGAAATCTACCACTTCACTTATTGTCCAGTACCTGTTCAAGATATGAAAGGAAGTGTGATATAGTGCCAAGAGGTCAAACTCAGGCACTTGCTAGAACCAAATTAAAATGTAATTGGGAAGGGTTTAATAAATATAAATAACAACAAACATATTAATTTTATAATTTTCTTCATCACTTTATGACTTGTCAGGGATGGGTTACATAGAACAGATATTATTTGAGGAAAACCTTTGAAAAGCCATTGTTTCCCCTCTTCATTCATATGATCTCCAGAACACACACACACACACACACACACACACACACACACACTTTTGAAGTTGTACATTGTACATTTGGAGTCTGGCCTGGTTTGAATCCCAGCTCTGCCACTTACTTCATTATCTTGGATAAATCCCTTAATCAGTATCCTCATCTGTACAATGAAGGGTTTGAATTAGATAACCTTTAAAGTCCCTTCCAACTGTATATGCTATGAACTATCAACAAATAATGAAAGTGCATTAGTATTTATTGAAAAGTGCTGAAAAATGATTGAATCAGTTCTTTTTTGGAAGTCTTCTTGAATATTTTGGTTTAAAATAGTTACAGTATTTTGTTTTCTTGTTTTGTGTACATGCAGGTTAATTCAAACCCCTAAAATGTTCAAGGCACTATACTTGGTATTGGCAGTTCAAAGACAAAATGAAATAGTCCTTACTTTGAAGAAATATATTCTTCTGTGAATGGTATAACTTATGCATGCATATAAACCTGTACTTCATAGGATTATCATGAGCTTTAAAACAAGAATGCATGTAGAGTGAATGCTTTGCAGTCTTTAAAGGGCTACGAAAGTACCAATCATTGTTGCTATTCTAGGTAAGAAGTGATGCAAAAGAAACATTGAGACAAATTACTCTATATTTGAGATGGAGAGAACTCCTTCATCTTAGGCCTCTGAAAGCCCCCAGAAAAGTTGGTACCTGATTGGAGTCTTTAAATAAGAATAGGATTCTGAAACCCAAAGATGAAGATTTGCATTTAAGGCAACAGGGAAAGCATATATGAATACAGAAATAGGAATTAGAGGAAGTGGCATGAACAGCTAATAGTCCATTTAAAATTAAATATGCATTATGTGAAAGGTGAATGATGTAAAATAAACTGTAAAGGTGGATTAATGCTAGATTGTAGTGGTCCTGATATGCTAACCTCAGAATTTTGCATTTTATTGTATTGGTAATAGAACTCTTATCTCAGGAAGAACTAGATAAAGAATGGAAAGGGTAAGGAGACCAATTAGTAAAGTATGCTATTAGAGTGATATACACAATGTCTGCAAATAGGATTGTTGCTTTGTAAAGGGGAATTGCTTATGAGAAATGAATGGAGGAAGAAATGTCAGTTTGAAATCTGAGTTGATGTGGGTAATTAAAAGGTCGAAGAATTAAGAAGGACTCCAAAGTTAGAAATGTGAATTCCTGAGTGAATTTTGATGTCCTTATCAGAAATAGAATTGAAGGTGTGGATTAGGACAGAAACTACATTCAGTTCAGATTATGTTAAGATCGTGATATTTTCAAGTTGTCCATGTAGAGCTGTCCAACAAGCAGTGTAGTTAGGAGAGAGAGTAGGATAGGATAAATAACTATGAGAGTTATATGTGTAGGAGTGGTAATTGAATCTATGCTAGGAAATGAAAGGAAAGCTCTTCGAGAAAAAAGAGAGTAAAGATAGTCCATTCAAAGGCATACAGCTTTTAAATTTATGCATTCATTGATTATTAAATATTAATCTGGAACTATGCTGTGGAAAGGGGGTTATGGAGGAAAAAAGTGAAACAACTCCTGCCTTCCAAAACCTTGCATTTGTTTGTGTATATGTGTATATATACATATAAAAATATTTTTAAAATATAAAATATTTTGGGTGGGAATGGGTCAGTGAGGAAAACTTAAAATGGAGTGTTTTGCAGTTTGATAACTTTAATTTCTTTATAGAATTGAAAAGGAAAGCAAAGATTTGTGGTGTTCTTTTTTGCCTTTTAAATTTTCTCATTTAAATTTTTTCTTTTTGATGAGGCATTTAGGATTAAGTGTCTTGCCCAGGGCCACACAGCTAAAAAGGACCAAGTAAGTGTCTGAGACCAGATTTGAACTTGGAGTCCTCCTGATTCCAAGACCAGTGCTCTATTCATGGCACCACCTATATGCCTGTAATTGTCACTTGATCTGTTCACTTCAGTTCCTTGTCTGTACAATGAGCTGGAGAAGGAAATGACAAACTACTCCAGTATCTTTGCCAAGAAAATCCTCAAATGGACAGGACTGAAAAACTATTAAACTGAATAAGCTCACAGGGTTGCTGTGAGCATGAAGTGGCATAATCAATATACATTATTTTATAAAACTAAAAATATTATGCAAATGTAAGATACTATTATTTTATGTGACTTCAGGGACCTAAATGTTCCACATCAGTGATTGTTATTTTTATTTTTTTTGCAAGGCAGACAGGGTTAAGTGGCTTGTCCAAGGCCACACAACTAGGTAATTATTAAGTGTCTGAGGTCGGATTTGAACCCAGGTACTCCTGACTCCAGGGCTGGTGCTTTATCCACTATGCCACCTAGCCGCACCCATTCAGTGATTTTTTTTTAGTTAATTGGTTTAATATTTCAACTATCAACATTTCTGCATTTTAACTATGATGGCATTTAATTGTTCAAAGTCTCTCTAGTAACTGTTCACTCACTTTCAGATGAAATGTCACATAATTTCAGATTTACATAATTTTTTCTGTTTCTTCATGGTTACAGAAATATAACTTCAGCACTTCCACTATTATTGTTTGGTAGATGGTTTTCAAAAGGTAGTGTCTGATAAATATATAACCCAGAGATGTAATGATGAACCCTGTCAACCTTAACTGGATTTGACCTCAGAATACCATATATTATTTTTCATCTTGTTAGAATTTGATATGTAGCATATAGCCTTACTTCCATGATGTGACTGTTTTATCTCTCTCTCCCAACCAGCTACTAGCTATCTAAACTATCTATCTATGCCATAGAAAATTGTGGAAATAGTATTGAATTTGAAGAAAAAGGAGCTCCATTCCAATTCCAGCTCTATTATCTACTACTTGGTTGTTCGATTCAGGTCAAATCTGCGAAGCTTCTTTGAAGCTTTCCACATAGAATGAGGGGTTTGAACAAGATGGTTTCTGAAATCTTAGTTTAGTTCTGAATCTTAAGTTTTACACTTGATTGGTTCTCTGCCTCTGAATCAAGTTGGCTTTGTCATAGCAGTTTGCTTTAGAATATTGATTTTCAAATATATTCCAGATATTAGTTAGAATGCCTACCCTTTTTGTTCTTTTACATGATTGCCAGATTTAATCATCTATAATTTTCTATTAAATTCTTTAAATCCCAATTCTTCATTGGCCAAAAATACTGTGCTTACTTTCTACTTTTTGTCACACCTCATCTTGAAAAGGCAAATTAATATGCCTTTCGGGCAGTAGTATGCAGATCTTGAAGGTATTTAATCATGTCCTATAGTTGTCTGTTCTGGCTAGATTATAAGTTGCTTGACATGTAGGACTGACATGTTGTTAGCATTTTGTATTGCTTTCATCCCCTTATATTTTGTGGACTTTTAATAAATTTTAAAAGAAATTATAGTACAGTGATGGAAAGAATGGTAGTTTTGGAGTCAGGAAACTTTTTTTTAATAAAAGAAAAATTTTATTTATTTTGTATTTTATAATTTTCCCCCCTAATCTTGCTTCCCTCTTCCCACCCCCCATAGAAGGTAGTGTGTTAGTCTTTACATTGTTTCCGTGGTATACATTGATCTAAGTTAAATGTGATGAGAGAGAAATCATATCCTTAAAGAAGAAAAGTAAAGTATAAGAGATAACAAAATTACATAGTAAGATAGTCTTTGGTCTTTTGTTCAAACTTCACAATTCTTTCTGTGGATACAGGTGGTATTCTCCATTGTAGATACCCCCAAATTGTGCCCAATTGTTGTACCCATGGAATGAGTAAGTCCATTAAGGTTGATCATCACTTCCATGTTGCTGTTAGGGTGTACAGTGTTCTTCTGGTTCTGCTCATCTCACTCAGCATGAGTTCGTGCAAATCCCTCCAGAATTACGTGAATTCCCACATATGTTATTGTCCTTTCTGGTTATATTGGCCTGTGTCAGGAAGCTTTTAATCTACTTCTTACAAACACTTAGCCGACCTAAGACTCAGTTTCTTCAGCTGTAAAATAGAATTAATAATTCAACTAAATTAAATAGACATTTAATAAACTATATTCAGGGTACTGTGTTGAATTCTCTGGATACAACCTTATAGTTTTACTGTAAGGAAAGCCCTTTTTAGGACAAATTTTAATGCTTATAGTTGTTATATTTGTTGAAAGATGTTAAGTAATTGGTTTCCTTTACAATCCTAGTGTCCTTAGTTTACTTGGCACAGTACTTTAAAATATACAACTTTAGATCCTATCCAGTGAAGACTGTTTCCACAGACCAGTCTGAAAAAAAAAAAAAAAAACCCAGGTCAAATAACAAAAGCATTTGGCTGAAACATACTACATTAGAGAAGCAGAAGCACTGTAGAGGATAGAAAGCCAGTCTTGAAACCAGGTCCTATCTATGAGCTCCTTGGACAACTGTTATTAGTTTTTTTTTTTTAAGTTTTTGCAAGGCAAATGGGGTTAAGTGGCTTGCCCAAGGCCACACAGATGAGTAATTATTAAGTGTCTGAGGCTGGATTTGAACTCAGGTACTCTTGACTCCAGGGCCAGTGCTCTATCCACTGTGCCACCTAGCTGCCTCCAACTAGATTTTTTTTTTTTTTTTTTGCAAGGCAGTGGGGTTAAGTGGCTTGCCCAAGGCCACACGGCTAGGTAAATTATTAAGTGTCTGAGACCAGATTTGAACCCAGGACTCCTGACTCCAGGGCCAGTGCTTTATCCACTGCACCACCTAGCCGCCCTGTGTATTAGATTTTAAGGTGAAGAGAAGATTGTGACCTCATTGGTCGATATCTAAAAGATTTACTCATCTTTCAGTCAGTGTAATCACCAGTCTTTGTCTCTGTACTAGCAAAATAAATAAAGAAGAAAACATGCCAAAAGATTAATTTGTAGCAGTGTTTCTCTCATCTCCCCCTTCATAATCAGTAATTTCTCACAGATTGTTAAGTAAAATCGGTTATAAACTTATCTATCACCATTCCTGAAGCACAATATTATCCCAATATGTCTCATTGCTCAGGAAAACCACTTTGACACATTTCTTCTGCTGTTGTGATTTTGCGTGGGGCTCTGCTCTGTGGGCATTTTTACATTGGAATTCCGCAAATGGGGATATACCATAGCTTTTTTTTATTTTATTGTTTGTTTATATTCAAGTGATGAAAGAATTGTTAATAATGCTGATTAAACTTAAAAGTGTATTTTATACAATCCCCCCCCCCCCCCCCCCCCCGCCCCGGAGAACTAGTTGTTAAACATAAACTGATCCCTGCTGCCAGACTAAAGACCCAGTGGGCTATTTTCCATATTATTGGTTACATTTTTCATCTACCTCCTATCTTAGCCTCAGCACACCTAGAAGTCTCTCTTAGGTAGTGTAAGATTGCACTTCCTTGCTGCTTTCAATGAAAGGCCTTTATTTCTTGCCCACCCCCACCCCCCCTTTTCTAGTTTAAGGGCAGGGCAGGCAGGATGCTTTTCCATACTGTTTCTAATTCACCTTAGGCAGTCATTTATTTATATTGGATTGTTAAAAATTGAATTACTATAGTTAGTATTTGGAAGAATGTTATCTGTCATTCAGATTTTTTACTTTTAAGGAGCAAAGACTTGACCCTGGTAACAAGAATAATGAGTTATTCTGTGAAATATTTCTAATTTTTCTAAAATATTTCCATATATTAGTTTGTCCTTTGTAAGTGGAAATTACAATTAATATTCCTTGATTATATTTTTATTTCTATATGTATTTTTTAGCATTTTGTCTAGAAATATATGCAAATTAAATTAATTTTTAATTAAATTCAGCCTTTTCTACTCTAATTTTGTGATAGATGCAGTTATTATTAGTAATTTTAGTGCCACATGAATTTCATGAAATATAACATGGTGTTTATAACTTTTATACATATACATATACATATGTGTGTGTGTGTGTGTGTGTGTGTGTGTGTATTTCCTAAAACTTGGTAGTGTAGGAAGTGGGTATTATACATTAAAAAGAAAAATTTTAAATTATTGTGAATGATGGCTGTAGAAATTAAACTGTCGTAAAATAACTGTAATTTCGGAAATATTTTCATTTAGGATGGGATAGTGAGAAAATACTCATGTAAAAAAGACAGTCTTTTCTCAGTATTGAAGAGGTAAAAAAAAATTAATGCAATTCATGGGTGTATTTCATTTAGCAGTGCTGATATACCATTGTTTCACTTTCCAAACACCTGAAGGAATTTTGTTTATATGATTTTTTTCAAAATGAAATATGATGTATTTCTTGTGGAATTGCATTCATTGTTGTGGGTGAAATTTTGTTTACGTGGTAGGCCAGAACAGATGAAGGATTTGTTTTTCTTGAATTTAACACTTTTTTTCATTAGTTTTTACACTTTCCCTCTGACTATATTATTTTATTTAAAAGATTATTTAAAAATAATTCTTATAGTTTTCCCAAAATATTCAGGATTGTGATTGAAAATAAAACCCAGTATTTAAATTACTGCATTAGCCTTGACCTCTTCCCTTTCTTGTGTTCTTCTCTCAGGTATGCTTAGGACCTTGTCTCCCTGCCCTTGAGTGTCATTGTTGTAGAATAGAGTCTGTATTTGGAGGCAGGAGACCTGGGTTCAAATACTAGATCAATGCCTTTAATAACTCTGTAATTTTAGCTATTAGAATGTAAGGCTCTAGCAAAATGTAAATTTTATAAAAGAGCAGTTTATGTTTCATTTTTTTATTCTTTGAAACCATAGCACATAGCACTATGCTTTGACACATAGTAAGCTGCTCCTGATAGATTTCTTATTGATTGATCAGGTTTCTAAATCTTTCTCAGTTTTAATCTGTTCCTGTCCAAGAGGAGGATAGTGGTACAAGCACTACCTATTAATAAAATGCTGCTCTGAGTAAAGAACTTTGCAAACTCTAAAATTCTCTTTAAGTTATAATCGTCATCATCATCATCATCATCATCATCATCATCATCATCATCATCACTATCATTATAATAATTAGTAATTCTTCTCTGGACCATCATATGTGCTCTTCTAACCTTTCACAGTCCTATCTATTATTTATGTCTTCTGCTATTTCATTTTAAGGTCACATTCTTCTGGAGGTAAAGCTATTCACATTTAAAGATAAGAAAACTGTACCAAATGATATTAGGTATATTTTTAGAAGGTCAATACTCTACTGTGACCAAAACCCAGATATTCTGGGTTTTTTTTTTAAAGAAACAAAATAGAACTATATTGGTGTTTTATATATAAATATCTTACATGTAAATGGAAGAGAGGTAAATAACCTCTTTTACAGATGGGTGGCAAAGATGACTTTGATGGCATGGTTTTATAGAGTATTTTCAGTGAGTGGAATGATACTAATATTGTATAAAAATGACATTGTACTGTTGTACCTCATCGTACTGTTCTCAGAGAGTTACTTGAAGAATTAGAAAAAGCACCTAAGGCATATATGGAATCAAAAAATTTTCCCCAAATCCACATAAATACTATAGATTGTGACTGAAGCTGCCTTATTCATAGGGATAGCATTTGCCTTATGGCAGTAGTGGCATCACCGAACTACAGTCAAAATATTAAAAGCTATTTCGGGGTCCTTATAGCCTGTCATACTTGGAGTTCAAAAAAATCATTTGTAAGAAAGTAAAATTCAAATGATGTAAGCCAACAACTGTTTTCAGGGACTTCTTTGTTCTAAATTTAGGAGTCCTGTATTCTCAGTTAATAGCTAAAAAGATAGACAAAAAAGAAACTTAAGGGCCAAAAGTATGTTTTGGAAGCTCAATTAGAAATTAGCATCTACTTTATTATTTTTTTCAAATTGCAAAATTGGCTTTATCATTTAAGTATAATTTGAATTTACTGTTCTAGAGCTTTTCTTCTGGTGTTTCTTTAAAGTAGGTGATGCAGACAAGTGGTTAAAATGTTGGGGAAGTGATCTGTTTCAAGATATTTACAGTGAAGATTTGAATATTGATGTATAAATTTGTGAAATTGTGTTTTGGTAGACCTGCTAAATTACTGTAATCAGTTAAGCAATTATTATAGTTTTATCCTGTGCCAAGCTCTGTGCTCTGAACTCCAGGGTTACAAAAACAAAATGACTTAACAATTGCCCATAAAGAATTTACATTCTTTGGGGAAATCAGAATACAGAAATACAGCAAAATTTTGTGAAAGTCCCAAGGTGTATTTAAAGTTTTGTCAACTAATTGAATATTTTTGTAAACAACTATGCTATGTATTCTGATTCTGTTGTCTATTCACAAGGGCTTCAAATTAGTTTTGTGCTGTATTACTTAATAACCAGTATTTCTCCATGAACAATCCTTTTCCTCATTTTTGAAGGTCAGGTGTTTCTGAAAGGCTTGGTTCAGTAAGGTGATTACTTCTAGCCCCCAAGCCCAAGGTACCTACTCCTTTACCAATTTGGGCTGGGTACTATTTCTGTTTACCTATTAAACAGAAACTCTCCCCAGGGGACAGGGCCCTTGTTCTTTGTTTTTCTTTCAATGAAGATGGGGGTGACTCGGGCTAAAAGAAAACAAGGTAGGGAAATCCTGATTTGGAGTGGTTTTGTTTTTTCAGCCAAAATTACCAGAAGCAACTGGTAACTTTAGGGAGGAGCAGAGAATGAATCATTAACCCATCTCCTCCTTAAATTATCCACTAACCGAGAGTGACTTGATTTTGTCAAGGGAGGTCAAAATGATATGTGTTCAAGCCAGTCAGAAGGAAGACATGACTAGGTTTAAAAAACTCTGCAAGCCCTTATACCCTTTTTGTGCCTTTTGGCATAAAGAGAGGTGGGCCCAAGTCCACTTTATTAAGAGGTTTGGGGCCATATTAATAAGCTGTTATTAGATACAGAGACTTGCCTCACTTTACCTGTTTGTTAAATTTTACTTGTGACATATTTATGCCGCTTTTTTTTCAGGTTTTACCTGAATCAGTCTTCATTATTTACATTATATTAGTGTGTAGTTCTCCTCTGCTTTATCTTTTTCTAGTTAGGTATTTGAACTATATTTGTCTCATAAATGGAATATGGTAGTGTGCTTAATTTCTCAATTTTTAAGAATAATTTGTGTAGTGTTGGTGCCTTACCCTAATCAGTTCAAGCTTAGGTTTCAAAAAAGGGACTTAAGTCCCTTGTCTCTAGCGATTCTTTTGGTCTTGATGATGATAGGGGAAATATGAAGTAAAAGTCATAAGACTTCTAATAGGAGAGTCTGGTAGAGTAAATAGAATTTCAGAGGTCATTTATTATAGTCATCTCATTGTAGTTGGGAAAACTGAGGCTTAAAGAAATTAAATAACTTTTTTTTAAAGCCATACAGGTTGAGATAGAAAGTTAGAAAGTGTGGACTAATGGTTGGGAATTTTATGAAGGATGAATTAAGATAGCGGGTTAGAGAAACTGGGAAGGGGAGCTGGGAAATTAGATCATCAAGAAGAACTAAACTAATTTCTGCAAGGAGAGAAACTATATTTTTTCTTTACTATCTCCAAAAGTTCTTTACATGTGGTAAATACTGATTGAGTGAAAAGGATAGGATTTTTGCTTTGAAAATTTGCTTCTAGGAGAAATAGAGTTGTCTTGAGTAAAATGTTTATTGTTTGTTATGGCTTCGCCCTCTCTTCCCTTTCAGTTTCTTACATTTTACTCTCCTCCAGGTATTTTTTGATTTAGTGACACTGGCTGCTTTGCTCCTTCCCTTGGTACTTCAAGTTTTCTCTAGCTGTTCCCTCTCCTGGCATGCTTTCCCTCCTCATCTTTTCCTCTTGGTTTTTCTGACTTCCCTTAAGTTTCAACTAAAAGCCCATCTTCTACAGGAAGTATGTCTTAAGCTCCCTTAACTTGTTTCTCTATATTCATAGCTTTCTGTTTATGCTATCCATAGCTTGGTTGTACATATTTGTTTACTTGTTTCTTCTATTAGACTGTGAGCTTCTTGAGGGCAGTAGCTGTCTTTTGTCTCTTTTTGTGTTCTCAGAGATTAGCACAGTGCCTTGCACAGAGTAGGTTCTTAGATTACTTATGTAGTACCTAGCTTTGTTGCTTCAAAGAAAGGTGAGTTTATTTTGTTAAAATTCAGGTGCCTGTTTTTCTATTTTGATTTAGAAGATAAGGCCTCTGACTAATATGTGGAGATAACTTTAAGTCAGGTTAGATTTTTTTTTTTTCCATATAGCAACTTGAATTGATTAAAGCACCTGGACAAATACTGTTGAGACCTTAGAGTTCTGAAATATAAAGCATAGAAAAAGGCTATTTTGGCCTGAAAATGTTGAGGGCAGGTGTTACCAATTTGCTGCCTTGATCATAAAATAGTCTCAGTATTGCTTCTGTAGAATATCAGATTTTGACTAGAATTGGATTCATATGGGCCCACCAGGAGGCATTTAGTTATCAATGTTCCTCCAAGTGGCCAAGTTGGATTAAGTTATTTAGTATTGTTCATTTAAATGTTGGAGAATGTCTTCCAAACATAATGATTTTACTTTTAGTATAGAATTCTTTAAAGGCAAAAGATGTAAAGAGGGAAATATCAGATGAATCTATATATAAACTTCATGATAAAAACTGTCCAGAAGTGAAACAGCCTTCTTTATTAATCTAAATGATGATAACCCTTTTAGTTTCCTTCCAAATCTGAAACTGAGAATGAAACTGAAACTGTTTTATTGCATTTTGAATTGGAATTCAGCCATTAATTTTTTTCATTGAATTTTTGATGACCTACAATTTTTATTCTTCTAAAATCATGTTGTTCTATAACAGGTGTCAGACTCCTAGAGTGTGGTCTGTGACCTGCAAAACTCCAAGGGCAACTGGAACCAGATTAAAATAGAATTGGGAAATAAAGTCAAGATAATTTTAATTTGTGATTTTCTAAATCAGGCTTTTAGGGATTCCTTTCTTTTCTTTTCTTTTTTCTTTGTAGTTTTTTGCAAGGCAAATGGGATTAAGTGGCTTACCCAAGGCCACACAGCTAGGTAATGATTAAGTGTCTGAGGCTGGATTTCATTCAACTCAGGTACTCCTAACTCCAGAGCCTGTGCTCTATCCACTGCACCACCTAGCTGCCTTAGGGATTCCTTTCTATTTGAAGTGGCTACCTCTGTTCCTTATATTCCTTTTTTTTTGTTTTGTTTTCAAGTGCATAATTTTTTTTTAAGTTTTTATAAGACAAATGGGGTTAAGTGACTTGCCCAAGGCCACACAGCTAGGTAATTATTAAGTGTCTGAGGCTGGATTTGAACACTCAGGTACTCCTGACTCCAGGGCCAGTGCTCTATCCACTGTGCCACCTAGCCGCCCCAAGTGCATAATTTTTTTAAAAAAATTATTTATTTATTTTGAATTTTACAATTTCTCCTGTAATCTCGCTTCCCTCCACCCACCCTCTACAGAAGGCAGTCTGTTAGTTTTTATATTGTTTCCATGGTGTACGTTGGTCTAAGTTGAAGTGACGAGAGAGAAATCATATCCTTAAGGAAGAAAAATAAAGTATAAGAGGTAGCAAAATTATAAGAGATAATGATTTTTTTTTCTAAATTTAAGGTCTTTGGTCTTTGTTCAAACTCCACAATTCTTTCTCTGAATGCAGATGGTATTCTCCATCACAGATACCCCAAAATTGTGCCTGATGGAATGAGTAAGTCCATTAAGGTTTATCATCACCCCCATGTTGCTGTTAGGATGTAAAATGTCCTTATGGTTCTGCTCATCTCACTCAGCATGAGTTCGTGCAAATTCTAACATGCTTCCCTGATTTCCCATTCCTCCTGGTTTCTAATAGAACAATAGTGTTCCATCACATGCATATACCACAGTTTATTAAGCCATTCCCCAATTGATGGATACACTCAATTTCTAATTCTTTGCCACTCTAAACAAGGCTGCTATGAATATTTTTGTACAAGTACCCTTTTTCATAATCTCTTCAGGGTATAGACCCAGTAGTGGTATTGCTGGATCAAAGGGTATGCCCATTATTGTTGCCCTTTGGGCATAATTCCAAATTACTCTCCAGAAAGGTTGGGTAAATTCATGCTCCACCAACAATGTATTGGTGCCCCAGATTTCCCATATCCCTTCCTACACTGATCATTTCTAGTCATATTGGCCAGTCTGAGAGCTGTGAGGTGGTTTCAGAGATGCTTTAATTTGAATTTCTCTAATAATTAATGATTTAGAACAATTTTTCATATGACTATGGATCACTTTGATTTCCTTATCTGGAAATTGCCTTTGTATATCCTTTGACCATTTGTCAATTGGGGAATGGCTTGTTGTTTTTTTTAAATTTTGTCTCAGTTCTCTATATATTTTATTTTATTAGTTCATTCATTCATTCATTCATTCATTCAATTATTTATTTTTTTGCAAGGCAATGGGGTTAAGTGGCTTGCCCAAGGCCACACAGCTAGGTAATTATTAAGTGTCTGAGGCCAGATTTGAACTCAGGTACTCCTGACTCCAGGTCCAGTGCTCTATATATTTTAGAAATGAGTCCTTTGTCAGAAATACTAGGTGTAAAAATTGTTTCCCAATTTGTTACATTTCTTTTGATCTTGGTTACAGTGGTTTTGTCTGTTCAAAAGCTTTTTAATTTAATTTTAGTTTGTTTTTAATGATGTTCTCCAGCTCTTCCTTGGTCATAAACTGCTTCCCTTTCCATAGAACTGACAGGTAAACTATTTTTTGATCTCCTAGTTTGTTTACAATATTGTTTTTTATGTCTAAATCCTATATCCATTTTGATCTTATTGTGGTCTAGGATGCGAGGTGTTAGCATAATCTAAGTTTCTTCTGTAATAACTTCCAATTTTCCCAACAGTTTTTACTAAAGAGAGAGAGTTTTATCCTAATAGCTGGACTCTTTGGGTTTATCAAACAGCAGATTACTATAATCAATTACTGCTATTCCACCTAGTCTATTCCACTGATCCACCACTCCATTTCTTAGCCAATAGCAGACAGTTTTGTTAGTTCCCCTTTTTTTCTTCCCCCTCCCTTTCTCCATCCCCCCCCCCCTTTTTCCCCCTTTTAATACTTGAGAGGTTAGATGTTTTTAAAGTTAACTGAGTATGTGTGTAAATTGACTTTAAGCCAAGTCTGATTAGAAGAAGATTCAGGTAGCAGACCGTTGATCTGGTTGGGCTAAGCCACCTTCTTTTTCTCTTCTTTTCATTAAATTCCTAGAGATTCCTGACTTTTTATTTCTCCATATGAATTTACTTGCAATTTTTTCTAGCCCATTTAAGTAATTTTTGGAATTTGGATTAGTAGGGCCCTAAATAAGTAGTTTAATTTAGGTAGAATTGTCATTTTTATTGTCTTAGCTTGGCCTATACATGAGCAGTTGATATTTGCCTAGTTATTTAAATCTGATTTTATTTGTGTGAAAATTTTTTGTAATTGTTTTACAAAAAGTTTTTGAGTCTGCCTTGGCAGGTAGTTTACTTTGAATGGGTTTTTCTCTTTCTAGCTCTTTCTGCTGCACCTTACTAGTCATATATAGAAATGTTGAGGATTTATGAGGGTTTATTTTATATCCTGCAGCTTTACTAAAGTTGCTAATTATTTCTAGTAGTTTTTTAGATGATTTTTTTGGGATTGTCTCGGTATACCATCATGTCATCTGCAAAGAGTGAGAGTTTTGTCTCTTCCTTCCCAATTCTAATTCCTTCAATTTCTTTTTCTTCTCTTATTGCTGAGGCTAATACTTCTAATATGATATTGATTAGTAGGGGTGATAATGGGCTTCCTCATTTCACCCTTGATCTTATTGGGAATGCTACTAGCCCATCCCCTCCTTAGAATATTCTTACTAGTATCATACTATAGAAAGAAAACTTGTTTTGAAAAGATAAATTGATGTGTGAGGACATAATTGTAATGAAGCATTGTTGAAATTGCAACAAATCTAGTTTCTCTCTTTCTATTCATTTCTTGACCCAGTTCAGTGTGCATCTACTAGGTCTGTTCGAGGTTTATGTACTGACTGCATGGCATTATATGGTTAATACTCATTCTTTATCAACTTAGTGTTTCTTGTGTGAATTGCTAAGGTGATTTCTCTTGAATGACCATGCATCTCATTTAATGGTTACCCTGTGTTAATCCAGAACTCGGTTTAGTCAACATAATATCATTTCCAATTGTAAGCATCCAGAGAAACTTGACATCTAGATCAATCAGCAAACAATTTTAAAGTGCCTGCTAGGTTCCAGGCCCTGAGATGGGTTCTGGGAATAAAAAGACAAAAAATGGAACAGTCCCTTCTGTTAAGGAGATTACCTTTATAAGTATATATAAAATATATCCACAAAAATATAAGGAATTTTGAAGAGAAGGCACTGCCTAAGGGAATCAGGGTTATATAATATAATTCTTATAGAAGATAGTATGTAGGTTTCAGTTAGAGGAAAGCTAATTTTCGTAGATGCATGGATTGTGTGAAGGGAAATAATGTTTAATAAGATTAGAAAGATTGGAACATGGTTTTAAAGGGTCTTAAATGCTGAATGAAGAATTAGTCCTTGATCACATAGATATGGGGAAGCCACTGGAATTTACTGAGCAGGAATTTTCCTATGTTTTAGGAACAGCACTTTGGCAACTGGGTACAGTGAAGATTGTTAATTCCTCTAAATACCTTTGATGACTATGTTTCCCCTTTTAGGTCCTTTTTTTTTAGAGCTAACTTGTTGATATTTGTAATCTTTGGGCTTTTTCAATCTCTTTATGGTAGTGACTGAAGAGAGCAAATGTGGTGCCTTGGAAGCTGGGGATGGAGAATGTTTCTAGAGACATGAAAGAAAGGGCGGAGAGGATGAGAATAGACAAGACAGTAACTTGTTAGAATAGAAAAGTCCTGTGAATTTTTGTTTATCTTCCTTTCTCCCCATAGTGTGCAAGTAATACTCAGTGTGTAGGGGATAGGCAGTAATGGCTTGCGGAAAGAATAAATGAATAGTCTAGTAAAGTTGAAAGAAAATTTACCATTCTTTATATTTTCTTACTTCATTGTGAAGGACAATGGGAAAGCTACAGTGATAAAATGAGACCTGAACTGATGACCTTATATTGCCACTGTTACAAAGATTTACACATTTTATTTGCTTTAAATCCCCTTTCCATTGCCTCTTAACACCTGAAAACAAATTTTCTTAACTTTGTATATAAGTATACTCTCTGGTTGGCTGCACACAACATTCTTTTCCTTTCATTTCATAAGAAATCAATTTAAAAATCTATTGACTTTTGAGGATCATTAAAATTCCGTGATCATGTTTATTTTTTAATAATATGCTGTAAAATTTCCCCTTTACAGATAGTAATTCAAAGAAAATTCAAAGAAAAAATTTTAACTTTTAGTAAAATTAACACAAGAATGAGGAATATTTCTTTTAGAACAGTGACAATAAGATCATGTGCCATTGTACTCATTTATCTGAAAATATAATGGGGGAATGCCTAACAGCCAATCTCGTCTTTGTTCTGTTGGAACAATTTTCTCACAGCTTTGCCAGCCCCTGTGGCTAAGTTACTTGCTCAGGGTCATATAGCTGATAAGTGTCTGAGGGCAAATTTGAATTTAGGTTCTCCTCACTCCAGGGTCAGTGTTCTATCCACTGTGCCTCTCAATTCAATCTTTTTTTTTTTGAAATTTAAGGCAATGGGGTTGTGACTTGTCCAAGGTCACATGGCTAGGTGATTATTGAATGTCTGAGGCTGGATTTGAACTCAGGTACTCCTGACTCCAGGGCCAGTGCTCTATCCACCATACCACCTAGATGCCCCTCAAGTCAATCTTTTAACAGAGTCACAGACCTCTAAAGTCTTCTAATTAGGGACTGATAGGCAGTCATATAAACACATGTTCTGTGTGCCAAGCTATGGGGGTGCAACTACTCCCAAAACATGACTATTCCTGCTGTCAAGTTTATAGTCTAATGGAAACTACCTAAAGGGGAGCCAAAAGGATTAGAGGGATAAGAGGAGCTGAGGAGGCCTGCATCCAAGATAAGACCAAAGCTTGCCAATTAAAACTTTGGGGTAGAGATGGTAGTGAAACTGGAGCATCTCATCATGGATGGTAGATGACAGTGGAGAAGTCATGGCATGGAAATAGCAGGGAAGTTTCAGATAATGTGATCTTAAGGCCCCTTCATCATATTTTTCCCACTTTTGATATTGTGGATCTGATAAATTGGATGCATTATAGTAGGAAATATAGAAAGGCATTGTATATGAAAAGTGTTTTGACTAATTGTCTAAAGGAGGTAAATACTGTATGACATAATATTAATCTCACTGTGGCCAACAGTGTATTATCTTTCCTCATATATAAGATGTATATTTTTTTGAAAAATTTGGGATCTAAAAATTGGGAGCATCTTATACAGTGGTTGTAGATTTTTTTTACTTGCATTTCTCGCTTTTTTTGCGTTTGTTTTCTTTGTACTCATTGTTTCACATTTGTTACTGGTATATCAGATTACATTTTGCCACATTCTGCCCAGAAATGGCTCAGAAAATATTTTTCCTATAGTGCTGAATTCAAGTTCAAAGTGATCCATTTTGCAAAAGTGAATGGAAATCACGCCGCTGAACATCATTTTGGTCCTTCTCCAACTGAGAAAACATTCCGAGACTGGCTACAGGAAGAAGAAACCCTACTGAAAACACCCAGGCAAAAGGCCATGAGAGGCAAGTCAGCCAAATAACTTGATTGACAGAGGGCATTGAAGAGATGGATTGGAGAGCAAATGGCAAGTGGGATTCCTGTATCCACAAAAATGTGGACAGAAGAACTCATGATGAAAAAGAAGTGGCTGGTTTCAAAGGAGCACAATGGTGTTTCAGGTACATGAAACAGAATGGACTAAGCATGTGTCCATGCACATGACTTGCCCCCCCCCCCCCCCAAATGCCTGAAAGCTATGAGTGGAAGGTCCTTGAATTTCATGATGAATAAAACTTGAGTTCAATAACTTTATATAATACATATTTTTCCTTCAAATTTCAGTCCCCCCAAATTAAGTTGCATCTTATACATGGAGAAAAATGGTAGTTTCTTTTGTGATAAAGCTATTTTTTCTGAGTGTCCTTTCTGTATACTCTCTTGGCTTAATTCTCTGAGTTTTCATATTACTTTATTTGAACCTTATTCTCTCAAAATATTTGAATTTAAGTTGTAAGTTAATTATTTATTGATTTTTATCTACCCTACCAATCAGATTATATGTTCTATGTGGACATCATCTGGTGTCTGATTTTTGTATTCTTTTCTCCTTGATGCTAATAATGATTTGTATATGGTAGATTTGGTTTTTTTGGTAGAAATAAATATTTGCTGAATTTTTTGTTAATCTCTGTTAAAAAGCTAAGTAGGGTTCCTTTGAATTCTAAGGTTCTTCATTTCTGTTAGCTTGATTTTTTTCCCCTCCTTTTCTTTGTTCATTTATTTTTCCCTAATATTCCCATTAAGATCCTTCTAGGCATTTGATGATGGGAGATGGACTTACAAAAATGTCTTCCAGCAGATAAATAAAATTAATGTTCTTTCCAAGTAATCTTCAGGCTGCCTTAGATGTAATTAAAAATCAAAAACCTATACATAACATTCCCCACTTAAAGGTAATCTGATGGTCTAGAATAAGAGGACTATCAGTCACAACTGATAATTGACCGATGCTACTAATGTTCCAGAACAATTTTCTCAAGTGTGGCTTTAAACCTTCCCTCAGGAGTAGAACCATCAGAATTCTCTAAAAAGTTGAACATTTAAAATTCTTAATTATAATGGATAGTTCTCTGGGAGGATGGTTGGATGGAGAAGAAAATCTAGATTATTTTAAAACAAGAAGTTCATACAATACCTGTTTATTTAAAAAAAAAGTTGAAATTCTAGTCTAGAACATAAAATTAAAAGTATAAGTTAACAAATTTCACTTTTGAAAAAAGGACTTTTCGGGGTAGCTAGGTGGTGTAGTAGATAGAGCACTGGCCCTGGAATCAGGAGGACCTGAGTTGAAATCTGACCTCAGACACTAAATAATCGCCTAGCTGTGTGACCTTGGGCAAGCCACTTAACCCTGCTGCCTTAAATAAATACATTTTTTTGGGGGGTCAAGGCAAAATGGGGTTAAGTGGCTTGCCCAAGGCCACACAGCTAGGTAATTATTAAGTGTTTGAGACTGGATTTGAACCCAGGTACTCCTGACTCCAGGGCTGGTGCTTTATCCAAAATAAATAAAATTTTTAAAAAAGAAAAAAGGAGTTTTGGAATTATTGCAATTCTCACACTTTTTAAAAATAGGAATAATTGATGATCTTGATCTTCTTTCTGTGATTCTCTCATCTTTCTCCCACTCTGCCAAATTCTTTCCTTTTTCCTCCCCTTCCCCTCATAGAAGTTTTTCTCTTGTTTTTCTATACCGCTCTACTTTTCCAGGTGTCATCTTCTATTTTTCCTGTCCTTTGTCTTTAGGTGTTGTTTTCTAACCCTCTTTCTTCTTCCAGGTTTGTCTTAGCTACATATTATGTAAAACTAATGTACTTTTTTGTTTTGTTACATAGATTTATTGAATAAAATTTTAGTTAGCTTGTTTTAAAACTGAAAAGATACCAAAAGGAACATTTCCTTTATTTTTGCAAATGAAAATAAAAAAGAAATCTCATTGGAATGAAATTGAAATTATATTTTGTTTTTGAGTGATTTTTGTTTTCTGTGGTTCAGTAGACTTTTATATAAATTTTGAACCTCCATTACGAAAGTTATGCTTGGTTTCTAGATCAGTCTCATCAGTAATAATAGGTAGTATTTTATGATGATTTAGGTGGTATTTATGGTGATTTATGATGCAAAACGTTGCATCATATTATTTCACTTGTTTCTCACTGGAATAAGTATTATTATTCCCATTTTATAGAAAAAGAAAACCTAGAGTAACACAACTGCTTAATAATTGTCAGAGGCCAAATTCAGATCTGTTACAACTTTTTCACTTTACCATGCTGCTTCTTGACATGCATATGCCATTGGAGACTTAAAAAAAAAGAGATTGTTATCTGAGATGATTTCATTATATGACCTTTCAGCTCAAATATACTTTGCATGTGAAATGGTAAGAGTGAATTTCTGATTAGGATAAACCACTGTCAACTGAAATTGTAGTTTCAAGCATAGTTTGATTTTCCTTTGCAAGGTCCAAAGTTTTTTGTTCTGTATTTTTCCTAAGCATAATTTCTTATAGTAGATATCATATAACTAGTTTGGATGATCAAAACAAGGCCATTAAGACTTGTTCTTATAGATGTATGCAATAATCTACGGGGAGTAAAAAGACCTTCTAGTCTATTGTCTTTAGTTATGGCTTCAGAATTAATGTCAAAGCTAACATAATAGCAGGAGGATTGGCTGAGTACTTGTCATTTAAGTAATGTTATTTTGACACTACATAATGACCTATCTGTAATAGCACCATTTATTTTTAAAAATTCCTTGTAGGCACTATTGATATGATAGGGCAGCATAGAGATGTCAGTTTTATGACTCTGAAGATCTACTACACATTTTGTAAACGTATTTCAGTTACATTTTGGCAGTAAAGAGAGCAGGAAGATAATGCTTCCATTAAAGTGATCAACTACGCATGTAGAAATTGGGTGGGAAGATGTGTGAAAATGCTTTTAGATGAAACCCATTTTCATGTGTAAATTGCCTCTGTTGCGTATATAACTGTCTCATAATGCCTTTGGGTAATTCAGTGAGTATGCCACTGGAAATAGTGGTTGTACATGCTGATCTCAGAGAAGAAGGTGTATAAATTGCTTTATAATAAGTTTAGCTGTTGACTACTCAGATGTTATTTTATATTAATCTATGTTTTTCTGTATCTTCCCCTTGACCCCCTTTCTTTTAATAGTTGATTAAAATTATAATTAAATCTTACGATTCCATATCTTTTTTGAAAATTCCTCATTCTTAAAAATGTAATTATGAATAAAAATAACTCTTTTTTCTCCTGCCACATGGGACAATGGGCCTTCATATTTCAGAATGTTAATATTTTAGTAGTTGGGGTGATGAAAACTGAACAGTGAAAGAGATATAATTATTTTTCTCATATTTGTGTCTTAATCGTATCCAAATACTTTTTAAATTATATCTGTTGTAAACCATACACTGTATTTGGTAGATCCCTTTTACTTGTAGAAATGCTACTAGGAAAATATCATAGCCTAATTTTATGCTTTTTTCTTTGCTGTTTTGTTCTTCCGTTGTTAACTTGACTCAAGTGCTTCTGTTTCTTAGAAATAAATGAAATTGTATTTCTTTGCTTTTTCTGTCAGTTCTGATCATCTTTGCTTTCCTTATCTATCTCTTTCATCTGCTTTATACAGATTTCCTCTTCTGATGTTCTTCAGCCTTTGGTATCCTCTCCTCTGCAAGCTGCTGCTGAGAAAAACAAAGTGGAGGTATCTAATTTTGTAAAAAGCAGATTGCATTTTAGAACACCTACTTGTATGTTCCCCTCCTCACCTTTTTGCCATAATTTGAGTAGGCTAAAACAAATTTGTTTTTCTAAGTTCCCCAAATTGAAAGTGCATCATATTTTTTTTTTCTAGATTAACTCTACAAAGTTTTAATCCATACCTTTTAAAAAAAAAGTGTTGTTTTATATGCTTATCTCTTAGGTTTGTTTTTTAGGTATTTCCATATATTGAAGTTAGATATTTTGAAATAACTATTCAGGTTGTCCTAGGATACATATTAGTATGTAGATTTTGTTGAATAGGAATTGCTTCATTGTATTTATATCCTCAGTGCATAGAAAGTACTTAATACATACTTGTTGAATGATATATAGAATTCAAAAAATAACCTTTGAACATCTTCAGCATCTCTATTCTTTCTAGACCCATATGAAAAAAATCAACCACATAATTTTTGAAGAATCTGTGGGTCCAAAGTAGAGAAAAGAGAGAAGCTATGAGGGAGGAAAAAAATGTGAGAGAACTATTCTTAGTTGCATACTCCTAACAAGAATATACCTTGACCAAGTACTTTATCCCTTCTTTTGTTTATTTATTCAAGAAATATTTTCTCCACACTGCTTGAATTTTCCTTTTTAATATTATACTTTCTGAATGTGGTATTTCAACACAGTCTTTGTTTTGTAGAAGTCAGCTTTATTTGGTGAAAGGTTCCCTTTTCTAGACATTCTTAGTTCTCATGTCCTTCTCCTTCCCTCCCATCACCCTTATTTCCATCTCTCCTTCCCTTCCTCCACTCTCTCAGTTCCTCTTTTCTCCCTTTCCTATATTTATTTTCAGCAATATTTGTAAGGTCAATTCCATGGATTTTGAGCAAAGCATCACTTAATTTTCTTTTTTTGTTTTTTCCACTGGAGCATTTTATTTGAATATATGTTTTACATTTTTGGAAAAAGAATCCCAGGATTTTTCCTCCTGTGTGTTTTCATCTTGCTTCCTCATGGTCCGTGATGCCAGCTGAGGTTGTAAGCACAATGAACCCAAACTGACGGGATGGTAGCAGATTATTCTGCCACTTTTCCAGATCTTTCATTGAACATCAAATCTGGGACTGATTACGACCACTTGTTTAATCTGCCTGTGAGGTTCACAATAATTTTTTCCTGCTCTTACGATCATAAATGATCTCAAATCCATCAATGAAACCATGCTTCATCATCACAGTTAAGAACCAGACAGTTACTTTAGAGCATGGCCTGATGAGAACCTGGCATTTTCCTTGCTTTTCTGCATTGTTGATGCTTTTGAGAGCATCTGCCAGGACATTCATGTGCACCATGGTGGCAGCACTGCAAGATGGTGGACAGGGGATCTCCTAATTTTCAAAAAGAAAACTATGGGGTTTGCAAATTATAGACCCAGCAAGTTTGTTTTCGAAAAATTCTGTGACCTGGAGAAATTACAGAATATATTCGGGGGGTTTTTGGTTGTTTTTTGGGGGTTTTGAAAGGCGATGGGGTTAAGTGAATTGCCCAAGGTCACACAGCTAGGTATTTATTAAGCGTCTGAGGTTGGACTTGAACTCAGGTCCTTCTGACTCCAGGGCTGGTGCTCTATCTACTGCATCACCTAGCTAACCCCTGTTAAAGAGATAGCACTCAGAAAAAGAAGTGATAATCATAAAAAAGCAGCAAGGCTTTATTAAGGACAGTTAATGTCAGATTAATAGACTTTCTTGACTGTTAAGTGAAGGAACACTGCAGTTACAGTGAACCAAATTTTATCAAAGCATTGGTCAAAGTCTCTTTGGTTTTTTTAGGAGAAAGATAAGATGATATTACAGATCTGTTCACCAATGAATGGGAACCCATCAGAATAGTTTCATGTCAGTTTGTAAAGACCTTGCATTGAAATGTCTCAGGCACCTGTATTTGGCCCCTATGCTAATTAACATATCTGTTAATGACTTGGAGAAATGTGTAGGTGGCCAATTTAGTGAATCTTCAGAAGATATAAAGCTTAGACAAGTCAGGTAAAAATAAGATTAAATCCAGATTCAATATTCTTTCTTCTAGAAGTGTTCTAATCTGGATAAAATTTAATAGAAATAAATATAAATTCTTACCTTTGAGTTTAAAAAAGTCTCCTATACCTGTCACATTGCAGTCATTATGTAAATGTTTATTATTAACAACAACATTATGGGTAGAGAGCCAGCCTTGAAGCCAGGAACACTTTTATTCAAAGTTGCTTCTAATATATTGTTTACATGTGAATATCTATCTATCTATATTTATGTGTGTATATGTATATATGTGTGTGTATGTATTTGTATATATGTATGTATGTATGTATGTATGTATGTATGTATGTATTCCCAAATGAGGGAGTAGGACAAGACAGAAAAAGGATGAACAATAACAAATCATTAACCTCTCAGTGTCTTAGGTCAGTGATGTCAAACTCACAGAAATGAGGCCATTCAGCCCAAAGAACCATGCAGGCAATGCATTGACTGATGAAACTACCCATCATCTATGTACTACTGAATTTTTATTTTGTAAAATATTTACCAATTACATTTTAATCTAGTTCTGGCCCATTTTGCAGGTAAAAAGCTGCATGTTTGATACCTCTTACTCTAGGCAACACTCAAGATTATGAGCCACTGAGAAATTGCCACCAGCAACCATTTTGCTTGTCTGGAGTTTCCTATACCAATGCCATCCCTACTACCAAGACTTGTTTTTGTTTTTACTGTAGGTAATGAGTGGGACTACTGATAAGTGACTCAAAGCAAAGGGAATGTGCTCTTAGCTTGCATTAAGCAGCATTTTGCCTAGGACTGGTGAAGTGTTCTGCTCTCCTGCCCTTGTCGGATCACATATAACTCGATGTATTCATTGCTGCCTCTTCACCAACCTCCCATCTCTCCCATCCACATTTCAGAAAGGACATTAATGATTTGGAGGGCATTAATCAGTGTTTTTTTTCCCTCTTATTCTGCTTTTATTTGGAACATTTGAGCATTTTATTTGAGCATTTATTTGGTATATGTTAGGCCTTGATTAGGGTACCTCAGGTGTGACTTAAATTAGCATAAAGGTATTTGGGCACATGCCAGTCTTGAGAAAGGATCTCTGGGGGGCATGCATGCTATCTCTATCTTGATAAGCAATCTAGCTTAAAAACTAGCTAGATTGCTGCTTCTGTAGTACTCTGTCTCATCTTTGAACCCAGAATCAAGACTCATCCCTTTAGCAATAGTTTGAATAATGTGATAGACTTCTGAGATAATTTGGAAACCTAAGGGCCATTGATAATGTTGTTTCCTGTGGATACATACATACACTGGGGCCATTCAATCAGCTACTACTGAGGAAATTTTGGAATATACTGTGCAGGTTTTATTTACCATTTTGACCATATAATGTGATGATGGTGTATTTTCAAGAGTTCTGTTCTGAAACACAATTTAGATCCATAATTTCATTTCCTCTAATATCAAAACTAGTGAAATTTTTCCTTTGCTTTATTTATATCTCTTTCTTGTTAAATCCATATTTGTTCTATTTGTTCATTTAATTTTCTTTCCTTTGTATAAAAAACAAAACTATTATGTTAATTGATTTTAGGAAGTGGCCTGTTCAACCTAAGGATACTTTAAGGAATTAGAGAAACAGTTTTCCAAATTAAAACATAAATAAGCCTCTCTTTTTTATTCTTTCCTTTTAGTTTTCAGAGGAGATGTGTTTTTTTTGTTTCATGTCATATAGATCTCACCCACTGAGTAGAAAGAAATTCTTTAATAATACTGGTGTCTGTTGCTTTTTGGTTTTAGAGAATCATCTACACATGTGGGATCATTTTTTGTTTAGTCATTTTTCATTTGTGTCCTATAGCTGTGTGGGTCACTCAGCTAGTAAGTATCTGAGACTACATTTGAATTCAGGAAGAGGAGGAATCCTCCTGAGTCTAGAACCAGCATGGTATTTATTTTGCCACCTAGCTATCATGTATAATCATGATAATAGCTTATTTAAGTATCTCTCTGCAATTATAAAATGCTTTCTGGTTAGCAATATCTGCACAATAGTATAGATATTATCACTCATATTTTGCAAATGGGAGAAATTAAGCTCAAAGGTGTTAAGTAACTTGACCAAAGTTTTTATAGCTAGTTTGTGGCCAAATTCAAAGCAAGTTATTTCAACTGCAAAACTGCTGCCCTTTTCACAGTACCTTTGCCTGTTTTTCTTAATTAATTAATAAAATTTATTTGGACATGTGATTCAGAACATAATTCTTAAGTTGTGAAGTATATGTTTTTGTAAAAATAATATTCATAATTTATTTGGATTATAATTTACTGTTGCTTATTAAATTTTTCATCACTTTCATTTTCCTGTGATTTCCCACATCTTCCATTCTCCACTCCCAAAAGGATGACCCCCTCTGGTAATAAAGAAGTAAGGGGAAACAAGCTGAAGCATTGACTATTCTGACAGGTGTCTTATTTTGATAATTTATCATCAAAGTTTCTCTTCCTCTTTTTTTTAGAAAGAAAAGGAGAAAAAAAAGGAAGAGAAAAAGAAAGAGAAAGAGCCAGAAAAGCCTTCAAAACCCATTTCTGCTGAAAAGGTAAGGCACTTTCTTATTTTTAAAAAAAGAGAATAAGGAATTCTTGTGTATTTAGAAATGATAGTCTAAATATATGAGTGTTTATTAAATTTTCAAATGCCTACCCATTGTCTTTTGTCTATAATACTAGGTAGGCATGATGGGCTAGAGATGTGGAGGAAGAAAGATGTATAAGATATTACACCCATTCCAAAGGAGCATACTGTTTTATATGCGATGTTTCACAAAAGAAAGGCAATAGGTGATAAATAATAAAAGAAGTAAAGACAAATTACTATATGAATTTAGGAGGGAGGGAGGGAGGGAGGGAGGGAGAGAGAGAGAGAGAGAGAGAGAGAGAGAGAGAGAGAGAGAGAGAGAGAGAGAGAGAGAGAGAGAATATGAGAGAGAGAATATGAGAGAGCGAACACTTTTTCTTGGGATGATCAGGGAAGGATCCATGGAGATTTGTTTGTTCAACAGATACGTATGGATATGAGAGTGATCTAAGGTTTAAATAAAGGCACTATTTATAGTTTGGTTTGTGTAACTGAAATACACATCATTATATAAGAACTTTATTAAGGAATTGTAAAACAAAGTATATATGAAATCTAAAAATGAAGGACCATTATAATGTGGAAAATCAGTGAAGGCCTCATTGAAGAGGTGACATTTGAACTGAACTTTAAATACTGAAAATGAATAAAGAAGGACCTTCCAAGGTCCATTGAGCTGAAGTATAAGTTGAATCAGTAAGTGGGAGAGTATGGAGCATATTTAAGGGACAGAAGGTAGACAAAGAGTGTAGAGTATATGGAGAGACATAATATGAAGAAAACTAAAAAACATCACATGTGCCTAAATATGGAGTCTCTCTATTGTCTTGCCAAGGAGTTTGAACTTTAGGAATTAAAAGAAAACTTCTGAAGATTTTCAAAGAGTGGGATTAGCATGGCTACATTTATGGATTCAAAAGGCTATTCTGTGACTTGAAGGGCTGAATTAAGAAGGAGGTGCGGAGGAAGCAGGAAGACCTGGTGTTAAAGGTCTCTATCAGTGTGGTGAGAATAAGACTGGAAAACTAAGGCTGGAACTAAGATGTTTTGTATGTGAATTTGATCGGAATTGATTAATCATGAGGTAATGGCACAGAATGCATAAATTAGAGTCCTAAGGTTATCAAGATGGGAGACTGGATGGATGTTGGTGATACATATAAAAATAGTTAATTCAGAAGGAGAAGAGATAAATTTAGTTTTGGATACATAAAAGGTGAGGTGTTAGTGCAGTGTAAGTAGGAATAACTTGAAAATATGACTCTCCACTTCTCAGATGTAAAAGGTCCAGATTGCAAATATATGCTTGGTAGTCATCTGCTTAGTTGAGTCTATCATAATGAATCAAATTCTTAAGGGAAGAAAGCTTAGGTTAAGAGAAGGAAAAATGAAGATAAATCCTTGAGGAATGCCCTCATTAAGGTAGTATACAACTACATGAATCAGTTAACTAGGGAAAAAAAGTGATTATAGAAGTTGGAATATTTGGAATAGTTTGTATTCCCCTTTTGCTTTTCTCCTTTGCCTTCTTCCTTCACTTTCTTCTCCAACCTCAAGTCATCCCAAAACTTGTCCAGCACTGCCACCACAGAAGTTGTACTTCTTGAATGAGGTGGGAGTGAACATCTATTCTCTTCAGTAATATGTAGAATACATCTGCTCTGTACTGTTTCTAAAGGCCTCTAAACTTACCTTCTACCATGCTTTTATGTCCTCTAGTCCCCTAGCACTGGTATCTGACATACTTAGATACCTATGAACCCTGGACCTTGTCATTTACCTTGTTGTAACCTTTGGAGTTTTCAGGTTTGCATCTTTAGGACTTTTCAGGCTCTTTTCCTTCTGCTTTATAGAATGAAATTCGGAACGAAGGCATAGGAATGTAGTTTATACTTAAGGCTGAGACTGGATAAATGGAATAGGAGAACTAGTAAAACTAAAAATAGATGAATATGGTATGATCTTTTGTCAGAATTTAAGCATTAGAACATGAGCAGATTTAATCTGCCTGAGTACAAAATATACTTTGGTGTTTTGAGGAATCTTTGTGCAGTCTCATGCTTTGGTAAGATTCTGTTGTGCTCTCTGTGTGTGTGTGTGTGTGTGTGTGTGTGTGTGTTATATTTTCTGGTTCTGTTTTTCAGGGTGTGAGAGCTAGGGATCAGTGCCTAATTAGATTGAGGGCCTTTGGAAAGTTTCTGAACTGGACCTTTAAAGTCTAGGATTTTAAAAGGTCAAGACGAGAAAAAGAGAGCATTTCAGGTAGAGGGAAGGTTATTGAGGAAAGAACAAAGTATGTTTAGGGAACATTGCTTTGACCAGCCACATCATAAGATATTTGTGAGATGGAAATGCCAGTAGTTAGTCATATATTGTAAACAATTTGAAAGGTAATCTTAGAAATTTATACTGTGATGGACATTTGTAAACTTTTGAAAGTTAAGGTATTTATGAGATGTAGAATTATACTTTAGAATTTATCTGGAGGTCAGTGAATTGGAGAGGGAATAGAACAGAGGCAGGAAAACCATTCCCATCCCCACTCTCACAAAAGAGAATAAGTTATCTTTCTTCATTTACAAAGCTGTTGTAACAATCTATAGATCAATATTATCACTTGAAAGTTTACACAAATTATCTCACTTGATGTTTCCTTTAGCAGAAAGAAGAAAGTCAGGAGGACAGTTTAGAAGGGAAGATGATGAGAATGATTTTAAACCCATTGTTTTTGAGAGATTGTCAGAGTGGAGTTGTCAAATAGGAAGTTGAATTTAAGACTGGAGCTTTTGAAAAAGGTCAGAGCTGAAAATATAGTTTTAGGAAATTATCAGTGTAATGTTCATAGATGAAAATATCATAGTAAATGAGACCACCAAGGAAGAAAGAGCAGAGAAAGTAGATAAGAGGGCAGAGTTCAGATCATGGGAAAGTCCATAGTTAGAAGCAGGAAAAGAAATATGAATTCAACATAGAAGACAGAATGAGAAGTAATAGGTGAACCATCATGGTATATTCTAGGATTGGGGTAAGCAGTGGGAAGAAAGTATATCAAAGAAGATGTAGGTCACTGGGTCTAATTCATCATGGTCAGGGAAAATAAAGAAGAATTTAGTGCTTAGCAAGGCATTACCTAAGACCCTCTAAACTTAACATCTACCATGTTTTTATGTCCCCTAGCACTGGTATCTCACATACTTAGATACTTAGATAGAGAGATCTCAATTGAATAATGGGGACCAAAGCTTGGTTACAAGAACTTAAAGAGAAAAGTAGAGTAGCTAGCATAGACTGTTCTGTCCAGAATTATGTGGTTTAAAAGGATTGAACTAGGGTGGCTAGGTGGCATAGTGGATAAAGCACCAGCCCTGGAGTCAGGAGTACCTGGGTTCAAATCCGGTCTCAGACACTTAATAATTACCTAGCTGTGTGGCCTTGGGCAAGCCACTTAACCCCATTTGCCTAGCAAAAACCTAAAAAAAAACTAATACAACTTAGTCGATGTCTTTAGCTTAGGCAGAAAATCTTGATGTGTGTGTGTGTGTGTGTGTGTGTGTGTGTGTGTGTGTGTGTAGAGAGAGAGAGAGATGGAGAGAGAGAAAGAGAGAGAGAATACAGATAAGCAGCTTTAAAGACGAACCAATCATTTAGGTGAATCTCTAAAAGGATTAATTTGCCTCCTAAATTTTAAAAACCTGGGGTGACTACTTGGTTCATTATTATTGAAAACTTCCCTGCCAAACAAAATAAAAAAAAAATTTAACTTATCATAGATGATAAACCTCAGTTTCTCTCCTCACTTTTTCACCTGCCAACTAACATGCTCAGATATCCTTTAATGTCTCTAGGTTAGCATATTCTAGTTCACTCCTTTTTTTTTTTTTAGGTTTTTGCAAGGCAAATGGGGTTAAGTGGCTTGCCCAAGGCCACACAGCTAGGTAATTATTGTCTGAGACTTGACTTTATCTTGATATGGGCTGTGAGATATTGATAGATGCCTAGTTTCTGCCATTTTATCTTCCAGTTTTCCCAGCAGTTTTTAATCAAAGATTGTGTTCTTATTCTCAAAACTGTAATCTTTTGGTTTATCAAAAAGCAGATTACTGTATCATTTACTGCTGTTTCTTTTGCACCTAATCTATTCCACTGATCCACCACGCTATTTCTTAGCTAGTACCAAACAGTTTTGATGACTGATACTTTATAATATAATTTTAGATTCAGTATGGCTAGACCACCTTCTTTTGCATTTTTTCTATATTAATTCCCTTGATATTTTTGATCTTTTGTTCCTCTATATGATTTTAGTTACTATTTTTTCTATTAAATGAAGTAATTTTTTGGTAGTTTTATTAGTATGGCACTGATTAAGTAATTTAATTTAGGTAGATTTTTTTTTTTTTTTTTTTTTTTTTTTAGGTTTTTGCAAGGCAAATGGGGTTAAGTGGCTTGCCCAAGGCCACACAGCTAGGTAATTATTAAGTGTCTGAGACCGGATTTGAACCCACGTACTCCTGACTCCAGGACTGGTGCTCTATCCACTGCGCCACCTAGCTGCCCCTAGGTAGAATTTTTAGGTAGAATTGTCATTTTTATTAAATTAACTTGCCTACCCATGAACAATTGACATTTGCCCATTTGTTTAATCTGATTTTATTTTTATGAAAAGTATTTTATAGTTGTTTACATATAGTTTCTGAGTTTTCCGTGATAGATAGACTTCCCAGTATTTTGTTGTCTAGTTACTTTATTATTTTTTTAGTAGTTTTTTTTTTTTTTTGCAAGGCAAATGGGGTTAAGTGGCTTGCCTAAGACCACACAGCTAGGTAATTATTAAGTGTCTGAGGCCAGATTTGAACCCAGGTACTCCTGACTTCAGGGCTGGTGCTCTATCCACTGCGCCACCTAGCTGCCCCTGTCTAGTTACTTTAAATGGAATTTCTTCTTCTACCTCTTCCTTCTGTGTTTTGTTGGTAATTTTTAGAGATGCTGATGATTATATGGGTTTACTGTATATCCTGCAACTTTGCTAAAGCTGCTAATTGTTTCAAGTAGTTTTTTAAGATGATATTCTAGGATTCTCTAAGTATACCATCATGTTATTCCCTGATTCTTTTTTTCACAACTTGACTAATATAGAAATATATTTAACATAATTGTACATGTATAACCTATATCAAATCGTTTGCTGTCTTGGATAGTGAGAGAGAATGGAGGGAGAAAAATATGGAACTCAAAATCTTACAAAAATTAATGTTGAAAACCATTTTTGCATGTAACTTGAAAAAAATAAAATACAAAACAAAAAAAAAAAGAAGAAAGAAAAAGAAAACCCCATATGTGGTCTTTGGGCATAGTTCCAGATTGCTCTCTAGAATGACTGGATTAGTTCACAATCCCACCAACTGTGCATTAATGTCCTAATTTTTCTATATCTTATCCAACATTGATTATTTTCCTTTTTTGTCATTTTAACCAGTCTAATGGGTGTGAGTTAGTACTCATAGTTGTTTAATTTGCATTTCCCAAATCAATAATAGTTTGGAGCATTTTCCCCCATGACTATATATAACTTTAATTACTTCATCTCAAAACTGCCTGTTCATATCCTTTGACCATTTATCAATTGGGAAATGACTTGTAATCTTACAAATTTGATTTAATTCCTCTATATTTAAAAATGAGGACTTTATCAAACATTAGCCAGGAAAATTATTTCCCAGTTTTCTGTTTTCCTTTTAATCTTACCTATATTGGTTTTATTAGTGCAAACCCTTTTTAATTTAATATAGACAAAATCATCCATTTTGGAGTTTATAATGTTCTCTATTTCTTGTTTGGTCATAAATTTCTCCCCTTTCCTTAGATCTGACAGACTATTTCTTGATCTGTTAATTGTTCTCTGATATTGTCATTTATGTGTTAATCCTCTATCTATTTTGACCTTACTTTTGTTTAGAGTGGTAGATGTAGGTCTTTGTCTAGTTTTTGTCATTACTATTTTCCAGTTTTCCCAGCAGTTTTTTAACATAGTGAGTTCTTAGCCCAGAAGATAATGTTTTTGGGTTTGTCAGACAGTAGATTACTATAGTCATTTACTACTGTTTCTTTTATACCTGCTCTAATCTACTGGTCCATTGCTCTATTTCTTAACCAGTACCAGGCAGTTTTGATGACTGCTGCATTTTTTTTTTGACTGCTGCTTTTTAATATAGTTTGAGATCTGGTTCAGCTAGATCACCTTTCTTTTCTTTTTTCCCCTTGCTACAAGTGAATTTTTTAAACTCTTTTCTAGCTCTCTAAAATAGTTTTTTGGGATGACACTGAATAAGTAATTTAATTTGGATAGAATTGTAATTTTTATTATCTTGGCTTGGTCTACCTATGAGTAATTCATGTTTTTCCAGTTGTTTACATCTGATTTTATTTGGGTAAAAAGTTTCTTGTAATTGGATTCATATAATTTCTGGGAGGTAGATTCCAAAGTATTTTATGTTAAATGGAATTTCTCTCTCTCTTTAGTTTTTGCAAAAGGCAATAGGGTTAAGTGGCTTGCCCAAGGCCACACAGACAGGTAATTATTAAGTGTCTGAGGCCGGATTTGAACTCAGGTACTTCTGACTCCAGGGCCGGTGCTCTGTCTACTGCACCACTTAGCTGCCCCAAAATGGAATTTCTCTTTCTGTCTTTTGCCCTTGGGTTTTATTGTTCATATGCAGAAATGCTAATGATTTATGTGAATTTATTTTATATTCTGTTACTTTGTTGAAGTTGTTAATTGTTTCAAGTTGTTTTTAGTCGATCTTCTAGGATTCTCTTAGGTATATACCATTACATCCTCTGCAAAGAGTGGAAAGTATTATTTCCTCATTGCCAATTCTAATTCCTTCAATTTCTTTTTCTTCTATTATTGTGAAAGCTAACAAATAGAGATAATCAACAGTTTCACCCAAAATAATGATAACAATGAGATATCATACCAAAATTTATGGGATTCAGCCAAAGCAGTTTTTAAGAGAAATTTTATATCTCTAAGTACTTATCTGAATAAAATAAAGAAGAGATCAATGAATTTGACATGAAACTAAAAAAGATAGAAAAAAAAGAACAAATTAAAAAATCTTCAGGCCCAGATGGATTTACAAGAGAATTCTATCAAGCATTTAAGTGACAATTAATTCCAATTCTATATAAACTATTTTTAAAAATAGGAAAAGGAGTTCTGTCAATTTCTTCAATATGGTGCTGATACCTAAACCAGGAAAGGTCAAGATAGACAAAAGAAAATTATAGACCGATCTTCCTAATGAACATTGATGGTTTTAGCAAAGAGATTACAACGAGTTATTATTAGGATAATATACCATGATCAGTTGGGATTTATACCAGGTAGACAGGTATGGCTCAATATTAGGAAAACAATTAGCATAATTGACTTTATCAGTAACAAAACAGAAATCATAGGATTATTTGAATAGGTGCTGAAAAATCCTTTGACAAAATACAGTACCCATTCCTTTTAAAAACACTAGAGAAATGGGAATAAATGGAGTTTTTCTCAAAGTAATAAGCTGTATCTACCTAAAACTATCAACAAGCATTTTACGTAATGGGCATAAACTAGGAGCATTTCCATTAAGGGGTGAAAGAACAATGACTGTTATCACTGGTATTCAATATAGTATTTAATAATAATATAGTATCAATAACTAATTATAATCATTAGTAATAATGATATTAGTAATAATAATAATAGTAAGTTTTATTTTTAAAAATAATTTCATTAGTTCAGGTCTTCATCACTTCTCCTTTGAACTTCCTGTCTCCAATTTCTTCCTTCTCCTGTCCATTCTTCATATAGCTCTCAAAAATCTTACTCATGCTTGCTCAAATTCAAGTTGCTCACTGATGATGATGATGATGATGATGATGATGATGATGATGATGATGATGATGATGATGATATTTGTCTTTCATTCTCAAAGAAGACTATGTCATCTGGGAGATGATGTCATAACAAACACATGAATTGGATATGAGTGATGGACTGTTGTGGTCAGTCACTACAACCTCACTTTCTCCTCCAGAGCCATCTGAATTGAGTGGCCAGATACTAATCAGGATGACTAGAGATGGTCCTGAATGCGAGGCAGTCAGGGTTAAGTGTATTGCCCAAGGTCACACAGCTATTAAGTGGCAAACATCTGAGGTCAGATTCAAACTCCTGTCCTCCTGACTCTAAGGCCAGTGCTTTATCAGCTACACCCCCTAAAGCTGCTCCCTATTTCTTCTAGGATCAATACAAGCTCTTCCATTTGGCTTTTAAAATCCTTTAGATCCTATCCTTAACATGGTTTTCCAACCATATTGATTACTTTATCTTTAAAACTCTGCTACTTCTTTCTGGTCTTCAACCAAGAGGTCTCATTTCTTACCTCAATGCCATTTCACTTCCTGTTCCCTCTGAAATAGCCTCTTTCTCTCTTTGAATCTGTGATTTCAAAAAAAAAATCACTCAAATAACACTTTTTATAGAAAGCTAATGATTTATATTTTTCTTTTTCCTTTTCTCTTATTCCTTCTCACCAAAATTTTAATACCTTCCCTTTTGAATTTTCTTTTAAAAATTTAACTTTCAGTTTATTCCCTGAGTTGCTGGTGTTCTGTTGCACCTTGCATTTATTTTGTAACTGAGTATTTAGGTTCAAGTTCCCCAGATTGGAAGCAATTTTGTCATTGTGTCCATATACTAGCAGGTATTTAATAGCTGCTTGTTAATTAACTTCAATTTGTAAGTTAATTAACTGTAATTAGTAAGAACTAATGACATAGCATAAGCATCTTAAGTATTTCAGTTTTTCTATTCTTTCTGTCCATTTGCATAGTAGATTTACTGAAAATAAGTATCTTAATTTTTCTAGCATAGTCTCCTAACAAAATTGTCTTTCTTAAAATTGTCTTCCTAAGGTTCCTTCATAACAACAATTGTCTTTAGTCTCAACATAGTTAATAACTTCTGTTTTCAAATTTGTGCCATAACTCTCTTTGTCTCAGACTGATAATTGTTTCTTTCCTTGACATGGTCACCTTTTGATAATTTGGAACTTTTTGACTCATTTTTACAATTAATTTATAGCCAGAATTAATTACTATGTAACCAGTATCATCTGTTGAGATGGGTAGACTGTTCGAAGAAAACTTTTGAATATGCTGATACTCCATGAGATTCATTTTAAGTCAAGGATTCTCTACCTTTTATGCATTTATATAAGAATATCCTATATTAGGTTCAGTAAGATGAGGAACACTGTACTAGACCTATTCTTCACAGGTTCTTAACTATTCAAATATCTTGACTGGAACAAACTTTTCAGAGCTGGTCAAATGAACAGTGCTTTCAAAATGTTATCCCTTTGATTTTACTTTATCACTTGGGTATTGGGTATGCATTGGAAAAGAATGTTTGACTTGGTGCTGGAGAGTACTTAGTTGCAAATTCCTCCTTAGTCACCATCTATCTTAGGCTAGTCACAGTTTCCCCAATTTCAGTTTCTTTATCTGTAAAGTGATGGGGTTACCATACAGCCTTTTGCGATCTCTTCTAGCACCAAATCTATGAAACATGTTTTCTACATGTTTTGAGAAACTGATGAAGAATTTCTCTGGCAGAAATATTTTTCAGGTTTAAAAAATCAAATCATAAGCATACAATATTGAGTAGCATGTATCTAGGACCGTAACTTTTTGACAAATGATTCATAAGTTACAAGAAATTCACTTTATAGTATTGCAACCACTTTCTAACAAAGTATTATGCTAACAAAACTGTTACATTGTGCATGATGATTATTAATCTTGTTAAAATTGACTTAATATACATGAAGTTTAGACATTTCAATTTGAACTTTGAAATTTGTGTTGAATTACGCAATAATAGTTTGCTCAATTTTTTAAAAATATTAAATGTAGAGTAGAGATAATTAGATTTAGAAATCATTTTAATTCTGATATGATATTAATTGAGTGGGTGGATTTTATTACTGGAGCCTAATAATATGACTTGCTGAGTTGTTATTCATATCTTGCTTTGACTAGCATCTTGGATTACTTCACTTATCTTTTTTGGATAAAGTCATAGTAGCACATCTATCCTTATAAGAAACAAATGATCTTTGTTTAGTCTGTCTTTTCCTTAAAAAATTGATGATAATTCATGTTTTATATGACACTTTGTAAAAGTGTTTTCATTATTTGAACCCTATGAAGTAGAAAGCAATTTATCAGTCAGCAAACGTTTGTTAGGTACCTTCTGTGTGCCTAGCATTGTGCTAAATGCTGGGTATACAGAAAGAAGTGAAAGATAATTCCTATCCTCCAGGAGCTCACACATAATAGTATTGCAAATATGATTATCTTGATTTATAGAGAAAGAAACAGATTTAGAGATCTAAGTGACCTAAAGTCATCCTGTTAATTTTGTGTTCCAGTACAACTAAGTGTTTGGCTTGGGACTTGTGCAAAGAAATTTTGACTCTTGACAATATGAAGTCTGATGTTTTCTTGTGGTAGGAAATCTCATGTTTCATAGAATTTCCCTGTGATCTAACATGCCAAATCTCTTGGACTTTTTCTATTAATGTCTCTTATTTTTCCGATAAAGTCTCTTATTCTGCTTTATTGTTTACTTTTGTTTACTTTCTCCTCTTTCTTTTGAAACTCTTCCAAAACTCTTTCTTTCTTTGATCTTTGTATTACTTTAGCATTCTCTTCTGTATTCTTTTCTGATTTCTTGAGTGTTTCTCAAGACTTATTAAATAGTTGACCCTTTGCTTTTCTTTGAACTACAGTATTCCTTAGAGTTGAGATTTATCCCCATACTTTTGTGCTGATATTAGTTTTATCCATTTACTTGAACTGTATTTTGCCTGTTTACTGCATATTTCCATTTAACTGTCTTGTTCTCAACTAACTAAACTCAAGTCACACTTATATTTCCCTTGAATTAACTTTCCATTTTTTCTTTGTTTTTTCTTTCTTTCTTACTCTCCATTAATGTCACCACTATTTCTTTAGTCACACAGGTTAAGAATTTTGGTGTCATCAATTTTTAATCCTCAAAATTTGAAGGAGTAGTAGTACTTTCCTTTTTTTATATTCTCCTTTTGTACAAATGTTTTTTATACATTAATAAAATATTCTTGTTAAAGAGTAAACAGAATACCCCCCCACAAAATATAGACTTGGCTTGAGTGATAAAGGGGACAGAAAAAAATTAAAATTAAAAAAAAATAATAGTAATAATTATAGGTATGGCCAGGTGGCACAATGGACAGAGCCCCAGCCCTGGAGCCAGGAGCACCAGAGCCCATATCCAGCCATGTGACATGCAACCCCACTGCCCTGCAAAAACCAAAAAAAGAAGAAAAAAGACCCAAAATAAAATAGTAATAATAGTAGGGGTGGCTGGGTGGCAGACAGAGCATTGGCCCTTGAGCCAGGAGCACCCAGGTCCAAATCCGGCCTCAGACACCCAAAGATCACCCTGCTATGCGGCTCCAGGCAGGCCGCCCAGTCCCATTTGCCCTGCACCCCCCCCCAAAATAATAATAATAATAAAAAATGTGCTTCAGTCTTTGTTCAAACACCAACAACTCTGTCATAGGTGGATCACATTCTTTATGATAAGTCCATGGCAAAAGTTACTTCCATATTTTTCCACTGTTGCCATTGCTGATCGCAACTCCCTCCTTTCTTATTTCTCCACTACCATGTACTATATTTTCTCTCTCCTTTCACTCTGACTCTGCTGTAGGGTTGCTGAGTGGTGCAACAGACAGATCCCTGGCCCTGAGGCCAAGAGGCCTCGAGCCCCCCTACCACCCCTTAGGCACAGCATCCACCTGGCCCTATGGTCCTGGACAGGCCTTCCAATCCCAGGCCCTTGCAAGAAGTAAAAAAAAAAATGTTTTATATCTGACCACTCACCCATCATGGTCCATCCACTCCTCCTTTATTCACATCTCCACCCCTTCCCCCTGTCTCCCCCCTCTTTCTTACTCCAGATGCCTATATCCTATTGAATATATATGCTGTTTCCTCTCCTAGCCACCTTTGATGAGAGAGAAGTTTCCCTCATTCCCCTTTGCCTTCCCCTCCTTCCATATAATTGCAATAGCTCATTGTAATAAAGAAAAAACTTATTATATGAGATATCTTGGCCTATTCTCCCTCTCCTTTTTCTTTCTCCCATTACATTTCTCTTTTTTTTTTCTATTGACTCCATTTTTACACCATGTTTTATCTTCAAATTCAGCTTTCTCCTGTGCTTCAAATATAAAAGCTCCTTCTACCTGCTCTATTAACTGAGAAGGTTCATATGAGTATTATCAGTGTCAATTTTCTATGCTTGAATACATGCAGTTCATCATCAAGTCCCTCATATTTTCCTCCTCTCCTTCGATCTCCATGCTTCACCTGAGTCCTGTATCTGAAGATCAAACCTTCTGTTCAGCTCTGGCCATTCCAACAGGAACCTTTGAAATTTCCCTGGTTCATTGAAAGTCCATCTTTTTCCTTGGAAGAGGATGTTCACTTTTGCTGGGTAGTTGATTCTCGGTTGCATTCAAAGCTCTTTTGCTTTCTGGTATATTATATTCCAAACCCTACGAGCTTCCAATGTAGTTGCTGCTAAGTCCTGTGTGATCCTGAATGCAGCTCCATGATATTTGAACTGTGTCTGGCTGCCTGTAATATTTTCTCTTTGACTTGGGAGTTCTGGAATTTGGCTATAATATTCCTAGGGATTGTTTTTTTGTGATCTCTTTCTCTGGGGCATTGGTGGATTCTCTCCATTTCTATTTTGCCCTCTGCTTCTAGAATATCAGGGCAGTTTTCCTGTAGTAATTCTTTGAAAATGATGTCAAGGCTCTTTTCCTGATCATGACTTTCAGGTATTCCAGTAATTTTTAAATTATCTTTTCTAAGTCTGTTTTCCATATTAGTTGTTTTTTCAATGAGATGTTTCACATTTTCTTCTAATTTTTCATTTTTTTTTGGTTTTGAAGTATTGAGTCCTGATTTCTGGTAAATTCATCAATTTCCCTGAGTTCTGTTCTTTGTCTGAAGGATTTGTTCTTCTCAGAGTTTTCTTATCTCTTTTTCCATCTGGCCAATTCTGCTTTTTAAAGCATTCTTCTCCTCAATAACTTTTTGAACTGTTTTATCCATTTGACCTAAGCTTTTTTTTTAGCATGCTATTTTCTTCTGCATTTTTTGGATTTCCTTGACTAAGCTGCTGACTTAATTTTCATGTTTTTCCTGCACCTCTCTCCTTTCTTTTCCCAATTTTTCTTCTAACTTCCTCATTTGATTTTCAAAGTCTTTTTTGAGCTCTGTCATAGCCTGACCCCAATTTCTGTTTTTCTTGGAGTCTTTAGCTGCAGGAGCTTGTGCTTCCTGATTTTCAGACTGAGTATTTTGATCCTTCTTGGGCTCATATGCAAAGTATTTCTCAATGGTCTTCCTCTTGTTTCTCTGCTTGCTCATTTTCCCAGCCTAAGCCTGTTTTGGGGGTGCTTCCTGAGCTTTTGGGACACTCCCAGAAGGGTCTCGGTGTGTGAGTTTCTGTCCTCCCTCCTGGTCTGTGAATGACCATAAACGCCCCCCCTCTGCCACGGGGCCAAGGTGGGGGGGCCCTGTTGTTCTATGGGGTGGCCTAGACTGGGATCAGGATCTGAATGTGGTCAGAGCCCCAGAGTCTGTTCCAGGGGCAGAGGACAGAGCTCTGCAGTCTCTTTCTCTTCACTCCTCTCCCTCAGCTCAATGCTCTCATGCCCTGGGGGCTCCACCTGCTTCTGTTCCTGGATCTGGGCTGCCAAAAGACCTCGTTGTTCGCTGTGTGCCCTGAGGTCTGGGTTTCATGTGCTTGCTCTGGCAGAGGTCCCCTGCTGTTCCCCACTTTGTGCCTGGTGCTCCCTGGGGCTTAGGTCAGGAGACTCCCCCGCTGCTGTGAGCCAGAGCTCCCAGTGCCCTGGGGCTGCCTCCAGGAGGCTGAAGTTATTTCACTCTGGCGGGCCACCCCTGTGGCGGGCAGCCCCTCCAACCCTGGGGAGCAGAGCCTTTCCACTCTTTTCCAGGTTACTTTGAGTAGGAGAACTTCCTCACTGGGTCCCTCTGTGGGTTCTGTCTCTTGAGAGTTTAGTTTGAGTCCTTAGTTTCGAAGTTTTATGAGAAAGCTTTTTAGAGAAGTTCCTCTCTTGTTGGCATCTTGGCTCCACCCCGCTAGTACTTTTCAATGAGCCATCAAGAAGGGTGATGGGGGGTAGTGGGTTAGAAAATAGAGGTGAAGGCTGGGAGACTGCTGGAAGTTCATGAAACCCATCTCTCAGCACTTGGAGAATCAGGAATTGAATCCAAAGTTCTAGTGAGGAATTTCAACTATATAAGAATAAACAGTTCAGTAATCTGCTGTTTATTTCTTGAGAGATACTGTGGCAAGTAGTAGGGAAAATTCAAAGACATAACCCTGACCCTTAAAAATATTTTAATGTATTTGCAAGGCTGAGGGAGTCAAGAAGAGGTTCTTAAATCCTTTCTTTCCTTCAAACTTTTCTAATGCTATATTCTCAGAATTGCCTAAATTTGAATGAAAAAAATATTTTTGCATGAAGGAATATGCCTTTTTTGACCTTGATAAGTAAATCTGCAGTTTAAAAATTAGATTTATTTGAAGGCATTTTAGTGTCAGAAAGAGTGATAGTTTATTTGTCAGAAAAACTGGACCCCATCTTGGTTGGCATTAGGAGAAGTTAAGAACAGAAAAAAGCATTTTCATTCCACAAAGAAATTTCCTATACCAACTTATAAATTCAAAAACAAAATTTGTAAACAATCATGATAAATTTGAATTTGCAAATTCTGTCTGAGGATAGCTAGGATAATAAACTGTCATTTGGGAGCAAGCATTTGGAAAATATTAATAGCCTTATTTTTATTTTTGTACTGGCAAAAGTTTATAGTTATGAGTTATATATTATAAATATATACTATGTTCAATACAGAGAAAAAATGAGGCTTGTGATGCCTATGAGTTTGTGAAGGTTGTTGTGCCAAAAATGATGAGACCTCACCAGTCTTATCATCTTTTGATAATACCTTCATAATTCTAGCAACTTTTCCCTTGGTTTTCAGAGGGTGGCCAAAGTAGAGAGGTTTATAATACATAGGAAATAGTACAATGCCCTCACACTGCCATCTGACACAGTAGAAAGTAAAAGTCAGGTTAACAAATGTTTTAGTGTTAAGAGTTTTAATTGCTGTACAATATTTATTGTACTGTTGATATTATGTGTTATGAAAAGTGAATAATGTATGAAATATAAGGGGGTTTTAAATTGAACTGTTAGCACCAAAGATCAGAAATCTAATGAAATATTAGCAATAAAAAGGTTTTGCATATTACCAATTTTAATTTGTATATGGATTATTTAATGACTGGCAAGAGTCAGTTTTATTGAACTTTTTGTTTAACTGGAAACAGAAAAGGATATTTTTCAGCTATCTCTAGTAAAAGATTACAATTTTTAGTGATCATGGGAGCTTAACCCCCAATTTCCCAAAGGTTTTTACTTTCATCATGTTTTCAAAGAATATTACTACCGTGAATGTTGAGAATTGACTGTTGAGACAGTATATATCATGCCACATCCTCTTCTGACATCTCTCATGGTGTAGTAGATTCAGAATCAAAAGCCCTAAGGTTTGGATCTTGAGTCCATTCACTAGAATGGTATTCAACCCAGTGGCACTTGGAATGTGTCAAATTTTGGATGGATGAAAACAATTTGCTCCAACAGCCATGAAGCACATGTGGAGTGCTTAGAGCTAGTTGAGACATTGAAGATGTCAAGGTCATCCACTGCATCTAGAGCCATTACCAGTTGTCTTTCCTCTGTCTTGTCATGCTGAATTATGATGACTTTGGAATAGAGACTGAGGTGGATGACTTCATGCAGCTTTACCTCACTTAAATCCAATTTACACATGCATCAAAAGACATTCATATGTTACCATTTTCTTTTTTTTAGGAAGATTTTATTTTTTATTCTGAGTTTTATAATTTTCCTGTAATCTTGCTTCTCTTCCCCCACCCCCACCCCCCACAGAAGGTAGTTTCCATGGTATACATTAATCTAAGTTGAATGTGATGTGAGAGAAATCATATCCTTAAGGAAGAAAAATAAGTATAAGAGATAGCAAAAGTTGCATAATAAGATAACGATTTTTTTTTTTTTTCTAAATTAAAGGGAATAGTCTTTGGTCTTTGTTTAAACTCCAGAATTCTTTCTCTGAATACAGATGGTATATCCTCCATCACCAGATATTCCAAAATTGTCCCTGATTGTTGTATTGATGGAATGAGCAAGTCCATCAAGGTTGATCATCAGCACCATGTTGCTATTAGGGTGTATAATTTTTACTGCTTCTGCTGATCTCATTCAGCATCAGTTCATGCAGATTCTTCCAGGCTGCCCTGAATTCCCATCCTTCCTGGTTTCTAATGGAACAGTGGTATTCCATGACATGCATATACCATAGTTTGTTAACCCATTCCACAATTGAAGGAAATTTACTTGATTTCAGTTCTTTGCCACCACAAACAGGGTTGCTGTGAATATTTTTGTGCCCTTTTTCATGATCTCTTCAGGGTATTGACCCAGTAGTGGTATTGCTTGATCAAAGGGTAGGCCCATTTTTGTTGCCCTTTGGGCATAATTCCAAATTTCTCTCCAGAAAGGTTGGATGAGTTCACAGCTCCAGCAACAATGTATTAGTGACCCAGATTACCCACATCCCTTCTAAAGTTGATCATTGTCCGTTCTGTTCATATTGGCCAGTATGAGAGGTGTGAGGTGATACCTCAGAGATTTAGAACAATTTTTCATATGACTATGGATCACTTTGATTTCCTCATCTGTAAATTGTCTTTGCATATCCTTTGACCATTTGTAAATTGGGAATGGCTTTTTTTTTTTGAAAATTTGACTCTGTTCTCTGTATATTTTAGAAATGAGTCCTTTGTTAGAAATACTAGTTAAGATTGTTTCCCAATTTACTACTTTTCTTTTGATCTTGGTTACAATGGTTTTGTGCAAAAAGCTTTTTAATTTAATGTCTTCAGAATTATCTAGTTTGTGTTTAATGATGTTCTCCATCTCTTCCTTGATCATAAACTGCTTCCCTTTCCATAGATCTGACAGGTAAACTACTCCCTGATCTTCTAGTTTGCTTTTAATACTGTTTTTTGTCTAAATCCTGTATCCATTTTGATCTTATCTTGGTATAGGGTGTGAGTTGTTGGTCTAATCTAAGTTTCTTCCATACTAAATTCCAATTTTCCCCAACAGTTTTTATTGAAGAGAGAGTTTTTATCCCATTAGCTAAACTCTTCCAGTTTATCAAACAGCAGATTACTATAATCATTTCCTGCTATTGCACCTAGTCTTTTCGACTCATCCACCATTCTATTTCTTAGCCAATCGCAGGCAGTTTTGATGACTGATGCTTTATGATATAATTTTAGATCTGGTAAGGCTAAACTTACACCTTCTTTTGCACTTGTTTTGAATTGAATCCCTGGAAATTCTTGACTTTTTATTTCTCCAGATGAATTTACTTACAGCTTTTTCTAGCTCGTTAAAGTAATTTTTTGTAATTTTGATTGATAGGCCATTAAACAGGTAGTTTAGATTTGATAGAATTGTCATTTTTATTATATTAGCTTGACCTATTCATGAGCAGTTGATGTTTACCCAGTTATGTAAATCTGATTTTATTTGTGTGGAATTGTTTTGTAAGTGTTCTCAAAAAGTTTTTGAGTCTGCCTTGGCAGATGAACTTCCAGGTATTTCATATTGTTTGAGTTTACTTTGAATGAGATTTCTCTTTCTAACTAGTCATTATAGAAATGTTGAGGATTTATGAGGGTTTATTTTATATCCTGCTACTTTACTAAAATTGCTAATTATTTCTAGTAGTTTTTTAGATGAGTTTTTTTTGGGATTGTCTAGGTATACCATCATGTCATCTGCAAAGAGTGAGAGTTTTGTCTCTTCATTCCCAATTCTAATTCCTTCAGTTTCCTTTTTTTCTCTTATTGCTGAAGCTAACATTTCTAATATAATATTGAATAGTAGTGGTGATAATGGGCAACCTTGTTTCACCCCTGATCTTATTGGGAATGACTCTAGCCTATCTGCATTGCATATAATGCATATAATGCTTGATGGTTTCAGATAGATACTGCTTATTATTCTAAGGAACAATCCATTTATTCCCACACTCTCTAGTGTTTTTAGTAGGAATGGGTGCTGTATTTTGTCAAAAGCTTTTTGAGCATCTGTTGATGTAATCATATGTTGATATAATCATATGATTTCTGATAGGGTTGCTATTGATATCCCTGCATTCCTGGGATAAATCCCACTTGGTCATAGTGTATTATCATAGTACTTCTTAATATAATGAGATTTACCCCATTCAGTCTCCTCTATCATCCTGCCTCCTTACTGTCCCCCTTTTTAAGGAAGTATTGTTTTTAAATCATTCTATCCAAGTCACAGAAAAGTCGTGTGTGTCCTTCACTTCTGGCTAAGTATATTCTCTCTAATAGAGTTAGAGTTCTTGAGAGTTATGAGAGTCTTTCTCCCAGGTAGGGATATAGTCAGTTTCATCTTTTTTTTTTTTTTTTTTTTTTTTAGATTTTTCAAGGCAATGGGGTTAAGTGGCTTGCCCAAGGCCACACAGCTAGGTCATTACTAAGTGTCTGAGGTCGGATTTGAACTCAGGTACTCCTGACTCCAAAGCTGGTGCTCTATACACTTTGCCACCTAGCCACCCCACAGTTTCATCTTATTGGATAGTAGTCTCATGGATAAGTCATGAGGGTCCATCACTTCTGCCTAAGTATATTCTTTCTTTCTTTCTTTTTTTTTGTAAGGCAAATGGGGTTAAGTGGCTTGCCCAAGGCCACACAGCTAGGTAATTGTCTGAGGCCACATTTGAACTTGGGGACTCCTGACTCCAGGGTGCTCTATCCACCGAGCCACCTAACTGTCCCTCCAATTAATTTTTAAACACATTCCTGATTTCTCCAAGGAAGTCTTCCTGTGCTGAAGACCAGATCATATTCTCTTCATAGGTTCTAGGTCTCTCTTATTTATGGTATTTTCCTTCTTGGAATTTTTCTGTGGATCTTCCTTTGTGCTGGCCTTTCTTCATTTTCCTAAAACCTTGTGTAGAGGCTTTACTTACTGGGTTTAGTAACTCTACATGGGCCAGCCAATAGGGGTCACTGGTTTCTTTTTCTGGACTGTCTGTGACCTTGATTTGAGGTCCTCTCCTTTGGCCTGGAGATTAAAGCTGCTGAATATTTTTATCTTTGAACAATGGTGGTCTTTGCCTTACGGCAAGGTAATTGCTCTCCCTATTCACAGTTTAGGGGAACTCTGCTGCTCACACCTGAGCCTGGGGAAGAGGTAGGCTGTCATTGTGTTTGTTTTGGGAGAAGGCCTCAGTTGAAATGGACTCTTGAGTTCCTCCAGACCAGAGGATCCCAGGGATTGATGTCCACAACTCTCCTGCGCTGGAATTCTCCTTCCAGCCCTGCCAGACAGTCAGTGCCACCACTGATGCCTCTGCTCCCCAGTTGGCTCCTGTCCCCATGGCAGTTCAGGCCAGTCCAGCTCTCAGGTTCCCAGCCTCTCACCCTGTACTGCACTCTTGGCAGAGTCCACCCTCTGTGCTTGGTCTCACCCACGATCCTGGAAGACAAACCCCGAGGTAGATGTTCTTCTCCTAGATTCTTTTTCTAGGTTTTCTTGGTCAGGTTTCTGTTAAGAGATTATTATTTATGAGGGAAGATCTGGAGACTTTAACACAGTGCTTGTCTTCTCTCCACCATCTTGGCCACCATATTTTACCATTTTCGAAGTCCTGTGGTAACAAGCAAGTGATGAAGCAGCAGGTGCAGATACATTGGGAGCTTAGTTACAGCCCAGGTCATAGAATCATTTTTCCACTGAAAGCAATGTTGAGATTCTGCAGCTCCCTATGTGATCAAGAAACCCTTTAAAGGATCACACTGTTAACCCCCTGTTATGAGGAAAGGGCTGGAAAAGATGCCCTAAAATTTGTCTTTTTAACCAACCCTGGCCTTGATTACCATGGCAGGCGTGGATCCCACAGTGCAGTTGAGTTACAAAATAATCTACCAAAAACTTCTTCAAAGAAGATTCCACTCACAATCGGAACATGGAAAGTGCGCACACTCATAGACAACACAAGATCCTATAGATCTCAAAGACAGATAGCTCTTGCTACAAGAGAACTCAGCAGGTATTATATCCAAGTAGCAGCCTTGAGTAAAGTAAGACTGAAAGTGGAGTTGGATACCTGTTTTTCTGGAGTGATTGCAGTGAAACAGAGCACTGTGAAGCTAATCTAGTCAAGAAGTCTGAATGCCTACCAAAAGGAGTAAACGGATAGGCTTTTGATAATGAGATTGCCTTTACTCCTGACATGAGGAACCCTGTTGAAGTCAAAGAAAAATTTTATGAAGACTGGAGACCCTTATCAGTGTATCAAAAGAAGAAAAGCTTATAGTTCTGAGTGACTTTAATGCTAGAGTAGGCCCAGCCTATCAGGCATGGCAGGGAGTTCTTGGGAGGTATGAACTTGGAAACAGCAACAGCAATTGTTACTTACTTCTGTAGATTTGTACATTTTATGACTTCAACACAAACCCAATAAAACTTCCTGGATACACCCTTCCAGAAAACTCTGGCATCTAAGAGACTATGTGATTGTAAGGAGAAGAGACAGACAAGACATGAGAGTTAACAAAGGACAAAGGCAATGTGTGGTGTAGAGTGCTAGACTGATCACAGACTCATCCTCTCCAAGCTAAATATTCATATTCATTTGAAGTCATGACTACTAGAAGAATTAATGTCAAGAGATTAGAGTGTCTCTCTGAGCAGTTAAGTTTGTTGCTAACTTGGAGGGAAAGTTGAATCAACACACAGTGAAACAGAAAAGGAGTGGGTAGCTTTCAGAGATCTGGGGTATAGCACTGCATTTGCTCATCTGGGTCAGAACACTCACAAACATCAAGATTGTTTGATGAAAATGATGGGGAAATACTGAAGATGCTAAATTAAAAAAAAAAACCCTGAAACTCCACAGGGTTTACCAGTTGACTAGTTTATCCATTTCTAAGAGGACAGCATTTAATTCCATCATAAATAAAATACAAGGGAATCTTAGAGAGATTCAGGATTCTTGGCTTAGTAAGAAGGCAGAAAAAAATTCAGTGTTATGCAAATAGTAACAATTCAAAGTGCTTTTATGATATCCTGAAGGCTATTTATGACCAAAGACAAAGATATATGGACATCTTAACTTACTCAGTGCTGACGGAGCCACATTGATAAATGATAGGGACAAGATCCTAGAGTAGTGGGCTGTAACATTTCCATAGTGTAGTGTCCTTTTGTTGTTGTTATTTTTGTGTTTTGCAAAGCAGTCAGATTTAGTGATATGTGCAAGTTCACAAAACTAAGTAATTATTGTCTGATGTTGGATTTTAACTCTGGGCCAGTGGTCTATCCAGCAGGTCACCAAACTATCCCCTTAATGTTCTTTGTTTGTTTGGTTTTTTTTTTTAGGTTTTTGCTAGGCAATGGGCATAAGTGGCTTGCCCAAGGCCACACAGCTAGGTAATTATTAAGTGTCTGAGGTTGGATTTGAACTCAGGTACTCCTGACTCCAGGGCCAGTGCTATCCACTGCGCCACCTAGCCGCCCCCTCCCCTTAATGTTCATCGTCAATCAATGCAGGAGCCATTGACCCTTTACCTCAAGTTGAAGTCAATCTATCCCTAACTGAACCTTCAACTGAAGAAGAGGTTTTGAATACCATTTCATGTGGCCAATCACCTGGTGCTGCTTCTATTCCAACTGAGAGCTACAAGGTGGGGGGTTCCATTCTTCATCTAAAATTTGATTTAAATTTTCCAGGTTATATGACATGAAGAGGTTATCCCCTAAGAATTCAAGGATGGCTCTATCTCCCTTCTGTATAAAGGTAAAAGAAATAGATTGTTCTGTGACTGCCCCAGGGGTATTTCTCTTTTAATCATTGCTGGTAAGATTCTTGCCAGAGTCCTCCTTAATAGGCTGATCCTTCACCTGGAAGAAGGCCACCTCCCTGAGAGCCAGTCTGGCTTCAGAAAGGGTCAAGGAACAGTTAATATGGTGTTTGTGGTCCAACATCTCCAGGAAAAATGCCAGGAACAGAACAGAGATCTGTATATAATGTTTGTAGATCTGACCAAGGCCTTTGGTATTGTCTGGCTTGAGAGTTTATGGAAAATAAAGTCAAATTTGATTGCCTGGAGAAGTTCATTAGTACTGTACATCAGTTCCATGCTGGTGTGCCTGGGTTCTGAATAGTGGACAATGTTTTTGAAAGATTTCCTAGTCCCCAATGGAGTGAAACAAGGATGTGTCCTTGAACCTTGCTTTTTAGCATGATGTTTTCAGTCATGTTATCAAAGGCCTTTGCTGAGGATGAACACAGCATCAAGGTCAGCTACCACACTGATGGCAAATTCTTCAACTTGAAAAGGTTACAAGCCAAGATTAAAGTGGAGGGGAGTGTTGGTGCATGATCTTGTGTTTGCAAATGGTTGTGCCCTAAATGCAGCCTCTGAAGTTGAGATGCAACAAAATACGGGTTGATACTCTGCTGCTTGGGCTGATATTGGTCTAACAACACAAAGAACACGCAGGTGCTACAGTCACCCAGAACCACACCATCCATATGTGGAACCATCAATTACAAAAAATGTGGAAGTTTTGAATTCTGTGGACAAATTCATTTACCTTGGGAGTGTTCTTTCTAGGGAGTTCTTTCCATTGACAATGAGATTGACACGTTGCCAGAGCTAGCTCAGTATTTGGGATGCTCCAAAAGGAAGTATGGGAGAGAAAAGTTATTTGAGTAACTAACTGCTAAACTGAAGGTCTACAGAGCCATTGTGCTGGCCTCATTGCTATATGCTTTTTTTTTAGGGTGTTTTTTTTTTTTGCAAGGCAAATGGAGTGAAGTGACTTGCCCAAGCCCATACAGCTAGGTAATTATTAAGTGTCTGAGGCCAGATTTGAATTCAGGTACACCTGACTCCAGGGCCGGTGCTCTATCCACTGTGTCACCTAGCCATCCCTGCTATATGCTTTTGAAACAGTCTACCAGCACCTTGTCAAGAAATCATTGCTTCCATTTAAATTGTCTTAGGGAGATTCTGAAGATCACTTAGCAGGTGAAGATACCAGACACTGTGGTCCTCTCTCTAGCTAAACTGCCAACCATTCAGACATTACTATAGAGAGTGCAACTAGGATGGACTGGTCATGTTCGAATGCCATATGTATGCTTGCCAAAAAAGATTATTCTCTGGAGAGCACATGGGGCAAGCTCTCTCAGTGGGATCAGAAGAAGTGATACCGAGACACTCTGAAGGCCGCATTGAAGAACCTTAGAATTGATTGTGTAGCATGACACAGTCCAGAATAGCATGCCATCATCAGAGAAGGTACTGCATTCTCTGAGGAAGTCAGAATTGAAGCACCTCAAGGAAAATATGACATATATAACTTTAGAGTACCTTCCCCAGGTGTTCACATGGACTATTTGTGCTCGACCTGTAATAGTGTATTCCAAATTTGTATTGATCTGATCAGTCACTGTTGAACATACTATAATTTGTCTCAAATCATAGTAATGTCATTTTTGGTCTAATTTGTTAACAAAGGATGAGACCCAAACAGTGAAAGATTACAATTTTTGATGATCAAATTTCCCAAAGACTTTTTACTTTCACACAGTTTTCACAAAATCCTTAGAATGTTGAGAATTGACTGTAAAGGCAGTATATATCATGCCACTATTCATGCTGCAGTCCTCTTCTGACATCTTTCTTGGTGTAGTGGATTCAGAATCAAAAGTCCTATGGTTTGAATCTTGAGTTCATTTACTAGAATGTTATTAGACTCCATGGCACTTGGGTGACTTTATAGCTCTTAGTTATCTACCAGCAGAGAAAGAACTGCAGTTGTCCTCTATTCTCTTCTCTTTCTAGCAGTGGTAGAATGTACATAAGGAGACATTCATTATAAATTTAAACATCCCTTCAGAATATAAGCAAATTCATGTTTTCCAAATAAATATTGCATCTGAAAGTTGATGGAACTTAAAAAATGTATTTTATTGATTTTTTTTTTTTTGTTTTTATGTCATCTACATTAGAGATGTCCAACTGAAGGCCTGAAAGTGCTTTGGAACCAGTTTAAAATATAACTGGGAAAATGTTTAGCAGTCTAATTAAAAATACAGTATAACATAGACATAAATGTTAACTTGTGATTTTTTTTAAGATTTTTTTTTAAGTATGCTGCCCTGGGATCTGCTTAAATTTGAGTTTAATACCATTGCTCTATATTTTCCAGTATATCCTTCCCCCTCAACCCTTTCTAATTAGCCATCCATCATAAAAAAGAATAGAAAAAAATGCATTGGACACAGTTCAGTAAAACTAACTCATCTTTCAAGAAAACCTGTTATTATGTGTACATTGTCCTCGGAATAGAAGGCAAGTTAAATAGAAGAAGGAACTTCTGTATTTAAGCATTTCTTGCCCTTTTGAGATTTTTGGATTTTAAAAAAAATGTTTTCTCTAATATTTGGAACAAAGTTTATTGGAGAAAAGAGCATTGTGAAAACTTGACTAGATAATAATTTGAATAATTGGTTGTTCAGGTATTTCCATGTTATACCCATTCAACTTATGAACAGTTTATAAATTTGTTCATTTTTTTGGTTACAATATTATATAGGAAAGATAGCCTTGAGAGTGGAAAGAGACCTAGACTTGAAATCAGGAAGTTTGGTGTTTGACTCTTCCTTTGTTATTCCTAACTGTTATGACCACAGCAACTCTCTTAACTTCTCTGAGTCTGTTTTCTCATTTATAAAATGGGAAATAATATTTCAGGTACTAGCCCCACAGTTTTGTATCTTACTGGATTTGTGAACCTAGGCAACTCACTTAATTTCTCTGGTTATTTTGTCTGTTGAATGAAGAGACTTCCTAGGTTCTTTTCAGTGCTCAGTCTATGATCCTATGAAATAAAGGCATGTATGTATGGTGTTTTTGCAAACTTTAACACTATTCTTATTGTTATACTTTGAAATGCACATAAATATTCCCAGTTGTTCAGTTATTTCTAACATATTGAATTTTTTGTGACTCCATGTGGACTTTTCTTGGTAAAGATACTGGAGTGGTTTGCCATTTCCTTCTGCTCGTTTTAAAGATCAGGATGTTGAGACAAATAGATTAAGTGACTTGTGCAGGGTCATACAGCTAATAATTGTCTGTGGCCAGATTTGACCTTAAGAGAATGATTCTTCTTTAGTGCTGTCCACTTTCCTGTGCCACCAAGCTGCCCCAAAATATTCCCAGACCTCACTCACAAAAGCATGGTTAGCTTTTTTTTGCATGCTTAGCTATTAACTATTAACCCCAATTTCATCACACTGATTATCTTTATCCACTATGGCACTTACAGCTTGTTTCCCTTGCATTTTTTTTTTTAAATTTAAATTTATTTTTTATTAAAGATATTATTTGAGTTTTACATTTTTCCCCCAATCTTGCTCCCCCCCACCCCCAGAATGCACTCTGTTAGTCTTTACTTTGTTTCCATGTTGTACCTTGATCCAAATTGGGTGTGATGAAAGAGAAATCATATCCTTAAAGAGAAGTCTAAGAGGTAACAAGATCAATAAGCTATCTGTTTTTTTTCCCCTAAATTAAAGGGAAGAGTCCTTGTACTTTGTTCAAACTCCACGGCTCCATATCTGGATACAGATGGTACTCTCCTTTGCAGACAGCCCAAAATTGTTCCTGATTGTTGCACTGATGGAATGAGCAAGTCCTTCAAGCTTGAACATCACTCTATGTTGCTGTTAGGGTATACAGTGTTTTTCTGGTTCTGCTCATCTCACTCAGCATCAGTTCATGCAAATCCCTCCAGGTTTCCCTGAAATCCCGTCTCTACTGGTTTCTAATAGAACAATAGTGTTCCATGACATGCATATACCACAGTTTGCTAAGCCATTCCCCAATTGAAGGACGTTTACTGAATTTCCAATTCTTTGCCACCACAAACAGGGCTGCTATAAATATTTTTGTACAAGTAATGTTTTTACCCTTTTTCCTTATCTCTTCAGGGTATATAGACCCAGCAGTGGTATTGCTGGGTCAAAGGGTATGTACATTTTTGTTGCCCTTTGGGCATAGTTCCAGATAGCTCTCCAGAAGTGTTGGATGAGTTCATAGCTCCACCAACAGTGTAATAGTGTCCCAGATTTCCCACAACCCTTCCAACAATGATCATTATCCTTCCTGGTCATACTGGCCAATCTGAGAGGTGTGAGGTGGTACCTCAGGGAAGCTTTGATTTGCATTTCTCTAATAATTAATGATTTAGAGCATTTTTTCATATGGCTATGGATTACTTTGATCTCCTCATCTGTAAATTGCCTTTGCATATCCTTTGACCATTTGTCAATTGAGGAATGGCTTTTTGTTTTAAAAGTATGACTCAGTTCTCTGTATATTTTAGAAATGAGTCCTTTGTCAGAATCATTAGTTGTAAAGATAGTTTCCCAATTTACTACATTTCTTTTGATCTTGGTTACATTGGTTTTATCTGTGCAAAAGCTTTTTAATTTAATGTAATCGAAATCATCTAATTGGTTTTTGGTGACGTTCTCCAACTCTTCCTTAGACATAAACTGTTCCCCTTTCCATAGATCTGACAGGTAGACTAGTCCTTGATCTTCTAATTTGCTTATAGTATTGTTTTTTATGTCTATGTCCTGTAACCATTTGGATCTTATCTTGGTAAAGGGTGTGAGGTATTGGTCTAATCTAAGTTTCTTCCATACTAACTTCCAATTTTCCCAGCAATTTTTATCAAAGAGGGAGTTTTTATCCCAATGGCTAGACTGTTTGGGTTTATCAAACAGCAGATTACTATAATCATCTACTGCTTTTATACCTAGTCTATTCCACTGGTCCACCACTCTATTTCTTAGTCAATACCAAACAATTTTGACGACTGATGCTTTATAATATAATTTTAGATCTGGTAGGGCTAAGCCACCTTCTTTTGTACTTTTTTTCATTAAGCTCCTGGCAATTCTTGACTTTTTATTTCTCCATATGAATTTACTTACAATTTTTTTCTAACTCATTAAAGTAATTTTTTGGAATTTTGATTGGTAGGGCACTAAACAGATAATTTAGTTTTGGTAGAATTTTCATTTTTATTATGTTAGCTCTACCTATCCATGAGCAGTTGATATTTGCCCAGTTATTTAAATCTAATTTAATTTGAGTGAGAAGTGTTTTATAATTGTTTTCAAAAAGATTCTGAGTCTGTCTTGGCAAATAGACTCCCAAATATTTTATATTGACTGAGGTTACTTTGAATGGGATTTCTCTTTCTAGCTCTTCCTGCTGTTTCTTGCTAGACATATATAAAAAAGTTGAGGATTTCTGAGGGTTTATTTTATAACCTGCAACTTTGCTAAAATTGCTAATTGTTTCCAGTAGTTTTTTAGATGATTTCTTGGGATTCTCTAGGTAGACCATCATGTCATCTGCAAAGAGTGAGAGTTTTGTCTCTTCCTTCCCAATTCTAATTTCTTTAATTTCTTTTTCTCTCTAATTGCTGATGCTAACATTTCTAATACAATATTGAATAGTAGTGGTGATAATGGGCACCCTTGTTTCACCCCTGATCTTATTGGGAATGCCTCTAGACTCTCCCCATTGAATATAATGCTTGTTGATGGTTTCAGATAGATACTGCTAATTATTTTAAGGAACAGTCCATTTATCCCTACACTCTCTAGTGTTTGTAATAGGAATGGATGCTGTATTTTGTCAAAAGCTTTTTCAGCATCTATTGATATGATCATATGATTTCTGATAGGTTTGTTGTTGATATAATTGAGTATACTAACATTTTTCCTAATATTGAACCAACCCTGTATTCCTGGAATAAATCCGACTTGATCATAATGTATTATCCTAGTGATGACTTGTTGTAAATGTTTTGCTAAGATTTTATTTAGGATTTTTGCATCTATATTCATCAGGGAGATAGGTCTATAATTTTCTTTCTCTGTTTCAACTCTTCCTGGTTTAGGTAACAGTACCATATTGGTTTCATAGAAAGAGTTAGGTAGAGTTCCATCTTTCCCTATTTTTCCAAAGAGTTTATATAGGATTGGAACCAATTGTTCCTTAAATGTTTGGTAGAATTCACCTGTGAATCCATCAGGCCTTGGAGATTTTTTTTTAGGGAGTTCAGTAATGGCTTGTTGAATTTCTTTTTCTGAGATAGGGTTGTTTAGGTATTTAATCTCTTCTTCATTTAACCTGGGCAACTTATATTTTTGTAAATATTCATCCATTTCACTTAGATTATCAAATTTATTGGCATAGAGTTGGGCAAAATAATTTTGAATTATTACTTTAATTTCCTCCTCATTGGTGGTGAGTTCACCTTTTTCATTTATGGTACTAGCAATTTGGTTTTCTTCTTTTTTTTAATCAAATTGACTAGAGGTTTATCAATTTTATTGGTTTTTTTCATAATACCAAATTTTGGTTTTATTTATTAATTCAATAGTTTTTTTGCTTTCAATTTTATTAATTTCTCCTTTAATTTTTAGAATTTCTTATTTGGTACTTAATTGGGGATTGTTGATTTGTTCTTTCTCTAATTTTTTTAGTTGCATGTTTAGTTCATTGATTTCCTCTTTCTCCAATTTATTCATATAAGCATTTAGAGCTATAATATATCCCCTGAGAGTTGCGTTGAATGAATCCCATAGGTTTTGGTATGTTGTTTCATTATTATCATTATCTAGGATAAAATGGTTAATTCTTTCTATAATTTGTTTTTTGGTCCACTCATTTTTTAAAATCAGGTTATTCAGTTTCCAGTTTGTTCTGTGTCTATATCTCCTTGGCCCAGTATTGCATATGACTTTTATTGCATTGTGATCTGAGAAAGATGTATTCACTATTTCTGCCTTTCTGCAGTTGATCATTAGGTTTTTATGTCCTAGTACATGGTCAATTTTTGCATAAGTTCCATGTACTTCAGAGAAAAATGTATATTCCTTTCTATCCCCATTCAGTTTCCTCCATAAGTCTACCATATCTAATTTTTCTAACAAATCTATTTACCTCCCTAATTTCTTTCTTGTTTGTTTTATGATTTGATTTATCTAGATCTGATAGTGGGAGGTTGAGGTCTCCCACTAGTATTTTGCTGTCTATGTCTTCCTGTAATTCTTTCAGCTTCTCCTCTAAGAATTTGGGTGCTGTCCCACTGGGTACATATATTCAATATTGAAATAACTTTATTGTCTATGGTACCTTTTAGGAGGATAAAAGTTTCCTTCCTTATTTCTTTTAATGCTATCTATTTTTGCTGCTGCTTTGTCTGAGATAAGGATTGCTACCCCTGCTTTTTTTACTTCAGCTGAAGCAAAATATATTTTGCTCCAGCCTTTTACCTTTACTCTATATGTATCTCACTGCTTCAAATGAGTTTCTTGTAAGCAGCATATTGTAGGGTTCTGGTTTTTAATCCACTCTGCTATTTGCTTACATTTTAAGGGAGAGTTCATCCCATTCACATTCAAGGTTATGATTACTAATTCTTTATTGCCCTTTGTGCTGTCTTCCCTCTGTTTGTATTTTCCCCCTTCCCCCCTTTTATCCATGTTCCCCGTTCTTTTGTTTCTGAAAACTACCCCCTTTAGTGTGTTTGCTTTCCTATATCACGCCCTCCCCTTTCTTTCCCCTTTCCCTTTTTCCCTTTTCCCTTCCCTTCCTTTTGTTATTTCCCCTTATTTCCCCCACTCCCCTTCCCTTTCTCTGTCCCCCCTCCCCTTTTCCCCTTTTAATACTTGAAAGGTTAGATGTTTTATAAGTTAACTGAGTATGTGTAGGTTGACTTTAAGCCAAGTCTGATGAGAAGAAGATTCAGGTGTTTCTCCTCTGCTCCCTTCTTCCCCTCTATTACCATAGGTTTTTTTGTACCTCTTAGTATAATCAGATTTACCCCATTCAATCCCCTCCCTCCTCCTGTCTCTTTCCTGTCCCCCCCTTTTTAGGGCAGTAGTGGTGTTTTTTATATCATTCTATCTAAGTCATAGAAAATTCTAAGTGTCTGTCCCTTTTAGTGTTGTATATTCTATTGAATAGAGTCAAAATTCCTGAGAGTTATTAGAGTCTTTCTCCCAAGTGGGGTTAAAGCCAGTTTCCTCTCATTAGATAGTAGTCTCATGGATAGGTCATTAATGTCCATCATTTCTGGCTAGGTGTATTCTCTCTGTTAGAGTTATATTTCTCAAGGTTTATGAGAATTTTTTTTGTTTTACCCCCATGCTGGGATATAGCCAGTTTCAACTTACTGGATTGCTTTTTTTTCCCCATTTACGCCCCCCCTTTTTTTTTTTACCTTTTCATGTGTCTCTTGAACCTCCTGTTTGATGCCCAAATTTTCTGTTTAGCTCTGGTCTTTTCATCAGAAATTTTTGGAATTCTTCCATTTCGTTAAATGTCCATCTTTTTCCCTGGAAGAGAAGGTTCAGCTTTGCAGGAAAGTAGATTCTTGGCTGCATTCCAAGCTCCCTTGCTCTTTGAAATATCTCATTCCAGGCCCTTTGATCCCTTAATGTTGATGCAGCCAGGTCCTGTGTGATCCTTACTGTGGCTCCTTGATATTTAAATTGTTTCTTTCTGGCTGCTTGCAGGATTTTCTCTTTTATCTGATAGTTCTGCAGTTTGGCCACAACATTCCTTGGTATTTTCACTTTAGGATCTTTTTCTGGTGGTGATCGATGTACTCTTTCAATAACTACTTTGCCCTTCGATTCCATATCAGGGCAGTTTTGTGTCACTAGATCCTGTAATATTAAGTCCAGGCTTTTTTTCTCTTCAGTGTTTTCAGGAAGTCCTATAATTTTCAGGTTGCCCCTCCTCGATCTATTCTCCAGGTCAGTGGTTTTGTTGATGAGGTATTTTACATTTGCTTCTATTTTTTCTATTTTTTGATTTTGTTTAACTGACTCTTGTTGTCTCATGGAGTCATTAGTTTCTGTAGACTCCATTCTTTTTTTGGGGGAGGAGTTTTCTTCGTTAACCTTTTGCAACTCTTTTTCTAATTGGTCAATTCTACTTTTGAAAGAGCTTTCCATTTGACCAATTGGGGTTTTGAGAGAATTAATTTTTTTCCAATTGCCCATTTGAAGATCTAAGAGATTTGTTTTCTTGTTGCGAGGTATTAATTGTCTCCTCCAATTTTTCTAGTTGATTTTTAAATTCTTTCCTTATTTCTTCAAGGAAGTCTTTCCGTGCTGAAGACCAGATTGTATTCTCCTCAGAGGTTCCAGGTCTCTCTGAGTTAGTGTCTTTCCCTTCCAAGAATTTTTCTATGGCTCCACCTTTCCGCTGAACCTTCTTCATTTTGCTAAGACCCAAGTTTTGGAGGGGCTGCTTCCCAGGGTCTTGGGATCGCTAAAGGCTTTACTTACTGACTGCAGTTTCTCTGGCTGGCCAATAGGAGGTGCTGGTTCTCTGGAGGGTCTTCGACCTTGGCTGAGTCCTTCTCCCTTTCCTTGAAGGGAGGAGTTGGAGCTATTGAGTTCTTTTGCCTTCAATCAATGGTTGGCTTTACCCTGGCCTGAGGTCATTCCTCAGCTGGCCTGGTTCTTCTGCTCACACACCTGGTCCTGAGGCAGAAGTAGCTTGCATTTGTTTGTTCGGGGAGAAGTCTCAGTTGTAATGGGACTCAGACCAGTGGAGCCCAGGGATGGTGTCCACAACTCCCCTGCTCCAGAATTCTCTCCCCAGCCCTGTCCAGGATCTCCAGGGGGACAGCTCCAACACCAGGGCCTCTGCTCCCCTTGCAGAATCATGCCCCCGAGGTCCAGCCTCACCTCTGATCCAGCAGGTCCAGCCCTCAGACTCCCTGTTCCAATTCAGCTGCTAGTCTGGTTGATCGGGGCTGATCGTTCTTTCTTCTGGCTATTCTTTCTGGGTTTTTTTGAGTTGGATTTCTTTTAAGAGGTTCGTTTCATGTGGTAGATGGGGAAGAGATCAGGAGACTTTAGAACTGTGCCTGTCTTCTATCCTCCATCTTGGCCCTCCCTTGCATTTTCAAAAATTCTCTTTGAACATTACCTTTATTCCTCACTAATTTATAAGCTACTGTGACCACATATGTGATTATTTTCATTTCTACATGTCTAGCATTTTACTTGTTCAGTATTTTTTGATTGAATGCTGACAAAATTGTAGAAAGGGTAGAGACACCAGTCCCCTGTTCACTCTATATAATCTTTATATTTTTAAAAAATTTCTCTTGTTTGGTCCGGATAAGATAGAAGTACCTGAAATCTTGAATCATTTTTATTGTTGTTGTTGAATTGTGTCAGATTCTTTGTGACCCTATTTGGGGTTTTCTTGGCAAAGATACTGCAGTGATTTTTCATTTACTTCTGCAGCTTATTTTTATAAATGAGAAAATTAAGGCAAACAGGGTTAAGTGACTTGCCCAGGGTACATACAGCTTGTTAAGTGTTTGAGCCCAGATTTGTACTTAGAAGATGAATCTGAAAATGAATCTTCCTGACTCCAAACCCAGTGCTCTGTCCACTGTGCTACCTGATTGTCCTTAGATCATTATGTGTGTGTGTGTGTGTGTGTGTGTGTGTGTGTGTGTGTGTGTTTAAAAGGTATTCATTATGATACCTCAAATATGAAGAATAATAAGTTCTCTTCGCCTCTTCCCACTTCCAGTTAATCCTTTCAGAGATTGGTAACCTGATACAATACTCATCTGTTTTCTCTCTTTCAGAAAAAAGGTACTGAATCTTTTTCCTCTTCCTGCTGGTGAAATTCATTTAACTTGTTAGAAGTTGTAGGGTTTCTTTTGTTTGCTTGTTTGTCTTGTTATGTTTCATTATCTGATGTATTTTCTGTTTTCTATATTCTATTCAACCCTGGAACATTTCTCAGCAGGAATATTTAGATGCAATCAAGTTTTGTTAAAAATTCATTTTTTTCTTGTGGGATTATATTCTACTTTTTCAGGGCAGTTAATAGGATCACAAAATTGGAAATGCAGGTATTGTTAGAGGTCATATAATCCATTCCCAATATTATAAGATAAAGGCTCAGAGAGGTTATATAATTGTCCATGGTCACATAGACAGCAAGTGATAGAGCTGGGATTTGAACTTAAGTCTTCCTCTGACTCATCACTAAATATGCTTCTTCACAAAGTACATTGTGTGTTGACGTGGTAGACTTTCAGTCACATTATGATCTGAATGTCCAGGTAATTTTCTGTTATTTAATGTATTTGACAATGTGAAGTTAGTATTGGTTTGAATAAAATTTTTATGAGATCTAAAGTATATATAAACCATATAATATTTTAACTTTATAAACCAGTTTTAATTATTGGCAGTTTTATTAAAATATCTTTTTAATTTGAATAGAAATTTTGAAGGGCAAGAAGCATGACATATATTTGTATGCTAACATTTAGTTGAATGTTCCATTTCTTGAGTGACAGTCTTTTATCCAGTAATCATGTCATTTCAAACATTATTTTAAAATGTGACATTTAAACTTTTTAAAAGGAGAATTAATTTACTTTACTAGTAATGGTGATATAGTGCACTGACCTATGATAATGAAGGTTGAAAAAGTCATACTTTTAAATGGTATTCACAAAAGGTCTGTGCATCTGAAGTACAATAATGAACAATTAACATAACCAATATGAATTAAGAATAAATTTTATCTCTCTACTTACTGTATCTTTCTAGATGTCTCTAAAATTAAAAAAAAACTGAAAATAAAATAGACTTGGCATAATATAAAATCATTGGGATTTTTTTATCTAAAAATTCCCTTTTATTATATTGAATTCAATAATACTTTTTTAGACATTTATAGCTTTTTTGAGGAACTATTTGGTTTTGATGTCATTTGTTTATATAACTCATACTTAAGATTTCATACTTTCTACAATGCAAAAACCCTACGCAACTTTCTTAGTTATGGTCTGTATATGCTTATTATCAAACTGCTAATTTAATTCAGATTATTCTCAAAAGCTGAAATATGTAAATAACTCATACTTTTACAAAAGTATGAAACTAATTTATCAAGAGGAAATGCAGTTATCATTTGTATTACTCTTGTTGAGGAAAGAAAACAATCCTCAAGATTGTAAATACATAATAATAATCAAAGATTATGCAAAGATATACTGTTTGCATACTTAACTTTTGGTCTCAGCAACCACTTAAGTTCATTTATAGGTAGAGTCTTAAACATACATGCTCTTAAGTTTTCCATCTTTTTGGTACTACTGCCAGACTCAATATTCTCAGATAAACAGTATGAAATTTAACAAAGGAAAAAATCCTTTTTTTCAACATTATGCACATTTCCTACATTTATAAATAATGACATTTCCGTGATTTACAGTTTAAATTAAGAAGACTGTATTAGACTACTTGTAGTAGAATCTTACAATTTCAAAAGCAAAAATAATTGTTATGGTATTTCATTTACTATTCTTTATAAATACAGTATTTTTCAAAAGAATAAGTTATTTTGGTTGGATCATCAGCAATAATGACAACAAAAGAGGCCCTACTGTTTTTCTAACTAGAAAGACGATTTATTTCCAGAGACTCAGAAAGTCAAGAGTAGACATAGTAGACTTGATGAACTTGTAGTTACTTACAATGCATATTATGACATCACATATTTAAAAGTTTAATTTATTCAGCTTAGAAGGTGCTTCTTCCCAAGAAATTGAACTTTTGTGTCAAATGTACTTGATCTAATGGGTGAATTTGGTTCATAAAATGGATTCATTGCAAACTTTATATATAAATCATAGACATCACTAAAGAAGTTCTTTATTCTATCTTCTTGTCTTACATCATGAAGCATAATAAATCTCATATGGCCTGCAGTAACAAAAGCAGAAACAAACCACTCATTGAATTTGTCCACAGTTTTCAGGTACATATTGTTAGACCGCCACATATTTTCATCTACTAGGTCGAGGGCTGCATGAGCTATGAACTGGTTCAGATGATGATGGTCATCCTTAGATTCTACTTTTCCAGCTGGTAAAAATTCCATTTTAAAAACTGGATTATCATGATGGCCTATAATTACAAAGTAGAAGCTTCCAGACATTGTCTTCAATGTACAGGTTCTCAGGCCAACACAGCACCTGCATGGATAGCACCAGCCCAACAGCCAGGCTCCACCTAGACCCTCTTCATTGGGATGTTTTATCTAGTGTCAAGACATAAATTGAGTGCCTCTTATGTCCCTCTTTCCACCAACAGTGGAAAAGCCAGAACAAAAGAAATATCTCTGAAGGCTCCAAAAACAAGTATGATAATTCCACTTTAGCTAGTATTATGAATAGGGGAGAGGAATGGGACCTTTGATTTCACTAGTATAAGGAGTTTCCTGGTTAGGAGACTTCCTTTCACAATTTCATTAGATGACTTCTGTGAAGCTTAAATTCTTGGAGAATTACCAAGAATCTTGAGAACTTACATGCTCTGCATGCCAGGGTTACAAAACCACTGTTGTTAGAACCTAGACTTGAATTCAGGATTTCAGAACCAAGGATACTTATGTTTTCTTTCGGTTATCTATCATAATTTGTAAAATACCCTCTGAGGCATAAATTACACATATACATGCATCTATTGTGGTTTATTTTTAAAAATTATTTGTATTCAGTCGAAGGGGTAAATTCCCTGAGGTGAAAGATCATTTTTGTTTTTTCTTTGGATCCTCTCCATCTATTATCATTCCTTATTTTTTTTTGAACTAAGAATACAAACAGGTTCTTTTTTTCTTTTTTCTTTTATTTTTTTAATTCTCATTTTGTACAAATGGTTTTTTTTTACATTAATAAAATATTCTTGTTTAAGGGTAAACAAAATACCCCCCCCCCCCCCCCCCCCATGAATGTAGACTTGTATAGACTTGCTTGGGCGATAAAGTAAAGGGGAGAGAAAAAAAATTAAAATTACAAAAAATAATAGTAATAATTGTAGGTATGGCCAGGTGGCGCAATGGACAAAGCACCAGCCCTGATCATTCCTTATTCATAATAGTGCTTATGACATCGAGTCAAGATATAAGGACAAATTTACTAGATTCTGAATGATTTAATGCTTAATCAGCCAGCATATTTGTCTCTTATGTGATAGGCACTGGAGATATAAATAAGAAGAGTGAAACAATTTATAATTTTACAGAGACTATGTATACCTATGTTAGAATAAACTTGTCTTTTAATTAATCAATTTATTAATTATTTTTTCACATTATTACGATAATCTTGTTGTTAAAGTAAACATAACCCCCTCTCCACCCACAAAGTTAGAGAAACCTGAAGAAAAAATAAAGTGAGAAAAAAAAAGTGTGCTTCAGTCTCTGCCTTTGGGGCAGATGACTTTTTTTTTTTTTTTTTTTTTTTTTTTAGGATTTTTCAAGGCACATTGGGTTAAGTGGCTTGCCCAAAGCCACACAGCTAGGTAATTATTAAGTGTCTGAGGCCAAATTTGAATTCAGGTACTCCTGACTCCAGGGCTGGTGCTCGATCCATTGAGCCAACTAGCTACCCCTAGATCACATTCTTTGTCAAAAGTCTATCAGATGTGATTTGTCTGCCATCACATTCAACTCAGATCTATGTATAACATGGAACCAATGTAAAGGACTAACAGAATGCCTTCTATAGTGGTGGGTTGGGGGAAGGAAGCCAGAATGGGGGTAAAATTGTAAAACTAAAAATAAATAAAATCTTTCTAAAAAAAAAGTCTATCAGAGAAGTTGCTTTAATATTTTTTCCCCCACAGTTACTATTGCTGGCTGTATTTCCTCTATCCTATTCCTCCCCATCCCTATCTATTTTATTCTCTCCTTCTACCCTGTCCCTCCTCAAAAGTATGTTGTATCTTACTACCCTCTCCCATGATCTTTCCTCTCTTTTGTCACCTAGATTACCCCCCTCTTCCCCCATCCCCTTTTTCCATCCTTTTCCTTTGCCTCTTTTTTTTTTTGTTTTGTTTTGTTTTAGGTTTTTTGCAAGGCAAATGGGGTTAAGTGGCTTGCCCAAGGCCACACAGCTTAAGTGTCTGAGACTGAATTTGAACCCAGGTACTCCTCCTGACTCCAGGGCCAGTGCTTTATCCACTAGCTTTATCACCTAGCTGCCCCTCCCTTTGCCTCTTTTTCTCTAAGGTACCATAGTTTTCTTTACCCTATTGAGTGTATGTGTTATTTTCTTTCAGAACTACTTCCCATGAGAATGAAGACTCACTCATTCCCCCTTACCTTCCACCTTCCACCTTCCACTCCATTGCAAAAAACTTTTTCTTGCTGCTTTTATATGAAATATCTTATCCCATTCCACCTCTCCTTTCCCTTTCTCCCAGTACATTCCTTTCTCACCTATTAACTCCATCTTTATAATACATTATACTTACAAAAATAAACTTGTACATGTTAAAGACAAGATAATTATATCCAAGATTATTAGAGGAGAGAGATGTAAATGCAAAGATCAAGATAGCTTTTCTGTAGAAGGTGGTTCTTGTGCTTCTTCTTGAAGGAAGAGGGGGTTTATCTTAGATGTAGTTGTAGAAGTTCCTACTAAACATGCAGGACAGTCAGTGCAAAGACATTGATAGGAGACATGAATATTGTTTATGAAGAAAAATCGACATTTTGAACATTAGAGTAGAGTCCTCAACATCTCTCCACTTACACAGTGGTCACTCTATTTTAGGTAGTTCCTTTTTTTCCACTTTGCTTAACTTTTGTAATAACTGCCATGGAGCTCTCCCTCCTCCATTATATCTGCCTTTATTAGATCTCCAAGGTGATTTACTAAAACTGTAGGTCAGTTCAATTTATTCCACACTGTAAACTCCCAATAGATCCCTTTCAATTTTAGGATCAAACAAAAACTCTTTGTTTACTCTTTTTTTTAATACTTATTTTTATTTTTGTACAAATGATGTTTTTTCTGCATTACTAAAATATTCTTGTTTAAGAGCAAATATAATATCCCCTAAAAATATAGACCCTCATGAGCAATAAACTAAAGAGAAAAAAATTAAAATTAAAAAAATAATAATAGGGACAGCTAGGTGGTGCAGTGGACAGAGCACTAGCCCTGGAGTTAAGAGCACCTGAGTTCAAATCCGGCTCCAGACACCTAACAATCACCCAGCTGTGTGACCCTGGGCAAGTCACCCCAACCCCATTGCCCTGAAAAAACCAAAAAAAAACCCAAACCCAAAACCAACAATAACAATAACAACAACAATAATAATAATAATAATAATAAATGTGCTTCAATATGTGTTCCAACACCACCAGCTCTGTCATGGGTGGAACACATTCTTTATGATAAGTTCATCACAAAAGCTACTGCCATATATTTCTACTGTTGCCATTGCTGATTGCAACTCCCTCCATTCACACTTCCCCACTACCATATACTATATTTTCTCTGTCCTTTCACTCTGTCCCTCTTCTTAAATGTGCTGTAGGATAGCTGAGTGGCACAGCAGACTGATCACTGGCTGTGGGGCCAGGAGACCCCGAGCCCACATACCACCCCTAAGGCCCCGTAACCACTTGGCCCTGTGGTCCCAGACAGGCCATCCAGTCCCAGCCCCTTGCAAGAAGTAAAAAAGAAAATGTGGTATATCTGACTACTCTTCCCCATAGTCCACCCTCTTCTCCATCACTCATATCCCCCCTTTCCAGCTGTCCCCCTTCTCTCCTTCTTACTTTAGATGTCTGTACCCCATTGAGTATTTTTTTGTTTTTTGTTTTTTTAATTTAATATTTATTCTAATTTTGTGCAAATAATGTTTCTTTATACATTAATAAAATATTCTTGTTTAAGAGTAAACGAAATACCTCCTCCCCTATAAATATAAATTCGCTTGAGCTATAAAGGGGAGAGAAAAAAATTAAAATTAAAAAATAATCGTAATAATTGTAGGTATGGCCACGTGGCGAAATGGACAGAGCACCAGCCCTGGAGCCATGAGCACCCAAGCCCATATCCGGCCCCATACACTCAACAGTCACCCAGCCGTGTGACATGCAAGCCATCCCAACCCCACTGCCCTGCAAAAAAAAAAAAAAAAGACCCAAAATAAAATAAAATAGCAATAATAGGGGTGGCTGGGTGGCAGACAGAGCATTGGCCCTTGAGCCAGGAGCACCCGGGTCCAAATCCGGCCTCAGACACCCAAAGATCACCCTGCTATGCGGCTCCAGGCAGGCCGCCCAGCCCCATTTGCCCTGCACCCCCCAAAATAATAAAATGATGATGATGATGATGATGATGATAAAAATAAATGATCCTTCTTGGGCTCATAGGCAGAATATTTCTCAGTGGTGTTCCTCTTGTTTCTCTGCTTGCTCATTTTCCCAGCCTGAGCGTGGTTTTGGGGTGCTTCCTGAGCTTTTGTGACACTCCCACAAAGGTCTCAGTGTGTGAGGCTCTGTCCTCCCTCCTGGTCTGTGAATGACCATATGCACCCCCTCTGCCATGGGGCTGAGATGGGGGGGGCCCTACTGTTCTATTGGGGGGCCTAGACTGCGATCAGGATCTGAATGTGGTCAGAGCTCCAGAGTCCTGTTCTAGGGGCAGAGTACAGAGCTGGGCAGTCTCTCTCTCTCTCTCTCTCTCTCTCTCTCTCTCTCTCCTCCCTCAGCTCAATGGGCTCATGCCCTGGGGGCTCCTGCTTACCAGCTCTGCCTGTTTCTGTTTCCTGGATCTGAAATGCAGTGGCCAAGCTGCTCACTGTGTGCCCTGAGGGCTGGGCTTCATGTGCTCGCTCTGGCAGATGTCCCCTGCTGTTCCCCCAATTTGTGCCTGGTGCTCCCGGGGTGTAGCTCAGGAAACTCCCCCGCTGCTGTGAGCCATGGCTGAAATTCTTTCCCTCTGGCAGGCCTCCAGGCCCCTCCAACCCTGGGGAGCAGAGCCTTTCTGCTCTTTTCCAGGTTATCTTGAGTAGGAGAACTGCCTCATTGGGTCCCTCTGTGGGTTCTGTCTTTCGAAAATTTAGTTAGATTCCTTAGCTTATAAGTTTTATGAGAGAGCGCCTGAGACACGATCCATTCTTGTTGCCATCTTGGCTTCCCCCCCCCCCCTTGAGTGTTTATGCTATTTCCTCTCTGAGACCTCTGATGGAAGTGAAGGTTCCCTCATTCCCCTTCGTCGCCTTCCCCCTTCCATATAATTGCAATAGCTCATTGTACTTAAAAAAATAATTATAGGAAATATCTTATCTTAGCCTATTCCATCTCTCATTTCTCTTACTCCAATTAATTTCCCTTTTAGCTGTTGACTCCATTTTTACGATATGTCTTCAAATTCAGCTCTCTCCTATGCTTCATCTGTAAGAGCTCCTTCTACCTGCTCTATTAAATGAGAAGTTTCTTATAAGTATTATCAGTGTCATTTTTCTATGGAGGAACACATATAGTTCATCATCATTAAGTCCTTCATATTTTACCCTTCTCCACTCTCAATGCCTCACCTGAGTCCTGTATTTGAAGATCAAACTTTCTGTTCAGCTCTGGCCATTTTAACAGGAATGTTTGAAATTCCCCTGGTTCATTGAAAATCCATCTCCCCCCCCCCCCCCCCCCCCCCCGGAAAAGAAGACATTCAGTTTTGTTGGGTAGTTGATTCTTGGTTGCATTCCGAACTCTTTTGCCTTCCAGAATATTATATTCCAAGCCTTATGCTCCCTTAATGTAGTTGCTGCTAAGTCCTGTGTATTCCTGACTGCAGCTCCACAATATTTGAATTGTGTCCTGGCTGCTTGTAATATTTTTTTCTTTGACTTGGGAGTTCTGGAACTTGGCTATAATATTCCTGGGGGTTGGTTTTTTTGGATCTCTTTCTGGGGGAGATTGTGGATTCTCTCAATTTCTGTTTTTCCCTCTGCTTCTAGGGTATCTGGGCAGTTTTCCTGTAGGAATTCTTTAAAAATGATGTCAAGGCTCTTTTCCTGATCATGACTTTCAAGTATCTTAATAAATTTTAAATTATTTTTCCTGAATCTTGTTTTCCAGATCAGTTGTTTTTTCAGTGAGATGTTTTACATTTCCTTCTAATGTTTTATTCTTTTGGTTTTGAAGTATTGTGTCTTGACTTCTCATAAAGCAGCTTCCTTTAGCTCCATTCTACATCTGAAGGATTTGTTTTCCTCAGAGAGCTTTCTTAGCTGTTTTTCCATCTGGCCAATTCTACTTTTTGAAGCATTCTTCTACACAATAACCTTTTGAACTGTTTTATCCATTTGACCTATGCTGGTTTTTAACATGTTATTTTCTTTCAGCATTTTTTTGGATCTCCTTGACTAAGCTGCTGACTTCTTTTTCATGTTTTTCCTGTATTTCTCTCATTTCTTTACCCAATTTTTCTTTTATCTCCCTTAGTTGATTTTCAAAATCTTTTTTGAGCTCTGTCATAGCCCGAGCCCAATTTCCTTTTTTTTTTTTTTTTGCAGTCTTTAGATGCAGGAGCTTATATTTCCTCATCTTCAGATTGAGTATTTTGATCCTTCTTGGGATCATAAACAATCTGTTTCTCAGTGGTGTTCCTCTTTTGTTTCTGTTTACTCATTTCCCCAGACTGTGCCTGGTCTTGGGGTACTTCCTGAGCTTTTGAGTATTATTGGCACCCCCCCTCCAAGGATCTCAGTGTGAGAGGCTCTGTCTTTCTTCCTGGTCTGTGAATGACCACAAGCCAGGGCTGAGGTGGGGTGGGGGATCCTACTTTTCTATAGGGGTCCTAGACTATGATCTGAATGTGGTCAGAGCCCCAGAGTCCTGTTCCAGGTACATAGGACAGACCTCAGAAGTCTCTCTCCACTCCCCCACCTTCGGTATGCTGAGCACTCAAGGTTCAGTTGCCTGGGGGCTCCTGCTTACTGGCTCAGGCTGCTTTCCTTTCTTGAATCTGGCCTGCCATGGCCCTGAGGACTGGGCTTCATGTGCTTGCCCTGGCAGAGGTCTCCCCCTGATCTTCCAAGTTATGCCCGGAAACTGCCCTCGCTACCATGAACCAAGGCTGCCAGGCACCCTGGGGCTTGCCTCCATGAGGCTGAAGTTCCTTCACTGTGGTGGGCCAACCCTCTAACCCCATGGAGCAGAGCCTTTCCACTATTTTCCAGGTTACCTTGCTCTGGAGAATTGCCTCACTGGATCTTTTTGTGGGTTCTGTCTCGAAAATTTATTTAGAGTCATTATTTTATGATTTTTGAAATATTATAGAGAGCACCTAAAAGAGGCCCTTCTGTCACCATCTTGGCTCCGCCCTGTTTAGTCTTTAAATCACTTTAACATCTAGCCCTTTCCTACCTTTCCATTTTTCTTACTTGTCACTAATTCAACCACATACCATGACTCCATCTCCTATTTCTTTTACTTTGCATGGGTTGTGCTTCATTTCTGAAATGCTTTTCCAAATCACTTTTGCCTCTTGGAATCCCTGGTTTCTCTCAAGACTCAGCTGAAGCTCTACTTTCTGCCTAAAGCCTTTATTGAACCTTTCAACTGATAATCTAGTTCCTTGCAAAGCTGCTTTGGATTTAAAATTGTATATATTTTGTTTGTACTTAAAAATGCATTTCCCCCCACTAGAATCTAAACTTGTTAAGGGGAAGATTTCCTTTCTCTTTATCTTTCTTCCTTCCTCAGTATTGTGCCTGAGGAGATGGCTGATTGCTTGATTGTCATTTATATATTAAAAATTCCTGGTTAGGTCCCGAATGGTCTAGGTAAATTCTGAAGTCCATTTCAATTCAATTTGTAATTTTTGTTATCCAATGAAACCAGGCCAAAATTGAGTAAGATATTTTTGGTTGCCTGGCCTAGGTAGTATGATTGATACTTCAACTTTTTTTCTATTTTATCTGATATTCAATGCCACATTATCATTAACTTTCTTTTTAAGAATTGCTGATTCCCAGGGAGGGTAGGTGGCGTAGTAGATAAAGCACAGGCCTTGGAGTCAGGAGTACCTGGGTTCAAATCTGGTCTCAGACACTTAATAATTACCTAGCTGTGTGGCCTTGGGCAAGCCACTTAACCTCATTTGCCTTGCAAAAACCTAAAAAATAAAAATAAAAAAAAGAATTGCTGATTCCCTCCTAATTTCTTAGCCACATTTTAACATGTACTGTTTTTGATTATTATCCTTTCCCACTGAAGATAAACTTTTCCTTGTCTTAGCAACCTTTGCACTGCTGTGTCCTCTGTTTCTCTCCTAAATAAATAGCCTAGACTGTAGAGGAGTCATTTGAGAAGTAAAAGGCAACAAAATAAATAACCTCCCATCCTTCTTGAGTGCAGAAGATAGTACAGAATTCAGTATAAGATTATTAGCATTTGGGCTGCTTATAAAATTTCTCTGGTGCTTGTTGGTTCATGACCTCAGTTGTGTTGTCATAGATTGTCAGTAAATGGTGCAGTGCTGGCTATAAGTATGTTGTATTTCTTATATATTCCACTTAAGTGAAGACAATGACCATCTCAAGGGTTTTTCTATAATGTTTGCAACATATAGAGATGGTATAGTCTCTCAAAGGATTCAAATCAAACATATCAGCTTCCAAGTTCATCATTGAATCCTTGAGGGTGACCACATAAGGTGTAATGAATAAAATGAAATGAATTCTGTAACTTTCCAGTATTGGGTTCAGATACCATCAAATTCACCATAAACATTTTTGTTGAGTAATATTAAGATCTTAGAAAAAATATGGTTTATTTCTAAGATTTTTGAAGCTGTAAAAAAGAGGAAACAAGATGACTATCATAAGCCTAAGAGTAAGTAGATTGCTTATCTGTTGAACTTAGAATATCTAAAGTATTTTATTTTGTTAAGAGGAAAACAGATAAAAAAAATTTAGATATCATCCACTGTTCTGTATTGTGATAGTAGTAAAAATTCCATTGTTTCAAATGTTTATATACAAATATCCTAATGTTTAGACAACAAAGTACTGTGTAAATGTTGATTACTTCATCATCATCATCATCATCATCATCATCATCATCATCATTGAATCCTAATGCAAAAAGAACAAATTTTCATAGGTATCAATGAAACTTACTGGAATAAAATTCATGACTGACATTATGACTCTGGATGTTGAATTAGAGTTAGAGCTTGCTGCAGTTTGAATAAGGGCTCCGAGTTCAGGGACTTTTAAAATGAAGAGCCTTGATCAGTTTCTTCCACTCATTTTAATTTCAAATAAAGGCATTCAGTATGATAGTAAAATCCTTTCCAAATAAATGAGAATAGGGCTGGCTAGGTGGCGCAGGCACCGGCCCTGGAGTCAGGAGTGCCTGGGTTCAAATCTGGTCTCAGACACTTAATAATTACCTAGCTGTGTGGCCTTGGGCAAGCCACTTAACCCCATTTGCCTTGCAAAAACCTAAAAAAAAAAACCTAAACCCAAAAAACCCAAATAAACAAGAATGTGGTAACTAAGTATCTGCATTTAGGATAGGAAGAAGGCAAAAGCTCATGCCCATGACTTTTATACCAAAAAGATTTTCTATATCACTGAATAAAACCTCGGGAGATCTGAAGATGGAAGTGAGGTTCTGCATCTCGTTTGGGATAGTGGTGTGGTAACTTCCAAGATGACTTCCCTGCTTTTTTATACATGAAAAGTCTCATTTTTGTATGTTGTAAATTCTCCCTCCTTTCCAGAACTACAGGATAGTAATTGATGGGTAGCAAAGTATTTGTCATCTTTTAACCTTTACTTCCAGACTTTACTCTGGGATCTTTGAGTACTGTAGTTGGTTGAGAGGAGAATCATGGGATTGTAATGTCTCCCATGTATCTGAAATAGACTAAAGAGGACAGTGTAGAGGTTCTTAACTATGAGTCCAGGTATGATGAAACTGGGCTCAAGTGAATTCTTATCTATGAAATTTTAACTGGGACACAGGAAGTCCTTAGTAGTTGTTTTAGACTGAAAAGCAATTAAAGCTGTATAGCTATTCAAGATAGTATATATATTTAATATTGGCATGAATATTTTCTTATAGATTTTTTTTTGGCTATTGTTCAGAGGATGGCCTGGAATTGTTCCTTCAAGTTAGAATCAAAGACTCTGATGGACATGTTTATAACTTTTACTCCTGCGATTATTCTTCATATTAATGCTGACTCAGAAGTGAAGAATAAACTTCCAAAACACAAAGATCTTTATGTAGGGAAAGACCTCAATTAATAAAATAGCTATTTGTAAATATACACATTTGTAAATGTATATACACAAATTATTTTCTTAGCAAGGCCTATCATTTGCATTTTGGAAACATATCTTTATACCCATAATAAAAGAAGAGTCATGAAAACCACAAACTAAACATTGTGAGTTGAATCACAGCAATCTTAGTTTAATGGCCCTGTAATACTCTCTTCTAAATAAACATGATAATTAAAAGTCATGAGATGTGGAGGGGAAGTTTCTTTGTATATTAAAAATATATGATCATGGAAAAAACTAACCAAAATGGATAACATTTGAATGAAGATCAGTGGAGGAACAAACAAATAATTTTGTCATGGTTTACACTTCAGACTTTCTTCAAAGAAAGGAAATCAGTGAGGAGTTCAGGAAGATGATATCAACCCTGCACAGGAGTCTGATAGAGTAGTAAGAGCTTTCCCTCTGCCAAAAGCAGTGTTGTTAATGACTTCTTGATTATACTTAATGATAACTCTTTCCCTTCATTTCAATTCAACAATATATTAAGTACCGACTTTGTTCTAGGCAGAACAGAGGTGAATATTGAAGTTATACTTATTGCCTTGAAAGTGTGACCCCACTACTGCATGCATGTATGGATAATATCTACTTAATGTAAGTTGTAAACTTCTAAGATTGTTATAAGAAGGCTTCCACTTCAAAAAAGGACTGAATAAAAAACAATTCAAATGTGATTTAAAATTTTTTTTTAAGGTTTTTGCAAGGCAAATGGGGTTAAGTAGCTTGCCCAAGGCCACACAGCTAGGTAATTATTAAGTGTCTGAGACTGGATTTGAACCCAGGTACTCCTGACTCCAAGGTCGGTGTTTTATCCACTGCACCACCTAGTCGCCCCTGATTTTAAATTCTTAAAGGAGTCTTTTGGATAAAAAGAGTATAAAGAAGTTGAAAGAAAAAGACTAGCTTTTTGTCACAGAAAATTCTTTTAAGAAAAAAGATTTAGTCTTTCATGAAGGGATTTCAACCCTTTTTACCAGTGATCTTTTCATCTTGTACACAAGGACATATTAGCATTGTCACTTGTTAATTGTTTATTTGTTATATTTACTTGTGACAGTATTTCAGTGAAGCAACAAACAGGAGGTTGGAAGCTGATAATTTTCATCCCCACTCTGCTTCTGACTCCATCTAAAAAATGGGGAGACTTTGCCAATAAAGAGGAATATTAGTCCTTGAAAAAGGATGTTAAAATTTGACCTTTATGGTCATTATGTAATTTTGAGAAATGCAAGTTTTTGAGAGTCATCAAATAACAAATGAGGCACCAACTATTAATTCTTATAAAATTGAAATTTCAAATAATAGTAGTAAACTCGCAACCCCATTTCATTTTTAAAACGATTTTCAGTTTTCTGTCCTTAAAAATGGACTCCTATGATACGATCCTTCTCTCTAAGAGATCTCATAGATCAACTTCTGTTAGATAAACTGTGAACTTTGGAAGCACTAAATGATATCATATTTACGTTTTTGACATCATTACCCAGGTAGTGGAGATTTAGACCTTTCAAAAATGATTAACACTTAGGGTAATTAAAATTTTTGTTGGATAGAAGTGGGAATCAGGAATAATAATTTTATACACATGTATATAAATGATCCTGTCAAGTAATCATTCAGACTTTACATTCATGAAAATCTCAAGTCAAAGATGTCGTTGTAACCAACAGGTATCCTGATGGAGAAAATTGGCTAGGCACTTATTTTTTTTTTATCCCCTCCTTCAGTAAGAATTTGGAGGAGAATCTGATTCTTCCCTGACCATATCTTTATCTACCCCCTTGGTGTGACCTCAGGATAAGCTAATCTACTTTATAATCTCCTTTACTTGCTGGGAAATTAGTCACCTGCATTCTGTCTGGCTCAGAACTTGTTCTCTATGGGCCTGGAATTGAATTGACCAGTTCCAGGAGTTGTCAGTCTGCTAAGCAACAAGCATTTTTTAAATACTTAGTATGTTCCAAGGAAGCCATAGTAAGCATATTTTTGAGGAAGACAAAATATTAGACCACTGACTCACCTGGTCTTTGAAACCTCTATCAGCATTTTCTTTTCTCTCTATTTTACCTATTCCCCCCTCTTGTCATCTTTACTTATCTCTCCCCAACACTAATATTTTATTTGTCAGTAAATAATTTTTAACTATGTCAATAAGTCTTTCTTTTTCAGTGCCTTCTGCACAATTTAATACCTCACTTTGTAGGCTGTTGGTATTGGTATTTGCAAATTGGTAAATATTTGAATTCTGACCCTAATTTTGCAATTAGACATACCGAAATAGTTTCAAGGCATACTGAAAAGCTTTATACAAATTTCAGTCTCAAAATTATGTTTCTCTGTACCACTAACATATTCCTCAAGATTTTCTTGATTTCTTTAAGAAATAATTTGTAAATCTTTGAGGATAAAAAGTAAAGCAGGTTCAAATCACTCTAATGTGCTAGTATAGTATACTTGCCCAATAAATGTAGTTTAGAAATATAGAGGTTACAGATAACCATGTTGAAATATCACTTTTGTCTTAGTCATTTATGGCAGACTTTAAATGAGAAATGGCATGTCCACTTTAAAATAACTGGAAATGGAAGACATGCTTCATCATTTGACTGTCTATATTAGTGTTTCTAGTACATTAATATTTCTTTAGGAAAGAGATCTGCTGATGAAAAGATAGTGTGATGTGCTATACAGATCTGGGCACAAAGCTCCATTTCTGTGTGTGTGAGTGTAAATAGAGAAAGAAAATGAAAATGCACACTGGACATTATCTGAGGTGATTTTTAACCAATAAGATTCAAGTAAAAACATTCATTTATTTGTTGTTTACTCTGCTATTTAGATCAATACAAATTGAGTTCATTTGCTTTCTTATAAAGGCATGCATTTAGAGATAGCTACAGAATGGAACTCAAATAAGATATTTGCTTTTTGTGTAATTTGCTTATTAGTACAGTTTTATAAAATGTATTATATGTAACCTAATTTTTAGGAGCTGATTGCCTTCTTATACTAGTCTGCCATGATCCTGCCTTCTTGAAATAAATGGTAGACAAAAGCTTTATGACAAATAAGTTTAAGTTTCTATTTGCCTATTCCCATATGTTTATATAGATGAAAACAATTTAGGGCTTGGATTAGCCAGAACTAAGACTACATATCTATTAAATTCTTCTTAAACAACTCTCAAATTCTGAGAATGTTAAAGCAGTTCTCTTGAATCCTACTTTACTCATCCACCTTGCCCTCATCATTCTATTTGCTATATTCCCTTGGTTTTTTTTCCCTTTGTTAAATTTATTCCTCTCTCACTTCTTGAAGGGTTTGGAGTCTTATTTATATTGAATTTTTGGGCCTGGGTCTTTTTTTTTTAATTGTAATTACTTTCCATATTAAAACATCAAAAAGTTTTAGAATGTGGTGATATTTTATTTTATTTTGTTTTGTTTTGTTTTGTTTTTTTTTGCAAGGCCTTGGGGTTAAGGGACTTGCCTAAGATCACACAGCTAGGTAATTATTAAATGTCTGAGACAGGATTTGAATTTAGGTCCTTTGGATTCTAGGGCCAGTACTTTATCCACTGTGCCACCCAGCTGCCCTTGTGGTGATATTTTATATATCATCAAGTAATTTATAGAATGTTAGCATTGGAAAGGAATTTAGATATCCTCTAGTTTATACCTTTCATTTTACAGAGAAGAAAAACATTAAACAATAGGAAATGAAATAACTCTACATAATCAAATGCATTCCATTAGCAGTGATCAAGGTACATTAGCACAATGGCATATTAGTAGTGGCTAAATGGTGCTTAGGATGAGATCAGAGTCTCAGATTGCACTGGGGGAAGATATACTACTACTACTACTACTACTACTACTACTATAGTACTACTGGTGGTAGTAGAAAAGTAAAACACAGCACCATATTTTAGAATTATCAGATGATTATGATGTGAATTAAAATCACATACATATACAAATAAACCCTTTTTATATTTCTTTTTAACTCTGCCAGTTATTATTAACCACTATGAAAGAAGTTTGAGTTGAGATAATTACTAAAATGCAATTTATGGGTAAATGGAATTATCTGATTTTGACATTTGAAGTTCCTTATTTTCAGGATTCAACTTCTTTGTATTCCTTTTTCCAGTGAAAATGATCTTTGCCTTATACACCTTTCATTGGATTTCTCCTTGGCACTTCTTATTTTCTCTGTATTCTTCCTGTATCATGATTACTTTTTTTGCAACTTTTTGTGCTAACTCCCTCCCTTTACCCGAGCCTACCTTCTTTAGAATGAGTTCCTGGAGAACAAGGTCAGCCTGCTTGTGTTCTTTTTTCTATCATTAGCACCCAGAACTTGACCTTCAACAGATAAGTGCCTAATGTTTATTGAATAAATAAATTTGTTTTGTTCAAGGTCAGCATGTAATACAAATTTCTCTACCATTTAGTTTTATAGGCCTTTGTGTTTGAGAAATCTGGAATGATAGATTTTTATGAGCAAGGAGAAAACTGAATTGAAGGGTAAGTGTGAATGTGTGTAAGTGTAAATGGAGGGGCGTGGATAGGTGGGTCAGTGAATAGAGAGCACTGGCCCTGGAGTCAGGAGAACCTGTGTTCAAATCTGGCCTCAGACACTTAATAATTACCTAGCTGTGTGGCCTTGGGCAAGCCACTTAACCCCATTGCCTTGCGCAAAAAAACCCAAAAGTGTAAATAGAGAAAAAAATTAAAACTCTAGACATTATCGGATATGATTTTTAACCAGTAAGAGAAATAATTTTATCTAGGTCAAGTAAATACATTTCATTTATTTGTTTGTTTACTTTGCTATTTAGATCAATACAAATTGAATTCATTTGCTTTCTTGTAATAGGCATACGTTTAGTGTCTTGCCCTTCATAGCTTCAGAATGGTACTTAAATAAGCAGCTCAAATCCCTAGACTTCTACTCTGTAAGTAGACTGAACTACAATACTTATATCAGCTAATCAATATGGCTGACAGCAGTTCAAGGGAGTAATCAATATTTGCTGGATTTAGTGCTTTTAGATTCTGGAGTTTGAATTCTCCACTGTCTTCCCTGGGAGAAACCAATTTTGCAGGTTGCTGCTCTGTTTAAGTCAGCAGTCGTAATTCCTATTAGAATTTTTTCTTAGTGCTCTGTAAGATACTAAGAATGGAGGATTAAAAACTGCTGTTTTTTCTTTAATTTGAATTTATCCAGTGGTATTTTATGTGTGTGCTTCCTTCTATAAAATCATTTTTTTAGAAATAACAGAAATTCTACTGCAAAATAAGTGAATATAAATAGCATAAGTTAACTTTTATAAAAAATATCTTTCATTGCAGTTTAAGAGGGTAAAACATACTTTATTTTTTATATTTATTCCTATGTTTTCTACATTCTTCCATCTAAAATTTTTTTTGATTTTTATGTTATTACAATAATCTTGTTATGAGAGTAACCCCCCCCCCCCCCCCCCCCCCACACACACACACAAGATGAGAAACCTAAAGAATATTGAGAGGGAGAAAAAATGTACTTCAGTCTGTGTTCAGATTCCAATGGCTCTGTCTCTGGGGTGAGTTGCCTTCTTCATCATAAGTCCACCAGAGAAGTTACCTCAATATTTCTCCCACAGTTGCTATTACAAGCAGTATTTACCTCCACTCCTCCCCACTCTCATTTATTCTCTCTCCTTTCATCCTGTCCCTGTCCAAAAGTGTGTTGTGTCTCTCCCACAATCTTTCCTTCCCCCATTCCCCCTTATCACATCCCTTTCCTCTCATTTTTCTCTAGGGTAAGGTAGATTTCTCTACCCTATTAAGTGTGTATGTTATTTCCTCTGAGCCATTTCTGATGAGAATGAAGGTTCACTCATCCCCCCCCCCCCCCGCTTCCCCCATTCCACTCCATTAAAAAAGCTTTTTCTTGACTCTTATTTGAAACCTTTTAGCCCTTCTTCCTTTCTTTTCTCTTCCTCCCAGTACTTTTCTTTATCACCCACTGACTCCATCTTTTTACTATATTATAACATTATATTCCTCTCCTTCCTGAGCCCTGTCTTCATATGCTCCTTCTAACAACTCTTATAAATGAGAAAATTCATAAGAGTTATCAATATCTTCTTCCCATGCAGAATTACAAACAGTTCAACATCATTAAGTTCCTCGTAGTTAGTCCATCTCATCCACCCCCTCAGTGGTTCACCAGAGTCCTGTACTTGGAGATCAAACTTTCTGTTAAGCTCTGGTTGTTTCAGTAGGAAAGTTTGAAAGTCCCCTCTTTCATTAAAAGTCCTTCTTTTCCCCTGAAAGAGGATGTTCAGTTTTGCTGGGTAGTTGATTGGCAGTTTTAAATCAAGATCTGTTGCCTTCTGGAATATCATATTCCAAGCTTTGCAAGCCCTTAATATAGATGTTCCCAGATCCTATGTAATCCTGACTATGGAGCCACGGTAGTTGAATTGTATGTTTCTGGTACCTTTTAATATTTTTTCTTTGACTTGGAAGGTTTGGAATTTGGCTATAATATTGCTGGAAGTTTTTCTTTTGGGATTTCTTTCAGGAGGTGATCAGTGAATTCCTTTGGTTTCTATTTTACCCTCAGCTTCTAGAATCTCAGGGCAATTTTGCTCTGTTATGTCTTGAAAAATGAAGTCTAGGCTCTTTTCCTGGTCATGACTTTCAGGTAGCCCAATCATTTTTAAATTCTTTCTTCTGGATCTGTTATCAAGGTTGGTTGTTTTTCCATTGAGATATTTCACATTTTCTTCTATCTTTTGCCTTTTTTGGAATAGTTTTTATTTCTTCCTGATTTCTCACAAAATCATTGGCTTCCTTTAGTTCCATTCTGCATTTTGAAGGTGTTATTTTCTTCAGAGAACTTTTTTATCTCCTTTTCCAACTGGCTAGTTCTGCTTTTAAGGCATTCTTCTTCTCATTTGCCTTTTGTTTTGCTTTTTCCATTTGGCCTAAACTGGTTTTTAACATATTATTTTCTTCAGTACTTTTTTGTTTTTCTTTCACCAAGCTGCTGATTTGGTTTTCATGGATTTATCTGTATCACTATCTTTTCTCCTCCCGATTTTTCCTCTATCCCTTAATTGCTTTTCAAAGTCTTTTGAGCTCATCCATAGCTGAGCCCATTTTCTATTTCTCTTTAGAGCCTTTGGATACAGAAGCTTTGAGTTTGTTATCTACTGAATCTCCCATAGGGCCAAAGTGATTTTCTGTGGTCAAATCCTTCTTTTTCTTTCGTGTGCTCATTTCCTCAGCCTTAGACTAATTTACCACACTAATAAGGTTTTGGGGGATTGTTGGGACACCCTACTGGGACCTTTATTCCTTCAATGTCTTAGGCTCTCTTGTCTGTGCTCCCTCTGCCCTGGAGCTGTGAGGAGGGTCCCTGCTCAGCTATCTTAGTATGGAAGCCCAAATTGTAACCTGAATCTGAGTGTGGGCAAACAGCTGAGTCCTGCCCCAGGGAGAGCAGAGATTTCTGCAATTGCCCCCTACCCCCCTACTGTCTGTGGGCTGCAGGCTGGCTTCCCCAATTCCCCCTGCATGTTCTCAATGCCGGGCTGCTGTGAGACTGGTGGTGCATTAGAGTTCTCTTACTGCTCCTTCCTGTTGCTTCCTGGGCTGGGCTGCACTGAGCTGCAACTGTGGCTTTTTTCAAACACCTGGTCCTGGCTGAAACACACCTTTCCTGCAGAACTTCTAAGTTGGACTGGGAAATTGTACCACTCAGTATTTCTGCCCCTCTAAATTTTTGCTAGAGTCACAATTTGACAGCTTTTGGAGTTTTTTGGGGAGCAAGTTTCAGGAAAATCCTGCCTTCATGTTGCCATCTTGGCTCTGAGCCCCCTCCCCCCCTACAATATACTTTAAACAATTTCACTTACTATAGTGAAGTTCTTGGTCTATTTTTAGTTTTGTTTTGCTTCCTATTAAAAATTGAATTGCTAAAATGGAATTATTTGCTTATAAAAAATCTGTAGTCTGAATATGTCCCCATGTACTTTGCTAGTTCAGTGCATTCTAAAAATGCCTCAAAGGCTGAAAAAGAAAGTTATAGCAGAAGTTGTAATAACCTTTTAATATCTGCTCATTATTAAAGTAGCTGTGAGAGTATAGGTTGTGTTGGGGATGGATGGGGTAGAGAGGAGGATATAATTTCAATCTTATTGCAAGTTTATAGTAAATTATATTTTTTTCTTTGTGGAAAGTCTAAAATGTTTGTGCAATCATTTAAAGCTTTATTGCAAGTGAGGCAATTAAAAGGGAAAAAATCCAATTACTTTCTGTACAAAGCTTATACTTCCTACCCAATGAAAGACAGACTTTTGTTCAGTAAGCATGCAAGCTTTACGATTCTACTTAGTAAATTGAAATTACCTTAAATAGAAAGAAAATAAGAAAAATACTGCCTCAATAAATTCCCTTTATTGAAACTAATTCAGCAAAATTAAAGTCAGCAATCAGGTTTATTAGTAGGGAAGGTAGAAACCTTTTGAAAATTGAAGTTTTGTTTAAAAAGACATTAAAATGAATTCTTTGACCCCATATACACATGACCTAGATACTGGCTTCCACATTCATAGATTGTAGAATTTCTCTCTATTAGGGAAGATGATATCATTTGTGAATATAGAATCATTGCAGCTTGCAAACACCTTAGATATTGGGTACTCCTTCTTAGACCAGAAGGGTTGTTGAACATGCTCTTTTCCAGGATGGATTAATTACTCGTCCACTCTGCGTATTCCTGAGTAGTAATCCTTTGAATAGTGGTCAGCTTGTAAATGGCTGCCATGTGTTTCTTCATGTCACATAGAGTATTTTAGAACCTCCCCCCCCTTCTTTTTTGTATTCCTGAAGGTTGATCACAATTGAATTCAAGAATAGGGCTTACTTTAATATTCTAGGATTAGTTCTCACAATGAAATAAATTGCTTACCAGAATTTATTTTAGAAGTTCATTGAATGTAAGCTTGTAGAATTGACTTTTGTTTGTGATGATATAACTTTTATGAGCATATTAGTTTGGGTGGATGAGGAGGGTTTTCCCATTTTTATACAGGTAACTTTTTTAAAGAAAGATTTTATTTTGAGTTTTACAATTTTTCCCTCATTCTTGCTTCCCTCCCCCCACCCCACCCCCCACAGAAGGCATTCTCTTAGTCTTTACATTGTTTCCATGTTATGCATTGATCTCAGTTTAATTTGATAACAGAGAAATCATATCCTTAAGAAAAATAAAGTATGAGATAGTAAAATTACATATTAAGATAACAGGTTTTTTTTTCTAATTTGAAGGTAATAGTCTTTGGTCTTTGTTCAAAGTCCATAATTCTTATTCTTGATACAGATGGTATTCTCCATTGCAGATACCCCAGAATTGTACCTGATTGTTGCACTGATGAGATGAGCAAGTCCATCAAGGTTGATCATCAACCCCCCCCCCCCCCCACGTTGCTGTTTAGGTTCTACAATGTTTTTCTGGTTCTGCTCATCTCGGTCAGCATCAGTTCATGCAAATCCTTCCATGCTTCCCTGAATTCCCATCCCTCTTGGTTTCTAATAGAACAATAGTGTTCTATGACATACATATGCCATAGTTTGTTAAGCCATTCATTCCCCAATTGAAGGACATTCACTTAATTTTCAGTTTTTTGCCACTAAAACAGGGCTGCTATAAATATTTTTGTACAAGTGATATTTTTATACAGGTAACATTTCCAGGTGGCTTGTTGTCCCTGCCATTAAGTACATTACTTATGCACAGCAGGAAAATGACTTTGTGATAGACTATATATTTAGTTTGTTGTGTAGCAAAACAGCTATTTTCTCATCCAACCAAAGGTATTTTCATGTTCATTTGAGTAGGAATTATTTCTATACCTTTTAATAAAAAAGGGTCTTCAAAGTGAAGAAACATGTTTTTGAGTTTGACTTATTGCTGAATCAGTGAGACTGAGCACTACTTTTCGAGCCTATTAATGGAGAATCTTAGGCATTTCTATATTGTCAGTACTTTTTCATTGTCTTGGTAACAGACATTGGCAGGAGTGCAAAGATCTGTTTCAAAAAGTAAGTACAGCCTATGATACTGTCAGCATATGACTTTGGATGATTGAAATCAGAATGACCTTAGTTCTTGATCAGAGTTAGTTGAGATAAATTAGCTTCACTTAAGCTGGCAATGGTTAGAGGTTATAAGTATTAATATGGATGGAGATTTTATTTTATATATATATATAAAGCATGATTCCCATTTTCTCAGGGTATCTCAGATGAAGCTTTTTAACAATTTCCTTACAAATAATTTTGCCAATTAATTTTCTTTTGTGCTAGTACATACCAAGATATTTACATGTTACAGGAATTTCTCACTTTTCAAATATGGTAGATACTAGACTCAGTGACCTTGAAGATACAGATAGAGGGTAAAATGATTAATAATATAAAAGGGAATGTAGAGGAATGTACATCAATATGTAGTAGAGATGTTATCAGGCATTTTTGTGGAGAGTAGACATATAGTTCTTCTGAATTCAGCTTGTTTTTATTTTCACAATTTGACTGCATTGCAAACAGTAATGCCTTGATAGATTTGCTATATAGATCTATTTTTAGATAAATAATCATACTAATACTTGTAATAATAATGATAGAATATGGAATAGACAAATAGGTATATCTTACCAATTTGAGTTAGTCTTTTTCTTTTATTGATTATTTCAACCTAACAGAAAATAAGTGAAATTCCTAATTTAGAAACCTGCCATGTAATTGTAGTTGTAAGTCTGACTGATTCTTTTTTTTTTAAGTTTTTACAAGGCAGTGGGGTTAAGTGACTTTCCCAAAGTCACACAGCTAGGTAATTTTTATGTGTCTGAGACCAGATTTGAGCTCAGGTCCTCCTGACTTCAGGACCAATACTCTTATCTACTGTGCTACCTAGCTACCCCTAGGCTGATTGATTCTTGATCTCAAAAAACAACTTGTATAGAATTGATAGTTATTTAGATGGGTGGGAGAATTTAATAGAGATTTCATTTTCTTCAGTTGTGAAAGTTTTTCATCCCACATTTTCCTTGAGAGCATCATACAACAGCTATATTAAAAATATATAAAGGTTAGCTAGGTGACACAGTGGATAGAGCACTGGCCCTGGAGTCAAGAGAATCTGAGTTCAAATCCAGCCTTAGACACTTAATAATTGCCTAGGTGTGTGACCTTGGGCAAGTCACTTAACTGCATTGCCTTAAATAAATAAAAAAAAAAAATTTTTTTTCAAAAATATATAGAAATAGGGGCGGCTAGGTGGCGCAGTGGATAAAGCACCGGCCCTGGAGTCAGGAGTACCTGGGTTCAAATCCAGTCTCAAACACTTAATAATTACCTAGGTGTGTGGCCTTGGGCAAGCCACTTAACTCCATTTGCCTTGGGAAAAAACGTAAAATATATATATATATATATAAATGGGGCAGTTAGGTGGCGCAGTGGGTGGAGCACTGGCCCTGGAGTCAGGAGTACCTGAGTTCAAATCTGGCCTCAGACACTTAATAATTACCTACCTGTGTGGCAAATTACTCCAGATCAGAAGAAAGGCAGAACAAGGAAGGACAAACTTAAGGTTTACTTTTTCTTGTTTCTGTCTCTTCCTTTCAGAGGCAGAAAAGGTAATAAAGAAATTAGTAGACCAATAAATATTCGAAAACCTTAAGGCATTCTAGTACTCATCTGTTATTCTGAAGTTGCTTTTTGTCTTTGTGAAAGAATTTAGCTATTCTAGAAGGAAAGGAAGAAGACCCAGAGACATTCACTATAAGGTGAGAGTCCTGGAAAGAGAAGATTGTGTGGTATGACAGAAAAAACACTGTGTAGTTGTCCAAAGGACTTAAAGAAGTTCTGCCAATGAGGATTCCTGCCTGAGTGACTTTGGACCTGTTTCTTCATCTATAAAATGAGGTAGTGAACTTGATGGCCTCTGAGGCCTTTTCCTACTCTAGATGTAGGTTCCTAAAGAAGGAATGAAGGCATCATGTTTTCTGTAGCAGCAGAAATAACAGTCATAGTACAAACTTATAACCCACTCCATTCCTGTTTTCCCCAGTGAGTAAAAGAAAATTTGCTTATATTAAGTTGTATCTACAAATGGATTTTTTAAACTTATACCATAAATTCCCCCCTCCTCGCAACACATTACTTAACATAAATTTAGATAAACTAAAGGTAAAATCATGTTATTCAAAACATGATTTATATACCAGTGAAAACCAAAATAACAGTGTTAGCCAGTTATTGATCTTCTCAGTCAGTGTTGGTCTTATTTAGAGAGTTATCAGATCTCATAATTTTTACTTCCACACTCTTATCTAACTTCTGTCTCTTAAGTACTTAACATAATCACAGTCTTTATTACCTAGACTACTGTAATAATCTGCTTGTTATTTTTGCCTCAAATCTCTCCCCACTCCAATTCATCCTCCATACAGCTGAAAAAAAGGATTATACTTAATTGTACCTCTGAAGATACATGTTGTTACCCTATTTAATAAATTCCATTGGTTCCTTAGTTCCTCTATGATAAAATATAAGCTCTTCTGTTTGACTTTAACAGCCTTTTACAAACTGACTTCAGTCTACATTTCTAGCCTCATTATATCACCTTCCACCACTATGAGTTAAGCTCCCATTATCTCTTGTTTGAAATTTTGTTATATTAATCTACTCACAAGGGAGTCAAAAGAAGTGATACTAGAACACCTTGACACTCTCAATGAAGAACTTTAGAATTGATTGTACAGCATGGAAGACACTGGCACAGGACCACCTAGTATGGCATGCCCTCATCAGTGAGTCTGCTGTGCTCTGTGAGCAAGGCAGAATTGAAGCAGCTCAAAGGAAATGTGACATTTGCAAGTTTAAAATAAGCATACCCGGTGTTTACATGGACTATTTGTGACCTGTGTGTGGTAGAACATTCTGAGCTCGTTTTGGTCTGATCGACCTCAGTCAGACACACTGTAATTTGTCTCGAACATAGTGATGTCATTTGGTCTTCTTTGATAACGAGGGTCAAGAACCAGTCATTCAACTTGTCTTCCTGTCTCCCTGGTCAATCAACAAACATTAATAATGTATCTACAAAGGAGTCGGTATTTTAATAGTAGAGGCAACAAGTGCATATATAAGGTCTTAGATGTTTTAGTGCAGTTATAAGATATTAAAGCTTAAAAGTGCACTGAGACTTATAATTATGTAAATATTTATAAATATGAAAATTGTCAAATATATGCATAGATATATTCAAAGTAGTTAAATAATAAAGGTAGTTTGGGAGGGTGGACACAACTAGTTACTGGAATCCTTCCTAAGGTTCATTCACATTTCTGCCAACATTCTGAATTTGAAAGCTTTCAAGCCAATCAAACTTTCAGTTGCCTACCCATTTCCTACTAAATAAATCCCAAATTCCTTATCCTGGCTTCTATAGTTTCTTCCATCATTTTTCTGGCCTTACTTCACATTACTTGTCTTCATATATGCTAGACTCTAGCCAGTTCAGTATAATCAACCAGCATATCAGAAAAGTCTGGCATTCTATGCCATGGTTCACACCCAAAGTCTTGCACTTCTGTATTTCTGTTCTTTGAGATCAAGAACTTTGTGGAACAACTACATAGTGCAATGGATAGAACATCAGGACCCGAGTTCAAATCTACCTCAGATACTTAATACCATATTTCCCATGTATAAGGTCCATCCTTTTTCAAAAACTGAGAGAGTTTCATACAGTGGTTGCAGATTTTTATTTGCATTTCCTGCTTTTTTCCACACTTGTTGTCTTTGCACTCATTGTTTTGCATTTGTTACCGATGTATTAGGTTACATTTTGCCACATTCTGCCCAGAAATGACTCAGAAAATATTTTCATACAGAACTGAATTCAAGGTAAAAGTGATCCAGTTTGCGTAAGTGAATGAAAATCATGCTGCAGTTTGGCCTTCCTCCAAGTGAGAAAACAATCTTAGAATGGCTACGAGAAGAAGAAACCCTACTGAAAACACCCCAGCAGAAGAAGGTCATGAGAGGCAAGTCACTCAAATGGCCTCATTTAGAGAGGGAATTGAAGATATGGATTGAAGAGTAAACTGCAAGTGGAATTCCTGTGTCTGCAAAGATGAATCAGCAAGAGGCAAGAAGAATTGCTGATGAAAAAGAAGTTACTGATTTCAAAGGAGGACACAATGGTTGCTTCATGTTCTTGAAACGGAATGGACGAAGCCTATGTCCCTGCACCAGACTTGCCCAAAAGATGCATGCAAGCCATGAACAGAAGGTCTTTGAATTTCATGATGAATAAAACGAGAAGTTAAAAAAGATTGTCCATTGTAATTTTGTGGCACTTAATTAAAATTGTTTGATGCCTTGTTGCTGCTGGTTCAGCTAGGTAGCACAGCCAATAGAGCTTTAGGTCTGGAGTCAGGAATATTAGAGTTCAAATCCTCCTTGAGCTATTCCTATTTTTTTCTTCCATGATTAAGTTTTAGGCTAAATTCTATAAAATTGTTTTCCTTTTTCTACTCCCTCATTATTTCTTAATTCCTTTGCTAGTTCAACATTTATTTTCTGTTTCTTAAGTGTGAGTATACTCTTAACACTTCATCCATTTTCTTTGCTTTGCTTGATATATCACTTCAATTTTATAATATGAATGTCTTTATGAAACTCATTCCATATTTTAAAAAAACCCACAATATAGATTCATGGCTATATTTAATAATCCTTATTTGTGCTTTGCAAAGATTTGGGAATGTACTATGAATGAACTGTAATTGAATTGTTAACAACTTTGTTTACTCTTCTTAATGTGAAATATGATCTCCCTATTGCCCACTTTCAGACCCTTACTTAGTTCTTCCTTTTTACCTCTTGAGTTTTTTAGTCTGACCTGTGATTTCGATGGTGTAGATACGAACTCGTTCTTGAACTAATGCATTTCTACAATTGTTCTTAGAGAATTCCTTTTGGAGATTGAGAAGTCAGTTCCTCAAGTCAGCCTACCTGTGGTATCTTTCGAGGTAAAATGCTGTCTTCTTGGTTTCCCTGGCTCTCTGTCCATTGTGCCAAACTACCTCTTTATTAGTTCAGCATATTTTAAGGTTTGGTACATAATTCAGCCCATCACAATATGGTGTGTGATAGTGTTTTTCCTGACTTTAAAAAACATTTTTAGACTTACTTTGCTTTTAGAGGATTCTGTTAACAACTAGATGTACATTTTTATAGTCCCATTTTTCTATAGGAGTCAATAATTAGCTCTTTTGCTGTGGGAGCATGTTATGTTGAAAAAGTATATGCCTTCTGCAAGTTTTAGTGGTTAATTTAGTGGTTTTGTGTTTCGTTTATAGGGTAGTTAGGAAGAAACTAACATAATCTGTAACTATAATTGATCCCTTGTAGAATTCATATTTTGTTCCATATTTGGCATAAAATATTAAGCACTAGGATGAAAGGGAAAAAAAATTTTTTTCCAGCTCTGAAAGAATTAGTTTAGATATATTCACTGTCCAAAAGGACAGTTCCTTGGACTGGAGAAATAGGACTTAACTTGGGCAGGTAGGTGGAGCAGTGATTTGAGAATTAACCCTGGAGTCAGAAGGACTTGAGTTCAAATTTAGCTTCAGACACGTGACACTTGCTACTTCCCTGGAAAAACAAACAAATAAAAAAACCAAAACTAATATCTAATCATAAAATAAACCTTAGCCTGATGTTTTGCAGCATACTTTGGTCTAGTCAATGTTTGAGTAATATATTCCATAAGCCATTTAACTGTGAGAAATTTGACTGAATTGTTTTTGCCTTCAGATGGAGTGGTGTATATAGCTTGTTAACGTCTTTTATATATCCTTTCTTGTGATCATTGTGATATTTCAAACCAAATAAAAAAGTTTTCCCCTAAAAAGAAACAAAATGTAGCATGGCAAATTAGAAAAAGACTGGTCTGAAAGAAGAACCTGGATTTAGTGTCAGCTCTTGCAAAAATGTGATCTTAAGGTACTTCCTTTCAAGGTCTTACTTTCTTCATCTATAAATTAAGAAGATTAGACTAGATTATTTCCATTTTCTTGAGTTGAAACCCTTTGATCTTAGAGTTCAGTTTTAAAGGAATGTTGAATGCAGAATAATAAGCAGTTTGAAGTTATCTGTTTAGTCTTAAATTTTTTTATTTGGAAAAATTAATCTAAAATTTGAGAAAGTTCTGTGGAATTTAGAATTGCAGAATTTTGCATTTTATAACATACTAATGACTAAATCAATTAGTTCACTAAAGAGAACTAGTACTACAAAATTTAGAGGGTTAACTTATATACCTTTTATTTAAGATGGCAGATAAATGAGAGAAAATGTAGGAGCTGGAAATTAAATGGTTTTTGATTCAATTATAGTCTGAGTAGTTTTTTGAATTACAAGCAGATTGGTTGGTGAAGCTTCTGCTACTAAAGATTTTAATAATTTGAATGAGACATCTGCTTGATATTAAATCTAAGAAAATTACATTTTATAGAAGTACACCTGTGTTCTTATTTGTTATAAATTTTGCTTAATAAATTATAGATGTCCTAATTTTATCAACTCATAGTCGAATACATTCTCATTTTATTAAAAAACAAATTCCATACACAGTGCTTTTAAAGGGAAAAATATTTAAGGTCAGAAGGTTTTATGAATATTATCTCTAGTTCCTAGCATTGGTCTTCAAGTTAAGTGAATGTGACTAGAGAGGAAGAAGCAGATCCAAATAGGTTAAAGGACTGCAGATATATCCTGCTAGTTCTAAAAAAATTCTCACCAGAGTCTTTAGTAATTTTCCCTATGTCCTCAGTATAGGAAAGAGGATTTCTGAATGTTGATGTTGTAAATGTTTTTATGGGAAATATTTTATAAAGCATTAACCCGATCATCTTTTAAGGCTTTTAATTTTTTTTTTTTTGGTTTTTGCAAGGCAAATGGGGTTAAAGTGGCTTGCCCAAGGCCACACAGCTAGGTAATTATTAAGTGTCTGAGACCAGATTTGAACCCAGGTACTCCTGACTCAGGGCCGGTGCTTTATCCACTGCGCCACCTAGCTGCCCCCATCTTTTAAGACTTCTAAGAAGTCTAGGTAAAAATATTATATATTAAGTGCCTATAAGAGGAACTGAGAATATAGGTTTATGCAACATGTTAGAGAGTGCTTCATTGTAACTGTCAGTGAACAAGCAAAGTCACATTCTTGAACTCAGATTTCTTTATAATCTAGAAAGCAAACATGTAGTATGACTATCCTGAAGTTTCAAGTTCTGTTGACCACAGTAGGGGAAAACAGTTCAAATATTTCACTTGTGATTTTTTGTGAACTTAGACCTTTAAATTAATTATTTAATTATTGTGTTCTGCCTTTGCCACTAGGGAATATTTAGTCAACTTGGATGTTTTCTTAAGGATTTAAGTCTTGTAAAATGCTAACAATTTTTTTTTTTTATTTATTAAGTACCTGCCAAAGAGGCAAAACTTCTTCTGTCAGCATTTTGGTTGAGACACCAAAGTCCAAACAGAAACACAATTGGTTAAACACAATTGATTATTGTTCTTTTGTTGTGGATATTAACCACACTTGGTGGTAGATATAGTGAACCTTTAAAGATAAAAGTAATGGTAACTTTATACAATAGGAGCCAGAAGAGACAAACAAACGTGCTGTACAAATTCCCATGTTTCTACAGAATTTCAGAAATGGAAGATATATCAGAAGTAATATGCTCTTACCTATACCTAAACAGAAATGATACCAGAAATGATCAACTGGTGTCTGCCTGAAAAGTTTCAGTGGTTGGGAATCCACTATATCTTGAGGTAGCCCTTTGTGTGTGTAAGTTTCCCAAAATCTGTTTTTCTCCAACTTTATCTTACCCTCGGAACCTAGGGAGACAAATTGATTCTCTTTCACTTGATAACTTTCATGAATAGATTATTCATACTCCTCCCTCCCTCAAGACTTCTCTTTTAATGTCCAAACCTTTCTATTTCCTTCACTTAGTCTCCTCTGTGATGTGATCTTCACTCTACTCACTATTCTAATCATCTTCCTATGAGCCTGTTCCCGTTTATCAATGCCTTTTAAAAATAGGTGCCCAGAATTTAAGGTGTTATTCCAGATATGGGCCTGTCATGGTCAATTGGAGTAGTATACTTACCTTCTTCTTACTATATACTTGGACATTTTTATGAACCAGTGATTTTATCAATCAAGTACTGTATCTACCAGTATAGATCATGTCCAACAATGCTTCCCCCCCATATGAATTCTCCATTCCTTACTGAAAATCATCCATTTCACTGGAGTGTTTTTTTTTAAGTCTTTTAACATTTCATGGGAATCTCTCACTCCTAAATCACAAAGCATACATTCCTATGTTGATTATCTTTTATATAATTTCTTATACTTCATTCGTTTTGGCAATTTTCTATCTAGTCAGTAGCTGCTGTACTAATCTCTGGGCAATAAAAAGAAAGGTAAAATTTTGTTCTTTACTTTCAAGAAGCTTACTTTCTGATGGGAGAGACAAATGAAAGCAACTTTTCATATGTTTCATATGAACAAGATATATACAAGAATAATTGAATGTAAACTATAGGGGGAAAGAACTATTAGTGCAGGTGGAAGGATTGATCTGTCTTAAAAAAGGCTTCTTGCAGGAAGTTGGATTTGAGCTTAGTTTTGAAGGAAACCAGAAGGTGAAAGTGAGGAGGTAGAGTTTCTAGACATAGGGACAACCACTGAAAAGACACAGAGTTGAAAGATGAAAGATGAAAGATCTTTTGTGAGGAATAGCAAGAAGGCCAGTGTTGCTTGGTCAGGGCATATATAGAGGGACATATTTTTGAAAAAAAAAACAAGCCTAGAAATCTTTGATCTTGAGTAATAATAGGGAGCAACTGGAATTTATTGAGTGAGGAGGTATATGTGGGGATTATATATCAGAGAGTTACATGGGATCGTTGGAAAGACAACATAATTTCCCCCCGTGTAGTCAGTTTTCTTTTTTTCTCCAGGATTTTCTTTAAAAAAAAATTATAATCTACACACACACACACACACACACTCTTCTATTGTGTTAACTATTTCCCAAATACATTTAAGAAAAGTTTAAACTTTTTTTTTAAAATTTTGAGTTCCAATTTCTTTTCCTCCTGCCTTCATTACCATTCTTGACTCAGCTCATTTCTCAGATGTCAAACCTAATGCATTTGTACTTATGCCCTGCCAGTAACTTAAAATTTTTTTTTTGATTTATTTAAGGTTTTTGCAAGGCGATGGGGTTAAGTGACTTGCTCAAGGTCACACAGCTAGGTATTATTGAGTGAGGCCGGATTTGAACTCAAGTCCTCCTGACTCCAGGGCCGATGCTCTATCTACTGCATCACCTAGCTGCTCCCACTCTTCCAGTAATTTTGCAGTTAATTTTTTGAACCTGTTTAAGCCTTTGCACTTTATTTTATCTTTTTCTTTTTGATCTCTTGGTAATCTGTTGAAATTTTTTTGATTACTGTCTTTGTCATCAAAATATTAGCTGTTCCTCCTAAGTTTCTGTCATCTACACAGTTGACAAATATGCTATATATGCCTTCATAATTAATAAAGATACTGAACAGCATAGAACCAAGAACAGAATTCTGGGACACTTCCCTCTATTAGACCTTTCTTTAGGACCCAATCATTCAGTTACTTCTGAATCAACCTCCATAAATGTCCTATATTTATCTATGCTCTTCCATTCTTCAGCAAGGGAATTTGGGGTTTATCTGCAATAATCTTTCATTGATGAAGCTAGGATGATTCTTACTGATTATTATTTTCTTTTGTTAATGTTCATGTCTTCCTTTTAATAATACATTCTAATATTTTATCAGGATTTAGGCCACCAGTTTCTCCACAGCTGACAGGTAGCTCCTACGAACTCTTTCCTATCCTAAAAAGTATATATCACCCAGAAGAAAACTAAATTGACTTCCTTGTTTTTGCAGCAGCTTGAAACTGAAATTTTCTACTCTCTCTACATAAGATTCTTGATTTATGATTGATCATTTTGATACTGTTTCATAAACCAAAAGTGATTGTACACTGAGAGATAGGTTATAGATCATAAGTTATATATTGTGAACGGTAAACCATTTATTACCAACACATTTTTAGTACACTAGCACTGGACCTAGGCAAAATGCTGCTGTAGGTGAATTTCCTTTTTGGTGCCTTATATGGATTTAGCTTCTTATTACTGTTTAACTACTAGAATTTTCCCAAAGCCCTGCTACCATCTGTAGCCCTTCAAAAACATGATAGCCATTGATTTTGGAGCATGACAGTGATGAGCAACAGTCAGGAAAAGAGGAAGTCATAGGGTATAAAACGTTTCAGAGTTGAATCTTTATGTGGGGCCTTTGCCACACACAAATTTCATGGTAGAGTTGTACAACATCTCTTAAATTCATAGCAGGAGTGAAATGTCCAGAAAACTAATTTAACTCATTATTTTTTAAACATTAGGTTAACGCTAAAAATGTTGTCCTTTTAAATGACCATGTTTTCCCTTCCAATATTCCTATTTTACCTGTGATATGAATAGATATTTTCAACCAGTGCATGCCACAATTTATCCATACCTTCTCATTCTGCACAGTTTTTGTCCATTTGATTCCATAAGAGTGATCTACCAAACACAAAGGAAGGGGGGGTGGCTAGGTGGCGCAGTGGAGTCAGGAGTACCTGAGTGCAAATCCGGCCTCAGACTCTTAATAATGACCTAGCTGTGTGGCCTTGGGCAAGCCACTTAACCCCATTGCCTTGCAAAAACCTAAAAAAATAAATAAATAACAATAATCAAGCACAAAGGAAGATCTTTTAATATTTCATGGGCAAATAACCCTCATTTCTTTTCCTCCTTTTTACAGCTTTTTTCCTACCTCATCAGCCTCTCTCTTTTCCTGATCATAGATTTTGTTGATGCTGTCTTGTCACTTTTTACTTGCAAGTTAACATGATTCTAATACCTATCAGTTATCTTAGTTTCGAAAACATTTAATTTCTACAACCAGAAAAGTTGGTTCATTTCATTTTAGGGAGAATTGCTTTAAAAATTGATTGTCTAGAATGCTTTACTCTCTTAAAAGAATGAGATTTTTTAGAACCTTGAAAAGGAATTTTAATTTTAACTTTCAACCACACTTCATTTTAGCAATATTTTTTTAAAAGATTTTATTGTTCTTTTTATTTTCTGTTGATAATTTGTAGAATCTTTTATAACACTGAAGTTATGTTTTATTTACCAGTCTTTGATCTTGATCTTGTTTTACATGAAGCAGAGTCCAGTCATTGGAAGGAGAGTATTAATGAGTATGGAGTCAGAGGACCTGGCTTTCAGATTTCAGTCTTTCTATTTATTCCCAGTGTGACATGGGGTTAACCTCTTAACCTTTTTCAGCCTTATTTTTTTCAAAATGATTTTTTTTTATCATAAAGGATTCATTTCTGGTGTCCCTTCAAAGCCTAGATCAGTGTTACTAAAATGCCAGTGAAACCCACTTCTCACTGACATACTAAAAGGACATATTGAGAAATATACATGATTGAAAAATGGATCAGTGCATTTTAAAGAAATAACTAATTTTTAAAAATCAAATTTTTACCATTTGTGTTAGGACTTAGGAAAATTTAGAGTCAACTTCTCTTTTAAATATTTCTTTGTATGCTGTACTTTTTTTTTTTAGGTTTTTGAAAGGCAAATGAGGTTAAGTGGCTTGCCCAAGGCCACACAGCTAGGTCATTATTAAGTGTCTGAGACCAGTTTTGAACCCAGGGACTCCTGACTCCAAGGCGGGTGCTTTATCCACTATGCCTCCTAGCCTCCCTGTACTTTTTTTTTTGAAGTAAGTCACCTAATCTAGAGATGAATCTACTCCACAATCTTTTCTTTAAAGTACTTTTAAAGTAATGAGATTAATTTCTGACTTTTATATTGGTAAGCAAAGCAGAGTATTATTTAAATGCAGTCTGTATAATTCTGACTGATATATGCAAGAAAGTGCTGAATTTCTTTTTTTTTTTTGTAGTTTATTTTTTTTTTAATATGGAATGCTTCACGAATTTGCGTGTCATCCTTGTGCAGGGGCCATGCTAATCTTCTCTGTATCGTTCCAGTTTTAGTATATGTGCTGCCGAAGTGAGCACAATTTCTTTTTTTTTAAGGTTTTTTTTTTTTAGGTTTTTTGCAAGGCAAAGGGGGTTAAGTGGCTTGCCCAAGGCCACACAGCTAGGTAATTATTAAGTGTCTGAGACCGGATTTGAACCCAGGTACTCCTGACTCCAGGCTGGTGCTTTATCTGCTGCGCCACCTAGCCGTCCCTACTTAATTTCTTTTGAAAAAGGTTATAATAAGGGTTACGTTTCATTTTAATTCTACCATGCATTAATGTGTAATGAAATACTGCTTCGGTATGGTTTTAAGAAACAAAAGTATCAAGAGAAGAAATTATTTTTGCTTTTGGTAATTTCTTGAAGGACTTCAATGATATTAAGAATTACTGTGCTCTTCCACTGGACTATTTGTATATGACTACCCCTTGCTCGATCTTCTGAGCCCCATGAGAAACACCAAAGAGTCTGTTTTGAAGTTTTTGTACCAATATGCTTCAATCTATGTATACTCATATAAGAAGTTTTTGTACCAATATGCTTCAATCTATGTATACTCATATAAACTCTGAAAATACTTCAAGCCTCACAATCAGTTAATCACTTCCTATGTGTCATGTCTGTTCTGTGTGCTGTGGATGGAAGGGAAGTCAGTCCCTGTCCTCAAGGCGCTTTCCTTGTATATGAAGAGGATTTGATGTGGTTTGGGGGAGGAAAGTTTCAGCAGCCTAAGGGATATTAGGGGAGTCTTTTCAAACTGGGGCTTGAAGGAAGTAGAAAGAAATAACAAATTTTATGAGATGGAGTTATTGTAAACAAATCGACCTGCTTACTCTTTCTAAAACAGAATACTCCCAATTCCAGTCCCTTGCACTGACTTTCCCCAGTCCTAAGCATCCTTTTTTTCCCCTCCCCTTATTGGTGATACAAGTCCTCTTGTTTTCTTATCATTTCTCTTCCCACCCTCCCACATAGGAAGAAATCTGAAAATCAGTCATTTCCACTTATGGTTTGAATGATGTGAATTGATGAAAGTGTTTTTTAAGTCTTTTAGTTGTGTTTAGTTGTAATATTTGCCCTTTGTTAAACAATTTCAGGCATTAATAACAAGTTGGAAGATTTTTTTAAAATTTTGTTTAGAAAAGCTTCTCTTATCTTTCTATATTATGCCCCTTTGGGGTTGAAATAAGGAAGCAGCTTTCATTTAGGGAAATAGAATCTAGAGACCTGGTTCCTGCTTTATCACTAATTAGCCTACTGACCTTTGGGACCTCAGCTGGAAAAGCCACTTGTCTTTTCCAGGCCATTTTTTCATTTGAAAAAAATAAGCAGTTGGATTTGATAATCTTTAAAATCTTTTCTTAGGTTAATTTGTTTATCTGATTTTCCTTAAGAAAGTAATTTTAAAGTAGGTTTAAATAAGTCATTTAGAATAACATAGGGATCATTTAAAAAAAAGTCCCTTTCAATTTGAACATCATTTGAAAGAAATTGTATATGTGATGATTTGGAATTGTACTTCAGGTTATTTCATAATTCTTGGTTAATCAGGATAAACAAACCACAAAGTGGGGGTGTAGTAGGAAATGACTTAAGACAAAAATCTAAAAATAAATTGTCTCACATCTTGATGTTCTGTACCATAATGTTATTAGAGAATTAGCAGGTGTAGTCACAGAGTAATTAGCTAAAACTTTGCTGATAAGAGGAAATGTTTTAGAAGATTTGGTCCTGGAATTTAGATCAATCTACTTTGAAATTGCTTAGAAAATTTGATTAAAGCATACAATAATCTGTAACAAAACAGGTCAGAGGGTTATATGAAGATAGTATCCGACCAATTTTTTGGTTAAGTTCTTTCATTTGGGTCTGATTCCTCATGATCTCATTTTCGAGTTCTCTTATCAAAGATACTAAAAAGGTTTGCCAGTTTCTTCTTCGCTTCATTTTACAGATGAGGAACTGAGGTAAATAAGGTTAAGTGACTTGCCTAGAGTTGCACAAAGTAATAAGTATCTGAGGTCAAATTTGAATTCAAGTCCTCTTGACTCCAGAGCTCATGGAGGGTACTTGATCCACTGTGCCACTGACCAATTTACTTTCCTTCTATAAAAAAAAAGTGACAAGGCTTGTAATTTCGGATGAAGCAGACAACGAAGGTGTTTTGGTCACATTTCTCTAGAAGATAGAGAGAAATCTGAACCATGTTCTGGTGCTCCTAGCTTAACAACTAACTGTAGATGCATTCCCCCAAGAAAGGAATTGCTAATGAGCCAATCTTGAACTAATTCCCAAGTGGTATGCTGGTTAGCGCTCCTCTATTTGGGGTATTATTTAATGTTTTTAATCAGAGATAAGACTGAATGAACAACTTTCTCCTGTAGCCAAAAAGGCGGATAAGTTTGGGAAATGAGAGTAAAATGCTAAAAGGTGATTGCAGTTAGTGTAAAGAATTGATCTACCAGGAGGAGAATGTACGGGAGAAAAAAATACACTTAAAACTTGAATTTACGCAAATTGGAATCTTTAATAACATGTATAATTGTTATTATAAAATGTAATTTAAAAGTTAGCAAAAAGGTTTTATTCTCTGCTTTGTGCTATAATTTGTAAAGGTTACATTGTGAATTTCAGAGATAATTTTGTTTTGTGGTACTAATAGTTAGCTTTTATATAGTACCTTATATTTTGTAAAACATTTGTCAAATATTACCTACTTTATCCTCAAAACCATCTTTTGAAGTAGGTGCTATTAGTTAACTCTGAGGAAACTGAGGCACAGAGGAGTCAAATGATTTATCCAGGGTCATAGCCAGTAAATATCTGAGACCAGATTTGAACTTAGACCTTACTGACTTCAGCTCCAATGCTCTAGCCACTTTTCCACTTAGTTGCCTCCGTGGAAATATATGTAGCAATTACATTTAACTTGCAGAACTCATGTTAACAGAATTATTGTGATTGTTACAAGTTTTACGTTATTTAAGAAGCATCCACAAACCTTCTCTTTTTTTTTTTTAAAGCCTCAGAAGAAAGAAGAACCAAACCTGGAATTAAAAAAAAGCACCAGTCCTAAAAAGGCAGCAGAACCCACTATTGATCTTTTAGGACTTGGTAAGTAAGAAATAATAAAATGCTTCATTTTTCTTATAAAAATTTTGAAAGAGATCTTCATTTGAAATGAACATAATGGCTTTATCTTCAATATGCCACAGATACCATGAACTGAATTTGAAAATGCTATGATTAAGTCTACTGAGTTCTCCCACTATAAAGGAAATCTTTAATAAGGGGGCTGATGTCTGTCAGCACTGTCTTCACTGAAATACAAGTAATGAGCTCCTTAGGGAAAGGAGAGATATCAAAGTAATCTTCAAAGGCTTGGTAGACTATGGCATTTCACATTTAAAATACAAAAGTGGGGTTTGGCATGTATACGTGTCTTTTTTTTTCTCTTAAGTATAACAGTATGCTCTGGTGGACTTATTGTTTAATGTGCTGATTTGAAGGAAAAGTAATTTTAGTTGGCTAAAGCCTCTTCCATATTTCAGACACTGTTCTAGTGTTTAAGTTTATTTGAATGCATCAACTGAAATTGAGAAGTGCTCATTTTTGTCTAATGTCCCTTTCTTTCTTAGGCTAGCTAACAATATGGACCTTTTCTCATAAGTAAATAAGCTTTGATTCAAGAAGTGCCAGTCTTGTACCGTGTTTATCTACAAATATTGTCAGTTCTTTTTTTTTAATATTCTTCCACAAAGGATTTGTACAGCAAAGCATCATTTTCAACATTATCTGTGTTTTTGTAGCAGCAATGAATTTTTCTTTCATTTTGGGAAAAACTGAAGGACAAAGTAAAGCATGGGAAGGACCTAGTTTGTGAAAAAAATTGTTTTAGTTCTTTATGGGTAAATTCCTTCCTGTTATGAGAATCTGTTATTTTATTAGTTTCTTAAAATCTAGTATGTATTGTGCAAATGTTTTTTTCCTAGAGGTAAATTTTTTATTGTAGTAGTGAAAAATAGTATAGATACATTTTAAAAAAAAGTAAAATTTTTAAAATAGAATTTAACCCTCGAGGTTGTAGACATAATTATATGAATTTGTTAGTCCTTGTAATTTCTGTATTTTATCAGTATTATACTTTGGCTTTTGAAGGGAAAAAGATTTCTGTCACGCTATAAATTGTCTGTCTCATTAAAACTAGCCATTTTAAAAATTGTAGCTTTTCCAGTTCACTTGATTTGGTATTATGTCTGGCTTATTCACTTATAATTTATAATTATCTTTAAAATGAGCTTGACTACTCCACATAGGTAATCCTTACATGCTTATTGTTGGGTATTCCAAGTTTTCTACACAAAACTTTTTCTATGATGTAGAATATCTTGGGGAAATAAAGATCAGATCATTTGAAAGTAAGTTGATTCTTGGGAGGGGAGGAGGGTATATGTTTACTCTTATAACAAAATTATTGTAATTATATAAAATAAATAAACCAGAAAAGCCTTGGGAAAAAAAAGTAAGTTGATTCTTTCTTGAAACAAATCATTAGTTAATTGAGGTCATCTTCTTTCTTGTCCAACTTCAGTGATTCAGGTAACATCATCTTCCTTTGATCTCTTATTTCTGTGTTATTTACCTAAAACTTTACCTGTCAAAGTATCACATGCAAGTATAAGTGGTTTGGCATGTAGAAGAACACTGCATATGGAGTTGTCATAAATGCTTGGGAACCATCCCTTGGGTCTACCTGAGTGAGCTTTGGGCATATTACTTACTGACATTGTGTCTCATTGTCCTCATCTATAAAATAAGGGGACAGTATTAGATAACCTCTAAGGGCCCTTCCAACTTTAATTGTAGGAGGACTTTATGGTCCTTAATGAGCAGTTATACCTGTGAGAATTATTTCCTTCTTGGAGATTGTTTCCAGAGCAGCAAGATTACTGTTTTCTTATGTTACCTGAAAAAAAAAATGGGGTTTTGCAAATCATAGTAGCATAGGCTTCTGAAAGGAACCTTAGTGATAATCCAGCTGACCCTCTCCTTTTAGAGAGATGATCAAACTGAACCTTAGGAAGGTTAAGGAAAATTAATTCTAGTTGGCTAAAACCTCTTCAATATTTCCATAGTTAAATGATTTGCCCTATGTCATATAGTTATTAGCTCAAGAAGGAATGGGCAGAAAAATAGACTCTGGTTCTCTCATCCTAGAAACTGATTTTATATACATAAACCTCTATTGGCAGTTGTTGTTTAACTGACCAAAGTTCCTAAGGGGTCTTTTAGAGCTACAGTGAGGTTGGTGAAAAAAAAAGTCCTATTTTATAGATTAGGAAATTTAAATTCAAAGCAGTGATGACTTGTCCAATGTCATAGAAATTAATACCTGTCAGAACAGATATCAACCTTCAATTTTGTCTCCACCACAGCTTTTCTCCCTTTCCCTACATCTGTGAACCCTTACCACTCCTTAATTCTTTCCTCGCCTTTTAGGGAAAGAGTGACCTTTCTTATTTGATTACACACCCAGGGCTCAAAGAATTGAGGGACTGAGGGGACAAAGGGTACATCTGTGTATGTGTGTATATCTTTTAACTCCTGGACCTCCTAAGGGTACACTGGATAAGAAGTAATTTCTGAGTCAACTTTAGTTCAAATGGTTCACAAGATTTAGGGCAAGAGTTAAATTAATCTTCAGAAAATCATAAACCTATTTAAGAGTAGGAAATTGCCTGAAGAGACTTATAAAGTCATTGAGTGACCACATAGCTCATTTAATCCCATTTAAACAGTAGTCCTTTCTAGAATATTTCTGAGAAGACCATTCTGCTTTTGTCAGAATATTCCGCTGGATAAGCTCACTGCCCAGTAGGATGGTTTATTCCATTTGTTTTTGTACAACTGAATATCTATTTATTCAACCCCAGGCTCTCTACTGTATTACCAATTGCCTTTTGGATGTTTCAGACTGGATATCCTGAAGACATTTTCATGTCAACCCTACCCTTTTTTTCCCCATAAATATTTTGTTTTCCAATTATATACAATAATAGTTTCTACCAATCATTTTTTGCAAGGTTTTGAATTTTACAATTCCCCCCCTTTCCCCAAGAGAAGGCAGTCTGACAGTATTTACATTTGTTTCAATGATATGCATATATCAAAATTGAATGTGGTGAGAGAAAAAAACAGGTCGTTAAGGAAAAAAGAAAATAAAGATAATAATCTTTGATCTTCATTTAAACTCTATAGTTCTTTCTCTGGATACAGATGGTATTCTCCATCACAGATCCCCTAAAATTATCCCTGTCACTGATGGAGTGAACAAGTCCACCAATGTTGATCATCACCCCATGTGTCGTTACAGTATACAGTGTTCTTCTGGTGCTGCTCATCTCACTCAGTATCAATTCATGCGAGTCTTCTCAGGCTTCTCTGAAATCTCATCCCTCCTGATTTCTAATAAAACAATATTGTTCCATCACATACATATACCATAATTTTTGTTTAGCCATTCCTCAATTGATGGACATCTCCTCAATTTCTAGTTCTTTGCCACTACAAACAGAGCTGCTGTAAATACTTTTGTACATTAGAGGTTTTTACCCTTTTTCATGATCTCTTCAGATATAGACCCAGTAGTGATATTGTTGGATCAGTGGGTATCCACAGTTTCATTGTCCTTTGGGCATAATTCCAAATTGTTCTCCAGAAAGGTTGGATCAGTTCACAGTCCTACCCAGTGCATTAGTGTTCCAGATTTCCCATATCCCCTCCAACATTGATCATTATCTTTTCTGGTCATATTGGTCAATCTGAGAGGTATGAGGTAGTATTTCAGACATGCTTTAATTTGCATTTCTCTAATCATAATGATTTACAGCAATTTTTCATATGACTATTGATCACTTTGATTTCCTCATCTGTAAATTGCCCATGCATATCTTTTGACCATTTGTCAATTGGAGAATGGCTTTTTTTTATAACTTTGACTCAGTTCTCTGTATATTTTAGAAATGAATCTTTTGTTAGAAACCCTAGTTGTAAAAATTGTTACTCAAATTACTACATTTCTTTTAATCATAGAATGGTTTTTTTTGCGCAGAAGCTTCTTAATTTAATGTATTCAAATTGTCCAGTTTGTTGTTTATAATGTTCTCTATGTCTTCCATAGTCATAAACTGCTCCTCTTTCCATAATTCTGACAGGTAAACTATTACTTGTTCTCCTAATTTACTTATGATGTTGGTCTAATCCTAGTTTCTTCCATACTATCTTCCAGTTTTCCTGGCAGTTTCTATTGAAGAGTATCCCAGAAGCTGGGCTCTTTGTTTTTATCAAGCAGCAGATTACTATAATCATTTCCTGCTGTCTCTTTTGCACCTATTCTATTCCACTGATCCACCACTCTATTTCTTAGCCAGTACCAGACAGTTTTGATGACTGATGCTTTATAATATAATTTAAATCTGGTAAGATTTAAAAGAATTAGTGATTTCATCCAAGACAAAGACAATGCCATTGACAACATTCCAAAATTTATGGGATATAGTCAAAGCAGTCATTAAGGGATATATTATATTTCTAAATGCTACATGGATAAAATAGAGAAAAAAGGAAATAAATGAACCGAGCATGCAACAAAAAAGTTAGAGAAAGGACAAATTAAAAACCCCCAATTAAATACCAAATGCTTTCTTTTGCCTTATTTTTTCATTTAATCCCTTGATATTCTTGATTTATTGTTCTCCATATGAATTTAATTAAAATTTTTTCTAGTTCACTAAAGTAATTTTCTGAAAGTTTGGTATGGCACTAAATAAGTAGTTTAATTTAGGAAGAATTGTCTTTTTTTTTTGTAGTTAAACCCATTCCTTTTTTTTTATTACTACGTGGGTTTTTTTATTTTGAGTTTTACAATTTTTCCCCTAATTTTGCTTCCCTCGACCCCACCCCACAGAAGGCAATTTGTCAGTCTTTACATTGTTTCCATGGTATACATTGATCCAAATTGAATGTGATGAGAGAGAAAGCTTATCCTCAAGGAAGAAAAGTAAAGTATAAGAGATAGCAAGATTACATGACAAGCTATCAGGGGTTTTTTTTTTCCCCTAAATTAAAGTTAATAGTCCTTGGTCCTTGTTCAAACTTCAAGAATTGTCATTTTTAATATATTGGCTCGACCTATCCATGAACAATTGATATTTGCCCAGTTATTTAGATCTGATTCTATTTGTGTGAAAAGTGTTTTATAGTTGTTTTCATAGTTTTTGAGTCTTACTTGGCGGGCAGACTCCCAGGTATTTTATATTGTCTGATGTTATTATTTTTATTTTTTAAGATTTTATTTATTTTGAGTTTTACAATTTTTCCTCTAATCTTACTTCTCTCCCCCACCCCCCACAGAAGGCAAGTTGTCGGTCTTTACATTGTTTCCATGGTATACATTGTTCCAAATTGAGTGGGATAAGAGAGAAATCATATCCTTAAGGAAAAAACAAAGTATAAGAGATAGCAAGATCAGACAATAAGATATCAGGTTTTTTCCCCTAAATTAAAGGTAATATTCCTTGGTCTTTGTTCAAACTCCACAGCTCTTTCTCTGGATATACATGGTATTCTCCATTGCGGATAGCCCCAAATTGTCCCTGATTGTTGCACTGATGGAATGAGCAAGTCCATCGAGATGGGTTGATCATTGCCCCCATGTTGCTGTTAGGGTGTACGATGTTTTTCTGGTTCTGTTCATCTCAATCAACATGTCTGATGCTCTACCTTGTTGGTAATATATAGAAATGCTGAGGATTTATATCCTGCAACTTTGCTAAAGTTGCTAATTGTTTCTAGAGGTTTTTTAGTTGATTTTTTGGGATTTTCTAGCTATACTATCATGTCATCTGCAAAGAGTAAGAATTTTGTTTCTTCCTTCCCAATTCTAATTCCTTCCATTTCTTTTTCTCCTCTTATTGCTGAAGTTAACATTTTTAGTATAATATTGATTAGTAATGATGATAACAGACATCCTTGTTTCACCCTGATCTTATTGAGAATGCTTCTAGCTTATCTACATTGCATATTATGCTTGCTGATAGTTTCAGAGAGATACTGCTTATCATTTTAAGGAACAATCCTTTTATTCCTACTCTCTAGTGTTTTTAGTAGGAATGGATGCTGTATTTTGTCAAAGGCATTTTCAGCATCTATTGAGATAATCATATGATTTCTGTTAGGTTTGTTACTGATATGGTCAATTATACTGGCAGTTTTGCTAATATTGAACTAACCCTGCATTCCTGGAATAAATCCTGCTTGGTCATAGTGTATTAACCTGCTACAATCACTCTGCCAATATTTTATTTAAGATTTTTGCGTCAATATTCATTAGGGAAATTGTTCTATAGTTTTCTTTCTCTGTTTTGACTCTTCCTGGTTCAGGTATTGGCACCATATTGGTGTTATAAAAGGAATTAGGCAGAGTTGCATCTTCACAAAACCAGCTCTTGGTTTTATTTATTAATTCAACAGTTTTCTTGCTTTCAATTTTATTAAGTTTTAGCAATTTCTAATTTGGTGTTTAACTAGGGTTTTTCAATTTGTTTTTTTCTCTAACTTTTTTAGTTGCCTGCTTGTTTCATTTATTTTTTTCTCCTATTTTATTCATGTAGCCTTTAGAGATATAATATATCTCCTAATGACTGCTTTGACTGTATCCTTACACATTTTAGAATGTTGTTGATATTATTGTCTCTGTCTTGGATGAAATCACTAATTCTTTATAATATTTATTATTTGATCCATTCATTCTTTAAAATGAGATTATTTACTTTCTAAATAGTTTAATGCAAGTGATTTTATTGCAGCATGTTCAGAAAAGGATACATTCCGTATTTCTGCTTTTCTGCATTTGATTATGGAGTTTTTATGCCCTAATACATAATCAGCTTTTTTGCGTTGATGCCATGTACGCAGAAAAAGAAATATATATTCCTTTCTATCCCCATTCAATTTTCTCAAAATCTTATCTCTAAGTTTTCTAACATTCTGTTTATCTCCTTAGCTTCCTTTTTATTTATTTTATGTTTAGATATATCTGATTTTGAGAGAGGGAAGGAGGCTGAGGTCTCTCTCACCAGTAGAATTTAGCTGCCTATATCTTCCTGCAACTCATTCAGTTTCTCTTCTAAGAATCTGGATGTTATACCACTTGGTGCATACATAGTTAGTATTGAAATTACTTCATTGTCTATGGTATCTTTTAGGAGGATAGAGTTGCCTTCCTTATCTCTTTCAATAAGATCTATTTTTTTTACAGCTGCTTTGTCTGACACAAGCATTGCTAGCCCTGCCTTTTTCACTTCAGCTAAAGCATGATATATTCTGCTCCAGCCTTTTATCTTTACTCTTTATGTATCTCTCTGCTTCAAATGTGTTTCTCGTAAGTAGCATATTGTTGGATTCTGGTTTTTGATCCACTCTGCTATCTGCTTCCATTTTATGAGAGAATTCAGTACATTCACATTCAAAATTATAATTACTATTTGTTGCCTTCCATGCTGTCTTCCCTCTGTTTGTATTTTCCCCTTTTCCCTTTTCTCCAGTATTTTGTTTCTGAATACCACCTCCTTCTGTGTGTTTGCCTCCTTCTGTGTGTTTGCCCCCTTCTCTCCAACTCCCTTCCCTTTTCTTTCCCCTTTCTCTTTTGCTCCTTCTTCCTTCTCTCCCTTTTGTCAGTCCCTCCTTTCCTTCCCTCTCCCCCTTCCCCCTCTTAATACTTAAAAGTAAGATAAGTTTCTAAACTCAACTGAATGTGTCTGTTAATTCCTCTTTGAGCCAAATCTGATGAGAGTAAGATTCAGGTGGTTCTAACCTCCTTCCTTCTTCCCCTCTATTGCAATAGGTCCTTTGAACCTCTTCATGTTATGTAATTAACTCCATTCAATCTCCTCCTTCCACCCATCTCTTTTACTGTCCCCCTTTTTAAGAAGATACCATTTTTACCTCATTCTATCATAATCACAGACAAGTCATGAGTGTCCATTACTTCTGGCTGAGTATATTCCCTCTAATAGAGTTACAGTTCTCTAGAGTTATGAGAATCTTTCAGGTGGGGATATATCCAGTTTCATCTTATTGAATGACACTTTTTTTTCTTTTTACATCTTTACCTTTTCATTTATCTCTTGAGTTTCCTGTTTGAAGACCAGATTTTCTGTTTAACTGTGATCTTTTCATCAGGAAAAATTGAAAGTCTCCTATTTCATTAAATGTCCATCTTTTCCCCTGGAATAGAAGTCTCAGTTTTGTTGGATAGTGAATTCTTGACTGCATTCCAAGTTGCCTTGCTCTTCAGAATATCATGCATTCCAGGCCCTTCAATCCCTTAATGTTGATGCAGCCTGGTCCTGTGTAATCCTTACTATGGCTCCTTGGTATCTAAATTATTTCTTTCTGGCCATTTACAGGATTTTCTCCTTAATCTGATAGTTTTGGAGTTTGGCCAGACTATTTCTTGGTGTTTTTGTTTTGGGATCCCTTTCAGGAGGGGATCAATGTATTCTTTCAATGGTTATTTTGCCCTCTGGTTCCAGGATATCAGGGCAGTTCTCCATCACTGTATCCTGAAGTATGGAGTCCCGGCTTTTTTTCTCTTCAAGGTGTTCAAGAAGTCCTATAATTCTTAAATTATTTCTTCCAGATCTATTTTCCAGCTCTGTTTTTTGTTGTTGTTGTTGTTGTTGTTGTTGTTGTTGTTGTTGTTTTTTGCTGGTGAGGTATTTTACCTTCTATTTTTTCTTTTTTTTTTTTTAGTTTTGTTTAACAGATTCTTGGTGTCTCATGAAATCATTAGTTTCCACAGATTCCAGTCTTTTTTTTTTGTTTTTTTAGAAAATTTTCTTCATTTACCTTTTGCATCTCCTCCAATTGGTCAATTCTATTCTTGAAGTTTTCCATTTGCCCAATTGTGTTTTTGAGAGAATTATTTTCTTTTTGCACTTGTCCAATTGTATTTTCAAAAGATTTGTATTCTTGTTTTAAGATGTTAATTTTCTCTTGCATTTCTTTTCCTAATTTTTCTATTTGATTTTTAAACTTCTTTCTGATCTCTTCCAAGAAGTCTTTCTGGGCTGGAGACCAATTCATATTCTCCTCTGAATCTCTGTTCCTCTCTGAGTTAGGATCTTTTCCTTCAAGGCAACATTCAGTGGGCTCCCCCTTTATGGTGGCCTTTCTTCAGGTCCTTTCCCTCAGACTTCAGGTCCCCTTCCCTTGGGGAGAGGATGGGTCACACAATGTTGAGATCCCTAGAGGCTTTACCCACTTCAGGGATTATTCAGTGGCTTGACCTGTAGGGTAGTCGCTTTCTTTGGCTTGTCTGTGATTAGTGGCCCAAGCCTTAGGCTTGGTGGAGGGGGTGGGGAGCCAGGATCAGAACTGTCCTGGAACAATGTGGGCTGAACCCTCAGACTAGATAATTTACTTAAACCCCAGTCCACACTGGAGGAGATCTGCCCCAACACCTGAGCCTCAGGCAAGGTACAAACACCAGGGAGGAGGCTGTCTGTTCTGGAGAAAGCCTTCTCCCACGGGAATGAGTGGGGGAGGGGACTCACCTGAAAACACAGGGGCTCATGACCTCCAGACCAGCTGAGCTGACTGGATAGATGCCTGGGCCCCCATGCTGGAGCTCTCCCACTAGCACGCTTCTGCAGCTGTTCTCAGGTCAGTCCCCCAGTCTCACCTGCCACCTCTGAACTGGCTCTCTGCTTTTTTGCCCTGGCCTGCCCAAGCTCCCCTGTGACAGACCTTGTTGGTAGATGTTCTCCTACGTTTTTCTCTGGGTTCTGGTTCATGATAGTTTTGAGGGAAGGCAAGGAGAGCTTAAAATAGTGCCTGGCTTCTCTCTGCCAACTTAGCCAGAAATCTCAACCCTTCCTTTTAAAAAACTTTCTTAATTCTGTCAGATGCCTTCACTCTTCTAATATTCCCCCCTTCATAATCTCAGCATTATTCTTCACATCTCCATATCAACCAGTTCAGGCCCTTGTCACCTGTTCTTCAGGTGTTGCAGCAGCTTCCTGATTGGTATTTCTATCTCCTCTTTTCCATACCTATTGCCTAAGTAATTTTCTTTAAGCTCAGATCTGACTGCCAATGTGACTTCCCTACTCCTCAAGTACTAGTGACTTCCTATTGCCTCCTAGAATATAATGTAAACTCCACTCTTTAGCTTTGAAAGCCCTGCATATCTTGGATTCATCTACCATTGCCAGTCAAACAAACTAGTGTTACTCTTTGTCACATAGAACACTCCATCTCACTTCTCTGTCTTTGCCACATATTGTCAAAAGTATCCTTGGACTGTAATGTATTCCTGACACAAATTAATAAATATTTTTAAATCGACTTATTATTGTTTCATTTGTTTGAACTAGTGACTTCATCACTGTAAGGAACATAAGGAACCTCCATTTACCAATGCAGATATAATAACTGTTGTGGAAATTTTGGTCTTATTGAATTTTCTGGAGAATTGATAGGATAAATGACTTTCCCAGAGCCCATATTTATATGGGCTTTACACCAAGATTGGCCTTACTCCAAGATTAGCTCTCCATCAGCTCTGCCATACTATCAGTTGTTGCTTTTATTGAGTAGAAATTTACATCCCTTTAAGCTGATCTTAAACATAGTTTGCAAATTCCTTCTTGTTATGCAAGTTACTGGTCATATAGGCTATTAAATGAGAATAGTGCTAAATAACCCATCATTTTGGTGTACAACATAAATATTACCTGGCTAGTGTAAATCCAGCTCAGGAAATAGCATCATCAGAGATATTGTCAGTGCATGTACATAGTCTTCGTTATCTGAATGATATTGATTTAAATTTACCTATTTTCTCTTGCCAGCCCAACTTAATCTTAAAAAAATTACTATACAAATAGTTCATAAATCTTTTCAATAAGAAGCTTTAAAAACATGTGTATATGCCAGTAGAATACATCTGAACAAATAGTCTTTATTGAAATAACTTAAAGCTGAGTTTCAAAGTCTTAGAAATAGATACAACTTAAGTATATGGAAAAATTAATATTCTTTAAAATTATCATTTTTATTCTGAATTTAAGGAAAACAAGACTTTTGATTTTAATGCACCATTCAGCTAAAATTGCAAAATTTAGAGGAGATGGACAACTTTATATAATACAACTGTCATTGTCAAATCCATTTCTTTATCAAATAAGGGTAATGAACAAATTGCCTTTTTCAACATAAAAATCTTTTTCAAGAAGAATTGTCTAGGGGCAATTAAAGTTGAAACAAACTTTACAAATTGCTTTTAAATTACTCCTTGAAAGATGAAAATGTGCCAAGGGGTAGGATGGCAGATAATTACTTTTAAACTAAAAAGTCAAAGAAAGAACAGGGAGGTCTGTTACAAACAACTTAGGCAATGACTCTTTAGATCCTCCTCCTACTGTTTGGTCAAATCAATTAACATGAACTAATTTTAAGGAACTGTAACTAGAGGGACTGAAATTTTAGTTATATTTGCCAAAAATTTTGCAGTTGCTATGTTTTAAAGTAATGAGATTTTTGTAATGTGCCTGTGTAGTAGTGGTAGATTTTAAGTGTGCAGAATGCTATGGTTTTTTCTTATTTGATCTTCATAACAACTCAGAGCTATGTAGTATAAGTATCATTACAACTCCCTTGATGAACTGATTGTACAGAGTTTGTGACTTTGCTCAAGATCACATAATTAGTGGTAGAACTTTATCTTCTGGCTCCATAATTCATGGTCTTAATTTTTCAAGAAATTTATTTCTATTAAATTCATTTTAAGTGTTTCAGAATCTGTGAAAGTTATGAAAATGTGAATGTGTATGTATCAGTGAAGTGATTGGTAAAATAGTCCTCTGAAGAAGGGAATTGTGTTGGGAAGTAACTAAAAATTTTCCTTTACTAGAGGCAAGTAAGAAATGTGAATCATCTCATAAAAGTTTTAAAATGACAGGAGAGCTATCAGAGGAAGATGAATTGTTAGGGTAGAAGGAGTTTGTGAAAAGCAGAATAGAATAGAAGCTTCAAAAGGAACAGGACCAGCATGATGGGTTCAATATTGGGGGAACATAAGAATAATGAAAAGATTCCACTAGAGTTACTCAGTTGTTCTCTTCCCCCCCCCCCCCCCCCCCCCCCCCCCCCCGTTTAGGTTTGCAAGGCAATGGGGTTAAGTGGCTTGCCCAAGGCCATACAGCTAGGTAATTATTGTCTGAGGCTGGATTTGAATCCAGGTACTCCTGACACCGGGGCTGGTGCCTTATCTACTATGCCACCTAGCTGCCCCTTGCCCTTCACTTTTGAGGAAGATCATAACATAAGGGAGGTGATGCCAAGACAAGCATTTGAATTGAATTGGGGGGGGGGGGTTAACTCTCTAGAGTCATTCTGGATCCAGTGGCCAGATATCAATCAGGATATGAGACCTGGATACAAGGCAGTCAGAGTTAAGTGACTTGTCCAAGGTCACACAGCTAGTAAGTGTCAGAGACTGGATTTGAACTCCCATCTTGATTCTAAGGCCAGTGGTTCTATCCACGGCACCACCTAGCTGCAGTCAAAGAAGATAGACCAGAAAATTCATTTTGAAACAAGAAAAAGAACTAATTAAATATCATCGGCCAAAAAGAAGATAGTAGGATAAAAGGATTTACAAAAAATAGACACGCATTTGCAAACCTTGGAAAGGGACAGCAACTGTCAGTGAAACTTGAACAGAAGACTTGAGAAAATAAGTCTAGGGTCCAAGTAGGAACACATCTTTCTTCTCATGAGATAGGGTAACTGAAAAAGTAGCTTGACCAGAGACTGAAAGTCAGAGAGACAGAGACTACCCAGTGCCACCTTTCATATTGTTTTTTAGAGGTCAGCTAGGTGTAGCAGTGGACAGATCACTGGCCCTGGAGTCAGGAGAACCTGAGTTCAAATACTGCCTCAGACACTTAATAATTGCCTAACTGTGTTCCCTTGAGTAACCCCATTGCTTTAAATAAAAATTTTAAAAAATGAGGTCATCTTTGTTTTCTAGTCCAACACTATGATTCCATTGGTGTAGGGATATTTTGGGTTGAAAACTCCTGCTAATTAATTATACATCAGTTTAGCCTGTAATTTGAAAGAATTACTAGTTGAATAAATGTTTTTATCCCCCCATGATCAGGTACACCAAAAAGTACTGTAGAATCTAGATTTAGAGCCAAAAGAGTCATTAAGAGGTCATCTAGTCAGGCAGAATTTGAATTCAGGTCTTTTAATTGCAATATTTGCTTTCTATCCACTATGTAGTATTTCTTCTTCTTAATACTACTTTTGTTCCATTATGAGTCAGTGAAAAGGTTGATTAAAGCCAGGAGGTTAACAAAAGGGTTGTACCAAAGAGAGACTAATTTATCTATCTATTTATTTTTCCAACTACATATGATGGTAGTTTTTTATCAAGGCTTTGAGTTTTTCAATTTTTCTCCTTCTCTCCCCCGCTCCTGACATAATGCAGTCTGATTTAGGCTTTACATTTCTAACCATGCTAAACACAGAAGAAAGTTGAATGTGTTGTGAGAGAAGAATCAGATCTTAACAAAAGAAAGAAAACATTAGGGATAACAAAATTATATCATATATAGTACATAAGACAACTTTTAAAAATTGAAGATAATAACTTTGGTCTTCAATTCAACTCCACATCCTTCTCTGGATACAGATGGTGTTTTCCATCACAAGTCCCTTAAAAAGTGTGTTTGATTATTGTACTACTGAAATGAGCAAGTCCATCAAGATTGATCATCACCCCATATTGTTGTTTGTGTGTATAATGTTGTGGTTCTGCTCATGTCACTTAGCATCAGTACATGCAAGACTTTCCAGGCTTTTCTGAACCCTCATTCCTCATGATTTCTTAGAGAACAATAGTGTTCCATCACATCCATCACCACATTGTGTTCAACCATTCCCTAATTGATGAGTATCCCCTCAGTTTTCAGTTCTTTGCCACTACAAAGAGAGCTGCTTATGAATATTTTGTATATGTGGAATTTTTACTTTTTTTCATGATCTACAGACCCAGTCGTGATATTGTTGGATCAAAGGATATGCACATTTTTATTGCTCTTTGGACATAATTCCAAATTGCTCTCCAGAAAAGCTGGATGAGTTCAGCCCCATCAACAATGCCTTAGTGTCCCAGTTTTCCCACATCCCCTCCAATATCCATCATTATCTTTTCTAATCATATTGGCCAATCTGAGAGGTGTGAGGTGGTACCTTAGAGATGCTTTAATTTGCATTTCTCTAATCAGTAATGATTTACAGCAATTTTTCATATGACTATAGATTCATATGAATTTTTGTCTGAAAATTGCCTTTCTATAAGGAGAGACTAATATAGACCTAAAATAATATCAATAACAATAACATATATGATGATGATGATGATGATGTAACATTTCTGTGGCACTTCCAAGATTTTTCAAAGTAGTGTCTGGTAGATGTCGATATCCCCATTTTATAGAAGATGAAACTGAGACTGATAGGTGGCAAGCAACTTTGCCCAGGGTCACAAAACCCAAATCTCATCTGAATCTAAGTTTAATTTCTTTCAACCAGAAAGCTAAGTGCTATAGTAGCTAAGAGTGCTGGACTTGGAGTCAGGAAGTGCTACGGTCACATTCTGCCATTGATATTTATATCTTTGTGGCCCATGTCATTTAGCCTCAATTTCCTCATTCGCCAAATGGGGATAATAACAATAATAACAAGAACAACAACAATAACAACAGTAATAATAATAATAGCCACCTCACATATTGCTGTATCAGATGAGATAAAATTTAAAGCACTCTGCAAACCTGAAATGGTTGTATACTAGTACTAGTACTCAGCACTACCATGATAATTTAGGGCAGTGGTTCATATTTCCTAAGTAGTATTCTCATATTGCTAACTAAGAATGTGTTCTACTATGAAAATTCCTTATTCATTGAAGTCATGCTTACTTATGATTGTATTTGTGCTAGCTTGTGTAGACAATACAGGATAAAGATCAGAGAAGCCAGGGGGAAAAAAAGACTGAGCATGCAAGTACATGGATTAACATCTGAGATGTCAGAGGACAAAATAGAAGAGTGAATGAAGGCACTACTTGACTTTGACCTTGAGTAGCCATATTATGTATTTTTTATACAGAGGGGATTTTGTTACAAGTTATATCATCATGAAATAGTGGAAAATGGAACTACATTTTTGAACATTTTTTTCTTAATATTCAGTCAAATGAGGATTTTATTAGTGTGGGTCTTATGCCAGTGATATAGAGCAGTGATGTCAAACTCAAATAGAAATAAGACTACTACACAATACATAAAGATCCCTGCAGGCTGCATATTGTCTTATTTACTTAGTAACCAGACATTAATATTATCTATATTCTATTTTCATTAATTTGGAATTTGCTGAGATGTGTGATAAAGAAAAATTTGTTTAATTATATCTGTTAAGGGATTTCACTTTGGTAGCTCTCAGGTCACTTTAGATCTGTAACTATCTTCTGAACAGATTATTGTGACCTTAGGGTTTCCTTCAGACTAGCAACATTAACCTCTTGAGGCCCAATTGGATCTTATATGCAAATAAAGAGCAAATGAAGGAATTTATGAGTTTGCTAAAGTGGCCTTCCCTGCCTTCTGTAGGAAGATTGGTAGGTTAGAACTGGACAGTATGACCATTTATGATTCTCCTCCCCTCCCCCTCCCCCTTTTTCTTTCTTTCTTCTTACCAATCCAAGCTGCTCATCATGGATTTTATTAGATCTATTTTTCATTAAATCCATTTTAACATTAAGGGGTGAATATATTTTTAAACTTCCTTCTTTTTTAAGCATATGAATTTCCACTTCAGCTCCCACATTATTAAAAATGTTTTTAAGTAGTTGATTTTGTAAGAACTATTATCAAGCAAATTCAATTCAACTTAAGTAGTGGTTAAGTAGTAGCTACTCAAGGTCATGATCAAGTAGTGCCGTCATTCTCTCTTCCATTTTGTCCTGACATCTCAGGTAAGTAGTTAAGTTGTATACTTAGGCTGTGTGCTAGGTTTTAGGGATACAGAGATGAAGCTGCCACCCTCCCCTAAAGAGGTAGCAGTTTATTAGATGGACAAGATGAACACAAATGACCATAGTATAAATTGTAATATGACTAATATTATCATTATAATATTTCCTAGGAAATAGAAATTTTCCTAGGGAAGTATAAAAAAATTTAAAATGGGAGAGATCCTGTCTAGCTGGAGAGTTCAATGAAGTCCCTTTAGTTAGGCACTTAGAGGGAATTATTTCAGGGGGAAATAGCTTTGATGATGGTAGTAGGGAGGGATAAAAATTCCTGACGTAGAGGGTGTTCTATTTAAGTATATGGAGTTGGGGTGAGAGCAAGAGAGATCTTGGAAAAGTGAATAGTTCAAGTTGGGTGGAATGTAATTGATTAGAAAAATTTTTAAAGACATAATCTCATAATAGTTATTGTACCATTTTATTAAGTAAAACATAGTTCATACAAATGAAATCTAAATTACATTTTTGAAACTGGAACTTTAAGCTCATGGACAATAGGATATGGTAAAATGTATTGCACATACTAAGTGATTAATGAATATTTGTTGACTTGAATTAAACCACTCTCAATGGAAATGAAAAACACTTGTTTTTGTTAATCAGTCTGAGATTAACAATAATAACTTAAATGTGTTGGTATTGAGGTAAACATCACTGAATCACAGAGATCACTGAGAATCAATGTTGTGACCACTTTAAATGTATTCCTTTTTTGTGGGGCGGGCAGGAAGAAGGATGCTTCCATACTTTTCAGTGAAATATTAGACTTCGCAATTTTCTTTGCATCAGGGGTATACTTAAGGCTGCATGTTGTGCTTATTCAAAAATAGTAAGGAAGAATATGATATCTATTTGTTTATGATATACATAAACTGTTCTAAACTAGAGTAGTATTCACTGAAGCCCCATCTTGGCTTTTTTGATGTTTTTCTTTTTAAATTATTATCATTTAAGCAGGTAATGACAGAACAGGACAAATTTGATTACTATTTTTTGAATACCGACCAGATTCATGTCATTGTCCTAGGGAATAGAAAATGCAACTCTGGGTACCTACAGCACAGTAAGATTGGGATTTAGTCAGTAAATAGAAAATGGGGAGCCTGAGCCTTCTGAATGGAAGAAAAAGGGGGTAATTGGAACAGGAGAAGAAATTATAGCACTGAATTTCTAAGCTTTTCTTTCACTGCTCTGATTTGAATTTGTCTGGTGAGGATTTGTAATTTATACAAAATAAATAGATTGCAGAGAATGATAAGTTTTAGGTTTGGAATATGATTTTATTTTTTAACTAGTACAATTATTGCTTTTTTTAATTTCAGGTAAATTCTAATGGATTATTAATTCTTCTTGTAGACACTTGAAAAAGAATGCAAGCTAAACCATTGCATCCACATTGCATTGCATCATAAGATATTAGTATCTCATATAGTATTTTGTTTCTCTCAAGCTTAAGAACTAGGAACTATTCAAAGTCACTAACAATAGATGAATGGTGAAATTATCAGCTAGTTCATAACTAGATGAACTATAGGTGTTTTCTTTTTGTTGTTTTGGGGAAAGATATTGGAAAATGAACTTTTTATTCACTTGAGTCAAATAAAGTTTGTAGTGGGGTAGGTTCAGCATCATTCAATACATAGTTAATAAAAGTTCACCATGTTCAAGGGTATGGAGGAATACACAAAATTCATTGTCCTTCCTAGGAGTTTATGGTCCAAATAACAGAACTTATTTCTGTATAACATAGACTGACCTTAAGGACTTCGTCATATTTCAGATGGTAACTTTAAAAATTGCCCGTGTCATTTTAAATGTACTGGGGATAGTCATATTTGGTGCACACTCTATATTTTTCATAGATACAGTTCTAATTCAAACAATTTTTTTTACATTCAAAATATTTTAACCTTTTGAAAAAGATAATATTTGTGTCCCAAAGGAAACAAATTGGCCCTTGCATTTATCCTTAGATGTACATGGGTCACTTTGAGAGTCTCAGACATTAATTTTGAGTCAAAGAAAAACATTACTTATATATTCAATTCCAAGCTTTTAAACATCCTCACAGAAATCTTACTAACTTACTAACTTACTAACTTACTAACTCTTACTAACTGAAAGCTCTAAATGTTTGGTTTGATGCTTGCCTTTAAGACTAAAATTTCCCTGATTCGCCTTCTTTTTTTTTTTTTTTTTAATCACATTGTCCCAATTTCTTCTGTTTATTCAGTGCCTTTTCAAGGGGCCCTTTGTGCTTCATCCTTTCTTTAGGAACTTATCCCCTGCTAAATTTCTTCCATTTGCCCAAGGCATTTTTGTGCTTTGGATCTCCTATTATTTTTATTGGTTACCACTGTCCGTGCATACTAATTTTAGGGGCCTACCTCTTTCTGCTACCATCCTCTGCTCTGTAGAAGAGCAAAAAAGTAAAATGTGTGAGCCTGTCTTTGGTGAATGCTGATTAGCTACTAACATCGAGGTATACTTTATTTTGCAGAGGCATACTTGGCTATGTGCAATTTTGGGTTTGGTTTGTTTTCACCCTGGAAGAAAGGATTAACATTTGTCTGGATATTGAAAATTATTGTTATGCCGATGTATTTCTTTGAACATTGGCTAATAATCTATACTGCTTCTAAATGAGTAATTGGCTAAAATTATAGCAAACCATAGTCATGGCATGGAGCTTGGGGCTTTTGATTTTATAAGACCATTTCAGCATGTGAAAAAAAAAGAGAGAAAATGTATTTTAAATTCATTTTCATTATTTAGACTGAATTTTCAGTCCTTTGTTTATTAAGATTATGATAGAAGGGGACAATGAATTTCAAGTGATCTGCACAAGTACTATTCATGCAATGTGGGAACACCTCTAAACTATTCTCAGTAATGTAGCTTTTTTTCCAGATTTGCATCTCAGCAATTTCTTTATTATCACCCAAGGATATGAGGTGACTTTCTTATCCTCCATACTTGAGCAGGGTGGATATTAATTGGGTCGGGCACAGAAAGATTTTAAATGACTTTACAACATGATTTTTTAAATTATCCCTGCTTCTGCTCTCTTTAGTGAACAGACTAATAATCAATAATACACTCCTGAATTATTCCATTCTGGATAATTAGGTATAACTATAATCAATGTATCAATTATGATACATATATCATTGTTCTACATGAAGAATAGTAAAACCTAACCCATTTCTATTCTTTTCTATTTAGCCCTGCCCAGCTATAGAATATGTAGAAGTTGAAGGACAATACAAAACCAAATGAAATAGCTACACAACTTGTAATAAAGTTCTTAGACTTGTAGATGTGAACTAATTTTGCTTGTGATAAATACAATAAAATGACAATTGAAACCCATTTAAAATATCTGTGAGACTGGGCAAGGTGCCCAGCATATAATGTGTTTATAAATGTTTGTTGACTTGCTTATTTTTTGAAAACTTTACTGCCCTTAGAAAGACCAAAACATACTTTCTAATTGAGCATGAGCTTATTTATCCTTTTTATTTTAACTCAAAGCTTACAATCCAGAGGGTTTGAATGGCCTTAATGTTTCTTCTCCTTTAATGATTATTTATAGAGTTATCTGTTTGTCCCAGGTAGAGAATTCTTCAACATAACTTAAAACAGGCTGGGATTTCAAGTTTAGCATAATACTTATGACAAGACAAAGTCAATATGAGAAAGGAAAAGAGTTCTGAAGGAGAATTTATTTAAAAATGTAAAGTTGTCTGTTATTTAGTTTTTTCCCCATAGACAATCTGCCATACAAGAACAAGGAAAGCCGATGGTGACAGAATCAGGATTTATGATTGCCAGGATGAAATGGAGAATGAAGGTAGAATTTATCTGAGAATAAAAGAATAATCTCAGTTGGAAAAGGGCGTAATTGCCAAGGATGACTAGAAATGTGTAGTGAGAACCAGGGTGGTATGAAGAACAGCTTGGGGGAGGGGGAGAATGGTAATAAGAGGTAATATTCACAAAGCTTTGAGATAGAAGGGCAGATTCCTAAGGACTTTATTAGGTAAGTACAAATCAGGAAAACCTACTTCAACCCATTGAAAGAAAATTGGTCAGGTTTGCTTTAGGTATCTTGGTGACATTGGCTGCCCTGTCCTAAAGAGCCATATTGAGTAATCTGATTTTATAGGATCCCATGCTTTTAGTAGTATGAAATAAGTGATCATTACCACTTCCAAATTAGATACAAGAAGCAAGTGCATATGGAACCTAGCTTAATTTTTATATGTTCAGGATCAAAGAGTTCAAAAAATGTTTGAATGATCAATAAGGGCATCTTCTTTTTTCCTTGAACATTTATTTTTTGAAATATCAAATGGGTTGACTATCAATGAATAGTCAGTCACAGAGCAAATCTTAGTAACATTTAGAACTTAAGATCTTAATGATCCCTGATCCATTCTCTCATGGATGGATTTTTCAGAGTCCTTGTTGGCCTGCTATAATATATGTACTATAGATAAAGCAGCAGCTCTTTTGCAGTAGTTAAATCTTGTTTCTTTGCAAGCTTACATTTCTTCTTTGCCAGATATATAATTTGTCAGAGCATTTAAAGGCAAGATCTAAAGAGTAAACCAAGTATTGTTCCCTCTTTTCTCTCTACCTTTTCTCAACTTTGATTCCCTGTCATCCTCATATTTACAAAATCAGAAGGTCACCAGATGCTCATTTGCCAGATAAAAGTAATATATTCTCCAATACTCCTTTATCCTTGTTATGAGGTTGAAATAATATTGAAGTGAGATAAAATTGTAAAGTATACTCTGTACATATAAGAAGTGATAGCTTAAATTTTGCATCATTATCTTGCATTTAGAGAGCTTGAGTATTGACATAGGCTTTCATTTATTTATTTGTTTGTTGTTTTAGCTTTTTGCAAGGCAATGGGGTTAAGTGATTTGCTCAAAGTTACACTAAGTATTAAGTGTCTGAGGCTGGATTTGAACTCCAGTTGTCCTGACTCCAGGGTTTGTATTCTCCTCCACACCACTTACCTGTCCCTTGACAAAGGCTTTTAAATGCATTATTTCACTTAATTTTTGAAAAAGCTATGTAAGTTAGCAGGATTACAGCACAACCAGTGTTTCTCATTGTATCTTGACTATGTAGCACATCTTGTAAATTAATAGATGTTTAATTAATTTGTTGTACTGAACTTTACAGATGAGAAAACTGAGGCACACAGGAAGCTCAATTGACTTACCTTATACAATTGACTTACCTGTTATACACATCTGGCTAGTGACAAAATGAAAAGCAAAATCCAAGAATTCAGAATCCCAGTGTTATATGTGAGGGTATAATATTGGTCATATGAAAACTTTTGTACAAATATCTTGGGGGGCTTGGTAACCTATCCTGTTTTTTTACAGTTAGCATATACACAGCCTATACATGCTAGAAAAACCACATTTCTTGGTCATTGAAGATTTCCTCCCCTGAAAAATAGTCAGGACTTTATAAACAAGTATCAAGTCAAACAACATAGAAATTGAGAAGCTGTCATGCAAATAGGAATCACAACTATCTTAGGGTCATGTAATTATGGATAAGAAGTAGGAATAGAATTCAAAAGGTCTGGCTCAACCTTTTTTACACTTATTTTCCCATTTGTAAAGGATAAATTATAGACAGGATAAAAATACTATCAGATGCTGTGCAAGATAATGGACATGATAATATGAATCAGTTTGGTATGCATTCAGTGGTGTTCTGAGATAGAGTAGTCTGTTCTTTTAAAAAGACTTTCAAATATCTGCTAGTTACATGATTTATAAAAAACAAATTCAAGTTATACAGAGTGATAATCTCAAGATATATTCCAATTGGGGGCAGCTAGGTGATGCAGTGGATAGAGCACTGGCCCTGGATTCAGGAGGACCGGAGTTCAAATCTAGCCTCAGACACTTAATTGCTTAGCTATGTGACCTTAGGCAAGTCATTCTTAACCCCTTTGCCTTAAATATATTTAGGGATAAAAGATAAATTAAAATTTTGAGTTGAGAGTCTTTATTGCTAAATATGAAGTTAATAAACTGTTAACTGTTTGTAGTAGCTTTATGAATTTCACCATGCAGTTGATTTTTAATCTTAAAAGCCTTTTCAGTGTCATTTAACTTTGGTTTTTTTTCCTGGTTTAGTCTTAATATGATTCTCAGTAGAATAGAGACAAAAATTTAAAATAGCACTTTAAGGTTTGGAAAGCACTTTACATACATATCATTCAATCCTTACAGCAATCCTATGAGTTAGGTACTATTTTTCATGAATCCCATTTTAAATATGAATAAAGCAGGATTCACAGTGGTTAAATGACTTGCCTAGACACACACAGGTAGTAAATGTCTGAAAGAGGAGTTGAACAAAAAGTCTTTCTGGCTTAAAGTCTTAACACTCTAGCCATTGTATATAGCTGGGAGTTAGATTCAAGTTCAGACACATCAGCATGGACAAGACATTTTAAACTTTCTTTGTCTCAGTTTCCCCAGTTGTAAAATGGGATAATAGTGTTTACTTCAGGGGTATTGTGAGACTCAAATGAGATCATGTAGGTAAAGCATTTTGCAAACCTAAAAGCACTATATTAATGCTACCTATTATTATTACATAGAATATGTATTAGTAGAGATTTTATATCAAGATCATTAGTCATTTGAAAGGAATTCAGTGTAGATAAAAAATTAAGTTTTTCATTTTGACTTTTGGATATATTTCCCAGCTGCTGGTTTAAAAACAAGTTTGCATTCATCTCATGTATAAGTCTTATAATCTGATTCTTTTAATTGTTATTTGAAAGGCTCCATTCTCATTCTCAATTAAATCTTTCATGGTGTATAACTTATGAAATTAGTAATAATTTCAGAGAAATTTTCTTTTATTACTTTACCTCTAAATAATCCATAATTCTTGATAAATATATGGTAATTATGTGCCAAATTTTTTTTTTATAAAATTATAATTCTGGTAGTGTGGGTAGTACAGAAAAATGACTTAGAAATAAGTGCAGATAGGGTAATCTTTCCAATTAACTTAATTTGGGTTTAAAAGGCTATATTTTACAAATTATGTATTTAAATTATTTTATTGTAAGGAATCATTCATTTGTAATAGTGAAGGGCTATTGTGAATTGCAAATGTTTGAAAATAAATGGGAAATAAAAACATGCCAGATTTTAGATATACTTGGAAAAATAGAATTGAATCTCTATTCATTTAGAAGAGTCGTCTCATTCTGGGCACTGAGAGAGTTCCAAGTAGATTGTGGAAATTGGACCTCTAAAGCTCTCCCAACAGTTGTTTTGTATAGAGAAAAAATCAGCCAGATTTTTGTGCAGTGCCCACCTCTGAGCTCTGACCTTCCTCTTTCCTGAATCCTGCCTTTCTGTTTCAGCCTCCCTAGTTCACAGTTCTGTTGTGATTTCAGAGCTGGGATTAGTTAAGTTTTAGAAGAGAAGGGCAGATTGAGATGTGATAGAGGAAATTTGAAATTACAAAGTTTGAAGCTCACTAGTATAGCAGTAAGTACCCTGAAAAGTAGTCCATGATTAGAGATTTGCTTCTTAACAGTACTTCATTCACCAGAAGCAGCTGTACTTGAAAACAAAACAGAGTGTTTTCTTTGAGAATTTTCAGAAAGCTTACAAGGGAAGTTTTGTAGTAAGTTGTTTTTGTTTGTGTTCAAATCTGTTTAGTTTTATTAACTGGGGAGCATGCAAAATGGAGTCTAGGTGATTTAATACTTAGAACTTTAATGTGTTTGTGTGTGTGTGTGTTCTATATATACACACACACACATGGACTTTTTAAAGGCAATATAAATCTGTTATTTGTAATTTTAAAGATTTTTTTCTTTAAAATGAAAATCTGTATTTTTTTTTTTTTAAGATGGCCCTCCTGAAGCACCTGTGACAAATGGCAGTACTACTACCATCACCACTACCTTGAATGATGACTTGGATATATTTGGCCCAATGATTTCTAATCCTTTACCAGCAACAGTCATACCCCCAGCCCAGGTATGTTGGAGGGATAGTTTTGAAGTTTCATTGCTTGTTTTTCTCTGAAAAAAAATGGTCAGCCAAAAATTTCTAATCCTTTAAAAAAATGCAGTTATAGAATAGAGAGGGAAGTCATGACTAAGAAAAATTGAAAGCACTTATAGGTTTTTATAATGTGAGTTTGTAGTAGCTTTAGCCTGAAGCTCCTCTTAAGTAAATCATGGACTTTCCTTGAGATGATATCTAGTGTTGCTCTAAGTGTCATATCCCATCTTTTAAATAAAAATAATCATTTTTAAAAACTATGAATTTAATAATTAACATAGACAAAAAAGAGGCTTATCTCTTTTAGAATATAATGTCCATCTATCCCTTCTCCCATTCCCCAGGTCCACCCCATCTTTTATTATTAAAAAAAAGGTGTGCTGTGTTTGTTCTGGATCAGAAAACAACTGAAAAAAACCAATCTAGTGATTCTGACCCAGGATTGAAACAAAGTAAATGTTAGTGTTCACTGACTATAAAAAATAAATTTATTTGCAGTTAGAGATTATTTAAAAGAATATTATTACTCTGTATAATAGATACTGCCCTTCTCTGCCAACATAGATACTACTAAAATGGGAGAGCAGGATAAGTTTGGTGAAATGCCTACTGCAGGGGAGTAGCAGGCTGGACTTTCAAATACATTATTTAACAGAAGGGCTATGCCAATGGTTCAGGCTGGACCCACCCAAATTCTAAGGACAGTCTCCTTAAAGGGAAACCACCCCTTCCTACAAAGCAGATTTCACTTCTATTGTAGTTAAACTGCTTAATTTTTTTGGTACTTGAGTCAAACTATTTTGTAAAGAGATACTTATATTAATGGTAATTTGATTTTGGTAATGCAGAATTTTTAAATCACCTAATGGAATTTCTAAAGGAGAAATATACGCATTTTAAAGGCCTATTTTGCCATCAAGAAAAATATATCCTTTGAGTCATTTTTGAGTTTCATTTTAAGCTCCTTAGTTCCTCCAAAGTAGACAACAAAATATTTTCACTAAAATATGTGTGTTAATGTATATTCATAGAACATAGATTTCATGCTGGAAGAGAGAGATGTTAGAGATCATCTAGTCCAACTAAGTCATTTTATAGAAGAGGAAAACTGAGTATCATAGAGGTTAAACAGCTCAAGAACATACAGATAATAAATAGCAGAGGCATGATTTTAACTTGACTTCTGATTCCAATTCCTATTTTCACTGTATCCCTTATCTTAAAGGATTTCTTTTGAATAGGAGATGACATCCTGTGCCAAATCTGATTTATTTGAAAAGAAAGCTTAATAAGAAAACCATCTCAATTTTATAGTACATCAACAAAAAATAAGTCATTCTCATTAGAAGCAGAGGTGCTAGTATATTTGAAAAGAAGTTTATCTGAAATTATTAAAACTCCTTACAGTCAGCATTTTATTGCTTTGGAAGAATCTGTACTTTGTGGAAAGTACTTTTTGATTTTATAACTGTGTCCCTTTAAAACTTGTGAAATATTTAAAAACTTTGCAGTTATATAGTTTAGTTAATGGTGATTGATAAATCACTCATCTTTTGATTGTTTGTGCAGAGATGAGAGTTCATGAAACAAGAAAAAAATTGATATTATTCTAGTATCATGGCTTTCCAAAAGAGAGATCTGGTATATTTGACAGTCTGCATGAAAAGTAATTTATTTTTTCTGGCATTCTGGTGAGGCTGTTATATTTGCCAGGCTTCTTTGGATTAATTCTAAGAATTACCTCCTATGTTAGCTTCCAGTATACCATGTGTGGCATTTGTTCAATATCTAAGCCAATGATTAAATCATCATATCTGAAACTTGTGGAAAGGGGCTCTGAGTACAGATTCATTCTTTTCAGCGTTGTTTTTCTTCAGAGAAGATAAATATTTAATATAATCTCTCTAATGACTCTCAACATATTGGACAGAAAATATTTTTGATTAGTCTGCTTTATTATAAATCTTTTCAATCTAAATATAGTATAGTATAATATAATAATATAGTAGTATAGTATAATGAGTAGCTTGTACTTATATTGACATGGGGAGTGGTAGCACAATATAAAATTCTGTGAATAAACATTCAACAATTCACAAGGTTTATAATCTTGATTAAATGGCAATCAAACATAGATTCAAAATATAACTCTTTGAAATTGGTCAGTTCAAATGACTTTTCCTTGCAGTGACTGAGATTCATTTATGAGCTTTTTTTAAGTTTATATTTTTAGAGCTTGAGCTTATACAGGACAGTGTTTGAAAATTTTGTACCCTTTTATTACTCTGCACTGAATGCTTTGAACTTTCATTGTAACAAAAGCGATTTATTGCATTATATGGGGCATTAAAATAGGTACATTTATAAAAAATATTAAAATTGGTTCTGACCGCCCCTTACATAGAATCCATAATATCATAGATTTCTCTGACAAGGGAACCGCAAAAGCCTTTCACAGTTCAGTCCCTCAGCTGCACTGTTCTGTTAGAACAAAGTACAATATTTCTTTGCCTCCACCCAGGGAAGTATCTGGTTTGCTTACCTCACAATTTGGTGTCTTCAGGGAGCTTCCAACATGTGGTTTATTTATTTTCATATCATTACAATAATCCCATTACAAAAGAAAACAATAAACCCCCCTCCCTCAAAAAAGATAGAGAAATGAAGTGAGAGAAAAAGAAGTGAACTTCAGTCTGTGTTCAGATTCCATCGGCTCCATCTCTAGGATGAGTTGCTTTCTTTATCATAACTCCATCAGAGAAGTTGCTTCAATATCTTTTCCTACAGTTGCTATTACTAGCTGTATTTCCCTCCATTCTATTCCTCCCTATTCTTATTTATTCTATTCTCTCTTTTCACCCTGTCTTTCTTAGAAGTGTATTGTATCAGATTACCCTCTTCCATGATCTTCCCTCTCTTCTATCATCTATTCCCCCCCCTCCCCCATCCCATCCCTTTCCTCTCATTTTTTCTCTAGGGTAAGATAGATTTCTATACCCTCTTAAGTGTTTATGTTATTTCTTCATTGAGCCATTTCCAATGAAAATGAAGACTCACTCATTCCCCCTTGCTTTCTCCCTTTCCACTCCATTGCAAAAGCTTTTTTTTTTACTCTTTCATATGAAATATCTTAGCCCACTCTATCTTTCCTTTTCCTTTGTCCCCGTACTTTTCTTTATCGCCTCCATCTTTATACTATATTATACCATTATATTCAACTTCCTCCTGTGCCTTGTCTATATGTGCTCTTATAAATGAGAAAGTTCATGAGTTTTTAGTATCTTCTTCCCATGCAGGAATACACACAGTACAGTGTCATTAAATGCATCATAATTAGACCTTCTCGTCCACCCTCTCTATGCTTCACCTAAGTCTTGTACTTGGAGGTCAAGCTTTCTGTTCAGTTCTGGTTGTTCAACAGGAAAGTCTCCTATTTCATTGAATGCCCATCTTTTCCTCTGAAAGAGGATATTGCTGAGTAGTTGATTCTTGCTTGTAAACCAAGCTCTTTTGCCTTCTGGAATATCAAGCCCTATGAGCCCTTAATGTAAACTGCCAAATCCTGTGTAATGCTGACAGAGGTACTACAATATTTGAATTGTTTTGTTCTGACTGCTTGCAGTATTTTTTCTTTGACTTAGGAGTTCTGGAATTAGGCTATAATATTCCTGGGAGTTTTTTTTGGGGGGGGGGATCTCAGGAGATGATCAGTGGATTTCCTCAAATTCTATTTTACCCTCAGCTTCTAGGATCTCAGGGCAATTTTGCTGGATTATTTCTTGAAAAATGAAGTCTAGGCTCTTTTCATGGTCATGAATTTCAGGTAGCCCAATAAATTTTAAATTATCTCTCTGGATCTGTTTTTCAGGTCTCTTGTTTTTCCAATGAGATATTTCACATTCTAGTTTTTCATTCTTTTTGTATTATTTTATTGTTTCTAGATTTCTCATAAAGTCATTAGCTTCCTTTAGCTCCATTCCTCATTTTGAAGGATTTATTTTCTTCAGAGAGCTTTTTTATCTCCCTTTCCAACTGACCAATTTTGCTTTTTTAAGGCATTCGCTTCCTTTTGCCTTTTGAGTTGCTTTCTCCATTTGGCCTAAACTCTTTTTTTTTTAACTTTATGTATTTAAGGCAGAGGGGTTAAGTGACTTGCCCAAGGTCACACAGCTAGGCTAGATTTGAACTCTGGTCTTCCTGACTCCAGGATGGTGCTGTGCCACCTAGCTGTCCCCTCTAAACTGGTTTTTAACATGTTATTTTCTTCAAAATTTTTTTTGTATTTCTTTAATCAAGCTGCTGACTTTTTCATGATTTATCTCCACCGCTCTCATTTCTCCCCCCCCCCTTTTCCTCTACCTCCCTTGTTTTTCAAAGTCTTTTTTTGAGCTCTCCTATTATCTGAGCCCATTTCCTATTTTTCTTGGAAGCTTTGGATACAGAAACTTCAACTTTGTCATCTTCTGAGTGTGTATTTTGATCCTCCATAGGACAATGTAATTTTGTATGGTCCAGATTCTTCTTTTTCTGTTGTTTGCTCATTTCCTCAGTCTATGAATGATTTACCCCACTTCTAAAGCTTTTGGAGGGGGGTTGGGACACCCCACAGAGACCTTAATTCCTCCAAGGTCTTTTGAGAGGCTCTCACTGCTGTCCTAGCCTGTGCTCTAGTCTGTGGATGACCACAAGCACTCTCCTCTGCCCTGAAGCTGTGAAGAGGGTCCCTGCTCCTCTCTTGTAGTATAGGGGTCCAGACAGTGACCTGGATCTGAGTATGGGCAAAGCAGCAGAAGCCTGCTCAAAGATTAGCAAAGATACCTCTGCAGTCTGTTCCCTCCCCCAGTCTGTAGGCTGAGCACTCTGGAAGTGCTGGGTGGCTCCACAGGTTCTTGCCACAGGCCTGCTCTGGGGGCCGGTGCTGGCTCATGCTCCACACCTACTCTGGTGCAGCAGAGTTCTCTCACCAACCCCTCAAGTAGTCCCAGAGGTCCCTGGGCCAAGAGGTCCAGAAACCAACCCGTTGTCCTGGACACAGGGCCCCCCCCCCAATGGGCTGTTGCTAGAAGGCTGAAGCTGGATTGCTCCAGTGTAGTGGCCCAGTTGCACGGCAGCTCTTTCCAACCCCATTACCAGTGAAACAGACCTTTCCTGTGGATCATTTAAGTTGTCTTGGACTGGGTAATTGTGACACTCGGTCTTTCTGTGGGTTTCTGCTCTTCTAAATATTGGCTAGATTCATAATTTGATGGCTTTGGAGTTTTGGGGGGGCGAGTTTCTGGGAATTCCTGCCCCCCCCCCATATTAGCCCCCCCCTCCCCCAGCTCCCAATATGGGACTGGTTAAATACATGTTGGGAGAAACTATTAGAGATCTATAGCATCTTAATATTGGTAATTCTGGGACTATTTATATCTAAACCTTTGGGTGGTAGAAACTGGAAACAATCTTCCTATAAACACACAGACTAGAATGGTCACCTGCCCTATGCTTATTTGCTCAGCCACTAGAACTCAGAAGGAAGCTGCCCTTTTGGTAAGGGAAATAGTACTGCCCCAAGCACACATGCAATAGACTCATGGTGCACTCTTCTTTATCAGGAATTTTTTTTTTTTAGGTTTTTGCAAGGCAAACGGGGTTAAGTAGCTTGCCCAAGGCCACACAGCTAGGTAATTATAAGTCAGGGCAGCTAGGTGGCGTAGTGGATAAAGCACTGGCCCTGGAGTCAGGAGTACCTGGGTTCAAATCCTGTCTCAGACACTTAATAATTAACTAGCTGTGTAGCCTTGGGCAAGCCACTTAACCCTGTTTGCCTTGCAAAAAAAAAAGCCTAAAAAAAACCCAAATAAGTCATCAAAAACAGATTTGGAGAGTTGAGTATTCACTGAAGTTTGATATTTAGCCATTTTAAGTTCTATCCCAGTGAGTGAGGAAGGCTACTACTTGCTATCAGCAGAGATAACATAACATTATATTTACATGAGCAATAGAACTCTGCAGTAATTAATCCCCTTCTCTTGCCAGAGTTTGGACATGAATTTTTTTAATCTGGATAACACAAATTGAAAAAACTAAAGAGACTGTAGTGTTATAAGCAAATTTCTAATGTTGATGAGTAAAGTAAACAATGCTAAAATTCAGCTCACCCACAAACAACCAAGAATTGTTCACACAGACATAAACATAAGCAAAGTTGTTTGGCTATATTTGAATTCATCAGTAGCATTGATTTCAGGGGTTTTAATGATATTCAGAGACCTTTGTAGTATACAATATTCTTTTTTAATCATGTCGCATTTAAAAATTTTTAAAAGATAGTGATCAGCTTAAAGGAAGAATGTTTTAGCTCCAAAAAATTTCCCTTAAAAAAGTCTTACTATCTGAATTATTTTAAAAATATCTAGCCTGCCTTGGTTGTAATGTGCTTTTCAATGTTATGAGTATAAAGTTTTAGGATTTTTTTAGTTAAATTGTAGATATAATATGTAGCTTCTTTACTTTCCTTTTTTTAATTTATAGAAAAATCTTATCAACTTAATGGTAATTTTTATAGCATTTTCAGTATAATAAAAAAAACCTATCAGAGAGAGAGAGAGAGAGAGAGAGAGAGAGAGAGAACACAGCATACATATAAATGCTGGGGGGTTTTTTGTACCCCTTTATGTAGTATAGCTAAATAGAACTTAATAGAAATGGTTTGTATTTTTGTATTTGCTAATTATTTCTTTAGCAAAATAACTGACTGTAGCCGCTGCTTGAAAAAATTAATTCTGAACTTTCTGTCTAGTGAAAAAGAGGATATCTCCTTCTGATGTGATACTTCTGACCGTGATCATTAGTTTCTACAGACTACTGTCTCTCTCTGGCACTATTAGTTCACTGGCCTTTTGCTCCAGAGCTTGCCCTGCTCAGGCACAACCACTGTTTTAGTCACTTGTTTGTTTTTCTCCTTTTTTTTTTCCCCAGTCACCTCTACATCAGAGTGAAACAGAAGTAGGACTTTGGTGGAGGAGCTAATGTTTGTTTTTTTATAGCTGAGGTCCAGGTTAGTTAGGACCCATGATTTAATTCACATAAGAAACTCCCATCAAGTTAGTTATCTTTCCCAATACAAAATTGCAGTTTAAGAGGTAGTATCTCGTAGTTTTAAAAGGTCAAATTAGATGACTTGCCCAGGATCAGGTAGTCAGTGTAGATATAAACTTAGACTCAGGTTGACTGAAGTCAGTCCTCTAAGCTTCTACTTCTATTTTTAAAAGATTTTATATATAAAATAATGGTTTAAAAATGTCATCAGTTTTGGGGCAGCTAGGTGGCATAGCACTGGCCCTGGAGTTAGGAGTACCTGGGTTCAAATCCGGTCTCAGACAATTAATAATTACCTAGCTGTGTGGCCTTGGGCAAGCCACTTAACCCCATTTGCCTTGCAAAAACCTAAAAAAAAAAAATTCATCAGTTGAAGAAGGGGCTAAATATTTTTAAGTGGTATGGGACAGCAAATAAGAATCATACAAAACCTTTTATAGTATTAAGTTTTTAGCAAAATTTCAGAGCAAAATAGTTTTCAATCAAATTAATTAAAACCTTGATTAACCATTTGGAGTATTAATTATTTTGGTTAGTCAAATTGATCACTGTATCCATGTCCATTTAATTTTTTTTTTTAATGAAATTGGATTAATCCATTCTCCTGCCTTTGTAGTCAGGAACCTTCATAGACTACATTATATTATAGGGACTAAGTTTATATCATATTGACTTGCCAATTTGTCTTTCTCAAAAAACTTGTGAAGAATATACAAAGAGTAATTAGAAGACTGATCACAGTTTCTGAATAAATTGGAAGCATTTTATAGATAATAATATTCTGGTAAAAATTTGGGGTTAAGATTACTGTTGATTGTTAAAAAACAAATTAAGTGTTGAACCATCACAATACTATAGTCTAGTTTTAGAGATCTCCTTTAAACCAAGGAATAATACATTTTAAAACTGGCAGAGAAGAAGGGAAAGACAGTATTAGTGTAATTAAGAAGCAGTAAAACTAACTTTCATTGGTATAGGATTTTGAATTGTCCTCAGTTATTTTATTTCTAAACAATTTTATAATTTGTTTATGTATGGATTTTGAGCCACCATTAAAACACAGTGAACTGTGGTTTAATTTGAAAACCTGCTCTTAAGTTTTTTCAGCTGCCTATTTTGATGTATGTGTTTTCAGGGGCCCCCCACGGTTCCAGTAGCTGCCTCTTTAGCTGCTGGATCTGCAGATCTGGATCTGTTCACTGAGCCAACTACAAAATCAGAAGAATCAGCAAAAAAACAGCTCTCCAAAGACTCCATCCTATCCTTGTATGGGACAGGGACCATTCAGCAACCAAGTGCTTCAGGTTTTTAATTTTCGAAGGTTTCAGTTCCATATGTGCACATTGTACTCCATGCGGGTTTTAGCTATGTGAATTCATCATGTAGTATCAATTGAATATGTCCTCTGTTATTTAGAAGTGAGATGGATGCATTTACTCTTGCAATTTGCACAATTAAAAACTGAAATGAAAACAGCATTAAAGGGTAAATATAGGATTCAAAAATTTTATTCATTTAGAATTAACAAGCTATTCACATATCACTTAATACAGTTTCACAGGCTTCTAGAAAAGAAATTAACTTGGACTGATAAAATTTGATCTGCATGAAGTTTTGACTGTATACAAGATGCAGTAGTCTCTGCATGTAAACAAAAGACAAGTTGAATTTCATATATCTTCCAAGATGGTTTGAACATCATCATCATCATCATCATCATTGAAATGAAACCAGAACTCTTAAGTTTTATTGTCTATATAGCTTGAGTGTATTTCACATTATTTCCTCAAAAACAGTAGAAACAATTCTCTATTTAAAGTGGAAATTGTACTGGGAAACAACTCTAAAAGCTTTCCATCAAAGCCAAACTATAGTCAACTCTCATTTATTTATACAGTTGAAGAAGAAGTGTTAGAAGTAATCTGAAAAAGTAGATAATCCCAAATCATTTGTTTGGGAGCTGTTGAATGAATTCTACGCTTGGGGTTTTGCTCATGTAATGCTAACTCAGTGTCCATAAGCTGGTAGGGAGGTGGCCTTCTCAGAAGTGTGCTGAAACAACTAGTCAAATCAAACTAGATTCACCTTACAGCTTTTCCTGTTAGAAATGAACAAATTAAACAATCGTACATAGTCCACAGAAGGATAGTAAAAGGGTTACTAGAGTTGTTAGTAGAAGCAGAGTGTTAGATTCCTTTTCTTTTTTTCCCCCTATAATGCAGGTATGTTTATGGGTCCTTCAACTATGCCATTTACCTCACAAGCACCAACTCAGTTTCAAGGCTTTCCATCCATGGGAGTACCTGTGCCTGCAGCCACTGGAATCATGGGAAACATGATGGGACAATCAGTACCCGTCATGGGACAAAATACAAGCATGATGGTTGGCATGGCAATGCCCAATGGGTTTGTGGGAAATGCACAAACTGGTGTGATGCCACTTCCTCAAAATGTGGTCGGGTCCCAAGGAGGAATGGTTGGACAAATGGGAGCAGCACAGAATAAGTTTGGTATCCAACAAACTCAGCAGCCCCAGTGGAACCTCTCTCAGGTATGAGGCTTTTGCTTTCCAGCTTTTTTCCAAACTAAAAAGAGCACATTCATTTATGTTATTTTAGTTTTAATTCTTAGTTAACTGTACTGCTGTGAAGGAGATGCTTTTTAGTTGTGGGTAATATATTTAATATTTTGAGTCCTCATAAATCAAATGAATTTAGAAACCTGTAAACATGTTGTCAACAGATATTCTAACCCAGTTGCAGTAGGAAGTATCTATCCCCCATGTCTAGCACAATGCCTGGACTATACTTGATTGCTTAATATGAACCTGTTACAATGTTCAAGAGCAGGATTTGGATTTGTAATATAAAGAAACCACTTTCCTTGACTTTTGAACCATAGGAACAAAAGTTTTAGTAAACTTGAGCTTTTTCCCTAATGGATTTTTAATTTTTTTTTTAATGTTCAGATAATAGGGAAACATCATAATGGTCAAATCACAAACATGTGAAAAGTCATACCAGATTAGGTCTGGTGTCCCATATGGAATGTTATCAATCTAAACAAAAAAAAAATTTTCTTTAAGTACAAATGATGATAGATCATTCATTCATGAATTTCCTCTTACTAAAACTATTCTACAATGTTCTCTAGTTCTAGTATTGGGTGAGTAAATCCCTGCTCATTCTATAATTAAACTTTATAAACTTTTACATCAAAGTCCATTCTTTTTAGACTAAAATTAATTTAACTTTTTCATTGCAACCTCATATGAAAATTGCTCTCCTGCCAAGTTCTAAATGTCTTATAGTCCGAAAATGTGACCATCCAGAACACTGTATTCCAGGTGTAGACACAACATAGATTCTTACAAAAGCAGGATATTGTTTTCTTTTTCTAACATACTTCCTGGGTTTGGGGTTTGGGTTTTTGATTTAACTCAGCAGCATAGCTATGGGTAACACTATAAGGGACAAGTCATTTTTTTCCTAGGCCATAATTAGATCTCATCCTTCCAAATATAAGTTTTTCTCTCAGATGCATTTTGATACTTTGTGCATTAAAGTTCATCTTCCCCTTTTCATACAATCATGTGACCTTTTTATACCTGTTAAGTGTTAGTGTCATCTACAAACTTTGAAGATATTGTGTACTCATTCTTTTTCCAGATTGTAAAAATGTTATATAAACCTGATATCAACAATTCCTAGGGAAATAATATTCACAGTACTTTTCCACCCAAAGAAGTTCCCATTTATCTACTTGTTTTTTAAAAAAAGGCCATCTCTCAATAACAAAATATAACACTCAATTCTATGATAACTTGCTGCCTCTTTTTTTTCTTTGAGTGGCCTTTGGTTATCACTTGGGTCTAGGCATTTCCTTCAGCTTTGTTAATGGGTTACAGCAACTTTTCTGGGTTTGGACAGGAGACTCACCAGTCTATATAGTTGCCAAATTCTCCTCTGGAGCCCTTCTTTAAGAATGCCTGTGAGAGCTTCCAATTCTAGCCAGAGAGGAGAAAAGGGGACATAAAAGCAATAAGACCCAGAAGGTTGCACTTGCATTATAAATATTAATCTTTAAAGATTCCCTAATATGAGAGAAATAGAATATGAACCCAAATTTATCAATTTACTAATTAGGAGATTTGAGAGGATATAATTTTTGCTAATAATTTTTTTAGATTGTGTATACGACATAAATTTCTGTCTTCAAGGAATCTCAAGAAACCTACAGCCGCAGAGACGAATGTATCGATTAGGACAGAGTCTTCCCTGAGAATCAGATGCTGTTTTTGGTTTTTTGTGGATAATTGAATGTCTTACTCTTGACACCTTAAGTCACAAGGACAGTAATTTTAGTGGTGTTGCTAATCTTTCTTGATTATATCTAGTTGCCCCTATTTGCCATCTGATAGGAAAAATGGCAGTTATTAGAAGATACATATAAACAGTTTTATAATACCTATTCATTTACTGAAGAAGAGAGGAATGGATTGCTTTCATTAACTGTTGACCTGCTTTATAGGATACGAGCTAGCATTATTGCTTATCATTTTCGAGTTATGCTCCAGGATGTAATCCAGTCAAGTGTATAAGGCTGACTTGGAGTTTTCTATATAAAAATGCAGACTTCAAACTAGGATCACAATAAAACTCATTTCTTCCCAGCTGCTAAAGCATTGGGCTTCTGCTTTCATGCACACACCACTCTGTACTACTGACAGATGGCAGAGATACCCTCCAGTGACTGCTGCCATCAGGCATGAGGTTTGGGGAAATTTTTACTGCTTCTAGCAGTAGTTGAAGCAGGGTGGGAAGTAGCATTTCTACCTCTAAACACACACACACACTCTCTCTCTCTCTCTCTCTCTCTCTCTCTCTCTCTCTCTCTCTCTCTCATTTGGGCAATGTTTGTCTTAATCTTCAGGGATCATAAGCACCATGAAATAAATATGATAGTAAGGTAAATATTAGGCAAATCTAAAAATCTTCCTTTTTTTCATTAGGATATTGGTAGGCAATTCAGGAGGGTATTTTTTTGCAATCAAGCCTTCATTTTGAAGGATATGTTAAGATATCCTATTTTAGTACCTTAAAAAGTCACTTAATACACTTAACAGTGTATTAAAAATGGAAATTTTGGCAAGGAACTACATAGTATCTGTATTGTGCAGTTTTGGTATGATAGGCATAATTTAGTAGCATCTGACTTTCTAAATGTTTCAATTTCTGAAGTGTTAAAAGCTCATTGAATACATTGCTATCATACTGCTTGTGTTTTTATGTCTACATTCCTGTGGGTTTTATTTAAAAAAACAGATAAAAAATGTTAGATTGTTTATGATCAGAAATTGGATCCAAAGGAATCATATCCATAGAAATCATTATTGAAAAACATAATTAAGTTTGTTTTGGTACATGTAAGTAAAAAGCACTGCAATTGCTCACGTTGATGTTGATACATGCCATACAAATTTAGTTTGTAATCGAGTTTTGAATTGTCTTTGCCCAAATTTGAATATTTGCATTTTTTTTTTGTCTAGTAAGCGAGAATAGTCAGACTGCTAACATTTATTTTCTTTTTTCATCCCAAAGCAGCAACCTAACCCATTCTTTTCTAAAACTTAGCAAGCTTTTGATTTGACTTTCTTTGGGACTCTTTTGTACTGAAGATGTCTTCTTTTTTTTATTGAATCTTTTTTGATGACTTTCCCCTTTGTGGCTACTCTAAAATTCCTTTATTAAAAGGCTATATGACATGAACACATAGAAAACACATGAGATCTTCTTCTCAGCTTTGTTTCTTTTGAAAGTAAGTAGGCTTTATTTTTTGTGTTTAATTTGTTTGGATTTTTTAGGCTTAGCTTTTTGGTGTCTCTTACTGGCGATGATAACTGCTCAGACCAACATTAGCAGCCACTTCCTTACATAAGACTATTTTTACAGTTTTCATTGGTCTAAATATTGATTGCCCCTGGAAATTGTTCTTTTTAAAGGAAAAAAAATACCCATCTTTAAAATGAAACTTATACTAGGCTATATTCAACATATTTTGGGGGAAAGCATAACTTAAGCTATGACAATATATATAATCCATAAATTGCCAAGGAATGGTACTTGATATTTCCTTTCTGATTAATTTCCAAACCACTTCTGTGTTTCACAGATGAATCAGCAAATGGCTGGAATGAACATCACCAGTGCTAGCAGTTCTGTGGGTTTTGGCCAACCCCCCAATACAACAGCAGGATGGTCTGGAAGCTCATCGGGTCAGACTCTCAGCACACAGCTGTGGAAATGAAAACTGCAATAGGAGTTTCATCCAGAATCATCACTCCTGACATTCCTTGATAAATGCATCTAGTTCCCCGTTTATTCATGTACAGATTCTTTTTCCCCCACTTGTTCATATTAAGACTTAAACTGACTGACCGTGTTGGTCTCTATTGATTAAATTTGATGTGGTAAAAAGCAGGTTGAGAATCCATATTAACGTCACTGGCAGCTTTTTTCATACTATACATGATTTCATAAACCATATGCTCAGAGAAGCTGCTTGCTCAATTCACATAATCAGTTTTATTCTCAATAAGATTATAGGTCTACTGTTTGCATATAAGGGAAGTAGTTATCATGTTAGTAATACCTCTAACAGTATAAACCCTGCCCCCAAATTAGCCAGTAATCCTGTAGAAAGGTACTATATGAACAGATGTTTAATCATATAAATAGAATGTAAATGTATCACTGAACACTGTTTTCTAGTGTATCAAAATTATTTTATTTCATCTTTCATTTCACTGTGATGTTGTTATGGTGTGTTTAACAGGGAACACGGTTAGTAAAAGGAAGATAAACCTGGATGTTACCACAAAATTTAATCTATTCAAAGAATAAAATTTCCGGGTCTTTTCTGAGTCTCCTCCTATAATTGGGATCACTTCTTATGTACATAGTGCTAAGCTGCAGAGCACTCCTTGCACTAGATGCATACAGGGTATCTACAAAATAGTACTTTTAATCCTTGAAGGTATATCCAGGTTTATGACAGTAATTGTGTTTACATTTTATGGTGCCTAGTATTGACAAAATGTTATTTCCCTATATTAAACAGATGAATCCATTGACCCTTTTTGTGGTTTTTATTTCTTTAAATATATTTTGCCACTCATCTTGAAGGAATCATTTCCTACTGAGATGTCAGGAACACCTTGTCAACATATCACTCATTTGTTCCTAAAAACCTGCAGCTTCACCAATTAAGATGTTGGGGGAAAGGGGAGGAAAGGAGGAAGACAAGAAGGAAAAAACACTATAAAAAGGAACTAATTGGAAATGTTTGTTCCCTTGCAGTTTCATTTTCTCTTGATGATATATAGATCTTTCAGGTGATTGATTGTATGTAATTGAAATGGTGAGGGGAAACATGCAAACTAGGGAAGACAAAGCATCCATTTTTACACCATCTGATTTGTTTGTACTGATGTCCATCAGATGAAAATCGGGGCTGTTGCACTGTAGAAGAGTGAGCAATACCTGAATGCTTTTGCAGCCTAAGCTGTAGGAGACATCCTTTGCCCCAGCCATTTGTCCATCATGGTCATGCAAACCCTGCTTCCCTCTTCAGGTTAGACCTCAATTTTAACAGTGTCCAGGTGGTACTTTGGCTCATTAGCTAAATTTACCTTTTCTGTTCGAGTGTGCCATACCAGAACCTAAGGGAAAATAAAAATGTTAATTTAGGGTAGGGCCCCCAATTGCAATTAAGAGTTAAGGTTAAGGAACACTGGTAAAATGAATGAATACCTTGGTGCAGTTGTTTGCTTTTGGTTCTAGTTCCTCAACTGTTGTTATCTGTTTTAGAAAATCAGATTCTTGCATCCCTGGCTGGGACCCACGGCGCTTAAATACAGCTTTTGGATTGGACAAGATCACTTGAAGACTCACGGCAAATCCTTTGTGAAAAAGGGGGAAAAAAGTTGTAAAGTAAAAAAAAACCTTGTGCTTGGATTTGTATACATCTAACTTGGTTTTAAAAAAATCAGTTTTTACTACCACTCAGTTCAGTACCCAATTCCTAGGCCCTTTCTTTTCAACTTAACTTAGCCAAAAAAAGACACTAACTCAGAGATTCATCAAAAGTGTCCAGTATCTCATGTCCCTCTCATTTGAAAACTCATCTATCATCTTGTACATGGACAGAATTTCCATAGTTCTACTTCACTTTAAGAAATCTTTCTGGGAGCAGCTAGATGGTACAGTGGATAGAGCACTGGCCCTGGAGTTAAGAGGACCTGAGTTCAAGTCCAACCTCAGATACTTAATAATTACCTACTTGTGTGACCTTGGGCAAGTCATTTAACTCCATTGCCTTGCAAAAAGCCAAAAGAAAATCTTTCTGAATCCATCTCTTAAATAAAGTACATGATACACATAGGAATACAAATCCATTCTTGAGTTCTCAAATCTGAAAAAACAACTTAAATATTAAAATAGTTCAAGTTCATATCCATAAAGATTTCTGACTAACTAGCCTAAACTTTTAGGAATGTTTAATGTAAAATGGGGAGCTCATATAAGTTAGTACTTGTTTCCGGCCAAAGAATTTTAGAGCTGGAAGGAAATGTCAAGATGAGAATTTTTTCCCCATTTTTGAATAAAATTATACTGTAATTTATCACAGAGTGGAACAATTATACAATGAAAACCAGAATTCTCAAAGAATCCATTAATACTTACTGTGCAGTGCCATCTCCAATCCAAATGAATCAGTGTAATTCAAACAAAAATGGAACATTTTGAAGGCCCATTGATTCAAGTGCTTTATAATGTATCCTACCAAGTCCTTAAACAATTGGAAATTAGTCAGCCCTGTTAGAAATTCCATACTTACCTCCTCCTTTTGATGCCATCTGGTTCAACATGAAGTTGAAAGGGGTGGTGGGGGGAGACATATGCTGAAGAGTAAAACTAACAATCAGAAAACATAACTTTTGAGATATCTAAAAGTCTGAATAATTTAACCTTTTTGATCTGCTTTTGGGGAAATACACCTACACTGACTTAATAAGCCTTTTCCTGAACTATCTATGTTAGAACGGGCAGCAGGTAATGCAAAAATGCACTCAGACAGAACAGCAGAAAATGGGAGATAACAGAATGATTAACTCAAAATGACCTAGTTGCTCAGCCAGTATCTGTTCTCTTTCTCTAGTGCTCATATCCCCCATTGTGGGAGGTGGGCAGGAGCAGCTGAGGGAATGTACCAGGGTTGTTACTTGCTCTGCCATTGACCTAGTTATGTCTGTGGGAAAAATCACTTGACTTCTCGGAGTCTCAGTTTTCTCAGCTGTAAAATGAGGGGTCAGGAGAGGTGTATGGCTTATATGTCTGACAACTCTTAAAAGGAAAAAGAAAAGTTACAGTGCCAACAAGTGCTAATATGCTTTAAAGTGTCTCAAGATTTCAATTTGGAAGGAACAAAAACTTGTGAATAAAAGAGTTGAAGATGCTTCCAAAGCAACATTTATATTATCACTGTTACACAAGTGGATGAAAGTAATTGAATGCTTAGGGAACACAAAGTAAGGGAGTGAAGAGAATCATACCTGGGTATCTTAGGACAAACACAACTGGATGGATTTGGTAGATGTCAGCTCCTTAAGTCTATAACAAGCAAGTTAGTCTATTCTACTTCTCTCCAAGCCAGTACCCCAAATTCTATTTAGTTTTGGTTGTAATGATCCTTCTACCCCATTACCAAGAAGTCACTGTCATGCAAAATAGAATAAAAATTCAATTGGTGAGGCAAAGGTTGGGAGAGAGAGGTACCAGCCAATTTCCTAAGGTATTAGCAGAAAGGTAACTTTGTAACTTTAGAGCTATTTCCAAAGTTTAAGGTTTATAAAGTGTTTTCTTAAGAAAAAAACGATAAAGCCCCTGAGACTAACTTGTTTTTCTGTGATTAATTTGCCTCTTTCCCTAAAAGTCAAACACAAGGAAGGAATGGAAGGACAGAATGTCTGAGTAATTAAGGTTTTAGTTAGTTGAGAACCAATTAATCAAGATTTTATCCTGTAAGAATGTGTCTATAAATAGGACTGTTACTTGGTAGTGTTCTTACTTTTCATTCTGATTTCATCAGAGACTCATAAAATTGGAAGAGACTTTAAAGATCTACTCTACCCACCCTCCCACCCAAATATTCCCTGCCCCCAAAAAAATCTGATTTAAAGATTTCTCTAGTGGGGGAGGAAGACAAGATAATATTAGTCACTTTCATAAAATGGAGAACCTGAAGCAAGATAGTTTAACCAAGAGCACTAGGGTTCCTGATTCTTCTCTAATAAACTTACTTGTATCACACCTAGAATCTAAACTGCTTGACAGACTGGGTCATTTTTATTTTTTCTAAATTCCCTCATAAACACCAGTCTAAAAATGACAATAACAACATTTATGTAGACTTGCAAAATACTTTACATCTTCATCGTAACCCTGGTGAAGTGCTATTATTTTTCATTTTGCAGCTAAGGAAGCTGAGGCTGAAAGGAATAAAATTGCCAATGGTTGAATAGCTTGAAACAGTATAACCTGAGACTCAAATCCAACTATCTATTAGATGGTCACAACTCATCAAGAGATCATCCATGATCTGCATATGTGAAGAAAAGGAGGTGGTCATTTTGTTAGAGTAATATCACATATGTGTTGGTATCAAGAAATTATTAAAAGGGGTTGGCTAGGTGGCACAGTGGATAAAGCACCGGCCCTGGAGTCAGGAGTACCTAGGTTCAAATCTGGTCTCAGACACTTAATAATTACCTAGCTGTGTGGCCTTGGGCAAGCCACTTAACCCCGTTTGCCTTGCAAAACCTAAACCAAAAAAAAAAGTGCTCAGAGGAAGTTCTCCCAACTGTTAAGACAGAAGTCCAGGCTGGATGTAGAATGGACAGACTGAAAACAAAGTCATTCTTTAACTGTGAAGTATTCTTTGGCATCATTTGCTAAAGTAAGAGAAGGTAAATCTACAATCAAATGAATCCATAAGTAGCAAGGTTAGCCAGGGGAAAAAAAATCCGGTTACCCTTGTAAATCTTCACTTGATTTTATCCATTTTCTAATCAAAAGTCAATAAGACAAGCTTTTAGAGCATCTATCTCAGTCATTTTTGTCTATTTCATTCTGAACAAGATCTTTAAAGGAAGCAGTGCAAAGCTGCCTGTCAAGAGCCAGCTATGGCTAATTAGGCCAAACCCTTAGATGCTTCTCCTGGCATCTGGTGATTTACAGTGCCAGTCTAGAGAGTCAATAGCCTAAGTGTTTCTCTGTGCTTTCTTTGGAAAAAAAAAAAGAGGATTGAATTCTTAGCTGATTGGATATTGATATTTTGATATACTTCTGGGTAACTTTTTTGAATGACACAAATGACAATTTCTTATATCCTCAAATGCTGTATTTTTTTTTAAAGAGGGAGTATTAGAGAGGAGAGACCAGAAGTTTTACAATAACCTTTGAGGCATTATAAAAACAGGGTCAGATTCAATGCTCTAAGAAGCTGTAGAAAACATTTAATAATTATAAAAATCACAATTCCAAATTCTATATTTTAAAATATGGAAACTGAGTTCAGCCCAGATAGGCTAAATAACAAGTGGCAGAACCTATCCAGGTCTGACTCTTGAGTCTAGTTCTTTTTCCATTCCACCATGCTTTCTGTAGGTGGTATTTCTTGACTTCACCATGATATCCCATGGCTTAGGGGAAAGATTTTACTAGAGCATGAGTGTCACAATATGGTTCTTAATTGAAGGATTCAGAAAAAGAACTGTTACAGAAACTTTACTCCTACCTACTCTCCTTTAGCCAGCAGTTAAGACTGCTAGCAATATCTATCAATTACCTTAATGTAGTTCAAATAGTTTAACGAATCCATAGCCACCTTTCCAGGACTGGCAATCTATCTTCCATTACAGATTGCTTCTGGTTTTTGTTTGTTTGTTTTTTAGGTTTTTTTGCAAGGCAAACGGGGTTAAGTGCTTTGCCCAAGGCCACACAGCTAGGTAATTATTAAGTGTCTGAGACCAGATTTGAACCCAGGTACTCCTGACTCCAGGGCTGGTGCCCCATCCAATGTGCCACCTAGCCGCCCCTTCCCTGGTTTTTTTTTAAGTAAATCCTATTTGTTAGAATAATTTTATGATGGATATTTTAATAAATTTATATGTTCCAAAGGATAGGCTCTGGCAATCTGGATTCAAAAAAGATAGGATTTTACTAGTTATACTCTGTACAGAATAATCAATCACTAATACTAAGATACTGGAAGCAAACAGCATTGAATTTGAAGTCAAAGGACCTAGGTTCAAATCTAAACTGACCAAATTGTTCTCTGACAATATATATTCCCTCACTATCTCTTCTATCTCCAACCTTGCATTCCACCTCTCTTCCCTGGGATCCAGGACTTTGGTTGATGATAATTTACCTTATCAAACTTGACCTAGATGAACCACATCTCTCCCCAGCCATCTTCCTGGCAAAGGTCCGTGACATGGACTCTTTTTGCTACCTCTTCCAACTTCCTTCCTCTAGCCCTAGGAACTTTAATCAAATCAACATTACTTTTCCCAGAGTGGATATTCAATTGCCCTATTACTCCACTTATCATCCCTGCCACTTCTCTGACCAAAATACTCTTCCCTGGCTCCTACTATCCTAGTGGAAAGTAATTCTTTGAGAGCAGAAACTGTTGTGCTTTTTCTATTTGTATCTCCAATGCTTAGCATAAGCATTTAATAAATGCTTTTTATTTCATTCATTTCTAACTCTGCTACTTGCTACTTATTACCTTGGGTAAGTTACTATATTTTGCTGAGTCTCAGTTTTCTCGACTCTAAAATGAAAGATTTGACCTAGATAATCTTCTGAGATTCTTTACACTTCTAAACAACATATGTAAAGCCACAGTTTAACTGCTCTACCCCCAGCTCCTTGTTCCCCTGGGAACAACCCCATCCTCCTAAGGCTGACTCAGTAATGCAAGTAAGTCCCTGAACTGAAACTATTACATATCATGAGAAGGCTAGCCATGCTGCTCACTCTCCACCCCCATTTATTGCTGCCTGCACTCCCCTCCCCTTTTCTTCCTCTCCAATGTCAAGCTTTGCCTTCCCTTATTAAAATGTAGAATGTTTGTGATTAGGTACTGTCTTGCTTTCTCAGGTTTGTATTCTCACGGTTTAGCACAGTGCTCACTGCAGAACAAATAATAAATGCTTTACCTCTCTAAAGTGCTTTGTAAACCTTAAAGGATGGATATATATGTGGATGTGTGTGTGTGGATGTGTGGATGTATACACACACACACACACACATACATTCTTTTATTATAGTTATGGTCTTATAGCCTCCTCTTCTACTGATCTAGAAACTTAGAAGATACACACACAGACACACACACACAGACACACACACACACACACACACACACACACACACACACACACTCAGAGCTTATAGGCAAAAGTTATATGAATGAGAATTTTAAGGACACCTACACTTACATAAGGGATTTATAGAACTTATTGCTACTTGCTAAGGCTGTCTAAATATATGACTTCAACATGTTCATTATAACCAAATCCTATTTTAAGAGAAAAATCTGAATGTCTCCTAGAATTGTGTGTAGATTTAAAAAAAAAAATAGAAGAATATGGCCCTGTGGTTGCATCCCTATAGGGAACTCCCTTCTAGGAAAACTTCCTTTAAAGATAGAGACAAAGAACTTGGTTAGTGCTTACTATGGCCCATGCTAAGACCTCAGGATTCAAATAGAAGCAAGCAAAGCAATCCTTGGCCTCAAGGAGTTTACATTCTAATGGGAGGAGACAACACAGAAAGGGGAAGTTGGAAAGCAGCATAGTTTGAACCTGGTAACTGGAAAGTCAAGTAGAAGTATGGGTCAGGGTAAGATAATAGGACAGTCCACCTCTCAGAGAGGGATTAAATGTGGTGGAAAAATATCTGTTCTGAAGCTCGAGTGTTCACTGAGTTATACTGAGAGGGTCAGTGACTAGCAAAGGATCGGAGGTGAGACTTGAAGTCTATGAGGCTGGCCTTTTGTTCCCTGTAGGGGGCCACCTCTACCTGCTTCCCTCCCCCAATACTCAGAAACTCCCAGGGAGTTGGTGTTGGGCACCCAGAGGGCACAGCTGTAGGAATACTGGGGCTCATAGGGGATGAAGGAGAAAAATCTGGTGACCCAGACTAAGGAAAAGTGCTTTGCTTGACTGGCTTCCCAAAGCTATCTAGTAGAGCAAGTGCACAGAGAAACATGTTCTTCCACTATTCCTGCTTGTTAGATTCAGGCCAAGTGCTGGAAGAATGGAAAGGCATGCATGGCCAAGGACCCTTCTTTCCTTGCATCCATTTGGAGAAGTTCTAAGCACCATCCTCCTGGGCTGAAGGCTTGGAGTGAGCAGTCACAGCTATGATCAAGATCTCTTTCTAAATGAGGCCACTACAGAAAGGAGGAGGCTTAGGCTACCCCAGCCCAACTTCAATGCTTGTTTTTAATCCTTTTCTTCCACGGAGGCAGGTGGAAATAGTTAATGAGTTTCATCCTTAGCTGAAATGACCAATCAGGAAACAAGCATCTTTGATCTTGAAATAGATTAGCTCACCTTTTTTTTGCCCAGGACTATTGATTGAGATTTTGATCCCTTACTACCAGACGCTGTTCTGGCCTGTCACCGTCTAATTTAAAGAGCTGCCTAAAAGTCCATTTAGAAACCCTGGCTCTTTGTGAAATGAAAGGGAAATGCATTTCTAAGTATCTTCTACTTAACCTGTGACAAATTCATTTAAAACCCTTCCCTAAAAACAACCAGTTGTCATAGAAAGCTAAATCTTCTATGGAAACAATTACAATGTTGACAGGGACAGAAATGTCAATCTTGGGAACAAAAGATAAATTAAAGAGGCTTAATTAACTGAACCACTAAAAGTATTCCTTTTTTTTTTTTTTTTTTTGGTGTGTGTGTGTGGGGGGGGTAGAAGACCAGTGACAGGGAGCTCAGCCATCCCTTTGAAGCAAAGCAATTCCTTTGAAAAAAAAAAAGGAAGAAACCATTTAGTCAGCTAACAGCTGTGGGGTATGCAATGTGTGGAATTCTAAGTGTTTTCTTCCTTTTCTAGGAGAATATTTCCAATACACATTTAGGGGAGTCAGGTTCCTACCCTGCCTTATCACCCGATAACAACTGCTCCTCTAGGGTCCTATTATACACATATCCTTCATAAATCGAACAAATCAACCAATGGAGCATAGCCGGCAATAACTACAGACAACCCCAAGCTTTAGCTGGTGTTCTGGTTTTTGAAGTGTTCTCTCATAGGTTTGATCTTGATCTTCACAGTGATTCTGTGAGACACAAGGGAAGTGTCATTACTTCCATTTGATAGATGCGGCCCAGAGTGGTTAAGAATCTTGGCCATGAAAGTGAATTACAGACTTGACGACTAGAACCCAGAACCTCACCTGAATATGGTGCTCTTCACCCAGGCTACTTTTGAAGCACATAGTTTTATCCAACTGCAAAGATGTTAAAAGTCTGAAGTGTTTTCTGATTTTAAATGGTTTTAAATTTTAATTTTCTGATTTTAAACAAGACAGATTTCACATCTTGCTAAGTATGTTAAAATGTATCATCACCTTTTGTCCTTCAACTTCTAAATACATCCTAATGCGGTTACAAAAAACTTTGATTTAACTAATAAATATAGCAAAGATCTTAAAAGAATTCATTTTCAGTACAGGACAGGTTATGTCAATTTCTCTTTTCTTTCTCTCTATTTTTGTTGTTAAGACAACCTTTTTTAACCCAAAGATTTTTAAAATGGGAACCACATCTTGTAGAGATCTGTAGATAGAGTTCAGGGGGTCAGGAAACTAGTCTTTTTTTCCCCACTAACTGCAAACTGAAATCTAGCAGTTTCTTTGATTATTTATTCACCAGACTACCAAAGGGGATATCTTGACATTTAAAAAGGTCTGCTTTAACCAAATATTTTATTGATGCTTTCTGCCCTATATCACTGTCTCTTCCTAATGGTGGAATATGAGCCTCTCAAATATGTCCCTTCCTCAAAATCAAATAGTCTAAGAAAAAAAAATCAATGCACTTACCATACATTGGGGATGTATGCCTCATTTCACATCTGTAGTCCACCACCCCTTTGCCTGCTCCTCCTCAATACACTGAAGTTAAGGGTCAGACTTTCCATTCATTCTCCTAACCCCTCCTTCAGCAGAGTTGTAAGCTTCTTCATGTAAAATTTAAGCAATCCCTCTGTATAACAGTTACTGTTTAGAAGTCTATTTTAAATAACCTATACTTGTTCCTTTGATTATATTTTCTACTGACACCACCCATTTTACTCAGCTTCCAAAAGGACTTTACCATATGATGTATATATATTCAATAAATATGCTGTATCTAAAATTCATCCCAGCTCAGATTTGAACTACAGACATGAAAACAATGGCAACACTTAAGAATTGTGCATGTGGAGTTACAGGATGATGAAGCTGGAAGAGGAAAAGTGAAAAGCTCTCTGAACTGGCAGACAAGATAGCACTTTTTTGCATTTTCCTCATCATAACCATACATCTATATATTGGGGGAAAATTATTACTCCTGAATTCAAGTCAAAAGTTAGCAATTTGGAGAGATACAAAGTGAACTGTTCTCAAAGTCACTATTCTTTTCTCTCATCTACAGATCACTATAAGCACTTTGAATTTTTATGCAGAGCTTGCATGTTAGACTGCAAGCTCACTGTTAAGGATAAGGAACTCTTCCCAGAGGTAAGTAAGCAAAAGAACAGGTGGGCTAAGATACAGAAGGAATGATCCTAAGTAGCATGCAATCATATATTAAGGGATGACCATTACACTTTTCTCATATCCAAAATATGTATATAATTTAAAGTTAATTTGTATATAAACCAAACATATAATATATGTATACAAAAATTCCATTTATTCACTACCAACAGCTAAAAAAATATGCTTTTCTAAAGATAGAATAAGAGTCTGTCAGGGCTGGCTGGGTCCTTCCCTTGCCCAATATAATAGGAATGTTATAGAATCCAATCCTTACTTCATGATTATAAGTCATATTTAGCAGCTGTAGCTTCAGACTTACATATCATATAAGTCAGCTCCTAGAAATCTGGTTTAGAAAATAACCCATTCTGGGAGCCATTTTAGAACTGGAAAGGCCCCCAATTTCTTTTTTTTTTTTTTTTCACGAGGAAACTAAGGCCATTTTCATGTGATTTAGAAGCTTAATATATATGTATATCACACACTCAAAATTAAGAGTTAATTGTACTAGAATTTTGTATGAGTCAATCTTCAAATTGGTTTTAACATGATACAAAAGAAAAGTTCAGACATTTTAATAAACTGGCAATATAGCTAACTTTTAAGAAATTACTCATTACTATTTAAGGCAAAAATAAAATAATTGCAAATAACTGAAGGTTTAAACATAAACCATACAAGTAAAAACCCTTAAAGTAAACTTTTATTTAATCTGAAATGTAAACTTTTTGACTATATAGAGATTATCAAGTCAGAATTGCATATTGGATAAGATGCTAGAATTGGAAGTAGGAATACCTGATTTTTTCCTATCCATTTCTTTGAAAATTTATAGGTTGTATATAGACTAAAATTCAAACAGTTAACCACAATATTTAAATAAGCATAACATTCTCATTTCTCAACCATCCCGGATAAATGGTAGTTTATCCTGTATATTTAAAAACTGACCCTATACATAGCTGCAACTAGTTTCTGTGCTCCATCTTTTGGAGGAATTTGATAAGGTAGTTTTTTTATGTCCAGATACTCTCTTGGTCTTTCAAGGGATGGAATAGGAATGGGGAAGTGAATGTATGATTTCCTTTGTATAGGGCAATTCCTGATGTGGAAGTTTCCTCTACCAATACTGGTAGCATACATAGTCTATGCAATCTTAGAAAGTTGCCTAGAACACTGAGAAATTGAGTGATTGGCTCAGGGTCACAGAGTTCCAGATGGGATATAAAAATTACTTTCTGTGAAAGTGGCCATAGTACTGGACCTATTTTTTTTTTAATGAGGAGTTGTGCCCTACTGAGGAGCACCCATCTTGGGGTGCTCTGTGTTTACAGATATCAGAATACTTGGAGAGGGAAAGTTAGGGGTGCTCACCACACCTTTTGAAATCCTAGTGATCCAGGAGACCTGTGGCTAGCAAACTGGCTAAAATCATTTAGGAATCTGACTACAGTGTTTATTCAAGTGTGTATTGGTAGGGCATTAGCATAATAAAGAAAATTAGATATTGGAAGGATCACAGAATCTTAAGAGTTTGGAAGGTATTGTTAGTGAAGAAATATCACTTCTACCATATCCTTAATTACTCAAATAATTCTGGGAACGGTAAACCATCTCATGAGACAGTCAGATTCTGTTCCCCGACAGCTCATTGTTACAATGAAATGAGTAAGACCCTGGTTCACATTTCATGTACTACTAAAAAATAAAGGAGGAAAAGTGTTTTTAAAATCTTGCTCAAATGATAATTCACTTTTCATTTTCTTTCTTTAACTAATTAGAGCAGGAGTCAATCAACTTTATATGAAGACATGCCAAAGACATAAATCACTGGATCATAGACTTACAGATGCAAGGGATATTAAAGGTCATCTTTAGTCCAAAACTCTCATTTATAGTTAAAGAAACTGAAGTCCTCCCTAACAGGTCAATAGACTTGCCTAAATTCACACAAGGAATAAGTAACACTGTTGTGTTGTGTGTCTCACATCTGAGAATATGGAAAGTAACTAGACTTCAAGGAAACTCTAGAGCAGGATTTTGGAATTGAAGCAGCTGGGTCAGAATCCTGATTCTCTTACTCCCTATCTGTGTGATCTTGGGGAAGTGAATACATGTCCCTGGGCAGAGAAGGGCTTCCCTATTTGACATGAATTGCAGGGGAAACTGAAAAGCAAAAAGGCCAAACCAGCATCTTATTATTATTACTATTATTATGGCCATTATACCACAATATTTTCCAAATTAATACACAATACGATATAAAATGTCACAAATGTTGAGGATCTATTTTAAAAGGTGGGAAGAAAATATAATGAACTCTTCACAATCATGACAAAGGGGAAATACCTTAATCAAACAATGAACAGAGGTGATCATAAGAAATAAAATAGATAATTTCCATTATGCAAAATTGAAAAGCTTTCTCAAGATAGACATGTTACAAATTGCTCCAAATCACTAATAATAAAACAATACAAATTAAGTAGCTCAGATGTTTTACCTCATTCCCAACAAATTGGAAAGATATTAAAAACCAGAAATAATCGATGTGACAAGGGCTGCAGGAATACAAGCACTCAAATATAGTGGTGCTAGAGCTGTGAATTAATTAACCATTCTGGAAAGCAATCTGGAATTATACGAGAAAAGATTGCTCAACAATTTGACCCTGAGATTCCACTGCTGTGTATATATATCTCAAGAAAGTTAAAGACAGAAGGAAAAAAAAATCCCATATACCAAAATATTCATACATAGTAGCACTTATTATGGAGGCAAAGAAATTGAAAGAATGAGAGCATTCATGGATTGATTAATGAGTAAAAGTTGCTGTGGCACATGAATGTAATGAGATATTACTGTACCATAGGAAACAACAAAAATGAGGAATTAAGTGAAACACATTGAGACTTGTGTGAACTGATAGAGACCAAAGTAAGCAGAACCAACAAAGCTATGTACAACTTTAATAATGTAAACAAAGGAATGATGAAATGAAGTGAATGCTGTGTGACATAGGAGTCATTCTTCATTCGGTAGAAGAAATGAGGAAATGCAACCCAATCTTTTGATTGTAGAGGGTAGGGTATTAGGCGTAGAATGTTGTACAGAGTTAGATATGGTCCAGGAGTTTGTTGATTTTATTTATATTTTCTTGTTCTCTATGACAGGGGAAAGGTTCGTTGAGAGCAGAATGAAAGTGGGGGGAAGGGGGGAGTGTAGCAAGAAATGACTGTGATATAAAAAACAAAATGCACAGAGACAAAGCCAGGATGGTCAAGTAGCAGAAAGAAGAAGAATAAACTCTCCTTCAAAATTTTTCCTATCAGATCTAGAAAATACACCAGACCAAACTTCATAGGGAAACCCAAGAGACAGTCAGTGAGAACAATCCTTGCTTGTTCTAGCCCAAGTTGCATAGACAGAGAGGTCTGTGAACACTGGGGATAGGGTCTGAAGCAAAGCACCACTCAAAGAACATTACAACCCAGAAAAGTGGTGCAAGGGTGGAGGGTGGAGGGCAGAGGTGTCTCAGATCCATAGAGTACCCCCAGACTCATACCAGGGTAACTAAGAAAGGACAGGTGTCAGTTGGCAGCTTTTTTACCCATTAGTCAGTTCTAGGTCACAGATCCAGGTTTGACCTGTGCCCCATTTTACCCCCTAGATCAGACCCTATTAGAGAAATAAGTGATATGACTTAGACCCTAAAGGGAGCACGTACTCATTTCCAGTTTCTATCATAATCTGAAGCCTGTAGAAGAAAAGAAGCAAGAACAATGGAAGACAGAATTGGAAATCTACAAAATCTTGTCCAAGCAACATTTTTGCTAAAAATTAGAATAGACTAAATATAATACCATGATAAAAAGCAAACAACTAAAATAAAGTCAAAAAACAAAAGGTATCTATCTCATTTTAAGAGGCATCATCTTGTAAGGCTGTAAAAAGCAACTGACCTGGAAAATAGGAGGAAAAATTTAAGAATTATTTGAACTACCTGAATAGAATCAGCAAAAGAAGAGCCTAAACATCATATTTCAAGAAATCTTAAAGCAGTGATCTCTTAGAACCAGAGGACAAATTAGAAACAAAGAATCCCCATTACCTCCTTAAAAACATTTCCAAATGAAAACAATCTAGGTTAATGTTGAGTGAGATGAGCAGAACCAGAATAACATAATACACCTTAACAACAACATTGGGTGATGATCAGCTTTGATGGACAGACATGCTCACTCCCTCAAAGCAATGATCAGGGACAATTTTAGGGGATCCATGATAGAGAATACCATCTGTACCCAGAGAAGGAACCATAGAGTTTAAATGAAGACCAAAGATTATGTTCAATTTTTTTAAAATCTGTCATATATTACATAATTTTGTTATCACTAATATTTTCTTTCTTCCTTATGGATGATCAATTATGATGATCAAGGCATATCATAGAAACAAATGTAAAGATTATAACAGACTGCCTTCTGTTGGGGGAGGGAGGAGGAAAGGGAGGGAGGGGAAAAATTGTCAATATCAAAACCTTGCAATAAAAATGATTGGTAGAAATTATTGTATATAACTGGAAAACAAAAAATCTTTACATAATTAAAAAACAGCTAGGATCATGATAGACAAACACTCGAGCTTTCAGGTCAAAAGAAAAATATTGTAGGCAGTCAAAAAGAAAGAAAGTACTGAAAAAACACAGCTTTTCACACTATTTAGCACTATTAATACACACATTATTTAATGCACACACTATTTAATAACCACTACTGTAAGGAAGTAGAGAGCTTAGAATATCATAATCCAGAAGGCAAAGGATTTAGGTTTATAGTCAAGAGCAACTTACCCAGTAAAATAATATTTACAGAAGGGAAAATGGGACTTAACTGAAATATAGAACTTCCAAGTATTTTTGATGAAAATATCAGAGCTAAGTAGCATCTCTGAAGTTCAAACACAGGAGTTGAGAGAAACATAAAAGGTAAAACCAAACAAACAATGATATTGAACAAAACATGGAGATGATGCATGCTTCTTCATTGAACCATTTCATCATCAGGAGTCACAGAGGGAGTCTAAGTAGAAGTAACAGTGGAAGTTTTGGTAATGGTTCTGTCATGTTTTTATTACCTTAAGAGGGGAAAGAGAACAAATGAAGTGAGAAAGGATAAGGAAGGATAGGAAAAATTATCTCACATAACCCAGGTACACCAGCAGATATCTACACAATAAGAAGGAGGTAATGCAGTTACTGACACTTGAACCTTACTCTCAAATGAACAGATAAAAACTATCCACTTCCTGTCAGAGAGATGAAGGACCAAGAGTGCAGGATGAGATATGTTTTAGGACATATCCAATTAAGAAATTTGTTTTGCTTGAATAGACATGCTTATAACAGGATTTTTTGTTTTTCTTTGATTCTTGACTAGGGGAGAAGTTGATTTTTGCCGATTTAAAAAAATATGTAAGGGGCGGCTAGGTGGCGTAGTGGATAAAGCACTGGCCTTGGAGTCAGGAGTACCTGGGTTCAAATCCAGTCTCAGACACTTAACAATTACCTAGCCGTGTGGCCTTGGGCAAGCCACTTAACCCTATTTGCCTTGCAAAAACCTAAACAAACAAATAAATAAATAGATAGATAAATAGATAAATAAATTTAAAAAAATGTAGTTTTTCAAACAAGTACCAAAATCACTTAAGGAAAATAAAAAATGAGGATGTTAGAACAGATAATTTCTAAGGTCCCTTCTGGGTCTAGTTTCTAATATTGCTGGAATTATCATCCCAGTCACTGAAAATTCAGAGGCAAATGGAAAAACAATCTTGGGTTCTCATAATGGGACTTGTAAGTTTTGTCACAGTGGGGGGAAATTCTATGATTTAGCAGATAAGCCAGGCCTTCTTCATTCAAGTCTAATACACTACCCACTATACTATGATTCTACTACTAAATCATATACCTGGGGGGGGGGGGGGGGGCGCGCGCGCGCGCGCGCGCGCGCGCGCGCGCGGGGATGGTGTGGATTGGATAGAGCAGCCTATGGATTGGGCTATGACCTTGGGCAAGTAACTCACCCTCTGCCTGCTTCAGTTTCCTTAACTGTAGTGAGAATAATAAAAGCACTTTCCTCCCACAGTGGTTATGGGGATCATTTGAGATAATATTTGTAAAGTGCTTAGCAGAGTTCCTGATACCTGTGGACACATAATTAATACTTATTCTCCTCTCCTTCCCTATTCCAAAATCAAAATTAAAGCCTGCAAAGTCTCTCAGTTCTTTTTGAGTACAATCGAGTGTGTGACGAAGAAAATTTTATCTTTTCTATTGAGTGAGTAAAATGTACAAATAATTCTTCTGAATCCTATGTTATGTGATTTTGTCAGTCTTATACAATGGAGAACAGTGTTTGCTTATTCTCATGGAGTGCCCTGTCACAATGATTTACCAGCTAAAGTGGGAAGCTTTAAATAATGCTACTAAAAAAACCACCTTGAAAATTAACATGTTATAAATGGTATTTTCCTTTGAGAGCTACAGTGGCTTTTATTGTTTTTCTACTTAGGCAAATAATAGAAGAATGAGCATACATTGCTTCCAAGCAAATATTTCCTTTAATTATGATTTCTTTATGTTTTTACGTCCTTTAATTTCCTTTAAAAATAGCAACTGGACTTTTTGTGGCAAGAAAGAACATGGAAAAGCATATGCTCATCAATTAGGAAATGGCTAAATAAATTGTAATATATTAAATGTAGTGGAATATTCCCATACCTTAAGAGACAAAGAATATAAAGAATACAGAGAAACATCAGAAAAGTTTTATGAACTGATGTAAAGTAATCAGAACCAAGAAAACTATTTATACAATGACGATGAAAATGTAAATAGAATGAATGGAAAAAATAAAATCAAAACAGAAAGCTGTAAAATTATAATGACTGCATCTAATCTCAAAGCAGAGAGATAAGAATGCATTCCCTTCCCTTCTTTTCAGAGATAAGAGACTATAGGTGTGGAATACTGCATATAATGACTAAGTTGAATGATGAATGATAGTTTTCCTTAACTGATTTTTTCCCCTTCTATTTACTGTTTTTAAGGGGTTGACTTTTTTGGGAAGGAAAAATTGAGAAATAAATTGATATAAAAACAAAAAGGATCAGAAATTAAAAACAAAAGGATAAAGTCATTCTGTGGAAGTTTATCTGAATCAAGGGTTTCCTAACCTGAAGCTAAATAGATAGAAACATGAACAATTATGCAATTGGAAACCAAGTAGTAAGTGGACCTAAGAGAAACTTCTCTTAAATAATACTTTTAGATTTAGAACTAGAATGGACACACAGAGGTCATTAAATATAACCCTTCATTTTAAAGAATAGGGAAACTGAGGCCCAGAGAGGTTAATGACAAGAATCACATAGCTAGTAAAAATATCTGAAGCACATTCTGAGTTTAGGTCTTCCTAATTCTAATTCTAGTATTCTTATCTATTATAACTTATACCAACTGAACTGGGAAATGAGTGACTATTTCCATCCAAAAGAAATAATCAATGAGAAAAGTTATATAATTGAGCTGCAAAATACACTCATGGAAACATAGCTTGACAGTATTTCTAGTTCAATATGAATCAACATCTAAAGAACATTTTCTGACAGTTTGTGTTATAAATGTTCCCCTTGGCTGCACCCATTTCCTGCTCACACCCTGAAAAGAGATGAGTTGCTGGGGAAAAGGTGGTTCTAGTAGCAAAAAATCTAGAACTGGAAGGGATTTTTGAGCACATCTAGACCTAAGGCCTCATTTTACTGATGAGGAAACTGAGGTTCACTGAGGGGAAATGACTTATCTGAGGTCATAGCAGGGGCAAATAGTTGAACCAGGATACTGAAATTGTCTTCTGACTCCAAACCAGTATAGTATAAGGGGGCAATTGGTTAGAGTGTCAGCCTTGATGTCAGGAGGACCTGAGTTCAAACCTGACCTCAGACACTCACTAGTTGTGTGACCTTGGGCAAGTAATTTTACCCTGATTGCCTCACATCCAAGACCATCTGCAGGTATCCTGATACATATCTAGCCACTGGACCTAGATGACTTTGGAGGAGAAAGTGAGAAAGTGATTTAGCACTGCCCCCCTTCACTCTAATCCAAATCATGTGCATGTCATGACAAAGGACAAACATCATCATCATAGTATAAGGTAACTAGTAGCTGTAACAGATTTGGAGTCAGAATACATGGGTCTCTAATACATGGGTTCAAATCCTTTCTCTAATACTTTCTAGCTACATAAGCCCTGAAGAAATTTGTTCATCTCTCTGGGCCTCAATTTACTCCTCAATAAAATAATAATAACAATAATAAAATAATAATCCACATAACACCTATTCACAGTTATTGTGAGGTTCAAATGAAAAAATATATGGAAAGTATTTTGCAAATTCCAGTAATTTAAAAAAAATGTAGAACTCAAAATCTCCCCCCCCAAAATGATTGTTGCAATATATCTTTATATGTGTTGGAAAAATAAATAAATTTATTTTAAAAAGAAAAAAATGCCAGTAATCATTATTACTCTTCCTAGTCATATCACTAGCTATCAATGTGAATGGGGGAAATTGAAATTTTATAAGCTATAGAGTGTCTAAAAGACCAATTATCTCAGTTAAAAACAAAATGAAGTAAGAATTTTCAATTCAATTTTTCAATTCACTTTAAAATGGGGTCAGATGGAGAGGTCCCTCTTCCTATAAGCAAGTAAAACTTCCACCTTTGCAGTTCTGTAAATTGTCAAGACAAAATTTTCTCCAAGTCAGAGCTGCAGGGCTCTCCCAAAGAGGCTACACATCACTTCTGTGACAGTCACATTGCACCAGCCTAAGGACAAAATCAGTCCCTAAACCCTGCACAAAAGGACATAAAAATGAGGCTCTGAGGCACATCAAGTTATTCTACTGTGGACATTTAACATCTAGATCTTACTCATGCAAAATGGTCTCTGACATTCAAGTACCAAAAACAGCATACTTAGATTATTCATAGCACCAAAATGGTAGGAAGGTTATTCTTATTCTCTCTTACCTCTACTTTCTTACACTATTTATATCCACCAGGTAAAACTTTATTTTGATTCCACTAATATGGAATTTATGATTATTTGATTTAAGCTGGGCTGCCACTTAGGTCTGTATTAGGGGATAGGGACTGGACTTGTGATTTCATTGACATGGGGAATTCTTAGGTGAGGAAATTTTCTCTACTTATTCAATTTGGCATCTTCTTTGAAACTTATAGACTTGGAGCAGCTACATGGTACAATGGATAGAGTACCAGCCCTGAAGTCAGGAAGACTTGAGTTCAAATCCAATTTCAGACACTTACTAGCTGTGTGACCCTGGGCAAGTCTCTTAATCCCAAATGCCTCCCCAAAAATACCTCCACCCAAAAAACTAGTCTTAGAGAGTTTCATAGAACACTAAATGTTAAATGGCTTCCTCAGGTTCACATAACTAGTATGTGTCACAGAAGACTTTACCTAATATCTTCCAGAGTTGTAGGCTAGGTCTCTATTATACTACACTATCTTTTATTTCCTATCTGCATTACCTGAAAAGAAAGGGTTTGCTGACAAACAAAATTAACACGGGGAAAAACATGTTGACAAAAAAGTTATTTCTAGCTTTTAGCGATTTCAACTAAGTGCTTTATCATTTACAAATCACTTTCCTTATTTCACCCTTGTCAGACTATCTTCTTCACTTTTTTACTGGCTCTGCTATTGACTCTCTAGCCTCTACCACCTCTGAAACAATACTAGCCTAATCCCTTGGAAGATGCCTCTTTCGATCCCTCTCTGATTGATGTGATCCTGTCTGGCAGTCTTTCTTGAAGGGCCTGGGCCATCCATGATGTTTTTCTGTCAACTCCATTCCTGACAAGTCCATTTTTCTCCTTCATGAATATTCTTCATCCTTTCAACTCTCTTTTATATGTTGTTTTCTTCCATTAGAATGCAAGCTCCTCGTTTGGGGGGGTGGGGGGTTGTATTAGTATGGCACCTGAGTGCTTAATCAATATTCTACTAAAACACTAACCAATTACATCTCTCTCTCTCTTTTTTTTAGGTTTTTGCAAGGCAATGGGGTTAAGTGGCTTGCCCAAGGCCACATAGCTAGGTAATTATTAAGTGTCTGAGGTCAGATTTGAACTCGGGTACTCCTGACTCCAGGGCCGGTGCTCTATCCACTTCAACACCTAGCCGCCCCCAATTACATTTCTTTTAAACACAGTTCTATTTCTCTGTCTCTCTCTCTCTCTCTCTGTCTCTGTCTCTGTCTCTCTGTCTCTGTCTCTCTTTTCTCTCTCTCTCTCTCTCTCTCTCTCTCTCTCTCTCCAGGTCAGTTGCTATTTCCTCAATACAACTTCCTCTGATTTCCCCAGTTAGAAGTGATGCTTCTATCCTCAAACCTAGAGCCACTGTTTGACTTCTCCTACCTGATTAACTATTTTATAGAATATACTTTAGAGCATGGGAAAGAGGAAACTTTTTTCTGCCAAGTGTCATTTGGTTATTTATAACATCTTTTGTCGGTCATATAAAATCATCAACTTAAAGATTGGCCTGCTTTATTTCATCAAACATTTAATTAACTCACCCCTAAAAATAAGTTCCTAGATTTACTGAATTTTGAATACAGCCTTCAGTTGGTGTGGCAGCGCCAGACCAAATGACTTTGTGGGCCATAAGTGGTCCTTGGGGCAGACATTACCCTCCTGCTTTAGAGCCATAAATTGATGTTCTTGGTCATATCTGACTCAAGCTAGTCCCCTCAATAGTTTAAGTTTGATAGTGAAACATAATGCGTCACTCCTAGATCATCTAATAGTTAACAAAGGAAATAAACCTATATATAGTAGGAGAAAGGAAGGTTTCAGTGTCCTTGAGTTGAATCAGCCAAACAAATTTCCCTTGTCTAAACTGTAGATTACCAAGTATCAAAGAAAATGGCAGTAGTTCCTTATGGATAGTCTGAACTTGAGTCAGTCAATAGTCGGTCAATAAACATTTATTAAGCATTTATTATGTAAGCCAGGCACTTTGCAAAGTGCTGAGAAAGGCAAATGACATAACTTGCTCTTTCTTTTTTACAGTTTTTTGTTTGTTTATTTTATTTATTACAATAATCTTGTGGTGAGAGTAATTGTAATATCTCCCCCCCCAAAAAAGGTGAGAAACCTCAAGATCAAAGAGAGAGAGAGAAAAAAGTATACTTCAGTCTGTGTTCAGATACCAATGGCTCTGTCTCTGGAATGAGTTGCCTTCCACATTAGAGCCACCAGCAAAGTTGCTTCAATATTTTTCCCACAGTTGCTATCATTAGTTGTATTTCCCCTCCATGCTATTCCTCCCCACTCTCATCTCTTCTATTCTCTCTCTCCTTTCATCCTGTCCCTGTTCAGAAGTGTGTCTTATCTGAGTACCCTCTCCCACAATCTTCCCTCTCTTCTATCACCTATTCCCCCCTCCCTCCCCCATCCCCCCTTATCACATCCTTTTCCTCTCATTTTTCTCTAGAGTAAGGTAGATTTCCTCACCCTATCAAGTGTGTATGTTATTTCCTCTTTGAGCCATTTCTGATGAGAATTCCCCCTCTCCTTCCCCTGTTCCACTCCATTGTCAAAGCTTTTTTTTTGACTTTTATTTGAAATCTCTTAGCCCCTTCTTCCTCTCTTTTCTCTTCCTCCCAGTACTTTCCTTTATTACCCATTAACTCCATCTTTTTACTGTATTATACCATTATATTCAGCTCCTTCTTGTGCCTTGTCTATATGTGCTCCTTCTAGCTGCTCTTATAAATGAGAAAGTTCATATGAGTTATTAATATCTTCTTCCCATGCAGGAATACAAACAGTTCAACATCATTAAATTCCTCATGGTTAGTCCTTCTCCTCCACCCCCTCTATGGTTCACCTGAGTCCTGTACTTGGATATCAAACTTTCTGTTCAGCTCTGGTTGTTTCAGTAGGAAAGCTTGAAAGTCCCCTGTTTCATTAAAAGTCCATCTTTTCCCCTGAAAGAGGATGTTCAGTTTTGCTGGGTAGTTGATTCTTGGTTGTAAGCCAAGACCTTTTCCCTTCCAGAATATCATATTTCCAGCCCCACGAGCCCTTAATGTAGATGCTAACAGATCCTGTGTAATCCTGACCATGGAGTCACAGTAGTTGAATTGTTTGTTTCTGGCAGCTTTTAGTATTTTCTCTTTGACTTGGGAGTTTTGGAATTTGGCTATAATATTCCTGGAAGTTTTTCTTTTGTGATCTCTTTCAGGAGGTGATTGTGAATTCCCTCAATTTCCCTCTGCTTCTAGGATCTCAGGGCAATTTTGCTGTATTATTTCTTGAAAAATGAAATCTAGGCTCTTTTTCCTGTTCATGACATTCAGGTAGCCCATTAATTTAAAAATTATCTCTTCTGGATCTGTTTTAGAAATGAGATATTTCATATTTTCTTATAATTTGGGGTTTTTTTTGGTAGATTTTTATTTCTTCCTGAGTTCTCACAAGGTCATCAACTTCCTTTAGTTTCATTCTGCATTTGAAGGAATTATTTTCTTCTGAGAGCTTTTTTTATCTCCTGCTTCAGCTGGCCAATTCTGCTTTGTAAGGCATTCTTCTCCTCATTTGTCTTTTGTGTTGCTTTTTTTCATTTGACCTAAATTGGTTTCTAACATATTATTTTCTTCAGTATATTTTTTGTATTTCTTTCACCAAGTTGCTGATTTTGTTTTCATGATTTATCTGTATTGCTCTCATTTTTCCTCCCAATTTTTCCTCTACCTCCCTTAATTGTTCTTCAAAGTCTCTTTTTGAGCTCATCCATAGCCTGAGCCCATTTTCTATTTCTCTTAGAGGTTCTGGATACAGAAGCTTTGATTTTTTTTTCCTCATTTGAGGATGTATTTTGGTCCTCCATGGAACCAAATAACTTTCTGTGCTCCAATTCTTTTTCTGCTGTTTACTCATATCCTCAGCCTATGACTAATTTACTGAACTTCCTAGGCTTTGGGGGGTTTTGGGGACAACCCACAGGGACCTTAACTCCTCCAAGGTATTGTGAGAGTCTCTGACTGCTCTCTTGCCTGTATTCAGGCCTTCCCCTCTGCCTTGTAGCTGTGAGGGGGGTCCCTGCCCGTCTATGGTATGGTTGCCCAAACTGCAACCTGGATCAGGGTGTGGGCATACAGTAGAGTCCTGTACCAGGGAGAGCAGAGAGACTTCTGTAGTCTCCCCTGATCCTCCTTACTGTCTGTAGGCTGCACTCTGGATGTGCTGGGTAGCTCTGCTGACTCCCACTGCAGGTTCTCACTGCAGGGATGCTCTGAGGTCAGAGCTCCACTTGGCACTCACTCTGGTGTAGCAGTTCTCTCACCACCCCTTCCGGTTGTTTCTGATGATTAAACTGCCCCCTCTTCCATGGACTCAGGTGCCTGGCCCAGCTGTGCTGCACTGTGACTGTGCTGCGGCTCTTTCCAACCACTGGTCCCGGTGAAATAGACCTTTCCTGCAGAACTTCTAAGTTGTCTTGGACTGGCAAATTGTATCAGTCTTTCTGTGGGTTCTGCCCCACTAAATTTTTGCTAGTCATAATTTGACGGCTTTTGGAGTTTTGGGGGAAATAAGTTTCTGGGAATTCCTGTCTTCACACTGCCAATCTTGGCTCTGTTCCCCCCCCCCCCAATAAATTGCTCTTAAGGAATTCACAATGAACTGGAGAAGACAACGTGCAAACTATGTAAAAACAAGATATATACAGGATAAATTGGAACATCAACAGAGGGAAGGCACTAAACAACTCGACCCTTTAGTCTCCTGAGCTAATCAAGTTTCTAGGACAGTTTCAATCTCTTTTAAATCAAAACTAGCATAATTTGCACAAAAGTGGAGGTTAGATGATTGTTCCTATCAAACTCTCTAACATCTTTCCATCCTGCACCAAGTCAGATGACCTAGTTTCAAATCCCTGCCACATATTATAAGTCTGGCCTTGAGCAACTCTGTATGGTTCTCTGGATCTCAAATTTCTTACTCATAAAATGGAGTGGTTGGACTAGATGGACTATAAAGTCTCTTCCAACTTCAATCTATGATCCTATGAACCTCTGATATTCTACAAAGAAGGGTCCTGTAGATCCAAGTTATTTTCCTTGCCTAGAGATAGATTAAAGAAAAAATATTTCCGGGGGGCGGAGCCAAGATAGCGACAAGAAGGGATCAAGTCTTAGGCGCTCTCTGATAAAACTCATAAGCTAAGGACTCTGACTAAATTTTCTAGAGACAGAACCAACAAAGGGACCCAGTGAGTCAGTTCTCCTATTCAAGGTAACCTGGAAAAGACCAGAAAGACTCTGCTCCCTGGGGTCAGAGGAGTAGCCCCCCAGAGGGAAAGAAGTTCAGCCTCCTGGAGGCAGCCCCAGGGTGCTGGGAGCCAGCTCACAGCAGCGGGGGAGTCTCCTGAGCTGTACCCCGAGGAGCACCGAGCACAAATTGGGGGAACAGCGGGGGACCTCTGCCAGAGTGAGCACGTGGAGCCCAGACCCCAGGGCACACAGCTTGGTCTTTCTGCAGCCCAGAGCCAGAAACAGAAGCAGGCGGAGCTGGTAAGCAGGAGCCCCCAGGGCATGAGCCCATTGAACCTAGGGAGGGGAGTGAAGAGAGACTGCAGAGCTCTGTCCCTGGAACAGGAATCTGGGGCTCTGACCACATTCAGAATCTGATTGCAGTCTAGGCCCGCCATAGAACAGCAGGGCCCCCCACCTCAGCCCCATGGCAGAGGGGGGTGCTTATGGTCATTCACAGACCAGGAGGGAGGACAGAGCCTCACACACTGAGACCCTTGTGGGAGTGTCCCAAAAGCTCAGGAAGCACCCCCCTAAACAGGCTTAGGCTGGGAATATGAGCAAGCAGAGAAACAAAAGGAAGACTGTTGAGAAATATTTTGCAAATGAGCTCAAGAAGGATCAAAACACTCAGTCTGAAGATGAGGAAGCACAAGCTCCTGCATCTAAAGACTCCAAGAAAAACAGAAATTGGGCTCAGGCTATGACAGAGCTCAAAAAAAAGACTTTGAAAATCAAATGAGGGAGTTGGAAGAAAAACTGGGAAAAGAAAGGAGAGAGATGCAAGAAAAACATGAAAATGAAGTCAGCAGCCTAGTCAAGGAAATCCAAAAAAATGCTGAAGAAAATAGCATGCTAAAAACCAGCTTAGGTCAAATGGATAAAACAGTTCATAAAAGTTATTGAGGAGAAGAATGCTTTAAAAACCAAAATTAGCCAGATGGAAAAAGAGATAAGAAAACTCTCTGAGGAGAACAAATCCTTCAGACAAAGAATAGAATTCAGGGAGATTGATGAATTTACCAGAAATCAGGAATCAATACTTCAAAACAAAAAAATGAAAAATTAGAAGAAAATGTGAAATATCTCATTGAAAAAACAACTGATATGGAAAACAGACTTAGGAAAGATAATTTAAAAATTATTGGAATACCTGAAAGTCATGATGAGGAAAAGAGCCTTGACATCATTTTCAAAGAATTACTACAGGAAAATTGCCCTGATATTGTAGAAGCAGAGGGCAAAATAGAAATGGAGAGAATCCACCGATCCCCTAGAGAAAGAGGTCCCAAAAAACCAACCCCTAGGAATATTATAGCCAAGTTCCAGAACTCCCAAGTCAAAGAGAAAATATTACAAGCAGCCAGAAGGACACAGTTCAAATATCATGGAGCTGCAGTGAGGATCACACAGGACTTAACAGCAGCTACATTGGAAGCTCGTAGGGCTTGGAATACAATATACAGGAAGGCAAAAGAGCTTAGAATGCAGCCAAGAATCAACTACCCAGTAAGGCTTAATGTCCTCTTCCAGGGAAAAAGATGGACTTTCAATGAACCAGGGGAATTTCAAATGTTCCTTTTGGAATGGCCAGAGCTGAACAGAAGGTTTGATCTTCAGATATAGGACTCAGGTGAAGCATGGAGATTGGAGGAGAGGTGGGAAATATGATGGACTTAATAAGGATGAACTGCGTGTATTCCTGCATAGAAAAATGACACTGATAATACTCATATGAACCTTCTCAGTTAATAGAGCAGGTAGAGAGAGCTTTTATAGTTGAAGGACAGGAGAAAGCTGAATTCGAAGATAAAATATGGTGTAAAAATGGAGTCAATAGAAAAAAAGGGAAATGGAATGGGAGAAAGAAAAAGGAGAGGGGGAACAGTTCAAGATATTGCACGTAAGATTTTTTTTATTACAATGAGCTATTGCAATGATTTGGAAGCAGGGGAGGCAAGGGGGAATGAGGGAACCTTTGCTCTCATCAGAGATGGCTAGGAGAGGAAACAGCATATATACTCAATGGGGTATAGACGTCTGGAGTCAGAAGGAGGGGGGAGCGGGGGAAGGGATGGGGATGTGAATAAAGGAGGAGAGGATGGATCATGGAGAGAGAGTGGTCAGATATAAAACATTTTCTTTCTTACTTCTTGCAAGGGGCTGGGATTGGAAGGCCTGCCCAGGACTATAGGGCCAGGTGGATTCTGGGCCTAAGGGGTGGTATGGGAGCTCAGGGCTTCTTGGCCCCAGGACCAGGGATCTGTCTGCTGCGCCACTCAGTGACCCTACAGCAGAGTCAGAGTGAAAGGAGAGAGAAAATATAGTACATGGTAGTGGAGAAATATGAAAGGAGGGAGTTGCGATCAGCAATGGTAACGGTGGAAAAATATGGAAGTAACTTTTGTGATAGACTTATCATAAAGAATGAGATCCACCCATGACAGAGTTGTTGGTTTTGGAACAAAGATTCAAGCACATTTTTTGTTATTATTATTTGGGGGAGGGTGCAGGGCAAGTGGGGCTGGATGGCCTGCCTGGGGCCACATAGCAGGGTGATCTTTGGGTGTCTGGGGCCGGATTCGGACCCAGGTGCTCCTGCCTCAAGGGCCAATGGTCTGTCTGCCACCCAGCCACCCCTACTATTATTACTATTTTATTTTATTTTGGGTCTTTTTTCTTTTTCTTCTTTTTTGTTTTTTGCAGGGCAGTGGAGATTGGGTGGCTTGCATGTCACACGGCTGGGTGATTGTTGGGTTTATGGGGCTGGATATGGGCTCGGGTGCTCGTGGCTCCAGGGCTGGTGCTTCGTCCATTGAGCCACCTGGCCATACCTACAATTATTACTATTTTTTTTTAATTTTAATTTTTTTCTCTCCCCTTTACTTTTTTCACCCAAGCAAGTCTATCTATATTCATGGGGGAGGAGGGGTATTTTGTTTACTTGTAAACAAGAATATTTTATTAATGTAAAAAAACATTTGTACAAAATGAGAATAATAAATTAATTAATTAAAGAAAAAATGTTTCACTAATCTATCTAACATATGTAGTAATTCTCTACAAGTGCTTTCTCTGGTCCATTCACATGAAAAGGATTATTAGAAAACAGATCATAGATCAGAAGCTAAAATGAAAATTCTTGATTACCATTTGCCTGAAGATATAAGTACCTCAAGGACCAGGAATGTTTTACTTTTGACTTTGCATTCCTTTTTGCTCTCAAAAAGCCTGTTCCACTGCAGGCACTAAATTACTTGATCACTGGCTAGCTGATTGATTGTCATCACATAGAAAGCAAGGGCATTGGAACTAGATAGGTAAAGTGTTTATAAATCCTTTACTCTGTCATCAAGTAGTGGTTTTACTCTTTAGCTCCCCTCAACCTTCCAACATTACAAGACTTAAAAAAGGACCATCAAAACTATAAAATTACCCAACAGAGGGAAACACACATAAATTCAACAGCTCAAAGAAAGGGAAGGAGGGAAGGATACATATCCATGATCTCCTTCTTCTCCTTCCTGAGTTCAGGATACTTTCTTACTTTAAATCAACAATTTATTAAACTTCAATTCCTATGACAAAGGTAATTGTCTTCAACATCATGAATGCAAAGACAAAAAATGAATCAGTCCCTTCCTTATGGAGCTTAGATTCTACTTGGGAATATCCTAAGAAGGATAGTAATTAGAAGTATCTCATGGAGGACAGGGCACCTAAATTATACCTTAATGAAAGATAAACCTTCTTATGGGCACACAGGAGAAGGCTGTGAATTCTGAGCATAGAACAGTCTATGCAATGGAAGATGGGATGTCACAAATCATGAAGAAGCAAATTGTGTAAATGCAAGTAAAGTGTAATTGTCCTGGAAAGGTAAATTGAAGCCAGGCAAGAGAAGACTTTAAATGCCAGAAGAACTTGTATTAGAACTTAGAGAAAATGGGAGCCAAAAAAGGCTTAATAAGCAAGGGAATAAATGATATGATCAGATCTGTGCTTTAGGAACAACATATTGATAACTGAATGGAAGAAGCTCTGGGTTCAACTTCTGCCTCTGATATATGTAATGTATTTAACTCTTCATTGCTCCAGGCAACTGTGACTAAGTTACCATATAAGCTGATTGAGTAGCAGGGTAAGAGGAGGAAATGGAGGAAAAGAAAAGAAGAAAAGGAGGAAAGAAAGGAAGAAAAAGAAAGGAGAGAAAGGAGGGAGGAATGTCATAGTGCCAAATACAACATTAAAATAAGAGCTGGAGATGTAAATGATGATGTGATGCTTTTCCTTCCTTCTCAAAGAAGAGCATGGCATCAGGGATGAGGGGGTGCTATGCTAAATCTCAGTTTTTCCTCCAGAACCATCTGGAGGATGGTGGTCAGATATGGATCAGGATGACTGGAGACAACCCTGGATGTGAGGCAATTAGGGTTAAAATGAACTTGTCCAAGGTCACACAGCTTCAAGTGTATGAGGCCAGATTTGAACTCAGGTCCTCTTGACTCCAGGGCTGGTTCTCTATTCACTTTGCCACCTAGTTGCTCTGGAGACCTAAATACAATAGGGAGTTTAACCCCTATTTGGGAATGGTACTTTAGAAGCAGACTCTGAACCACTGACTTGCCTAATCAGTTGAGCTAGTTTACTTCTCCAGTACTATGGCGATATGGCACTATCAATTTGATTACCAAATTCAAAACAGGAATTTGAAAGCCTGGGTAGGAAATAGGGTAGAAAAAGAGTGTAACATGAAGAACAGGATAGATGGCAAGAGAGCCAGGGTGTTGTAATAGGATGGGATAGAATACATGATGGGATAGAATAGTTAGTGGTCTAGATTTGAGGTACTGCTCTGGCTGGAGAGAAACTGGGAAGATGGCAAAATGGTCAAGGAAATACAGGATGGGAGGTGAAGATGGAAGTTCTGTATAATTGGCTGGCCAAGGATAGTATGAGTGGGGTCAAAAGATCTGGCTGATTTAAGAAGGTTGTGGCATGTTTGAAATTCTCATCCTCCAATCCTCAGATAAGCTAGTTCTGCCTCAGGGCAAATAGAGCTGCTCCTATGGGAGATAATCTGTTTAGGAGGTATGTCATTGATTCTGGCAGTGAAGAAGGAAAAGTAGTAGAGTAAATGGTACATCTCTGGTCTTGCCTGATGGTCAACTAAGTAGGAGTCAGTGGAATCCTGGAAGCTAACTGATTATTATAGAGGGAAAATCAAGAAAACCATTACAATAGTCTTGGTGAAAGACTATCACAGAAGCTACCACAGAACTAGGACAGAGATACTGCACATAAAGAGATGGATATGTGCACAAGAAACACTGGAGGAAAAATATACTGATTTTGGCAACTGATTAGACATGGAAAGTGAGGGAAAACAAGAGTCAAAGAAATTGCCAACATTTTGTCCCTGTTAGACTAGTAGGATACCGTGACCATTAAAAATAATGAAATTTGTAGAAACATGTTTTGGGTTGGTGGGGTAAATAGTCATTTGGGAAAGAATGAGTTTAAGAGGCTAGTGGGATATTCGCATTGAGTTGTCTAACAAGCGATTGGAACTATTACACTGAAATTCATGGTAATTTTATGGCTACATATATAGATTTAGGAGTCATCTGCAAGGAGGTTATTAACTAAACTCATGGAAGTTATTAAGATAACCAAGAAAGATACTGTAGAGGGAAAAGAGAAGACCAAGACAAATGGGAAGGACTGGTAGGATGGGTATGAAGAGAACCATGAGAAAGCAGTGTCACAGAAATTAAGGGATCAAAAAACTTTCCAAAAATAATTTTTCTTTACTACATCTTGGATTTTAATAGTGCAGGGACCTTCCAGTGAAGAATTTCTCTACCAATCAAGGAGTATTTATGAAAAACCTACTAGAGATACAAATGCAAAGAACTAAACAGTTCTTATTCACAGGAATGCATGCATTCTAATAGGGGGAGACAAATACATATAACAAATATAAAGTGAATAAATACAAATAAAGTATACAAAGCAAATAGACACAAGGTAATTTAAGAGGGAGGGCATTAGGAACTGGGGAAGTTCAAGAAAGATTTCATCCAAAAATAACAGTTAAGTTGCATCTTAAAAGAAGAGGCTCTATGAGGAAGGAAGGACTATGTTCCAGGAATATTATAGCAAACACAAGGGGATGGCAGATATGATATGTGTAAGGAAAAAGAGAGAAAATCTGTGGGTCTGAATTTGCAGTGGCAGAAGGGATAATGTCCAGTGAATCTGGATAGGATGGTGCTAGGTGATAAAGGACTTAAAGACTAAGCAGATTTATATTTTACCCTATAGGGACTAGGTAAGAACTGATTGACGTAGAAAGGCACATGGTAAGATCTATTTTGGCAGCGGTGTATAGAAAGGACTGGAGCAGTGGAAACCAACCAAAAGACTTGTAATAATTGCGGCTTGAGGTGATGAAGGTCTAAATGAAGGTCTAGCCTGTGTAAGTGCCAAAAATGGCAAGGTATGGCAACCTGATGGGATGAGTGAGGAGTTAAGGTCAACATAGATTGTTTCAAAAGTCTTTGTGTCGTTGTAAGCTAGTAAAGCTTAAAACTTAAAGACTTTGGGGATGCACTGTTTAAAAGTGCTTTCTAATGCAGTGGCACCTTTGCAATATATGGCCTTAGAAAGGACACTGAGAAATTAAATGTCTTGTTCAAAAATCTCATAGCTAGCATGGGTCAAAAGCAGGACTCAAATCCAATTCTTCCTGAGGAAATGCTTCTATTTACTATGCAATGCTATTTCTCAAATAATAAATTACATTTCTAAAAAAGTTTCAATATTTAAACTTCACAAATTCAGGTTGGCCTTTTCCTAGTAGGATTCAATTATTCAGATCTCACTTTATTTGCATTCTCATAAAGGATTTATGATCATATAGTAAAACCTACAAAGATGGTAGACTGAAAAGATGGTGGAGTCAGAAGTCACTCTCCAGCAAAGACAGAGAAAGAAGTTCCTTATCAAGTGGTGATTGAGAAATTAAAGGAAAGGCAACACTGGATTTCTTTTTCCAGTCCATGTTGGCACAGCAAGACAGCCAGAGGATGATGGGCACAGGGGAAGAGTACAGGGTCTAGTTAAGAAGGACCTCAGAGAAGCTGTCTAGCCTCAAACTAAGTCTGGGGCTTGCAGCTGTGTATCCATCTTGGGGAAGACAGACCAGGGGTAAGCCAATTGTTGTGTCACTCTGATCCTATCAGGGTTGTGGGTTCATTACCTCAGATCCTGACAAGCTCAAGTTGCTTGGACCAGGGTCAAGCTTGCAGTTTTAGTTGCTCTGAACTTACAAAGCCTCCCAATCTACTAGTGGGCCAGCAGACTCCACTCAAACTCTGACCAGGATGGGCAAGACTGCAGCTCTCTCACTCAGACTCAGAATCAGAAATGGGAGTCAGTAAAGCTTAGACAGGTGGGGTATCAATTAAATTGCACCCTGCAACATACACTTAGGCTAATGAAAATTAAGGATGCAATATCCTCTCTGACACATTACTTAATACACAGAGGACCAGAACACATACGAAGGGTCACCAGGTAATACCAGGGCCAAACAATGACCCACAGTGGTCCTCCAGAAGCAAATTTTGCCCTATTGACCTCCCAGGCTTCCTTTGAGTCCCCACTAAAATCCCATCTTTTATTAGAAGCCTTCCTCAGCTCCTCTAAATTTTAGTGTCTTTCCTCTCTTAATTACTTCCTATTCATCCGGGATATAGCTTGCTTTGTACAGATTTCTTTGCATATTGTCTCCCCAATTAGACTGTAAATGCCTTGAAGGTAGAGACTGTCTTTTGCCTTTTTTTGTGTGTATCTCCAATGCTTAGCATGGTGCCTCGGTCTTGGCAGGCACTTAATAAATGTTTATTAGTCGATATTGCCTCTGAGCCCAAGACCCAATTAAGGAAATATGACTTGAAAAAATGAAGAAACGAAGAAAATACCACCAATAACGAAATATTAAGAATCAAAAACATAAACCTAGTAGATGAGAATAATTCTAAAACCTCAATTAAAAAATGGAAAGAAAAAAGGAAAAGAAAAAAGCACAGTTTAGACATAACATCAGGTAGAATTTCTAGAAGAAATTAAGCAGGACTTTAAAATTATATTGTAAATGAAATAAAATCTAGAAGAAAAAACTAGAAAACAGAATCCTAGGAAAAAAACAGAAGCATGCTTATTCCATCAGTGCAACAATTGGGAACAATTTTGGGCTGTCTGCAAAGGAGAGTTCCATCTGTATCCAGATAAGGAGCTGTGGAGTTTCAACAAAGTGCAAGGACTATTCCCTTTAATTTAGAAAAAAAAAACAGATATCTTATTGTCTGATCTTGTTACCTCTTAGACTTCTCTTCTCTTCTTTAAGGATATGATTTCTCTGGAATCACACCCAATTTGGATCAAGGTACAACATGGAAACAAAGTAAAGACTGACAGAGTGCTTTCTGTGGGGGGGTGGGAGGTGGGGGGAGGGAAGCAAGATTGGGGGAAAATTGTAAAACTCAAATAATATCTTTAATAAAAATAAATTAAAAAAAACAGAAGCAGATATAACTTCACTCAAATAAATGACAGTTTGAAAATTAGAATGGAACAAATAAAACTCAATGACTCCATAAGACAAAAAAATGCTAGAAGAAAATCAAAAGATTATAAAAATAGCATAAAATGTAAAGTATGTCATAACAAAAAAAAAGAGAATTGGAAAGGATGTCAAAGAAAAAAAATCAGCAGATTCTCTGAAAATCATTACCAAAAAAAACCCTAAATACCATATTTCAAGAAATCAGAAATGAGAAAATGCTTTGGAACTAGTAGATCAGAGTATAAAGTGAAAACACCTGTTATCTCCTTAAATATCCAAATAAAAACTCTCAAGAATAACAGTAAAAATCTAAAACTTCCAGGTCAAAGCACTGCAAAGCTACAAGGGGAAGCATCTGGTCAATATTCCTATGAAGTAGAAGAGAGTTTGAAAAATATTTCAGAAGACAAAAGATAAAATCCCACAACCAAGAATAATATACCTAGAAAAAAATAAGTGTAATTCTATATTTTAAAAAAGTGGATTTTAATGAAGCAGTACAAGAGATGAGAGTGGCAATAGAAGCAGATTGTCTCAAGTAGAATTCTGTGCTAGGCATAGAAAATGAAAGAAAGGAAAAAACCATGAAATTTATAATTACAATTAAAAGCTAGTTTTTTTGCAAAAAAATGTATTAAACAAAAATTGTTACTTCATCTGATTTTAGCAGAGAAAGGGGAAAACAAAACTGCCATTGTCAAAAATGAAAAAAAGGTGATTCAAAATAAATGAAAAAGACATAAAGTAAATTACAGCTACTTTACCTAATTATATGACAATAAAACTAACAATTTTTTTTTGTTTTTTTTTTTTAGGTTTTTGCAAGGCAAACAGGGTTAAGTGGCTTGCCCAAGGCCACACAGCTAGGTAATTATTAAGTGTCTGAGACCAGATTTGAACCCAGGTACTCCTGACTCCAGGGCTGGTGCTTTATCCACTATGCCACCTAGCCGCCCCAAACTAATAATTTAAAGGAAAAGGTTTAATGTTTATAGAAATAAAATACACAGATCATCAGTATGAGAAATAGAGAAATAGAGAATTCAAAATAAGGATTCAAAAAGCTCATTTTCAAAAAAACCCTGCATAAATGTATTCCCAAAGGGAAAAAAAAATAATTCTATCAAATATTCAAAGAATAACAAATTCCAAAAATAAACAAACTCTTTGCAAAAACAGGAAAAGAAGAGATCCTGTCACATTTCTTCCATGATACAAATATGGTTAAGACATATAAATCAGGGAAAGTCACAATAGAAAAAGCAAACTAACACTAATGAATATTAACACAATTATTAAGTAAAATTTTAGGATGATTATATAGGAAGTCTATCAAAAATTTATTTATACTATGAGCTGATTAGATTTATCCCAGGAGTATAAGATAGACAGGTCCAGTATTAGCATATCTGATAAAATGCTAGAAAATAAGTACCGACAAAGAGAAGTAAGATGATCACTTGTTGAAAATAATATAATGACTTGTTTCAAGAATTCTAGACTAAAAATTATTGAAACAACAACTTTTACAGAGTAGCAGATATTTAAAAAAAATGAATATCATAAGCCTTTCTAGGCATTTGTTACCAATAAAATGAACAGTAAGAAATTTTTAAAAATTTCTGTTCAAAATAATTACAAGATATATAAAATATTTGATAATCTACAAGTATGAAATAGAGAAATACAACTACAAAACACTTGACAGAATCGTTGGAGAGCTTTTAGTTGCTATGGTTGGACTAATCAATATAAAAACATGACAATACTATCCAAGTTAATTTACTTTTCCAGTATTATATTATTGATCTGAAGAAACAAAAGGTCAAGAATGGATTCAAGGGGCAGCTAGGTAGCGCAGTGAATAGAACATCAGTCCTGGAGTCAGGAGGACCCGAGTTCAAATTTGATCTCAGATACTTAATGATGACCTAGCTGTGTGAACTTGGGCAAGTTACTTAACCCCATTGCCTTGCAAAAACTAAGAGAGGAAAAAGAATGGATTCAAAAGAAAACTGATTTCCTTAAAGATCAAACAGGGGAATTTTAGAAATTAATAGATTAATAAGGTTTTATTAGCAATCACTATTTATTAGTGTATAATTTAGAATATACATATATCGTTGCTGAAATAGTCACTCATTAAACTAAACTAAATACTATAATGCTTTTTTTTCAAAAAATTAAGTTCCTTTTAGTAAAAGGAGACAGAATCTTGTTCTTCAGCTCCCTGAAGTAAGTTCCTCTTATCAGTCAGTTGTCATTAGTATGATAAAAGTATCATTCCTAACCACAAATATCTGGTTACAAAACAATAATTTATTTTATTTTATTTTTTTTGCAAGGCAATGGGGTTAAGTGGCTTGCCCAAGGCCACACAGCTAGGTCATCATTAAGTGTCTGTGGTCAAATTTGAACTCGGGTCCTCCTGACTCCAGGGCCAGTGCTCTATCCACTGCGCCACCTAGCTGCCCCCAAAACAAGATTACTAAGGCAATCTCACTTTGAAAAGTAGGATGACAGATATGGATGCTAATCCGAATGAGCACTACATTTATTAGTTGCCACAATCAAGAAATGTCCCTTTATACCCCTGAAATGCCCACACTTGAAAAGTTGGCAATAGTATCAAAATATACTCAATTTGCTTCAGGAGGTACCTAGCCTAACCATAAATCAAATGACCTGCCTTATCCAATTGAATTATGGTTAAAAGAAGTTTCTCAAGATTTCTGTGACCTGTAATTCCTCTTTCTCATTATTAAAATGAGCTCTGTAAATCTGTTATTTGTCTCTGACTACTAAGGAGGCAGAGGACTTGATTTGTTGATAACTGCTAGCTTTACAAATAAATTATTCTACTTGGAAGGTTTTGCCTGAGACTTTTCTATTTTAGGTAATAAATCAGTAGAATTAGTGGGAAAATATTTCTAAAAAGTGGATATGAAAAATATCTTACAGTACTACATATCAAACTGCTACAAAGCAGTAAGCAACAGAACTACTTGACACTTATTAAGGAAAAGAGAAGTCAATCATTGGAAAGGAAAAGATATACAACATACAAAAGTAATCAAATATGGGACCACTGTGTTCATTAAAAAAAAAAAAACACCTTACTTTTGGAGCATGGAATCACTAGTTAAAAATAATTCTATAGAAAATTGCAAAGCAGTCTGAGTAGACAACATCTCATATCATATATAAAGATAAGTTACAAGTAGATATATGTCTTAGATAGAAAAGATGACATTATAGATATGTTAGAAGATAAACTTATTGCAACTATGGGTAGGGAAAGAGATCAGGATCAAGCAAACCATAGGGCAGAGTAAAAGAAAAAAACCCCAGACAATTTTGAATTTTAAGACGTGAAATATTTTCAGATAAACAGAATATAGTTAAAATTAGAAAGGGAATAGTTAACTAGGAAAATCTTTTTGCAGGAAGTTTCTCTGTTAAACATTTAATATCCAAGATATATAAGGACAAGCACCATTCAAGGGATACGAACAGGCAGGGCTCAAAGTAAGAAATATAACCTATCAATAACCACATGAAAAAACATTCAATCACTAACAGTAAAGTGCAAATTAATACAATTCTAGAATTTAAGAGAATTGTGGGAATCGAGTAAAGTCATCTTGTAACTTAATTCTGGATCTAGTTCAGTTCCCTTTCTGTTCAATTATGGGTCCAGTTCACTCTGTATTTTGTAGGGGAAAAAAAAACTTTATTCAGTTATGGGAATTGTGAGAAAACTTTAATGTACTATTGCATCCTAGTTCTGTGTGGCTGGGAAGTTGGACCACCTCTACCTGTTGCTTAGAGACCCTTAATAAAGAACCTAGGTTTTGCTGACTAGAAATCCAGTCAGATCCCAAGATTGATGCAAGGAATTTTTGTATAATTACACATCTCAAGCAACCCCCATGTCTCCTCTGAAAACGAGTTGTGTGTTCTGGTCAAATAGTTACAGTTTCCTTGTTTGTTTGTTTGTTTGTTTTTTTGACTAAATACATATAGTTTTTTTTATTTCAGGGAATTGTACCTCTTGGCTCTCTACTTTGTAAAGTCCTTTATTTTTCCTCCGATTAGAAATCAGATGACCTAATCTTCTATCCTGGTCTATATTCCATTAATTATTTTCTTTTAATGCATGAAAATTTCTCTCTCTATTTGGAGTCCAGTGCCAAGCTGAGGAGGTATGGTTCTGATTTGTTATGCAACTGGCATGTATATACATAATAAATGGATATGCTCAGAAACACAAACTTGTTTCCTTAGTTATTTCAGATTTTACCTATCTAAAATTCAATTGCATATCCTTCAAATGGGCAAAAATTTTGAAAAACATAGAAAGGGAAAATGGTAAATGTTGCAAAAGTTATTGAAAAAGATGCACACTAATTTTCTGTTAGTGGAGATATAAATTGGTCTCAAATCTGGAAAGCAATCTGAAACTATGTCCAAAACCCCCTATATTGTACATCCTCTTTGGCTCAAAAATATAATTATTAATCCTCAAAGAAATCAAAAGCAGAGATAAAGTGTACATATAAACAAAAATACAAATATCTTTTTGTAGCAGCAAAGAACTAGAAGTTGATGGGAGTTTCTATCAAATGGGGAATGACTGAACAAATGATGTATATAATATGATTGAGCATTAATGCTGTGCTGAAAAAAATGAGAGAAATAATGGCTTCAGCGAAACTTTGAAAGATTTGCATGAACTGACTCTCAATGAAGTGAGCAGAATCCAAAGAACAAATGCCAGAGTAAAAACAACCTAAAATAACTACTCAACATAATGTTCAGCCACAATTAAAAAGGATCATTGATGAATTAAGCTACCTATCTCCAAACAGTAAAATGATAAAGTCAAAATGCAAAATAAGACATTTTCATACATGGACCATGTCAGGATTTATTTTGCCTGATTATGCATATTTAATACATAGAGTTTTTATTTCTTTCAAAATTTTTTGGGGGGGGAATTAGGGAAGTTTGATGGAAGAGTTGTCAAAATGATATTAAAGAAAAACTTGGAAAAACAGTTCAATGATGTATTTTCAAAAATGTACAGAAGAGAATAGAAGAAAAGTCAGTAAGAAACAGAGACAAAGAGGAAAAAATGAAAAAACAACATGCAGAATTTGCTGTAATTTAGGAAAAGCATGTTACATGTTGTGGAGTTCCAGATTAACATAGACAAATCCTCTTTTTTCCTGTCCTGCTTTGTTTATAGAAATGCTTGTCTTATTTAGGTTTGTTAGGTTAAGAATAAAAAAGTAAATGGCAACATCCTGGGATACAAAAGATAAAAATATTTTACAATCTTAAAAAAAGATTATAGTCGTGGTGTACACAAAATACAGCCTAGAAATGCTTGTACATTTATTCAAGTAACCATTAGACTGTTCTAATAATTACAGAATCTTAGTTTTAGAACTTTATTTATTTACTTTCTCAAAGTTGTTTTAAAGATGAAGAAATGAAGGCCTTATGAGGATCAAGAAAGCTGACCAAATTTAGAATAATAGTAGAACTAGACCTGGTTTTTTCATCTTATACAATGCCTCCTCTCTCGTTCCCCAATTTTTAGATTCATCCAAAGATCTGAACTTTCATCCTCTCTGACCTGATGCATGAAATAATCAGTAGTAGATATCTGGAGGCAGAGTACATAAAGTGAAATTGCAGCTCTGCCACTTATTAGTACAGTGACTAGTCCAATGTGGACATTTTAAAAATAAATGTTTGGTTCACTTGATCCTTCATGATATCTGTGTGATCTTGGGAAACTTACTGTGAACTTCAGTTTTTTTTTTGTTTTTGCTCTCTTTTTAGTTTTTGCAAGGCAGTGGGGTTAAGTGACTTGCTGAAGGTCACACAGCTAGGTAAATTATTAAGTGTCTGAGGCCAGATTTGAACTCAGGTCCTCCTGACTCCAGAGCTGGGGCGCTATCCACTGTGCCACCTGAACCTCAGTTTTCACATTTATAACATGAGTTTAGATTGTATTACTTTTAATATTCCTTTAAGCTCCAAATCTGTGCTTCTATTCTCCTAAGATATGTTGTCATTTTAATAGATTATTTCAAGAGTTAACCTTGGTCAAAAAGTATTAATCACTTGACGGCTGATTTTATTATGATGAAGTTTTTAGAACTTATCTAGACTGGACAAGAGACACACAAATTCATTGAAGGTGACTCCATTCTGGCTTAGGAAAATCAGGTGGAGTTTGGAGTCCACTGACATAGCTTTCAAGAATTCAGGGTCATTGCCATATCAGGAGAATGCACTGGAGAAGGTCTGTAGGACTAGTTACCTTTTTCTCTGAATAAAACACAAGAGAGAGCTTTCCTAAGAGGAAAATGATTTTTTTTTAAAGGAAACTCTGAACCTTCATGTAATTCAAAACATCTTGATACTTTACATAATTCAAAAGCTTTGAATTCAGAACTGCATCAGATGCTTTTGCTATAAATTTCATTTTTTTCAAACAACCATTCTATAGAAGGGACAAGGTTCAAAATCTGACAAGCCAATATAAATTAAAATATTGGTCTAATGGTTTCACTTGAGAGTATATAATTTGCCTTGTATAACTGGGTAGTATATGCCTGAATCCAAAAAGCATTTGCAAATCAATGCAGCTATCTCATAGCCATACAAATAAAGGAAAAGTGGTAAAATGCTAGGGTTAGAGGACCAGGACTGCCTTCTGGTTCTTTAAGAATGTTTCAATCTGTGAATAAGCATATTTTATGTTCCCACCATGTGCCAAACACAGTGTAAAACTATGAGGCTTAAATAAATACATAATCAAACCATTCTCACATCATAATGGTGGCAACAATATATACATATGTATGGATATATGGAAGATAACCTCAGAAAGAATGCTCAGGGATGAAAGGGAATAGGGAACTAGAGCAGAAATTGAGAAAGACCAACTGAGGGAGGAGAGATTTGACCTGGAAGCATAGAAGAAGTAGTTTTTTGAGTGGAGAGAAAATATGACTTCAGAGAAACTTCAGAAGATTTCCATGAACTGACTCAGAGTGAAGTAACAGAATCCAAAGAACGATGGCCAGAGTAAAGTCCTAAAAGAACTAATCAAGGTTATGATCAGCCACAATTACAGAGGACCATCGATGAATTAAGCTACCAGCAAAGTGATAAAGTCAAGATACAAAATGAAATATTCTATCATTCATTATCTACTATGTGCTCAGCTAAATATAAGCTTCTTGTGGGCAGGAACTAGTTTGTTTATCTACATTTCAGCAACTAGAACAGTGAGTGACAAGCAACTAAGGAGCACTTAAATGCTTACTATTTGACAGACCGATTGACTGATTACAAAACATTGAAGTGGGGTCTAAGAGATATGTAAAGGAAAAAAAGATGACATCCTTCTCCTCAAGTAGCTTAAACTCTAAGACACTTTGTAAGCACCAGGGATACAAAGAAAGGCAAAAAAATTCTTGCAGGGAGATGGACCTAAGATAGCAGGTTGAAGGCAGGAATTTCCAGAAACTCTTCCCCAGAAAATTCCAAATGCCATAAAATTATGACTCTAACTAAATTATAGAGTAGCAGAACCCACAGAAAGACTGAGGGGAACAATTTTCCTTTCCAAGACAATTTGGTAGATCAGCGGGAAAGACCTATTCCTCTGGACTGGGTTTGGAAAGAGCCACAGTGCAACCAGGTAGCAAACCAGTTCCAGCCTTTCAGGTTTAGCCTTGGGGCACCTGGGTCCCAGGGGTCACCTGGGTCTGTGGCAGCAGTAGTGGTTTCCAGACCTCTTGGCCCAAGGATTGCTAGGGACAGCTTGGAGGGTCAGTGGGAGAACTCTGCTACACCAGAGTGATGCCACGGGAAAACCTCCACTGGGGTACCTGAGGAGTCACCAAGCAGCTATTTTCAGTGTGCTCCATCCCTAGAAAATAAGGCGGTGGGGAGAGACTGCAAAGGTCTCTCTGCTATCCCTTGGGCAGGACTCTGCTGCTTTGCCCATACTCAGATTGAGGGCCCAGTCTTAGACTAGGACTCTCCTCACAGCTTCAGGACAGGGGGGAGTCATCCACAGAGGTCATCCACAAACCAAAGCACAGTCCAGGAGAGCAGTCAGAGCCTCTCCTAAGACATTGGAAGAATTAAGGTCCCTGGGTGGGGGTGTCCCAAAAGAACACCAAAAGCTTTGAAACACAATAAAATCAGGTCATAGGCTGGAGAAATGAACAAACAACAGAAAAAAAAAGAATCTAACCATAGAAAATTACTTTGGAACTATTAAGAATCAAAAATATACACTCAGAAGATGACAAAGTCAAAGTTTTGGTATCCAAAGCTCCAAGAAAAATAGGAATTGGTATCAAGCTATGGAAGAGTTCAAAAAAGACTTTGAAAAGCAAGAAAGGGAGGTAGAGGAAAAATTGAGAAGAGAAATGAGAGCAATGCAGGAAATCATGAAAACCAAGTCAGCAGCTTGGTGAAGAAGATACAAAAAATACTGAAGAAAATAGTATGTTAAAAATCAGTTTAGGTCAAATGGAAAAAGCTCCAAAAGATCAATGAGTGCCTTAAAAAAGCAGAATTGGCCAGATGGCAAAGGAGACAAGCTCTCTGAAGCAAATAACTCCTTCAAATGTAGAATGGAGGTAAGGGAAGCTGATGATTTTGTGAGAAATCAAGAAACGACCAAACAAAACCAAAAAGAATGAAAAACTAAAAGAAAATGTGACCTAGAAAACAGATCCAGAAGAGATAATTTCAAAATTAGCAGGTTAAAAAAAGTCATGACCAGGAAAAGACTTCATTTTTCAAGAAATAATCCAGCAAAATTGTCCTGAGATCCTAGAAGAAGAGGGTAAAACAGAAATTAAGGGAATCCACCAATCACCTCATGAAAGAAATCCCTCACAAAAACTTTCCCAGGAATATTATAGTCAAATTCCAGAACTCCCAAGTCAAAGAGAAGGTATTACAAGCACTCAGAAATAAACAATTCAATTGCCATGGCAGTACAGTCAGGATTTGACAGTGTCTACATTAAGGATTCATAGGATATCGAATGTGATATTCCACAAGGAAAAAAATCAACTATGGAAAAGCTCAAAAAAAGACTTTGAAAAGCAAATAAGGGAGGTAGCAAAACCAAACATCCTCTTTTAAGGGGAAAAGATGGCCATTCAGTGAATTAGGGGAATATCAAACTTCCCTGTTGAAAAGATCAGAGCTGAACAGGAAGTTTGATCTTCAAGTACATAACTCAGGTGAAGCATAGAGAAAGTGGATGAGGAGGACTAATTTTGAGGGATTTAATGATGTTGAGGTGCATGTATTCCTGCATGGGAAAAGATACTGATAACTCATATGAATCTTCTTATTTATAAGAGCTGTTAGAAGGAGCATATATAGACAAGGCACAGGAGGAAGCTTAATATAATGATTTAATATTGTATAAAGATGGAGTCAATGTGGGCAGCTAGGAGGCAGAGTGGATAGAACACCTGGAGTCAGGAGAATTTGAGTTCAAATCTGACCTCAGATACTTATTGTGACCTTGGGCAAGTCACTTAACTCCATAGTCTTGCAAAAACCCCAAAACACCCCACCAAAAAAACAAAATTATAATAAAAATGTAAAAAGAGGGTAGCTAGGTGGGGTAGTGGATAAAGCACCTGTCCTAGAGTCAGAAGGACCTGAATTCAAGTGTCAAAAGACTTAATAATTGCCTGAGTTCAAATCTGGCTCCAGACACTTAATAATTGCCCAGCTAATAATTGCCTGGGCAAGTCTCTTAACTTTACTGCCTTAAAAAAAAAAAAGATGGAGTCAACGGGTGATAAAGGAAAGTATCAGATTTATGTTTATTTTCACAAGATTACTGAAGTAATGTGAAAATAAATAAATAAATCATTAAAAATCAATCAATCAATAAAAACACATCATTAGTTTAGGTGTTGGTTGAATTGAATTAAAGGTAGTAACTATAGAGGCAATTAGGTGGCACAGTAGATAGAGCAGGGCCCTGGAGTCAGGAGGATGTGAATTCAAATCTGTTCTCAGACAATTAATAATTACCTATCTATGTGACCTTGGGCAAGTCACTTAAACCCATTGCCTTGCAAAAACCAAAAAAAAAAAGTGGTAACTATATTTATTTGAAAGCAATAATCTTTTTCTTTTCAAAACAAACAAAGAAACATAAAACAGTTCTTGCCCTCAAGGAGCTTACAGTTTATTGGTACAGACTAAATGCAAATAACTATGTAAAAGCAAGATAAATAGACATTAAACTGGAAATAAGGAAGAAGACATTTTCATTAAGGAATACCATGAAGAGCTTCTTGAAAGTGGGATTTTAGGTGAGAACTGAAGAAAGAAGGGAAACTAAGAGATGGAGAAGAGCAAAGAGAATTCCAAGCATAGGAGATTAGCCAGTAAAACTGCATAATGAAAATATTCTTCCAGCCACACTGATTTTTTTGCTATTTCTGACATATGAAATTTTATCTCCCATTGTAACACAGTTCAGGCTATTCCTCATCCCTAAAATACATTCCCTCCTCATTTCTGCCTCTTTGTAATATTAGCTTTCCTCAAAGCCTAGCTCAAACCTCACTCCTCCTCCTATATGAAATCTTTCCAGGCCTCATTCAGTTGCTAGTTTCTTCCCCACCAAAATATTACCTCATATTAAATTTGAATATACTATACCTAATTGTGTACATGGTCTTCCTCTATATAATATAAGCTTCTTGTAGTCAGGAATTATTTCATTTTTTTTTCTTTATCTCCCCAGTGCCTATTACAATGGTTGGTACATAATAGGCACTTAATAACTGTGTACTGACTTGAATCACTGAATTTCTGCTACCAAGCCTGGCCTCTAATTTTCTTCTCCACTTTTAAATGTGTTTATAGGAGAAAGAATACTCTCATTAAATGTTGAATTATTCATACTTATTCATTGTTTTTACAGAGAGTTGTGATTCTCAAAGTTTCATCATGCATTATGAATTTACATAATTCTTAACTTGAAAATTCTATCCAAATTCAAGAAGTAGGGAAAAGGGTTAGTCATCAAAGTTTGGATCAATAGGGAGGGCGACTGTCCTTGGGTACTAGCTTGTTGGGGGGTAATAGGGTTCTTGACACTACTTCCTTCAATCTTCTCATGATGGTCAACTGAGCCTCCATTACCAGAACACTAATAAGAATAACTCCTTTTTGAAAAATCATGTCGTTTTTGTAATCCTTCTCTTGTTAAGAAAACAGCTGTTGCCACATTAGAATTCTAAGCACTGGGGATTCTGTCTTGCAGTTGAGATGTACACACAAAAGATTGACCAAGCATGGGCTGACAGAGAGACAGAATTATGCTTTATGGTTGAAGATTGATGACATCAATTTTGAAGCTTTTCTGCCTTCATCTACTGGGTTGTAGATGTCAGTGATTTTTCCATGATGCCTTGTGTTTCAAAGTATATTCTGCCACAGTTATCACTGTCATCATTTTATATATCTCACAGAAAATGAGTCATTTCATGATAAAGCAGCATCTTTGGACAAGTGGCCTAGCAAAGGCCCTATTCCACTTGCTAGGGCTGGTTACAGAATGCAAACAAGAAAGACTCCATGCAGAAAGTAAACAAACAAAAGACTTATAATGCAATTTTATGTTATTGTAGCAACCACTTTTAAAAAATGAAACAGTTATGTACTGTACTTTTTTTTAAAAAAAGTCTTGCACATACTACAAACTAATCAGTGTGCACAGGGTTAATTTTCATTTTTCACTCAACCTAACCTCCACCCAAGAAGTTTCAATGGTAGTTAAACATATGGCATAAGCATTTTCTACTTGCATAATAAATTGCTACTTTTCTTAACTGACTACAGTCAATGGTTTGTTAAATATTTCATTAGGTCAAAATGGTATAATTTCAGGGGCATGTGGATTCCAATTGAGCTTCTAAAGTTATATTTCTTATTTGTACAGTGAGTTTCTAAATAAAAAAGAAAAACAATATTCATGAAAGGAAAAAAAAGATGCCATTGGTGCCCACTTACCTGCCATGTCTATGGCAAATGGTCTATCAGCTCTCCAGCCTGTATACCAGCCCACGACTTTGCCATTTTCCACCAAAGGGCGTTCATATCGCCGTCCACCAACAAGGCCCACTGGCCAGACCGAGACCTTTCTTGTTGTACGCATCTATGAGAAGGGGGAAAAAGCTCTGATGTAAATGTTTTAGAATATGGATTGAAGAAGGGGAGTATGGAAGTAGTCTTTTGCTTCCATTCTTAGAGACAAACATAGATATTTTCAAGGATGGAAAGATCTCTGACCCATTTATGTTCTGAGTTGTTACATTAATGTAAAAATTATTTAAAGACTTTGTACTAATAATTGAGTACAAATTCATTTACATATTTGTTTGTAGCCTCTGGTCCTGAAAATAGTAAAGTGGGTGTCAATATTTTCTTAAAAAACACCATTTTCTGGCTTCAATTTTTAATAATACAATTCTTCATTCAATTTCTCCATGTTTTCCTTTATTAGAATTTCATTGACCTGGCAAGAAAAAGTGTGGCATAAAAGATAGAAATCTAGCCTTGGTGTCAGCAAGCTCTGGATTAAGCCTAGGCTTCTGACTGAGACTGGCTATCTAACCCTGGGCAATTCACTTAACTTTAGGACTTCCAGACAGTTCTAAGACTTTAAGCTGCATTAAAATGCAGAGAATCATATACTGTTGAGCACTTCAAAGTGTGGATTTTTCTTGTTTAGGCTGTATAATCCCTGGAGTCTATAAATAAAGTATCTTTGCCAGGAAAACTGCAACCTGCAGTTAGGTAGACCTTTACTTCAAATCAGACTCCAAATACTTATAAGTTGTGTAAGGCAACTAATTTAACTAAGGAAAATAATTTAAGGCAACTGATTTAGCATTCCTGTCTCATTTTCTTTATCTGTAAAAGAAAGCTAATAACAGTATTTAACTTTTAGACAATGTCATCTAAAAACAAATATAAATTTTGTTTGCTTGTAACAAATATAAATTTCCCATTGTAGCAACACAAGATGGCACCAATATCCTGGAGGGGGATAATTTTCTTCTTTGTAGAGGTTTTTTCCTGACCTAATGGAATTCATGATAACACATCCTGAGTTGAGGGCTGCTCCTTTGATGGACAAATGACTTTATCTAATTTATGATTCTGTATAGATAAATTCTCCCTAAATTCCACTTTGAGTTTGATTCCTAATCAGGACCTAAGCATGTGCAATGGCAAATCTAGAGAACTCAATAAAACACATAATCTAATTTCATTTATTCTTTCTTAAGATCAAACTCTTGAGGTTAACACATTAGCCTTAGTTCTTTATTAGGACAAACTGGAAGTTAACACATATTAGTTTAATTCTTCATTAAGGTCAAACACATGAAGGTTTACAGGATCAAATGAGATAGCGAAAATGCAAAGCACTTTGCAAACCTTAAAACTTTACATAAATATTATTATTGTTGTTATTACTATGACTGAGTTCAGTAGACAGTTCTGGCTGAATGACCCTGGGCAAGTCACTTAACCTCTGCCAACCTCAGTTTCCTCAAGTGTAAAACAGGAAGAATAAAAACACTTATTTTCGGGATTATTTTAAAGATCAAATAAGATCATCTGTGTAAAAGACATAGAATAGTATCTGGCATAAAATATAAATGCTACTTATAACAATGTTATCATTATAATGTCGTTGATGGTATGGCGATTTGGTTCATCCCCCCACAACTTCTGCATCTACAAAACTGTGTAAGTCACTAATGCTCAGAATTGTAATCCTATAAGACTGTCAATCATGAGAAAGCGGTAGATGGTGTTCTTTCCTATTGATCCTCTTCACATATTCTTTGCTTCAATCTGACTGGCTTTCTTTAAATTCCAGAAACAACACTGTCTCCCATGTTTACCTACCTTTATGAAGCTTGTGCTCTCTTATCCCCACTCCTCCATATATATATATATATATATATATATATATATATATATATATATATATATATATATATATATACATATATATATATATACACATTATATATATTATATATATATACACACATATATACATATATATACATATATGTATATATATATTTATATCTATACATATAGGGTGCTTAATAAATGCTTTTTAAATTGAACTGCATTCAATTGTTCTCACTAAAGCAAGGCTGTTGGTATAAATGAAGTTTTTAATACTTTTTGGGAGAAGGGAAGGTATTAAGAAGTAACAGGTATTATAAAAAAAACAGAAAGCATCCATATTAAAAAACAAATGAGAATGATATAAAGGCTGTTCTAAAATGGTTAATTAACTCTCAGCAGAACACCTTATTTCTCAGTCATTCAAAGGGAGAGAGGTTTTAACCTGGTGAACTCTCCCTTCTCTGAATGCACAGAGAGTCTCTACTACTCCTGTGGCAATTGTTATAAACTCTTTCTTGTATTGTTGTCTAGGACAGTTATTTAATCCTTGTATCACTGTTTATCCTCTCCTGTCTTGCCCCTCTCAATATAACATTAGAATTTTATGAATAAAGCAATTTAAAACTATTATGTTTTTATTTAATATTATCCTAGATTAGATCTGCAAAAGATGTCTTTAAAAATTATATATATATATATATATATATATATATATATATATATATATACTTCAGTTTCTTCTCAAATTTCCATTTTCCTACTCCCTGAAATGCTAATCCCTCCACCCACCCTGAACTTCAAGATTCCAAGAAAACTGTATCTCTACTCAGTCTTTACAATTAGATTATTATATTACTCTTTGAGAGTAAACACCATGTCTTACAATTCTTTGTATCCTCCCACAGTACCAAAGAATGATGCTTTGCTCCCAGAAACAGTTACTCATAGAATATGAGCAATGGAGAGAGCTGAACTTAAGAGTCAAGAAGACCCAAATTTATACCCAGTTTCAGACCCTTACTAACTGGGTGACCCAGGACAAATCACTTAACTTCTGTATCTTGCTTTTCTCATCTGTAAAATCTGTAAAATGTTATACTTGCATGCCTGCCCTACTTTCCTCTGTTGTGAGGGTTAATCACTTTAGAACAGCCTTGATAATCAATTTCATTTGTTTTTTTACGTTTTGTTGATGTTTTTTGTTTTTATATCTCCATCACATCTTAGTACCTTCCCTTCTCCTCCAAATTAATTAAATATCATATTTGTTGGGCAGCTAGTTGGCTCAGTGGATAGAGCACCAGCCCTGGAGTCAGGAGAACCTGGTTCAAATCTAGCCTTGGACTTTTGGACAAGTTACTTCACTCCCTTGCTTTGCAAAAAACCAAAAGTAAAAAAAAAAAATTAAAAAGACCATATTTGTAAAATACTGAAAGCTATGATTTAGAAGATAAGCAATAAATCAATATTTATTAAGTAACTGTTATCTGCCAGGAAAACATACTAAATACAAAAAAACAAGTAAACCTGTCCCTAACTTCAAGGAACTTGAGGCATACTGGGGAGATAATGTGTATGCAGGTAGAAATATAAAAGATAAATACAAAATAATTTGGGGAGAAGAAGGAGACTTGGTGGTTGGAATGATAAGGAAAAGCTTCATTATGAAGGTGGGGCTTAAGCTGAATCATAAAGGAATGCACTTTATCACAGAGGTGGAGAAGCAGGCAGAAAACTAACTTTATCTAGTCTTATTAACTTAAAGATGGGAACCTACTAAAACTGGAGCCCATTACATGTTAAGTTGTTTGTTTCATGCCAGAAAAGATAGAGTTCAACATATACTTTCAAAAATCCCCTGCATAAAGTACTATTTTAAGTCTTACATGTGTCCCTGTTTTACTTTTCTTTAGGATGAAGAGAGTAAGAGACAGTTGGTGTCTATTACCTAGAGGAAAACCAGGAAGATCAATTTTTTTCCTGAATATGTTAAAAGAAACTATGATTTGTCAGATTACACCTACAAAAATGAAAGAGCTTCAGAGGCCCTTAGGGGGAAAGATACATTTTTGTTTGTTTTCCAGGACTCAATGTTGAATTCCCAATCATATTCATAAGCACGTAACACCAGTCTATGCATCCTCTGTTCTGGCGAGAGAGCTTGCCAGACATTTCAAAGGAAAATAGTGCAGCTATTTACAGAACCTCTTCATTTCACCCTTGTGATATATTCTTTGTTCTGTGTCCTTTTCACTCAATCTACACTCTTTAAGGAATTCCTTGACAGCCATTTTCCCTACAAGTGAAGGGGGAAAAAATGTAACTCACTATTACCATTAAATGTAAAAATGCTTTCACTGAATGAAAATACTTCTAGGCACTTAAAAGTCTAGTTACTCTCTTAATGTGAAGCAGTAGTTACAGGAAAAGTATCACATTTTATACCTTATACAATCTAAATGGCAAAAATATAAGATTTGGAACCAAGTTCAAGTCAGAAAGGAGGGAACTAGTCTTTTTAATAACCTTTAAGTTCTAATTCATTACCTGCATGCACAGCCTACCTTCCTTTTCCACTTAGAGAATGGGGGACACTAGAAAGATGTGTGAATTTGGGGTTAGTTGACTTGGATTCAAATTGATAAGGTCATCTGTATGACCTTGACCAAACTGCCTCCGATTCTTCTTCTGTAAAATAAGGGTGTTGAACTAGATGACCTCCAAGGTCACCTCCATTTCCAAATCTCCAGTGCTTTCACCCAATATTTCAATTTGCCCAAGTAGCTGCTTCTTCCTTTTACTTTTTTCTTGCTCCCTTCAGCCTCACACTAACCCACATACAACATGTAATATGAAAAATATAGAAAATAACCAGCTATAACTCATTGCCAGTATTCATTCCATAGGTTCACTGGACTGGAAAAGACATAAAGGTTATCTAGTAACAGACGGACACTCCTCCAGGCTTAAACATCATTTAGGTCAGCCCAAGGAATGTGTGAATTTATGCCTACTCTTAAAGATGTCCAAAGAAGGAGGCTCTGTGACCTTTCTTTTCTCTAGTGTCTGCTGATCCTTACCAGTTCTTGCGTGTGTGTGTGTGTGTGTGTGTGTGTGTGTGTGTGTGTGTGTACAACCCAATTCTTCTTACAACCATTTTAGCTTATATTCTTCTGACTGCCATTCAGTTTTTGGAGAATAGTGGATCATAGTCTCTTCATTTACTTAAATGTTTCATAAGACTACATTTAAGTAATTGTTAAGAATGTGAGATCAAAGAAGGAAAAAAATTAAATCAATAAAATCATTATCTAACCTTAAAGTTTGTAAAACACTTTAACCTCTTTTTGGGGAAAAGTGGTATCATGGAGTATTTTATAAAAAATCTATGATTATCTATGGGGCAGCTAGTAGATAAGAGTCTAAGGTTTGTAGTCAGTAAGAATCATCTTCCTAAGTTCAAATCTTACCTCAGACACTTATCTGTGACTCTGGACAAATCACTTCACCCTATTGATCTCAGTTAAAAAAAAGAACTAGTGAAGGAAGTGGCAAACTATTCCAATATCTTTGCCAAGAAAAACTCAATGCGATCACTAAGAATTGGATACAACCAAAACAACTGAACAACAAAAAGCACTATCTTTTTTTTTTTTTTTTTTTTTTTTTAGGTTTTTGCAGGGCAAATGGGGTTAAGTGGCTTGCCCAAGGCCACACAGCTAGGTAGTTATTAAGTGTCTGAGGCCAGATTTGAACTCAGGTACTCGACTCCAGGGACAGTGTTCTATCCACTGTGTCACCTAGCTGCCCCTCAAAAATATTAATGAAAGGACACTGCAAAAAATCATGCAGGGGGTCCAATTAGAGGTCCTTATAGCTACATGTAGGAATAAGTTCTCTACAATCTAAGACCAAGGTCTTTTCCCTGGCATCTCCTGCCCATAAATATCCTTGATGTATTCCCATCTAGCTAGTAAATAAGACTTATATGCTTTAACACTGGCCATCAATTTGCTATAGAACAGACAACTAACATTACAACTTCTATTTTTTTCCCCTTTGGTTATTCAATCATCTGTCTGACATTTCCTTCAAAGTAGCTTTTCCCTTTTCTAATAGTTGTTCATACTACATGTTGCTTTCTGGTCTGATTTCACTATATCTCCATGGATGCAACTTTACTATTGAGATTCAGGCAATTCCTTCTTTTCATGGCATAGAAATTTTGAGATCCATCAGTGAATCATTTAATTTAGCAACAGTGATTAAAAATTCACTTATAAAAACTCTGACCAGCCACCTAATTTTTCAAATGATAACTAAAGTGATTAAAAAAACAAATAATGAACAATGAGAAGATTTGGTTTCTTCCTCAGATACTAATTATCTGTTTTAATGTTAATTAGGCAAATCATGTTCCTCTCAAGCCTCAGTTTACTGGTCTAGAAAATAAGGAAGTGGGATTAGATCTGGAAAGACCCTTTCAGATCTAAATCCCGTGTGTGTGTGTGTGTGTGTGTGTGTGTGTGTGTGTGTGTGTGTGTGTTTATAAAACTAGTCAGAATCTCCTACATACAATTATTCTACCTTTGCAATCTTCCCTCAGCTTGGGATCACTCCAACTTCTGCTGAAGAGTCATTCTATCGTTTGCTTGTTTTTGATTTGTTTTAGGCACCTGGGTAAGTGACTTGCCCAAAGTCACACAGCTAGTAAGCGTCAGAGTCCTCCTGATTCCAGGGCTGGTGTTCTATTCACTGTGCTATCTAGTTGTTACTTAGCTACTTTTTTTCCATTTTTTTTTGTTTTTGCAAGGTAATGGGGTTAAATGACTTGCCCAAGGTCACACTGCTAGGCAATTATTAAGTGTTTGAGGCTGGATTTGAACCCAGGTCCTCCTGACTCCAGGGTCTGTGCTCTATCCACTGTGCCACCTAGCTGCCCCTTTCCATTGTTTTTTAAACCAAAACAACCAGTAACCATCTAGTCTTTACCGAGGAAGAAGCTGTCAATCACATTCAGACCTATTTCTAAGTGACATGATAAATATAGAGGACAGAACAATTACCATATATGTATCTCCCCCCCATTGTATATTAAGTAAAATTGAGCTGTGTTCATACTTACAAGGTTTTACCATAGCATTTAAGAGATGAATCTTTTTATAAAGTGGTGGAAAAAAGCTGGAACCAACATATCTAATTTTAACTTTGATACTTATTGAATAATAAGTTCCATTTCATTAAAGGCTCATTCCCTTCCACAAGTTTTCAGCCTAAGCACAATATTCTTAGAAAACCAAGAAATCACTTAAAAGTCAATTGCTAACTGTAGGATAGATAAATGGAAATGATATTGTGTAACAAGGATTGGTACATGCAAAGTGATTCTGACACTAATCTGATAGCGTCACCTTTTCAAGCTAGTGCCCTGTTGTCCCTTTTTTCCTTTTTTTTAAATTTATTTTCATCCACTTGTATATGCATATTTCCAAGTTACAAAGTTTCCCTCCACCCTCCCTTCCCACTCCCCTCGCCTCAGTTGGGAATGGTCAGGTTAGCATTTTACACTCAGATTTTGTTAAACATATTTATAAATTAGTAGTTTTTGACATCAGGAATTAGGATTAAGGGAAAGAGATACATAAGAGATACTTTTTATAAAGTGTTCATCAGACTCAGTAGGGATTTTTTCCTTTATATTTTATTTTGTTTTATTTTTTTTCCTCTGATTCTATTATCCCTTAATCACTTAAAATCAAATAGTTTTTTAGAAAGGAATACTTCAAAGATATAGGGAAAAACAAAAATAAAAATGTTTCCCACCATGGTCTTGGGAGCACATTCTTCCCAATCCCATCTCAGCTCCTGGGAACAGTGGGCTCAGATCAAGCACAGTTTCTACATACTTGGTCCCACCAAGTTCATATCCAAATAGAATGCTGCCTTGGGGCAGTTGAGTGACAGTAAATAGAACATTGACCCTGGGGTCAGGGGGATCTGAATTCAAATTTGGCCTTAGATACTTGACACTTATCTTGCAAACCTTCCCCCCCCCCCAACAAACAAAAAACCAAAAACAAATAGCAGACTGCCATTGACTGAGCTTTTGTTTCAGCTAGCTCTGAATTTTCCTGATATGGAGAAGTGGGAATCTTGCTTCCAAGAGAGTTGTGATGAGAGTTAACACAAGTGCCTTGGAATGACTATGGAGCGTGCATAGACATTCTGTAACTAGTTCTGGTCTGCTAATCACGTGGCACATGGCAGCTTCTTTGATGGGCTGCAGTTGGCAGAACTGATACTTGAGTTGCCTCCAAAGGGCTTTGGTTGGTTTGAACCATTTTCTTCATCTGCTCTCTTACTTCATTTTCCAATGAGAAACAATATTATAACAGGAGAGCTTGGTTCCATTAAAACAGGCCTCTGTCCTTTTCCTTTGCCCATTTTGCTTCTTTACAAGCCAATGCGGTTAAGTGACTTACCCAAGGTCAAGCAGGTAGTATCAAGTGCCTGAGGCTGGATTTGAATTCAGGTCCTTTTGAATCCAGACCAATGTTCTATCCACTGCACCATCTAGCTGCCTCCTTTTTGCTTCTTTTGTTCTTTCCCCTTTTAGATGAAAGATTGGAAACTTCAAACTGATGAGTATTGAGAGATCAAGGGAACAAGCCTCAAGAATTCCAGTGTCCCATAATTCAGATTTTGGAGCCAATTCAGCACTGATATATTGAAGAACAGGGAGTGACCTTCAGAATTTATTCAGGGGAACCTGAGACAAGGGCTCATCTGATAACGGTGTCATATTTGACTATAAACTTCATGAAATCAACTATGTCTCTTGGATCTGCTCTCTTCACTCAGCTTTTTTATTCTTCTTGCACATAGCTATCATCCTTGATTATTTTTAAGTAATAGAGATAGGGACAAGACCTTTCAATTTCATTGTGATAGGGAACTTCCTCTACCAAAGGCAAATTGGCATCTTTCTTGCAATTTTGTCTTAGGAGGTGGTCTAGAACACTGAGAGGTTGGTAACTTGCCCAGAGTCACAATATATGGCAAGAGAGACTTCAACACAAGTCTTCCCTGGCTCTAAGACTAGCTCATCATCTATTATTCCTCAATGCCTCTTATGCCATTTTCTTTGAAGTGAAGTCAAAAAAATTTTGATTATCATCATTTTCTCAGCAATTATTTGCTGAATCAATCCAGTGTGAACAAACTTTATTAAAAGACTTGAATTCTAGTCTTAACTCTGCTATGTGACTATAAGCAAGTCATTTAGTCTTCCTAGGTCCATTTCATCATTATAAAATAATAGTAACTTATATTTATATAGAATTTTATAGCCATCAAAGCTCTTTCACATAAACCATTTAAATTTTTACTTAAAGTCTTAGTGATGACAATCTATACTTATATACCTTTATATTTGAGTCAGAAAATGTCTCAGAAAGGTTAAGTGACTTGTTTGAGGTCATGAGGGATAAAATTACTAAACTTAGAGATGAAAATGATTTCAATTCAACCCCTTCATTTTTATAACTGATAATGTCAAGATCCAAAGAAGGAAAGTGAGATGTTCTCAATTCACAGGTAGTAAGTAGCAGGGTTTAGATTTGAACTCCAAGGATTATTAAGGATCCACAGGATTCAATTAAGAGACTGAGAGAACAGAACAAACTGTCAGCGCTAAGGAGGAATTCATTTCAAGAAAAGAATCAGTGAAATAGATATACAATACTGAATATATAGCATCTTTTTTCAACATATTGATTACTTTTACTAATTTTTTAAACTTTCTTTTAAAAAAATTCTGTTATATGGGGTGGCTATATGGGAGGAGAAAGGGAGAGGGATACAAGCAGAAATTCAGGGAATGATTGCATATCTATAAATGATATTTAAAAAACCCAGTGAGGGCTATTTCCAAAGCTTAGTTCTATAACTGCTACCCACCTGCAATTAACTATCAATCCAATTAGAAGAATTAAGTGGCAGCCCTGTGCCAAACACTGGAGGCATAAATACAAAAGTAAAGCAGTCCTTGCTCCCAAAGAAATACGAACTTTCCTGAAAACAATGAGGAAAATCTTTATGTACTCAAAATTAGCCAGTCTATTCAGAGTCATAGATATCCTTGTCAAATTGCTAGGTATAAAATGTAAATCATGTTTTATGCTTTCTGTAACTGCTTAGGTTTTGACCCTATCCCTATGCTTTACCCCTGACATTTCAAGTCATATTTCAATATTCAAGTCATATTGATGCATTCTCCATCCTCTGTGATTCTTGATCAGAGAATCTACCCATGTAGATATGCCAAAAGGTCTTGCTTGGGGATATTTAAATACTTTATAGATAAGAATCTAGAACTCACACTTCACTTCTTATCTCTAACTTTTGTTCCATAAAGGTCCATCTCCTTTTCCAGTCAAAAGTGTCCTTTATCATGTCTCCTTATAGGCAAGTCATTGTGGTAAAAATACTTTAGTCTACTTGCACCCACTATAGGTTTTTCCACTGCCTCAGGGGTCACATGCAATTTTGATTCTTCTTAGATTATGGTCTTCAATGATTCATAGCTGTAAAGGCTCATCAGAAAAATAGCGATGTGAAAAGTATATGAGTTGACAGCATGAGGCAGCTTGAGAATTACTGAAAGTGTCCTATGATTTCCTAAATTTTGTCCAGTCTGTTTTCTTCATCCTATTCTATTATGCACCCAATTCTACTATCTGCAGGTTCTGAGATTATTTTACATGCTTGCATACACACACAGAGTTAGCTGCTCATGTATTCAACAACATGCCATAATCTGGGGAGGTTCATTCTAAGGCAGCTAGAATGTACAGTGAATAGAGAACTGGGACTATAGTCAGGAAGACCTGAGTTCAAATCCAGACTCAGACAAATACTAGCTGTATGACCCTGGGCAAGTCACTTAAAATCTATTTGCCTAGTTTACTCAAATGTAAAATGAGAATAATAATAGCATCTACCTCAAAGGGTTGTTGTGAGAATCCAATGAAAAAATTGTAAAATGCTTACTTAGCACAAACCTTAGCAAAAAGTAGGTTAATTATTCCCTTTCCTTTCCTCTTTTATCCATTTGATTTTTCCTAAGTGAATTGCTAGACTGATCTTTCTTGAGGGAATCATGGATCTCATTGAGAAAGTCTTGGAGTGTTCTTAAGACTATCAGTAAATTTCTTCTGCAAGTAAAACTTCATTGCTTTTAGGATTTTCCTGTTCCATTTGAATGTGTTTAAAAGCCTTCAGTGAGCATAGGTCCTGTTCTAAACTTTACTTGATATTGATAATCAGTGAGGTACTAAAAAAGTTTTCACTGTGGTTGTTTATATAAGAATCCATTTTTTTAAGAATCCTTCCTTGTATGAGATATTTTGGAAACCATTCCTGAGAGTCTTTAAATGTTTGTTGCTTCCAGCTCAGATTTCCTCATGTATGTGGTTGGGTACAGATGCTTTCTATGAGTTCATTTTTTCCATAGTATTTCTACTTCATGTATCAAATCTAGTTCTGGGTCCAAATGTGGTGATTTTCTCATAAATGGTAAGAGTAGATTATTCTAGAAACAATAATAAATAGATTCCATTTCTCATCTATTTGCTATTCTTCTGATCAGTTTCTTCAACAACATTTCTTGAGAATAATCTTGGTTGGGTTTCCTGCTAAACTTTCTGTAGGTTCATTTTCCCCTCCACTGCTTTTTGAAGTGATACTGCTTATAATCTTTTGTTATCCTTCTCTCCAATCTTTTGTAAAAGAGCTTATATACTAAATTGATTTTCCCTTGGCTGTCATATCTCTCTCCTTACCTCTTTGTGGTAGCTATTGCTTTGCTTTAGTTTCAAACAATGGCCACAGTTCTCATTTCAGGGAGTCAATAGGTAAAGTTGGATTTTTGAATATTAATCTCTTCTATGACCCATCTAGTCCTGGCAAACTGGCAAACATATGGTTGACCACAGGGCATTCTGATTCTTACCTCTGTGCTTTAGAATATTATCTCTATCCCTTAGGATTCCTAACTTTTTTTCAAGGTTCAGTTTAAGAGTTACCTCCTATACAAGACCTATCCTAATCCTACTCTTGATAATAACTGCCTCATTAACTCCCTGACCCGCCCCCTGCCACATTACCTGTATAAATTGCGCTTTCTTATTTTTGTTCATCTTGTTTCCCCCTAATAGAATGTAAACCCTTTAGGGTAAGGGCAGTTTGATCTTTGCTTTTTTTTTCTGCCTAGCATGGTTTCCTGGAAGAAACAGGTTTTAAATAAAGTTCTTTAAATTAATATACATAATATCAATAGCATATCAACTGATTTGTCATTGGATAAAAATACTTAAAATTAGAGCATAGTTATATTCATTTTAATATTGACATTCATTTAAAAAACTCTGGGATGTATCACCTTTTGTTCCCTTTTCTAGCCCTCACAGATAATATACCCAATTTTCATTAATAATAATAATAATAATAATAATAATGAAGGAACAACAAAGTAAAATGTGAACAAATTTGAATTAAATGCAATGACTAACTTTTTCTTTGAAAAGGAACAATAAAATGTTCCCTTACTTGAGAAGTGGGGAATTAAGAGTGAAGAATTTAGCTTACTATTTTTTTCAAAGGATATTGTATCAGGTATCTTTATTAGAAGGGAGAATTAAAGTGGGGAAGGGTATATACCTGGCTTCCGGAATTTCCTCACATCGTAAATGACCTATAACTTTTCTTCTTTGTCTAAATCTCCATTCCCTTTAGCTAGAGTGGAAGAAAGCAAACAAAAAGATCGAGGATTGAGGCTTGTTTCTGAGGGTGATGACTTTAAAGGGGAGATGACTCCAAGACCCTTCCTTTTATTACAAGTTCCCTTACCAGACTCAGAATCTGTAAGTTACCAAGATCCATCAGACAGTAAAGTAGACATAGTTGATGCCAACCCAATTAAAATTCCTCACATCTTCCAGCTGATTAAGATGATTAAGGTCAATTAAAAAATATTCATATGTGCTCCACAATCTAACCAAGAGACTTCACGTCCTTTTCACATAATCATGATTCTTCTGGAAGCAAGTTCTCCAGTATCCCCTAGACATGGAGAGTTTGGATCAGTCAAGCAAACTGATGGGGTATGTGCAAACACCTATCTCCCAATACACTTTGTTTCTTAATTTTAAGATGGGGGGATTACGCTTTATGATCTTGAATATCTCTTCAATCTTATTTTTCACGGACTTCCATGAAATCCTGCTATTTTTTTTTTCATTTTTCTTTAGATTTTTGCCACAGTAAATATCCATGAAAGTAGCACATGAATGCAAGAAATGATCAAATACACCTAAATCTATAGAGGATAGAAACTAGGCCTATGACTTAGTTTGGAATTTTGTGCCTTCTGAATGCATATACTACACCCAAATACATTTCTATGTATTATTATAAGATTATGGATGGATATATATATATATATGTATATGTATGTATATAAATATATATTTCCAGGAAATGTAAAAATGAAGTTTTTCCTAGTATCATACAAAAAGATATAGAACAATAAGCATACCATTTTGGAATCTAGATTTTAGGAGAGAGACTGACCAGCTCTACTTTTTCTATCTAAAGGTCAGTACTGTAGTGCTTTAGTATGCCTCATGAAAACATCCAAATTGAAAAACAGATGAAGGGAAGTGATTTTTCACATTACAAAAGAATACACTATAGAGTTCTTTTAAATTGTGTTCTGTTTACAGATCATTAACTACTTAATTGGAGAAAGGAGGGAACAGAAGAAAAACCAGGCTAAAGTGTTATGAGCCACCACTAACAAAAAAATCAATAAGAAAAGAGTAAAGCATTTTAATCTTAATAATAAACCAAAGGGGGAAATTATTCAAATGATAAAAGTTTTTGAGACTATGTCTTGTTTAAATAGAGGTATACCTGCCCATCAACAGTGATTTTGCAGAAGGAAAAAGTTGTACTCTAGTGAAAAGAACATCAGAAAACAGGGTTCTAATCCAAGATCTACTTGTAACTAGCACTTAATTTCTACCAGCCTCAGAGAAGGGAGTGAACTGTATTATAAAGTCTCTTTCATATCCACAATTTTAATTTAAACCAAGGAATGAGAATCTTTTAATTTATTTTTTATTTTTTGGCTTTTTGCAAGGCAATGAGGTTAAGTGACTTGCCCAGGGTTGCATAGCTATGTAGCTATTAAGTGTCCAAGGTCATATTTGAACTCAGGTCCTCCTGATTCCAGGGCTGGTGCACTATCCATTGTGCTGCCTAGCTTCCCCAGATGAGAATCTTTGTGTCTATCATGACACATTAATAGAACAAAGAAAATCAATCAAAAGAAACATTTTTTTTAAAAAAAAGAAAATCTTAATTTAAATTTTTTAATTAAAAAATTTTAAACTGTAATTTTAAACACTTAAATTTGTGCTTTTTGAAGAGAAAAAAATTTATTCATTTGTATGAATTGCAATAATTATACCTTATTTTAGAAATCCAATGAATAACACACATTTTGTCTGCATATATAGTTTTATATATATATATATATATGCATAGATATATTGATTCATAGTTACATTTATATATATTTTAGCCAACTAATAAAGGAAGTTTGAGGGAATGTTTCATTGTTTTATACACTGGAAAGACTCCAGCCTAATTGAAGTACCCCAAGATAGAAACAGGAAGTAGCATGTGGCATTCAAGTTAAAACTCACACCAAGCTTGATGGAGACAACCCAGGTGTTGCCATATTTTCCCTCTCCCCAGACCTCCAGAACTGCTTCAAATCCGCATCCTACATCTAACATTGAGAAGAGCAATGACTAAAGAATCTTTCTTGGCATCACCAAGTCTAACTGTTGTCCAACTGCCAACAACAGGCATGTGAACCCTAGACAACATGTGTGAATCCCCCTGCCCCTACCTCAAACATAAATCTTGCTTCCAGCTCAGTTCTCAAAACCATTTTGGAAATTTCCATCTTGGAAAACCATTTCTATGGAGATAGAAGTTCTGGTAACTATTTCTATGGGTGCTGCAGCCCCAGAGAGTGAAGATCCAGAAAAGAAAATTCTTACATCTAAAGTCCTCAGTACTGTCAAGGGTTTCCAGAAGGATTATATTTGTTCAATAAGAACAATGGAAGTAAGAGGTAAATTTAGGCTTAAAATCAGGAAAAAACTCCTTAACAATTAGAGCTATCACAGTGAAATTGGCTGCCTCCAAAGTATTGGTTCCCTCTTACTGAGAAATCCTCAAGTAAAGGTGAGATGACCAGTTATTGAGTACATTTGTAGGGATAATTCTTTTTTTCAGGATGGATTGGACTATATGTCTACTGAGTTTTTTCTCCCTCTCAGACTCCCAAGATCTTTCTACCTCTTCTAATACTATGATGCCTAACCTCTTGGTATTGTAGTAATTTTATGAGATGAGGCTTTTAAATAAAGGGTTCACAGATAGATTTGAGGGAGTCTTTGAACTAGGATGGGAAAACATTACATCTTTATTTTTAGTTTCCTTTGTAATTTTAAGGATTTTGTTATTTCATTAAAAATTTGATTTTGAGAAGAGGTCAAAACTGACAAAGAAGTCCACAATATATAAAAAGTTAAAAACTCCTGTTTTAAGATGGTAAGTGATAGAACTTCCTATTTTCCTATATTCCTAAACCACAAAATAACAGATACAGATTCACTTCTTTTACTGTCCCCCCCCCTTAAAAACACCTCAACTAGTCTTTAAAGTGAAAATTAAACCTCAATTCAGTCATTCAATCATGTCCCACTCTTCATTAGGGGGGTTTCTTGGCAAAGAGACTGAAGTGGTTTGCTATTTCCAGACTTGCCTAGTCACATACAGATACACACAGTTAATAAGTGTATGAGACCAGATTTGAACTCATGGAAATTAAGTCTTCCTGATTCTATTTGCTGAGCCATCTATCTGTTCTTCTCTTCCAATCAAACATAGAAAAATTAAAGTCAATTCCATGTTGACTAAATTTATCACAATTACAAAGTGGGGTCAACTACAATAATTTTTCTGACAGTATGTGTCAAGGAGCAGGGAAAGCCAGAGGTTTTTCAACAAGACAAAACTGAAGCTCTTCAATACAGAAAAAACTTCACAATTGTGTCTCTCAGCATTTGCTCCAGTGTGAACAGATGTAGCAAAATAACTTTTCAAAGATATAAAAATATGCCAAACTGTCATTTGACCTTTTAAAACAATCCTGGCATTTTAATCTTGCAATGCCAAGTTTACTTGAGTAATAAATAAAATATGTCCACAGATGGACCAAGCTTCCTTACATTGTCATTCTTATCAACTAAAGAAGAAAAGACAGGGACCCCTTGCAATGTCAGAAACATTCACAGATCCATCATTTGCAGCTAGGCTTATAAAATGCAATGCATGAATATAGTGGAGTATTACTTTAGGAAATTATGAATATGGAAAATTCAAGGAAATTTGGAAGAAGAAGAAGAAGAAGAAGAAGAGGAAGAATGAATATTGAATGAAGAAGAAATTGGAAGTCTATTCCTAATGATACAATGTAAAGGTAAACAGGTAACAAAAACAATTGAAAATTGCATAGTTATAGTGACTAACCTTTGTTCTTGAGAAGGGATAAGAAAATGCACCTTTTTTCCTTCCCTGCAAAATTGGGAGATCTTTCTACCTCTTCTAATACTATGATTTTGTTATTTCATTCAAAATTTGATTTACATCTTGGGTGTAGAAGTTTGCACATACTACAAGATTTATCTGACATGTCAGTTGATCTTATAGTGTGCTTTTCTTCTTTTTTTTATTCTATGCTATAATTAATGACTTAATTGGCTAAAAGGAGAAAGAGATATTAAGAAATGGATATAAAAACAAAAGATAACACACTGTGTGTGTGTATGTGTGTGTATTTAAAGAATCACTGCATATACACTATCTCTAGATTATCTATATTGAGCTTTCTGAAAAGAGACTTTCAATCTTCAGGGGTTTATAGCCTCATTTCTCTAAAATTTACCTAGCTTAACTTTTGAATGACAGCCAGGATCCAAAAAAGATAACAGCCTGAAATATTGGGCTGAAAACCTTACACTTAGGCCCAAAAGACCAAATCTGAAGGTACAAAATACAAATGTATAGATAGAAAGCAATTCATTTGAAAAAAAAAATGAGAGGGATGGAGCCAAGATGGAGGTTGAGAGCCTAAAGGCGGCAATCCAGCTGAACTCTCCCAACATTCATTTTCAAACAACTTTAAAATGTAATATTTCAAATTGAATTCTGGAGTGGCAGAACCAAAGAAGAGTTAGGGTAGTACATTTTTTTCTAGCCCAAGACAACTTGGTTGGCAAGAGATATCTGTGTCACTAGGGAGGTGGTTGGCCTGAAGCACCCATGGCAGCAACACCAACTTTGGACATTAGAAGCAGCCATTGCAATGGTAGCAACAGCTTTGGGAGAGGTAATGGGGTCAGACAAAAAGTCAGAAAGAGAACACTGGGTACAGGGTCTGGTGCTTTTTGACAACTCTTGTCCACAGAGAATTTTGGGTTATAGTTCCAGGTCAGAGGAGAGTGCTTGTGCTCAGCCAGAAGGGAGATGGGGCCCTGGTCATGGTTCTAAGGCAGAGAGGAGTGCCAGCAATTGTGGCTGAAGGAGGGCAGGGACCTTTCCTAAGTAAAGAGCAGAGCACAGAGCAGTAGAGTAGTGATCACATCTCTCCCTGGATCACACCACCTTGGAAGAAATAAAAGAATTATAGTGCGCCTCCCACCCCCCAAACCAACCTAGCTCTGAAAACAGCAACATAAAAAAGCCTGAAACTGGGACATTGTCTTTTCATACCCAAGTGAGCAGAATCTAACTTTAATAGAAAAATAAACAACAAAAAAGGAACTTGATCATTAAAAAATTACTATATTGGTGGGAAAGTTCAAGACACAAACTCAGAAGATGACTACATACAAAGATATCTAAGAGCAAAGCCTCAAAGAAAAATGCTAACTGAACACAAGTCCAACAAGAATTCCTAGAAGAGGTAAAGAGATAAGAGTGATAGAAGGAAAAGATAAGAAAAGAAATGAGAATGATGAAAAACATCATGAAAAGAAAGTTACTACCTTGGTAAAAGAGGCACAAAAATACTGAAAAAAAAAACCCTTGAAAAATAGAATTAACCAAATGATAAAAAAAAGGCACAAAATTAAAGGAAAAAACCTCCAAAAAAGAAATGGCTAAATGGAAAGGGAAATATAAAAATTTACTCAAGAAAATAATTCCTTAAAAATTAGAATTGGGCAAATAAAAACTAATGACTTTAGAAACAGAAACTAAGTGACTTTAAGAAGTAATAAACACCATCAAAAGAATGAAAAAGTATAAGAAAATGTGAAATATCTCATTAGAAAAACAACTAAGGGGAAGCTTGGTGGCACAGTTGATAGAGCACCAGCCCTGGAGTCAGGAGGACCTGAGTTCAAATTTGACCTCAGACACTTAATAATTAGCTAGCTGTGTGGCCTTGGGCAAGTCATTTAGCTCCATTGCCTTGCAAAACAAACAAACAAATAAAAACAAAAAACCCAACTCATCTGGAAAACAGATCCAGGTCAAATAACATAAAGATTAGTGAAAGTCATGATATATTTTTTAAAAAAAGAGCCTAGACATCATATTTCAAGAAATTATAAAGGAAAACAATCTAGTGTCTTCTATCCAGAGAATAAAATAGAAACTGGAAAAATTCACCCATGAACTCCTAAGATCCCAAAATGAAAACTCTCAGGATTATTACTGCCAAATTTCAGAGCTTCCAAATTAAGAAGAAATTATTGCAAGCAAACAGCAAGAAACCCTTCAAATATCATAAAGCCTTGGTCAGTTTCACAAGATTTAGCTCCTTTTAGGTTAAAGAATCAGAGGGCCAGGAATATTGTATTTTAGGTGATATTTAGGAAGACAAAGAAGCTAGGATTACAAGAATAACTTATCCAGAAACAACTAAGGGCAGTTTGGTGGCACAGTGCATAGAGCACCGGCCCTGGAGTCAGGAGGACCTGAGTTCAAATGTGATCTCAGACACTTAATAATTACCTAGCTGTGTGACCTTGAGCAAGTCACTTAACTCCACTGTCTTGCAAAAAAAAAAACATTAACAACTGAATATGATCTTTCACTTAGAGGAAATGGACATTTAATGAAACTGGATTTTAAAGCATGGCTAATGAAAAGACCAGAAATAAGTAGAAAATATGATATTCAAATTCAAGACTCAAGAGAAATTTAAAAAAGGTAAACATGAAAGAAAAATCATAAAAGACTCAATAAGATTAGACTATTTACATTCCTATAAGGGAAGATGATACAAGTAAATCCTAGGAATATTATCTTTTATTAGGGCAGTTAGAAGGTGTCTTCATAGACAGAGGGCAAGGGGTGAATAGATAACCTTGGAGTGATGAAAAAAAAATAAAGGGGTAAGGAAGGGGAATGCTCTGGGAGAGGGGGAAAGAGAGAGGAATAAAGGGGGAAATTATCTCACTTAAAAAAGGCATTCAGGGAAGAGCTTTTACAGTAGTGAAAAACATGGGAGTGGTGGTGGTTGGAAATACTTGAATCTCATTCTCATCAGAATTGGTTAAGAAAGGGAAGACTATCTATACACATTCACTTATCCAACAGGGGAAGTAGGAGGAAAAGGAATAATAGAAAGTGAGGAGGGAGAATAAAAAAAGGGGGGGAGGATTAAATGAGGCAAAGGTCAGAAGCAAAACAGACTTTTGAGGAGGCACAGAATTTAAAATATAAAGAAAAGAATAAACAGAAGAAAACAGGATAAAGGGCAATAGCAGGGATCATAACTGTGAATGTGAATGGGATGAACTCATCCATAAAATGAAAGCAGACAGCAAAATGGATTAGAAATCAGAATCCAACAATATGTTGCTTCAAGAGACACACTTCAAACAGAAAACACACAATTAAAATAAGGGTATTTGGAGCAGAATTTGTTATCCTGTAAATAAAGCAAAAAAGGCAAGAGCAGCAATCAGGATTTCAGACAAAGCAAAAACAAAAACAGACTTACTTTAAAAGAAAATAATCAGAGAAACTTCATTTTGCTGAAAATGAAGTAATATCAATGATTTTTACAACAAATTTCTGATAAAGGTCTCATTTCTCAAATATGTAGGGAATTAAATCAAATTTATAAAAATCGAACCATTCCCCAATTGACAAAGGATCAAAGGATATGAAAAGGCAGCCATCTAAAATCATGTGAAAAATGCTCTAAATCACTACATTGATTAGAGAAACAATTCTGAGGCACCACCTCATTTCTATCAGAAATGAATGACAAATACTGAAGGGGGATAAGGAAAAAATAGGTTTTTTAATGAACTGTTGGTGGAGTTGTAAACTGGACCAACAATTTGGAAAACAATTTGGAACAAAGTCTTAAAGAGTTATAAAACTATGAATATCTTTTGATTCAACAATACCACTATATGTCTGTATCCTAAAGAGATTTTTTTTAAAAGGGAAAAGCATGTTGTACAATAATATTTAGAGTAGCTCTTTTGAAAAATGGCTGGATAAGTTATGTTATGTAAATATGATGGAATACTATTGTGCCAAAAGAAATAATAAAGGAGGTTAGATTCAGAAAAACTTGAGAAGACCTGCAGGAACTGATGCAAAGACAATTGAGAACAGGAGATCACTGTACACAGTACAGTAATATTGAAATGATGATCAATTGTGAAAAAAAATTAACTACTCCAGTCAATACAATGATCCAAGCCAATTCCAAAGGACTCAGGATGAAAAATGCTATCTACACCAAGAGAGAGAACTATTGAACTCAGTGCAAATTGAAATATAATTTTCTCTCTTTATTTTTCCTACTTTTCTGATATGATTAATATGGAAATATATTTTATATAATTTCATATGTATAATTGATATATTGCTTGTCTTCTCAGTGGGTTGTTGGGGCTTGAGGGAGAGAGAGAATTTGGAACTCAAAATTTTTAAGATTGTTAAAAATAAATAATAAATTGTGGTGGCTAGGTAGTACAGTGGATAGAGCACCGGCCCTGGAGTCAGGAGGACCTGAGTTCAAATCAGGCCTCAGACACTTAATAATTACCTAGCTGTGTGGCTTTGGGCAAGCCACTTAACCCCATTTGTCTTGCAAAACCCCAAAACAAACAAACAAACAAATGATAAATTGATTTTCTAAAAAAAAAAAAGTCCTGAAAGTGATAGATCTCAAGTTCAACATGTATCAGCTATGTGATATAACAGCCAAATAGTTAATGTGATCTTGGGCTTCATTGGGAAATATATTATCCTAGACAAATGAGTTGATCTTGGCTGGGATTGGGTATGTCTTCTCTCCTGGTTATATCACATATGGAATACAGTGTTTAATTCTGGGTGCCACATGATGAGAAAAGTATTATTTTTGAGTATATTGCCATATTTTGAATCATTCATATTGGTAAATTCAGAGTCACCACTGACTCTTCATTCTTCCTTATTCCTCATGTGTAATATGAGGTCAAGCCTTGTCAAATCTACATCTTTTGTAAGTACTTCTTCATTGTTTCATTTACTAGTTCATCAACTATCACATGGTTTATTAATAACTTTCTAATTGGTCTCCTATCTCAAATATTCCTTCTCGGTCCATCCTCCATAACACTGACAAGTGATACTCCTAAAGACAAATTTTTTCTCTCTTCACCCCATTAAGTGTGTATGTGTATATGTGTGTGTGTTTGTGTGTATGTATAATACACACACACACACATACACACACATATATATTTCTATATCATTAAACATTTTTTTTTAATTCAACAAAAACACTTTTTCCTCCCGTTTACCCTCTCTATCCTCATCCCTGGCTAATTGCAAAAAGAAAAAAAATTAAATCTATTACAAACATGTAAAGTCAAGTAAAACTAATTTCTGTACTGTTCATCCTACATGTACACACATAGTACTGACTTTGAATCCTTTCTCTAGAATCATGTTTTGTCATTATTTTGTTCAGATTTCCTCTTCCTTGTAATATTGCTTGTCTAGACATCCTCTCCAAGCTAAATATTTACATTCAATCAAAGCGGTGGCCCCAAGGCAAAATGACTACTAGCAGAATTAATATCAAGAGATTAGAGTGTCTATCTGAGTGGTAACAATTCATTGGTAACTTGGAGAGAAAGTTGAACCAACACAGTCGGGAGCAGTGGAGCAGAAAAGGAGCAGCTTTCAAAGATCTGGTGTATAGCACTGCATTTGCTCATCTGGACCAGAACACTCACAACAACAGGACTGATCTGATGAAAATAATGGGGAAATACAGAAGCTGTTAATTGAAAAACGATAACTCCACAGAGTATATCAGCAGGGGAGTTCATCCATTTCTAAGAAGGCAGCATTTAATTCCATCAAAAATAAAGTACAAATGAAGCTTAGAGAGAGATGCAGGACTCTTGGTTCAGTAAGAAGGCAGATGAAAATCAGTTTTATGCAGATAGTAACAAACCAATGGTGCTCTGAAGGTTATTTATGGCCCAAAAAACTTATGGTACATCTCAGCTCCTCAGTGGGGATGAATCCATTTTGCTTAATAATAGGGACATGATCCTAGAAAGAAGGACTGAACACCTCCATAGTGTTCTTAAGAGACCATCATCAATCAATGCAGAAGCCATTGACCCTTTACCTCAAGTTGAAGTCAATCAGCTCCTAGATGAAATTCCAACTGAAGATTTTTTTTTCAAATGGCAAAGCACCTGGTGCTGATTGTATTCCAGCTGAGATCTACAAGGTGGGGGGTTCATTCTCATCCAAAAACTGACTGAAAATTTCCAAATTATAGGGCATTAAGAGGTTATCCCCCAAGAATTCAAGCATGCTTCTATCATACATCTCTGTAAAGGTAAAGGGAATAGATAGACCTGTGACACTCATAGGGGTATTTCTCTTTGAATCATTGCTGGTAAGATTCTTGGCTGAGTCCTTCTCAATAGGCTGATGCTTCACCTGGAAGATGGTGACTTCCTGCCTGGAGAAGGTCATCAGTATTGTATGTTAATTCCATCATGACATGCATGCCTGGGTTCTGGGAGGTGGACAATGCTGTTGAGATTTCCAGGTTACCAGTGGAGTGGAACAAGGATGTATCCTTGATCCCAGGCTTTTTAGCATGATGTTTTTCAACCACTTTATCAAAAACCTTCACTAAGGATGAACATGGCCTCAAAGTCAGCTACTGCGCTGATGGCAAATTCTTCAACTTGAAAAGGCCAAGTGGAGGGAGAGTTGGTGCATGATCTTCTGTTTGTAGATGATTATGCCCTCAATGCAGCCTCTGAAGCTGAGATGCAACAAGGTATTGGATCAATTCTCTGCTGTTTGTGCTAATTTTGGCCTAACAATTAATACCAAGAAAACACAGCAGCTCCATCAGCCAGCACCACACCATCCATATGTGGAATCATTGATTGCAGCAAAGGGAGAAGTTTTGAATACTGTGGACAAGTTCACTTACCTTGGCAGTGTTCTTTCCAGGGAGGTACATATTGACAATGAGATTGATACAGATTGCCAGAGTTAGCTCAGTATTTGGTAGGCTCCAAAAGAAAGCATAGGAGAGAAGAGACATTAGACTAACTACCAAATTGAAGGTCTACAGAGCCATCATGTTGACCTCATTGCTATATGCCTGTGAAACCTGGATAGTCAACTAGCACCATATCAGGAAACTGAATCATTTCCATTTAAATTGTCTTAGAAAGATTATGAAGATCACCTGGCAGAATAAAATACCAGTCACTGAGGTCCTTTCTTGAGTTAAACTGCCTAGCATTCCAATATTACTATAGAGAGTGCAATGATGATGGGCTGGGCACATTATATATAAGAATGTCAGATATATGCTTGTCAAAAAGACTATTCTATGGAGAACTCACAGAGCAAGCACTCACTCATAAGGGGTTCAGAAGAAGCATTACTGGGACACCCTGAAGGTCTCTATTAATAAGTTTGGAATTGAATATGCAGCATGGGAAATATTGGTGCCCTCATCAGTGAGGGTGCTATGCTCTATAGGAAGGGCAGAATTGAAGCAGATCAAAGGATATGTGACTAATGTAAGTTTAGAGTATCCACTCTAGGGTGTTCACAAGTACTATTTGTGCCCGACCTAGGGTAGAGCATCCTGAGCTCATATTGATCTGACCAACCATAGTAAGACACACTGTAATTTGTCTCAAACATAGTGATGTCATCTTGCCTTTCTTTGATAACAAAGGACAAGAACCATTCAGATATAAGTGAAAACAACTATACAATAACAAACAAAAATATTCCAAGATCTCCACTCCTTAATATATTGGTGGTTGCTAAACCATATGTGATTCTCTCTATGACTCTTTGGACTTGAATGCTTCCTTTCTAGCTTCTTGTGGTATTTTTTTAAATTTTTTTTTTTTGGGAAAAAATGTTAGATACTGTGGATTTGGCGATGATGTTCCTGGAGTTTTAATTTGAATTTTTTTTTTTCAGAAGATGAGTAGTGGTTTCTGTTAATACTTTGTCTTCTGTTTCTAAGAGATCTGAGCAGTTTCATTTTAAGATTTCTTGAAATATGATATCTAGATTCTATTTTTTCCTTTTTGATCTTTTTTTCTAGGTCAATTTTTTGTGTACCTTATATTTCCTTCTTTTTTTAGTTTTTGACTATGTTTTAATAATTTTTGCTGTCTTATGGAGTCATTGACTTCTATTTGGTGTTTTCTAATTTTCCAGGACTTTGTTGCTTGGCCAAGGTTTTGTACCTCTTATGGCAAGCTGTTAAATACCTTTCCAGTTCTGTCTTCCATAGTTCTTGTTTGTTTTTTTTTTTTTTTAGGTTTTTGCAAGGCAAATGGGATTAAGTGGCTTGCCCAAGGCCACACAGCTAGGTAATTATTAAGCATCTGAGACTGGATTTGAACCCAGGTACTCCTGACTCCAAGGCCTGTGCTTTATCCACTGCGCCACCTAGCCACCCCAATAGTTCTTGTTTCTTTTCCAATTTTTATTCTCTAGTGCTCTCATTTTTATTTATAATTTATTTTAATTCTTGTTTCATCTCTTCTAGAAAATCTTGTTGAGTTTGTACCTTATATTTTTCTTTGAGGTTTTGCTCATAGATCTTTTGGAGTCATTATTCTGGGTTTATATCTTGAACATACCTATAACCATATATTTTTATGGTAGGGATTTTTTTGATTGATCATTCTTCTAGTATTCTTCCTGGATTTTATGGTAAGGTTAGGCTATATGTGCTTCAGCAGGGAGTATCTAGTTTGATCTTGCTGCTATTTTTTTGGTTAATAAATGCATTACTACAAGCTCTAAGGTACTGTTCAGGCTGGGACCCTTCAAGCTTTCAACATTCCCAAAGTGGTCTGAACAAAGATAAAAGCTGACTGTTGCCTTTCTGGTCTCAGCTCTGCAAGCTTCTGACCTAAATTTGTATATAGCAACTGTCTGTGATTATTGTACCGCTTGGAGTTTCAGTAGACTGCTACTGGATTCAGTTGATATCAGCCAGCTGTAAAACTCTACAGGTCTGAGTAACAGAACTATAGGATTTCCTTTGATCTGGAATTTCCTCTATTCCTGTTTAGTAGTCAGACTTAGCTAGACACTATGACTGAGACTCAGCTCTGTTTCTTCTGAACTTATTGCTTACTCAGTACACATTCTAAGCCTGAGATTGCTTCTCACACCAGACTGTCACCCTTAGGCACAGGTTCGTTCCAATTTCACCTGGAATCTGTGATCCAGAGCTGGGTAGTGAGGGACAGAGCTACCAATTGGTACCTATTCTTGTACCCTACATAAGTTTAAGCCCTTGGTTGTGTTTAGATTCTCCTCTTGCCCTGGTGCATTATATTAAAAGGCAAGCTTCTAAACAGAATTATCTCCACTGCTTATAGACTTCTCTATCTTATAGCCCCTTGTGCTAGAAAAATGACTCATTGTGATTTTTTTTTTTTGCTTTGGATTTTCCAATCAAGATTTTGGTTTGTTGCATTTTCTAGATCTGTTTGAAGGAGTTGTAGGAATCTGTTGCACTTCTTGCTATTCCCCTATCTTGGTTCTACCTCAGACTATGATCTCTATAATTTTTAAAAGTAAATACTAATTTACCTGTTGATATTGAAAACCCTTTACTATCCAGATCTAAGCTGCATTTTCCAGGCTTATCATATTGGCCAACTTGCTGTTCCTCATTGTCATCCAGACCTTCTATATCCCATCTATGCCTTTGTTCAAGTTATCTCCCTATGCCTAGAAGACATCCTCATCTCACCTTCATGTCTTAGAATCCCTCCTTTCATTTAATCAAGTTATCCTTTTACATGAGATTTTTCATGTAAGATTCTCTAGTAGACAGTCTCCCCCCCTGAAAATTACCCTGTATTATTTTGCATATATATATATAGTTATAGCAAATTTAGATTTAACATTGGAAAAAACTTCTATCAATTAAAGGTATCTCCAAGTGGAATGGACTACCTGAAGGGAAGCAGTAAGTTTCCTATCACAGGATTTCTTTAAGAAAGACTAGAAGACGACTGGTCAGTAAGATTGTAGAGGGGATTTTGTAATTCAATGGAGTTACAAAGAGTCAGATGGGATTAAAACAACAAATAGCTAGCACTGATAAAGCACTTTAAAGTTTGCAAAGAACTTTACAAATATTATTTCATTTCATTTTCATGACAATCACTCTGGGAAGGGGCTAGCATTATCCCCATTTTTAAGAAAAAAAAAACTGAGGCAGAGACTAAGTAACTTAGCTCAGGATCACACAGCTAATAAACATCTGAGGCCAAATTTGAACTTGGTTCTTTTTGATGTCATGTCTAGTGCTCTAAACATTACATCACTTGGCTGCCTCATGAGTAAGACCTCAGAGCCACTGAAGCCCCTTCCATTCTGAAAGGTCAGAGATTGGAGGTAAACATTTCATTAATCTGCTTTATATTTGTAATATACTTTTAGCTACCACTTCTATTTTATTATTTATTATCTTAAAAATAACCCTAGGGTCCATAGGGCACATAAACTATTCATCCCCATTTTTAAAATGAGTTGATTGAGATACAGAGAAAATTTAGGTCACAGCTGGTTTGTGGTTAAACAAGAACTAGAATCTTCTAATGGCATCAGATTTTGTGCTCAGATCACACTGCTTAACTGCAACTATAGCTGCTGCCCATTTTGACCTTGGGTCAGGGAATAAGGAATAGGTAGGCAAAATATCGAATATAATATAAAGCCAATAACACTATCCTAGGAAAAAGGACAGGAAAACCAGATTCTAGTCCTAATTCTATCATTTATGAGATGGGTGACTCTCTAGGCAAGTCATTCAACTTATGTCTTTCATTTTGTTCATCTCTAAATGGACAGGAGTGAGTTAGGTGATCACTAAAATTTCTTCTGGTCTTAAGATGTTAATGCAATAGGATCCTATAGTTAAACAAGAGCATGATAGTGGAAAGACCAGTAGGCAGAGGACCTGGCTTTGAATGTGACTTAGCAACTGTGCGATTTTGGTTGGAAGCTCTCTGAGAATCTTTTCTTCATCTATAAAATGAGTGTTGGACTAGCTTTAAATCTATGATTATGAGCCATGCCAGGGGTTTTTTAAACTCCTGTGCATGTGTCTTATACTCCCCTTTAGCAATCAGGTGAAACCCAAAGACACTGCTTTTGAATGTTTTAATTGCATAAGATAAAATTCATAGAATTAAAAAGGAAGCCAACCATATCGAAATGTAATTTCTCAAAATACATTTTTTTAAAAAAGTACATGGACACAGGCGGCTAGATGGCACACTGAATAAAGCACCAGCCCTGGAGTCAGGAGTACTAGAGTTCAAATCCAGCCTCAGGCACTTAATAATTACCTAGCTGTGTGACCTTGGGCAAGCCACTTAACCCCATTTGCCTTGCAAAAACCTAAAAAAAAAAGGACATGGATACAAGGTTACAAAGTCCTGACTTACTATTTGAAACAAATACAATATTTGTATCACTATAGTTTCCTGTTTCTAAAATGGGGAGTTAACAAAATGTTTCAACACATTTTTTTTAAGCCTTCAGCAAAAATTGAAATGGAAAACAAATTTCAACCACTTCAATGCCTGGCAGCCCGCAGTTGCCCTCTTTAGAGCTCTCTGGCTTATCATTTAGGACTCCACTGATTTAGTAAGGTAGGACAATGTAATGTTAGTTCCTTAAGAGCAGAGACTATTTTCACTTTAGGTTTTGTACTTCCAGAGGCTAATATGGTGTTCAGCATATAAGTGGTTCATAGTCATTGCAAGATGAATTGAACTGAAATTTTATAGAGGAAGAAAGTGAGGGAAAGTGATGCTCTCAGTATCACGGATAAGTACAAGATCCCAAGTCTCCTGAATCCCAAGCTAGTGATCTTTTCCATATCTCAAATAACCTTCTCAATATATCATATAACCTTATGCTTGAGGCTACACGCTAGAAAGTTGTAAACAACTTTACTTCAATAAATCTTCTTTTAAAACCACAATGCACTTTTCAATCATAGAATCTAAAACAAAAAGTCAGCATCAATTGAATAAATGACATCTGGAAAAGATCACTAGACTTGGGATTCAGGAGACTTGGGATTTTCTATCTGCCCCTCACTGTCTTCATCTATATAAAGAAGTATCCTTTACTATGTCTCCCAGTCCTAAAATTCAGTGATTCTTTTTTATACTTTTCTACTCCAAGTCTATCACTTAATTTCAACTTGAAGCTATGAAATTTTGTTTTGACACACCCACATTTTATCCTTTCATGCCTCTGAATCACCACAAATGCCATTCTCTATCACTGAAACACCCCTCCCACCTCTTCTTCATCTAAAACTTCTTTTAATGCCCTTCCAGTCTGTTAAAATCTCATTTCTCCACAAAATCTCTTCTTGTAAGCCCTGTTTAACTCATTACACTAAGCAATTTAACAAGAAAAATGCACTCAGTGTTTTATACGGAGGTGCAAATCAATCTTGGGGTATTAGGAGTCCCCAGTAAGTATACCTGTAAGTTTGACTTTATGGAGGTGGTGAGCTCAAAGGTAGCTAGGTAGGGCAGTGAATAGAGCACTGGCCTTGAAGTCAGGAGGACAGGAGTTCAAATTTGGCCTCAGACACTGGATACGTACTAGTTATGTGACCCTGGAAAGTCACTTAATCCTGACTGCTTCCCATCTAGGGTCATCTCCAATGGTCCTGGTTCATATCTGACCACTGGACCCAGATGGCTCTGGAGGAGAAAGTGACACTAGTGACAACACAATACTGTCACCTTCAAATCCAATTCATGTGCTTTTCATGGCATCATCTCCCTGATGTCATGGTCTTCTTCAATAATGAAGGATAAAAAGCTAGAGAGCAAGAAAGCGAGGGATAAACATCTGACTGGCTCTGATAAGGATGGCTTCAACCCCCTAATATGCTTCAAGCAGAATATTTATCAAGTTTCCTAGGATCTTCATTCCTACTTCTGCCCTTCATCCTTACCACCCTCAACCCCATAGTTTTCAAGCACTGATACACATACATTTGTAGTGAGGTTTATAAAATCATAGAAACAGCTTGAACAAACCTCAGAAGCAATCTGAGTGGTGTCAAAACTCAAATAGAAATTTTTTGTTCAGTTAGGTCTGACTCTTCATGATCCCTGTTTGGAATTTTCTTGGCAGAGATAGAGTAGTAGTTTGTCATTTTTTTCTCCAGTTCATTTTACAGCTCAAGAAACTGAGGTAAATTAGGCCAAACCACTTGCTCAGGTTCACACAGTAAGTACTTTAAGGTTAGATTTTAATTCAGGAAGATGAGTCTTCCTGGCTCTATCCATGTGTCACCCAACTGCCCCAAAATAGGGAGTCCCCAAATCTCACAAAAAGATCCCTTAGAGTCATATATTAACTTAGAAAATCATATTAATATTATCTATGTTCTATTGTATTGTTATTTTGCTATTTCCCAAATACATTTTAATCTGGCTCCGCAGCACTGTTTGAAATCTCTAATCTAGACTACTCCCTTCCTATTGCAATTGAGGAAACTTAAGTGACTTAACCAAGATCATATAGGTAGTAAGTACTGAAGCTGAGATTTGAACCCAGGTCCTCTTGCTACAGAACCAGTTCTGCTTGTATTGTACCATGCTTCTTCTATTTAGATATGTTACTGCTACCATATTCACTAGCATTCCACATTAATAACACTATCTAATATTTATAAAGTGCTTTAAGGTATGTAAAGTGATTTACATAGATCATTTCATTTGAGTCCCATATTTATCCTGTGAGGTATTATAAGTACTATCAATCCCATTTTATAGATGAGGAAATTATAATTGAGAGAGAAAGTGAAGTAAGCATTTTCACATAGTTAGTAAATGGCAGAGAAAGTATTTGAACCCAAGTCTTCCTGTCCCTGAGATCTTAAGCCAAGAGACAGGTTTAAACACTTCCTTTCCATGCCTTTTCTCTATCATCTTACTGTGTATTCTGCCATGTGTGAGTGTGTGTGAGTTTGTGCATACATATACACATGCATTATGTGTGTGTGTGTGTGTGTGTGTGTGTGTTTGCCTTTATACACATTACTTAGACAATTAGGTGATGGAGTGGATAGGATAATAGGCTTAGAGACAGAAAACTCATCTTCCTGAGTTCAAATCCAGCCTCAGATACTTATAAGCTATGTGACCTTAGGCAAGTCATTTAACCTTGCTTGACTCAGTTTCTTCATCTGCAAAATGAGTTAGAGAAGTAAATGCAAACCATTCTAATATCTCTGCCAAGAAAACCCTAAATGGGATCAGTTAGACCCACCTGAAAAGTTTCAGCAACAAAAATGGGTGTATGTACACGTACATGTACACACACACACACACACACACACATACATACACACACACACACACACACACACACACACACACACATATTGTTCCTCTAATAGAACTTAAGCTCCTTAAGTACAGAGACTGTTTCATTTTTCTCTTTATATTTCAACACTTAACACACATTACAGTAAGTGCTTAATAAATATTGATTGTTTTTCATAGTGTCATTTACCCAGGGGGAACTTCAAAAATATAATTGACTGGCTGCTGACCCAGTTTCTTTGGGGATCATGATCTGACTGTGAGGCTTCATAGTACTATAGAGTAAATTGGATCATATTGAGAGACAAAGGCCCAGGTTCACATCTGGATTTTGTTTCTATCTGCTATGACTGAGCAAAGGAGGGAGCAAGATACTCTTTAAGCACCTTTATCACAAAGTCACTCTCTATTTCCTGAGGGTTTTCAACCTCCTAGTGGGGCAACTAGGTGGGTCAGTGGTTAGAACACTGAACCAAGAGTCAAGAAGACTCCAGTTCAAATCTGGCTTCAGACAGATTTGCTAGCTCTGACCCTGGACAAGTCACTTAACTCTGTTTGCCTCAGTTTCCTTACCTATAAAATGATCTGGAGAAGGAAAAGCAAACCACTCCAGTAATTTTGCCAAGGAAATCCTAAATGGGGTCATCAAGAGATGGTCATTTGACTGAAAATTTAGAGTTCTTCCTATTGGCAATAGAATTTGATCTTTCTCCAACTCTTAAGACTTCTTGGTTCTATATTGAAGACTCTCCTTCAGGCACTGGGGATGTATAAAGAATTTTCTAGTCTTCCTGTGAGTGCCCACTTTTACTATTTTATTTCTGCCTTATCTGCATGTGACCTTGTGAAAGTCATTTAACCTTGCTTAATTCAGTTTCTTCATCTGCAAAATGAGTTAGAGAAGGAAATGCAAACCATTCCAATATCTCTTTCAACCTAAACAATACAGGAGTATTTGACAAATAGGTAATTTGAAGTCCAAGAGAGTGAAAAGATAAAATACAAAGATTATAACATATTCAGTTCCCTGAAAACAAAACTAAACCTAAAATAAGGGGAGAATTGAATTTGAATCCTGCCTCTGACACTCACTTTGTGATCTTAGGATCATGTACAGAGCTGGAAAGGACTCTAGATCTAGTCCAATTCAATGATTTTTTTTCCTCAGATGAGAAAATGGAGACCTTTAGAAATAAAATAATTTATCTAAGGTGGCAGTCGGGTTTTGAATCCAGATATCTGGAATCCAAATGAAACCCTTTCCCCTGCCTTTCTAATTTTGAACAGTAGTGTTATCTCTCTGAATCCCAGCATCTACCTCACAGTCTGTTGTGGAAATTGAATGAGGTAATGTACTTATTATATTGAAAATCTCAAAGCAATAGTGACTATCAGTCATAATGATATAAAATAATTATTAGAATATATTTCTTTATTATGATTCCCATACACATATTGCTGAGAAACAGTATTTTCATGAGCAGGATTTCAAATTTACTTCTAAATATTGTAGAGCAGGGATGCTTAACTTTTTTTGTGCCATAGACTCCTTTGGTAGTCTTGTGAAGCCTATAGACCTTTTCTCAGAAAAATGCTTTTAAATATACAAAATAAAATGTAGAGAATTACAAGGGAAATCAATTAGGTTGAAATCTAGCTACAAAATATTTTTAAAAACACATTCATAAACCTCTAGTTTAAAAACCCCGTAGTACTATTATCGCACTGTAAAATCACTACCATTACAAATAAAGGAAGATAAAACCAGATGATCTTCAACTTATTGGGTTCAAAAGAGGTTCTATGATGTACTGATGTATTATAGATGAATACTTCTATTTTTGAATTTCTGCATCTAACATCTAGGCATCCTACTACTCACTTTGACATGCTTTCAATTTCAACACAAAATAAAATAATGGCTTTGCTCTAAGTGCTGTCCATCTAGGTCCTTCATTTTGTTGCTGACTATTCAGAGGTCACTGTAAAGACACACAATTTCTTGTATATCACAATAATTTGGAATGATTTGGAGGCCAGCAGATGCTATTAGTATAGGAAGAATCTAGCATCTCTTTAATAAAAACATGTAATGCTAAGCATTATAAATGTAGAAGTAAATACCCAATTTTGTTTGACGGATCTAATTCCTTGAGTTTTCTTGCCTGGAAATTAGGAATATTGGTTCTAATTCCAGTTCTACCACAGACTTGAGTAGTTTATAGAGCTGGGGGGCACTGAACAGATTATTTAGCCCAACCTCCTCACTTTTCAGATGAAATGTCTTCAGTCCACAGAGGTTTAAGTGATTTGCCTGCGACAACATAGCAAATTAATTTAAACCTCTATGGATTTCACTTTCCTCATTTGTAAAATTAGAGAGCTAAAGTAGAAAATTTCTCAAACCTCTGATTTATTTTTTTTAAATAGTCAAATTTTCAGGATAGATCTTTGGATTTCACAAGACAATCTCAATTATCCCAGGAATTAAAGTATCCTATACATCTTAAAAATGTTTTCAATAAGAAGTTATTGTAATTCAGCCTATTTTGGCTTCTACAGATAAAGGCTCAAAAGATAAACATTTAGCCAGAATGTTAAGAGTTTAAAATTGTAATGTATTCATGGTTAAAATGTGTTTAGCATGTGACCCTCCTGCTAATTTTTTTTCCTTTCTTGGATTCCAAATTTAATGATAAAACAACTGAATTCTTAGTTGAAGTGAAAGGCCAAAATGATTTTCCTTTAAATAATTTTATTTTTATTAACCTAGTTCCTTTTCCCTAAAGTTTTCAATTAAAACAAAAATCTCTCCTCTATTTAAATAAATAAATAAAGCCTGAGAACTTCCTAATCTAGAAGAAATTAAACAAGGGAATTAACAAAGATTGCACACACTAGCGAGGGGAGAGGGTAGTGCTAGCCTTCAAGAAAAAACATAATGAATATGCTAGTGATCTGGCATTGCCTTCTGCAAAACCTGCTGCCCTCAGGGAGTAAGCTGCCTTCAGTACACCTGCTGAATGTAAATCCAGGCAAGTGTCTATTTTCTAGAACTGTTATCACCTCAAATTGGTTCAGACCTCCAGCATCTCTTTCACATTATAAACTTCCCTATTCATTTGAAATAATTCAACACTGTCTACCTACTGCCATCCCATTCTGATACCTAAGGCTGTTTTGAAAACCATTCCTTCATTCAGCTCTGGGTGCCCTGGCAAGAGGCACAGGCTGGAGATGGAGTTGCTGATGCATATCGATGAGCATGAAATAAATTTTCATATTTTATGTCCTTGGAGAAATTAACCACTCTTACCTAAAGACTACAGAATCAACATTTAATTTGGAAGTCAGACAATAAAAAGCTTACATGCTAACATTAATTTCCCTCTAAGAAAAAATAAAAATCATATAATTTATAAGGAAAAGACAGATAAGGAAAACAAAAGTCAGAGGAAAAAGGCAGGGCTTATCATAATCAAGAGAGAAGATGAGTTCCATTTGGGAAGAGAAAATCAATAACAATAAAGGAGATGCCAGATTATCTAAGATTTTTATCTATTTCTGGGTTTATATATTAAAAATTATTAACTTCATTTTTGCTTCTACCCAGGCTGCTAATGTATCATTTTCAACAATTATTTAAAATAAACACAAGAATTACTGACCCTGGGGCTTTGATTTTAAGGTTTTACAGTTTCTGCTAACAAATTATTTCAAACTAAGCCACCTTCTTTTGCTATATACAAAGGCTGGGGTATCATTACTTTGATTTATTTATGTGCAGATAAATTTTTTTCCCCCTTTTAGGCTAAGAGCTGAGTTTATATGCAAAATTTAAATTTCATGCTTCAATGGAACTCAAATCCATAGTAATGTTTAGGCATAAACTAGACAAAGTATGTGGATATTCTAATAGGAATCCTAAAGCTGTAAAGAGTCATATTTAGATATTACTTGAACTCTATATGGAAAGCACCATCTTGAATACTGTACTTAAAATAGAATGCAGAATACTCAATAAATAAGACTATTGGCTTTAGCTTCTATTTTGTTTCTGAAGCATGTCTTATAAGCAATCACTATTCTTATTACTATTCATACAAAAGAAAAGTTATAAGCTCATAATTTGGAGGCAAGTGGAGCAGACAGAGGAAATTACAGTTACCCACTACAGGATCTAAGAAGTATCAAAACAAGTCCCACCAGCACAGAGCAAACACAAATTCACGGAGTCTACAAATAGAAACTGTTTTGACAGGGCTTCAGCTCTATTAGTTTGAAGAAACTAATCCTATTGGATTCAGCAAACATTTATTAAGTATCTATTAGGCAAGACACAGTGTAGTATAGTGGATAGAAGCTTGGTCTTAAGAGTCAGAAAGACCTGTAGCAAACCTAGAAAACTCCTTTATGCTCTAAATTGCCTATAACAATTATGAGAATTGTTCATCATGTGAATTAATTTAGGGAATTTCCATACCAGAGTTCCTCACATCAGTGAAATTACAGATCTAAGAAGGAAAAAAAAACCCAAAGGTACTAGATTTTGAGACAGATAAAAATAAAAAAAAATCTCTCTCTCCTTTCAAGGAGTTTTCAATCTCCTGAAAGGGAATAAATATACACAAAGTAAAAGCACTAATGGAAGGAATATAGGCAGGATGTTGGGGAAAAAGATTGGAAGGGACAAAAGGAAGAATATTTTGAAAACTAGGACATAATTCCCCGTAGTCAATCAAAACAGTACCACTCAGATATCCTTAGTCTCTATGCTTATGGGCAAAAACATCAAAGATGAGCCATCCAACTACAAAGAAATAGAGAGTATATAAGTTAAGCATACATATATGAAGCAAAGGGAGCGGAAATAGGTAAAAAAATATTGTGCACACTCTTTATTTTTCATTCCTATGAATGTATGTATGTATATATATATATATATATATATATCGGTATATATGTTCTTTATCAAAATGTATGTATATCCTAATAGCCACATGGCATGTTTTCAAGAAAGTAGAAGTTTAGTACTTGTGGTACTTTTTCAGGTCAATGCTCTAGACCTGAGGGACAGAAATGTACTAGTCATGCTTTACTCACTATGAAAAGAAAACACTCAAGTAACTGTATCAAGGTTAAGAGGAAATGTGAACCTCAGGTTACCCATTCAGGAGACACATGGGGGCTTTTACCATTTAGGGTAAATTGAATTTCAAATACTGTAACTCAGATCCTTTTTAATTTGCAGTTCCAGCTAGAAAAAATATAAGAGAGGAGTTCTAAAAAAGAGGAAGAAATAATCTGACCCAGGCCCCTTCATCTGTCCATCTTACTTTTTTTTTTTAATTCCTTGGAAGGTGGGGGAAGGAGATATCATCGACATGCAGCCTTAAGGGGCAATGGTTTTTACAGAGCCCCAGTTGGTATTGGTGTTTGTTTTCCTAATCTCATCTCATTAAGATCTCCAGCTTTCTATCACATCAGTGTTTCACAATTTGTTCTTGTCTAGAAAGCAATTTTTTTTCTTTAACCTTTCAATTCAATTGATTCCCAAAGGTGAAAACTGACTTTACCTGAGATTAATCAGATACAAATGCTGGAAAACATTAAAGGTTTTCAAATTTGATCCAATTGAAAATATTACTTGATAATCAGCTACATAAAAGTCACATTTATTTGTAATCCTGACATTTATTAAGGTAACTTAAATCCTTTGCAAATGAGCTGTTCTAGGTATTAGATCAATACGATATATAAAGGGTGGGTGGGGGAATGGCATTAGTCATGTTGGAGTTAGGATGACCCATGATCCAATTATCCATAAATCCTTAAGGGCTGTGCAGAAAACAGCAAAGGATATTTTAAGGTCAAAAAGTCTTTGATACCACTCCTCACGAAATGACCTGTTTTGTTTCTGCTGGTACAATTCACACAAAGCTTCATTTGCAAATAGATCTGTGTGTGAAAGTGGGGCTGTCCACCGCAAACATTGCTTTTCCAAAGCAGCCCAATAGAAAAAGGAGGCTGAAAATTAAGTTAGTTGGATGTGAGAAAAAACTACCATTTCACTTACTAAGGAGAAATAATTGAACATGGATTGCCTGTTGCGCCTTTAATTTAATTTGGAGACCTTTCATCCTTTACTTTCCTGCCTTTGCAGCCAATACATAGGGAGCTAATTTGTACCTAGTTCATTTTCCTCCTTTTATCTTATCTACTTTAACATCATTCATGGAAATTAGAAATTCCATGAATAAAAGATGAAGTCTGTCTTGGGACATTCTTTCTTAACTGCTGTGAATCTCTTTCTAAAAAATGGTTTTATAATATTGGGGTGGGTTTTTTTGGTAGGAGACAAAAGGATAAAACAAACATTCTAGTTTGAAGTTTCTACTTTCCTTTGAATATTACCACCCTAAAAAAGAAAGTCTTGTTTTTAGATATTGCTTTCACTTCTACCTATACATGCCATGTCTATATAATAGGATACAAAGGGCCTGCACCTGTGATTTCACTGGTATTGTAAAATTCCAACTCAGGAAACTCTCCCCCACCTCCTCACTTCCCACTTACATCAGCACCAAGGCAATTTAGCCTTTTGAAAGATGCTTAAAATATTAATAGTTGGTCTATTTCAGAAGTAGGGCTTGAACTCAGGGCTTCCTGGATTTGAAGACAGCTGTCTGTCCACTACTACATGAAGCATTTTTCAATACACATGAAACCATTAAATTCGAGAGTGGACTTATTTTATATTTGTAAGTTAAGGATTTCCAAAGAACTCAACCTTCTAGAGATATTAATGTATCAGTATAAAGATTTCCAAATTTCATCCAATGGTCTTTTCAAACATTCAACATAGCTCATTATGCAAATAAAAGAATAAGAGATTGTAAAAAGAGAATAACAGCTAACAGATGCCTGCCCTGCATAAAACGCTGTATGCTGTATGGAGGGGAGGATAACAAGAGAGATGAGTGAGGAGAATTCAGAGGAATTGGAAAACAATATTCCTGTCCTTGAGTTGCATAATGTTTTAAATTCTAAAGTGTGTCATCCATACCATAAAATTCTTGTGAATGGATGTGAAGGTGAAAGGGTGTTTCTTTGGTGGATTTAATAAGTGGTATTTATCTTTCTGTTTGATAGACAACAGATGCACTGCTTCTTTTTTATATAGTTTAAGCTTTTTTTTCTTTCATGCATGCATCTTTCTGGTTATGAATCCATATAGAATATATCTCACTGTAATTTTACATCCTTAAAATCTGTGCATATCCTCAGTGCATAGTGGGAATCTAATATGGTTTTCCTACCTCCCCTCCCTACACTTTTTTCTACTCTAGCAATTATTCTTCTTATGCTCCAATAAAAAATCTACAGGAATTTTCTCGTGCTGTTTAATGTCCACTAATTAACACCCTCCCTTCTAGCCTGGGAGACATCAGAAGAAAGGTTGTATTCTGATGAGTTGAGTTTCATGCGTGTGCCAATTCTCCCACCAGCAGGAAAAAAAAAGACCTCATATCTCACATCAAGGGGCTAAAAGCTAGGCATAAACTGAAAATCATTTTCCTTTACAATCCAATATCTGAACAGGTTAATTAAAAGGAGTGTAAATTACTTTACATAAACATAATAGATGTTCACAGTTAAAGGTAACTTCCAAGTGAGGGGGGGGGATTTGAGGTAAAATTATGGTGAATTAAAATTATGATTATGATACTGAAAGGAAATTACTTCTAATGAAGATAAATTCCCCAGAATGAGCAAAAAATAATCTTAACAGAAGAAGCTGGAACTATGTTTTGGAACATAGTGGGTGCCTGCCTAACAAATACTTCTTGACTTTGATAATGCAATGATCTTTCCAGTAATCATACAGACCCTAACCTTGTTTGTTTCTGCAGAAAATCACAGGAAAGTCATGCCTGAAGGGAGAGAGAGAGAAGAAAGTCTTGCTCTGATTGTTTTTGGAGTGGAAATTAGTGAATGAAAAAGATGGCACAGACTGAGGGTTTTTTTATGGGGGCAGAAGTCAGTGAATGAAAGGGATGGAGTAGAGTCTCAGGATTTCCCTCTGCCTCTCAGTTGTTATTGCCCTCCCTCCATATTAGGGAAAAGGGTTTCAAAAGGACCTTTGATTTCGCTGGTATTGGTGAAGGCACTCTCTCTACCAATACAGGTTAGTATCTTAGAGAAATGCCTAGATCACTGAGAGATTAAGTGACTTGTAAAAGGTCAAAGAGCCATTATGTTCCAGGTGGTCCTGGTTTCAAGGCCAGTTTTCTATCCACTGTGCTTTGATTCTCTTCTCTCCATACCCTTGTAGTACATATATATATATATATATATATGTATATATATATATATATATATATATACACACACACACACACATATACACATATACATATATAAACATATAAATACATATACACACATATTCAAACATACACATCATATGCATATAAATGTGCACACGTATATGTAGATACCTGCATATGTATACATGAAAGTGTCAGATTACACAAATTATATGCATATGTTTATATCTATGTAGTCACACGCATACACACTATCCAACAGAATACAACTGTCTAGAGAATAAGGACTGCATTTATTTACATATTTACTTATTTAATCTCTGAATCTCTAGAACCTAGCAGCGTCTGGCTCCTTGTATTAAACTTTAAAAGGATCACTAGGTGGACATTTGTCATGCCAGCAGTGAACTGACCGGTTTGAATAGATGGCCTGGATCCTGCTGTCAGGTCCTGCCCCACTGAGTGGAATACTGATGCTGTCAGTGCAAAAGCCATTTCTCCTAAGAAACATCTTGGAATAGGAGAGAAATGAGGAGTTGGGGAGATCAACATACTCCTTGGTTTTAAAAAAAAGAGGCTTAAGTAAAAATACTTGTGGGCAAGGCAAACACACACACACACACACACACACGCACGGAATCAAAATTCATCTTTCTTGGAAGCTTAGTTCTAACCTCAAGTAAATCCTAAAGGGTTTTTAAGGCAAATTATTTGCAAAAAGGCACGATTATTATTACTTGCATATAAAATGTGCCTTGAAATGTGCACAAGAAAGGGGTGGGGGATCGTTACTCGGTTGCTATCTTTTGATGCAGCCTTCCAATATTTCCTTTCTCCTCTTTTAGTGGAGCTTTAGGAAATTAGCCATGAAGCAGATGGAGACCCAGCCTTGATGAGCCATCGAACTCCTCTGTACACCTGACCATTTCCCAACACTCTGAAGTTTCAGAGCGGCTGTAGATTTTCTTCCAAGGATGGAGTTTCCACACTAGAAGCGCTTTACACAAATGAAAAGGCTCTGAATCAAAAAAGAGGGGGAGGGGGATTCTTTGCCTGTTCTTATTTTCTCCTTGGCTGAATTCTGTGATCTGACCGCTCCCCCTACCCCACCCCCCAACTCCTTTCTACAATTTGGACCACCTTTACCGTAGTTCAGGTCACAACTTTCCCAACTCTCCCCAGCGAGGTTTCCCACAGGAGGGAGTCAACTCCCCGCAAGCCCGGGGCTGCTTTTTGTTTTTGCGCCCGGCAGCTCGGGGTGAGCAGGCGGCACTCAGTAAGCGCCCGTCGGGCTGGGGGGTCTCCGGCGGGGCCGTCACTAACGGGAGAGCAGTGGGGTGGCCGGAGGAAGGCCGTGCGGGCGCCGACAGAGCGGCGGGGCCGGGGTTCGGGGTTCGGGTGGGACTCTCAGGACTAGCGCCAGCGGCTGCGGGGCAGCTGCCCCCTCGCCCGGCTGCCGCCCGCTCTGCTCCCCCAGGGGCGGGTCAGAAAGGACCCGGAGCCAGGAGGCCCCGGGTTCCAATCCGCCCTCAGACCCCTGGCTGCCCCACGGCTAGTGTGGTCTTGGGCAAGCCGCTCGACCCCAGCGCCTCGCAAAAACCTAAAGAAAGGAAGGAGCGGGGCAGCGGGGCTGCTGGGAGGGGGCTCGGGCGGGGCCCCGGCGCCGGGCGGCTCACTACCTCCTGGAAGAGCTCCAGACTGTAGGTGTTGTCGTCGTCGGCGAAGAAGAGCACGCCGGGCTGCGGCCGCTGCGGCCGGTGCTGGTGCGTCTGGCGCAGCCAGGCCAGGCCGGCGTTGCGCTGCTCCGTGGCCCGGGGCAGGCCGGGCCGCTTGTAGCGCCGGGGCGTGGGCACGTGCAGGTGGGTGCTGGGCAGCCCCGCGCGGGCCAGGAATCGGCTCACCAGCTCGCTGCGGCCGGCCGCGTCCTCCACCAGGATCCAGTGCAGCTGCGCCACCTGCCGGAAGGTGTTGGCCAGCCGGGTCAGCTCGGCTTTCTGCACGGGGCGGCTGTAGGTGGGGGTGATGGCATAGATGGTGGGCAGCGGCGGCGGCGGCGGCGGCGGCGGCGGCGAGCGGTTGCGGGGCGGCTCGTCGGGGCCGCCGTCCCGGGGGAAGAGCGCGGCGCGCGGGCGCCCACCCGCGTAGGGGGCGACGCGCGGCCGCGGGCCGAGGGGCGGCGCGGGCCGGCGGGGGTCCACGTCGATCATGATGATGACGATGAGCACCCAGGGCAGCAGGATGAAGAAGCGGCTGAAGAGGAGGGACTTCATGGTGCGCTCCCCCCCGGGCCCCCGGGCCCCCGCGGGGCCCCTCCAGGCCCTCCAGGGGGCACCCCGGGGCCGGGGGGGCAGGGCTGCTCCAAGCCGCAGCTCGGCTCGCGGGGCGCCCGGCGCCCGGCTCCCCCCGCCGCCGGTTCCGAGTTCACGGAGCCCGGGGGGGAGCCCTCCCCATGGGGCCCGGGAGAAGCCGGGGACCCCGGGCCGGGGGCGTCAGTGCATCGCAGTCAGAGGAGCCCGGCTTCCCCCTCTCTCCCCCCACCGCAGTTGTTGAGCTTAGCCGCGGACTGGGCCGGGGGGCTCCCTCCTGAGCCCCTTCCTCCTCTCTTCCAGAGTTGCGTGGCCGGGAGGGCCGGCAGGAGGTGGCCCGAGGGCGAAGGGCGGTGGTCCCTCGCCGGGCAGAGCGGCGCGACTGGCCCGCCGGTCCTCCGTCCCGGGGCAGCCGGAGCGTGGGGCTGCAAACGAAGGGAGAATCGGAGCCCCCCGAAGTCTGCGGAGCGGTGTGCAGGGCAGCGGGAGGGTGGCGGGCGCCCCCCGCCAGGAGGGCAGGCTGGAGGCGAGGGAGCAGCAGCAGAGGCTCTCCTCCCTCACGTCCTGGTCGGGGCAGTGAGGACTTGGAAGGGCTGCTGAGGACCGTGCAGCCGCCGCTCCGCCAGCTGCCCCCGGGGCCGCCTCCGCTGCCGACTCCGTGGCGGTCCCTCCTCCTCTGCTCCGAGCATCTCCAGCAGCAAGATCCCAAAGCAAGGAAAGAACAAGAAGGGAAAAAAAAGGAGGGGAGGGGAGGCTTGTGATGCAGACTCTAGCAACCCTCCCAGTTCTCCTGTGGGAAGACAGCAGCGCTGCCACTGGTGGAGAAGAGGGGTTGTGAGTGGGGGTGGGGGTGGGGGGGCGAGGGAGCTCTTCCCCTGCTCTTCGCCTGGGTCTTGCTGCCGGTCAGGATGAAAGCTCCACGGAAGCCTGCGGCCGCCGCTGCTCCTGCCGCCGACACCGCCGCCGCCGCCGCTAGCCTCTGCTCTGCGTCCTGCTGGCCCTGCCTGCCTGAAGCCAAGAGGGGGAAGGTCCCCCGGGGCTGCACTGGAAAGGGAGGGGGTTTCACAAGCTGCTTGCTGGGGAGGCACTGGATGCTGGGAGGTTTGTTGGCTGATCTCTCTCCTTTCTGAAAGACTGCAGGGTCTTTGGAGAGCAGACAGCAAAATCTATTCACTTGCTGAAAACTCAGTAGCTCTCAGGTGGGGGGGGGGAGAGAGCGGGAGAGAAGCAGGGCGGGGGGGGATTCCTCAAACTGTGAAAGAGAGAGAGCGAGCCAAAAATGATTTTTTAAAAAATGCTTCTTATTTAGAAGCAGCATATTGGCTGTGAGAGAGATCACAGCAGCAGGTTTGCCTACTAGGGGATCATACCAAACAGCGTAAAACAAAACGCACTTTTACAGAAAGGCAACAATCAATAATAAAAAGAAAAAAGCCTCAGAGCTGGATGTCACATAAAGGTTTGGGTTTGTGAGAGAACCCGGGAAAGGTTTCAATTCAGATAGTTAATGTTTGTTTCCAGCTGTGTCATTCTACACAAACCCCAAACTTTAAGTTCCTAATTCCAACTTGTTTCATTTAGTGAATTCCATTCTTCCTTCTCCCCTTCTTGCTTCCCCTCATTTTAATATCCATACCCATATCAATAATAATCCCCTATGCCTAATGCTCTTGCTATCCTGATTTTTACAGCCGAGGGCACTGAGGCTCGGAGGTTTCTTCTGAGTCATAGTGCTACTGGAAAGGATGCTTAAAAACCATCTAGGCTTATCTTCCTTTGTCTGAGGAAACTTGCCATCGAGTGAGGTCAGGTGTCTTGTCAACCATCTCAGGCTCCGGGGGCCAAGCGGAGGCTCAGAATGGAGGTTTTCTGACAACTGAAACATACCACACAGTGCCACAGGATAATGTCCTAGACCCTTTCAACACGGACACCCTGCTGGCTTTCTATAAATATTAAATAACAAAATGTATCATCCAAACCCAAAGAGATACAGTGTAACCAGTAGGAATACAGACACAGCTCTCTACTCTTCAACCAGCATTAAACAGGGCCAATCGCTTTGTGGAGTACGGATGATTATTTTCAACCTTGTACTGGATGAAAGGAACTTGGCAAATGTGAATCCAGCAGCTGGATCCCTTGCTTTCCCATTGGCCTCAGAGAGGGAAAGGAGCAAGGGTAATTAATGTCATTCTATTCTGTCCCCAAATGCATTATAAGCATATATTCCTGAGGGACAGAGACTATGAAAGCTTTATATTCATGTGAGTGCCTGATAAACTATTGGGAAACATATTTCCCGAGTTCTCTGTTTCCTTCATCTCTACTCACAAATAAATTTTTCTTATTGTCTGTGCAGAAGAAAAATGGGTGGTCTTGTTGGCGAGACCATTTAAAGAAATATACTTTGCTTTTCGTTCCTCTTTCTCTCTGTACTGCCCTTTTCAGTCAGTCTTTCTTAACCTTTGCTTCCTTCTCTTTTGTCTCTGAAATGTACAGAGGTAGAATGTGCACACTTCTGTTTGAATGCTTATCATAAGAGTAGGCTTCAGCCACGGTTTTGCTTCCACCCACAATCTCTACTTTGCCTTCAGTATTTAAACTTTTGGAATTAATCTGTCCCCCACCCCCCACCCCCCAGCACCAACCAAAGTTGTGTCTGTTAAATGTCTACTATATGTCAAATGCTGTGCCAGGCTCTGGGTATATAAAGACAAAAAAAATTGAGAAAATAGTTGCCTTTAAAGAACATACATTCTGTTGGGTGAGATATGTACACATGAGTATATTAAAATATAGATTTTTTTTTTTAGATTTTAGATTTTTTTTTTGCAAGGCAATGGGTTAAGTGGCTTGCCCAAGGCCACACAGCTAGGTAATTATTAAGTGTCTGAGGTCGGATTTGAACTCAGGTACTCCTGACTCCAGGGATGTTGCTCTATCTACTGTGCCACCTAGCTGCCCCCCACGCCACCTAGCCACCCCCGAGTATAAAAAATATATAAAATAAGTTTAACAAATCTGAATTTAGGAGAGGCAGTAGCTCCTGAGAATTCTTAAGAATTGTCTCAGAGGATAATAGCTGAGCTGAGCTTTGAAGGAAATTTGGAGTTCTAAGCAGTAAGGACAGAGGGAATTTCAGATATGGGAAATGAGCTTGTGCAAAAGTCAGGATGGGAAATGGGGTATTATACAATGTGTTAGCTAAAGAAAGCATAGATGGAAATATGTCATATCACTTTTATCATATTTGGGTGAAACAAATATCATTATTTTTAGAAGATGAAATCAATAAAATTTCTCATTGTCAGATAGCATAGCACCCACAACCCATATGCTAAAATTTCATCCATATTACTGGAAACATATTTTGCTATTTGTTGAAACTAAACTGGATTAAAATTCAGGTGGTAGCCAGGTGGTGCAGTGGATAGAGCACTGACTCTGCAGTCAGGGGGACCTGAGTTCAAATCCGACCTCAAACACTTAATACTTACCTAGCTGTGTGACCTTGGGCAAGTCACTTAATTCCATTGCCTTATATAAAAAAAATTTAAAAAACTCAGGTGACTACTGAAGGAGACTCATTACTTTAATCAGATTGTACTTCAGTCATACATATTTGTAGTATTCTCACTTCCTAGCAAGTATATATATATATATATATATATATATATATATATATATATATATATATATATATATATATATAATAATCTGAAGGTCTTCAGAGCCATTGTGCTGATCTCATTGCTATATGCATCTATTTATTTACATTGTCTTAGGAAGATTCTGAAGATCACCTAGCAAAAGAAGATACCAGACACTGAGGTCCATTCTCCAGCTGAACTACCTAGCATTCCAACATTACTACAAAGAAGGCAACTGCAATTGTAGAATGTTGTAGAATGCCTGACATATGCTTGCCCAAAAAAACTATTTTTATGGAGGACTCGCACATATCAAGCACTCACAAGGGCGTCAGAAGAAGCAATACTGAGACACCCTGAAGATCTCATTGAAGAACTTTAGAACTGATTGTATAACATGAGAGAGACTGGCACAGGATTGCCCAGCATGGCATTCCCTCATCAGTGAGAGTGCTAGACTCTATGAAGAAGGAGGATTGAAGCAGCTCAAAGGAAACATGACATCCATAAGTTTAGAGTACCCATCCCAGGTATTCACAAGGACTATTTGTGCCCAACCTGTGATAGAGCATTCTGAGCTCATATTGGTCTGATCAGCCACAATCGAGCATAATGTTATTTGTCTGAAACATAGTGATATTTTGATCTTTGATAATGAAGGACAAGAACCAACCAACTGCTGTGAGTAATACCATTTTCCCAGTTCCCCTGACTTACAATTTAGGAGTAATTCTCAACTTCTCAATATTTATTACCTCCCCCACCCATATTCAATCTGTTGCCAAGGTTTGTTGATCTTACTTTTATAAAATCTCCCTAATAGGCTCTCTCTTCTTAACTCTGGCATCATTCAGTTTCAGAGTCTGACCATCATCTCATGCCTGGGTTCTGGGTTATTTCAAGAACTTACTGGTGAAATCAGCCTGCCTCAAGCTTCTCCCTATTCCATTCCATCCTCTTCAGTCATCAAAATGATTTTTCTAAAGATCTGATGACATAACACCCTACTCAAACTTTAGGGTCTCTATTACCTTCAAAAACAAGTACCAAACCCTCTCTTTGTTGTTCAAAGCCTTTCATAGTCTAGTCTCTCCTACCTTTTCAGTCTTCTTGTACTTGATTTCTGATACTTTTTTCTCCTTTATTAATTTATTTTTCCAATTACATGCAAAGATAGCTTTCAATAACCATCTATTTACAAGTTTATGAATGCCACATTTTTCTACCACCCTCCCTTCCCTCCTCCCACAGCTCCCTTCATGGCAGTGAACAATCTGGTAAAAATTATACATGTACAATCATGTTTAATATATTTCCATATTAGTCATATTGCTGACATATTCTCGATACAGTAAAAAAGGTCTTCTTGATGTTCCACACACAAGACATTCAATCTCTCCCCTTCAGGCTCCCCCCCCCCCCCAAGTCTGGAATGCTTTCCTTCCTTATCTCTCTACCTACCGCCTTCCTTGAAGTACTAACTACAATCCCGTCTACAGGAAAGTTTCCCCAACCCTTTTATTCCTAGTATTTTCCCTGTACTAATTATTTCCTATTTATTCTGTACAGAAATAGTTTGTACATATTTATTTACTTGTAGTCACTCCCATCTGGTTTCAACCTCTTTGAGAACAAGGATTGTATTTCTGAATCCACAGGCACAGCACAATGCAGCACATAGTAGACACTTAATAAATGTAGGTTGACTGGCAATGTCTAGCACATAATAGGTAGTTAATACATTGTTGGTGGATTTTTGGACCTCATAACATCCAGCTTCTCAGACTATTTTTAAATTAGTTATTCTTGAGAAATCAAGACCACTTCCTATAGGAATCATTTTTCAAAACAAATAAAATCTGGACATTTAATTTAGGACTTTACTGGAGTCTGTGATCATAGTCAACTTTGCTCATGGGTATCATATTTAGCCAAAAAGCCTTCAGCACCATGTCTAAATGGAAAAATGGTAGTAAGTCAAATACCAGAAGAAAAGTATTTTTTTTTTTTGCCACTGTCATTGCACCTTCTTCATTGTCTCCATTCTTTTTATTTTTTTATTCTGCTGTTTAATTCCTTCTTTAGGTAAAGTATGATTAAAAGCAATAACTGTTTAAAGTTATCCTACCTCCAAGCAGCAATTATCTAATTATTTCTGGAATATTCCCACAAGTAATAAGCATAGTAAGCATGATATCATGAAAAGAGTATTGACCTGGGAATTTAGAATCCTGGGTTCAAGTTCAAGCTCTACCACTTGCTAATTGTGATACTTTCGTTGGGTTACAACCTTTCTGAGCCCCAATAGCCTTGCCTAATAAAGCAGGAGAGTTGAAATGGTTAATCTTTAAAGTCCTCCCCATTCTAACATTCTGTGATTCTGAACTCTGGATATAGTCTTCCTCAGCAAGACTTTTTTCCCTAGAAGGATCACTGGGAAGGTCATTAAGAGAGCTGTAATGTAAACTGAAATCTATGCAAAATGGGACATTCAATGCATCTAAATGGGGACCATCTGTGTCATGGAGATTGGAGTTGGCATGGTTAGCAGAAAATTTATGGGTTATTGGTGATATAAGAGGATCGTGAGAGGAAAAAATATCTTAAGTACAAAGTAAAATTGCTATGTAGAAAAATTTAAATCACTAATAAGAGGCAGCTTGATGTAGTGGAGATAGTTTTTAGGCTTGGAGACAGGAAGGTCATTGGTTCAAATCTTGTCTCGGACACTAACTGTGTAACTAACCTCTCAGTTTCTACATCTATACAGTTATTTCAAGAGACAGAATAGCGTAGTTCATAGAGAGCTGATCTCACTTTAGAGTCACAAATACTTGGTTTAAAATTCTGGTTCTGAGGGTGGCCAGGTGGCACAGTGGATAGAGCACTGGCCCTGGAGTCAGGAGTACCTGAGTTCAAATCCAGCCTCAGATACTTAATAATTACCCAGCCATATAGCCTGGGGCAAGCCACTTAACCCCATTGACTTGCAAAAAAAATAATGAAAATAAAAATAAAATTCTGCCTCTGACATCACTCACTGATTATGTGAACCTGGGCAAATTATTTAAGTGCTCAGTATGATTATAGACAATTCTCTAAGACTGTAACAGAAATTGTTGATCTACATTGGTAGAGATACTTTCCTCACCAGGAGTTCCCCATACCAATAAAATCACAAGTCTAGACTAAAACATCAGTACCCATCATACTTTACCTCCAAGGTTGTGGTGAGATACAAATGAGTTCTGGTGAGCAAAGCAAATCTTAAAGAGCTTCATAAATGCCAATTATATTCTGGAGTATTTATCTCAAAAGACTGAAAAATACCATATTGTTACCTAGTAATTCAGACAGATAGATGGGAGCATAGTGAGGCTTATGAGTAAAAATTTTAAAAACTTGGTAAAAGTCAAATTACCTTCAAGCACAAATTCAAGGAAGAGAAGCTAACAACCTATTTTAGGAAAAAACTGAACTGACCTGTAAACAATTTCTCATTTCACTTGAGGTAGAATGGATTTAGAGTAAACCTATTAATTGACTTCCCAGAATCAGGGAGTCCAGGTCCAACTTCTTGAGACCAGGCAAATCTTTTAGCCTCTTGCTGTCCCAGGCTATCTGGTTTGCATTGGTAAAGTAAATTTTCTCACCAAGAGTCCCATACACAAGTGAAATCATAGTTCTACCCTAAAACAAAATGAAATAAGAATAGGAATGATTCCTATAAGAGGGAGGAAGGTTAGAATTTGAAGGAAAAAAGCAATATTTTGAATCATAATCAGAGTAGTAGATGGGAACCCTTTTCTATATAATTCATTATGTTCTTATGTAAAACAATTTAAACTTGATCTGTGGCTGATAATGAAGGTTGGTGGAAGTCACAAGGGTAATTAGCATAATTACCTCACTTCAGAGCCATGCATAACCACTCTGTGTTTATTTTCTTTTAATCTTTCTAATTATTTGTATAGCAAAGTGAAAAGAGAGCATCCTCTGTATTAATGATGACGCCCTCCTCAACTTGCTGGGCCTAGCCATCAGCTTTATATATTTAGTTGTTATCTTTGAATAAACAAACCAAAGGTCAAAAAAAAATTTTTAAAAACATAACTTCTAGGGAGACAATTGAAACATGCTACAATCACTGAACATTTTAATTTTGATGAAATATGAATATAATTTTGTTCCAAAAGACTTCAGCCACGCAAATGTGGTGGCTAGGACTCATCGCATTTGGCATTGAGGATTGGCATTTGACAATCATGGAAGGGCCAATACTGATCTTTAAATAAGTATGATGCATCTTCTACAATCATGATTTTTTTAGAGATGATTTAAAAAAAAGTTTTCCATAATTATTTTCAAAGATCTGATTAGAAACAGCATTCAGTATCATTCAAACAACTGAACTTAGTTACTATTTTCATTTAAATTAGTTAACTTAAATAATGTATCAAAATCTCAGTCTTTCCAGGTTTCTATCAGAATTTATCATCTATAAGATGATAATTTTTTTCTACTTTTCCTTTTATGTTCATAATTAGTATGTAGATGTTAGATCCCTGCTTTTCCTATTTGGTATTATTTCATAGAAGACTTTCCAGTTTCTTTGTATAACTCTTACTTTTTTATATCACTATTACTTCCATATAGGTTTTTTTAGGTTTTTGCAAGGCAAATGGGGTTAAGTGGCTTGCCCAAGGCCACACAGCTAGGTAATTATTAAGTATCTGAGACCGGATTTGAACCCAGGTACTCCTGACTCCAAGGCCAGTGCTTTATCCACTACACCACCTAGCTGCCCCCATATAGTTTTATATTATATTAATGTACTATAAATTATTTAACCATTTCCTTATTATTGAATATTTAATTTGCTTCCAAATTTTTTGTAATTACAATGTTAATAGATGCTTCAGAGATCAGGAGTTAGGTGATCTTAAGGTTTAGAGCTGGAAGAGTCTGTAGAGATAATTGAATAGATCCATACTCTTGATTTTATTTATTCTCTTTCTTATTAATTATCATGAATTTGGCAAACAAATATTTTTTATAAAAAAGAATAATAGTAATTTTACATAGTGCTTAAAGATTTGTAAAATACTTGACCTATATTAGTTCATTTATTGTCATAACATGGGGAAGTAGGTTTTATGATTATCCCCATATTACAGATGAAAAAAACTGAGGCACAGAAGGGTTGAGTGATATCCCCAGGGTCACATAGCTAGTAAGTATCTGAACCTGGATGAAATTCAGGTTTTCCTGAAGTCTAGCACTTTATGCATTGTACCACCCACATGTCCAAGAAAAGAAAAAAAGAATTGTATATGAAACCATTGATCTATGTACAACTTGATTTATATGTTTACATATATGTAATTTAATGTTAGTTGTAACACTGCCCTATTTATGTCTGCTTCTGAACTTTGTTTTTTTCCTGTGTTTTTTTGGTATCACTTTTCCCCTCACTCCTCAAAAGATTCCTCCCCTGTTTGTTAAGCAAAAGCAGTTAGCTTATTGTGAAGCTGTATGTCTCATTTTGCACATCCAGTTAATCATCTCTCTGTCAAGAAAAGAGAAGAATGATTCATTTTAAATTTCCTGGAATCATGATTGGTCATTATTAGTGTTCTTAAGTCTTTCACTGTTGTTTTCCTTTAAGTTTCTGTAGTCATTGTATGTATGTATGTATGTTTATATGTATATATGTGTATATGTGTGAATGTATGTATATTATGTGTGTGTGTATGTGTGTGTGCATTTCCCCCCCCCCCCAATTTAATCCACTTCATTGTGCAAACAAATCCTCCCAGGTTTTGTTGAAAATAGCTCCATTCTTTGATCTCTTTGGCTTATAAATTTAATAGTAGTAGGACTGGCATCCTATCCATTGTTCTCCCTAGTTGCTCTTACACTTTAAAATTTAAAATGCAGGCCAAAGATTATGGTCAGTTTAGTAAATATTTGGGCATATTTGCAAATTGCTTTTTAGAAGTGCTATACCAATTCACAGTTTCATTAATGGTGGAAACTTTCCCCTTTTTTCTGCAACTCCTTCATCATTTGTCTTTTTTCCTTTTTTTGTCAATTTTGCCAATGTGATGGGTGGGGAAATGAAACTTCAGAGTTGCATTAATTTGCATTTCTCTAATTATTAGTGATTTGGAGCATTTTTTCACATGGTTATTGATAGCTTACATTTTATTAGAAAACTATTTCATATCCTTTGATCATACAAAAAATCATTTCAAAACATTTTTAAGAATAACTCACATCTCTGCTATTTATTCAATACACAAAATTAACTATCATTGAAACATTATTAAGTACAACTTTTAGTTCTAGGAGGTGTTGTCCTTTATTTACCAGTGTTGATATCCTGTCAACCATAGTTGTGTTTTCCCTCTCCCCCACTGAAACTCTTCTCTCAAAGGGCACCATATTCTAATCATCAGTTACCTAATTACCAAATTCTGCATCCTCAACTTTGCTCATATACCTGGAATATCCTCTGGTTTTTTTAACCTTGTGAATTTCTGCTCATTCTTAATTTTTTTTAAACAAAGTTTTTGAACTATTTTGTTTTTGCATAACCTGTATTTCCCAATGCATTCCTTCCATCTTTCCTACCAGAGAACTAGCCCTCATAATTAAAAAAAAAACAGTTCAGCAAAATAACTAAATGGCCCCCCCTCAAAAAAAGTCTGCTATTGTAAGTAGTCATGGAAAAAACCCATGAGACTGATTGAAGTAATTTAGAAATAGTCATTCTTGGCCTCTTTTTCTCATCTCTCTCTTTTACCTAATCTTAATCATTGGAGAGGTGTTGCCTCAGTTAAACTGTGATGGAGAAAGAACTTCACAAGGCCAAGGTCACCCTTTGCATCCAGGGTCATCTCCAATAATCCTGATCCATACCTTGTCACTGAACCCAGAAAACTCTGGAGGAAAAAATGAAGTTGGTAACTTTGCACAGCATCCCCTCACTTAAATCCAATTCACTTGCATGTCATGGCATCACCTCCTTGATGTCATGGTCTTCTGTGAGTAATAGAAGCAACCCCACTGCTGGCAAGTTGGGTTACACAACTCTCTCTCTCTCTCTCTCTCTCTCTCTCTCTCTCTCTCTCTCTCTCTCTCTCTCTCTCTCTCTCCCTCTCTCTCTCTCTCTCTCCTCCCTCCTCTTCTTTCTTCCTCCCTTCCTTCCTCCCTTCCTTCCTCCTTTCTTTCTTTTCTTTCTCTCCCTTTTTTCTTTCCCATACTTGTGGATGCTCTGCCCAAAGGCCTGGTATGATTTCTTGGAATTTACAAGCCTCAAATCACTCTGGTTCCCCTTGATTGCCAACAGTAAGTCTCAGGTTAGACTCATTTGGTCATTGTTGGACCCTGACTGGTCCAGGGTGAATGTAAATAGAAATTGTTTCTGTTTTGATGAGAAACCCTGAGGATTTTGCACTTCCAGACTGATTTTTTGGGGGGGGGGGTGGAGGACTTTGCAAAAAGGTTTTTTTTTCTTTCACATCTGCCTTAGTCATTGAAAAATATTAGTGACTTACCTGCCCAGGTTAGATTTTTTTTTTTTAAGTAGTCATGCTTGATCTCTTTTCCTCATATCTCTCTTACCTAAACTTAATCATTGACTGGGCATTGTCTCAGTCAATCTATGATCTGGGAAAGAGCTAGCTTTAAAGGGTCAAGGGTCTCTCACTGCATCCAGGGCCACCTCTAGGAATCCTGATCCATACCTGGTCACTGGACCCAGATGGTTCTGGAACAGAAAATGAGGCTGATGATTTTACAAGTACCCCCTCCCTTAAATCCAATTTATTTGCATGTCATGGCATCACCTTTCTGATGTTATAGTCTTCTAGAATGAAGGACAAGCATTATCAATTCATGTTCTTCCACTTTTATGAGGAAGTATATATATATATATATATATATATATATATATATATATATATGTTTTTTTCCTCAAATTTTTGCTTTGGAACCAAAGTCATTAGAATATTTTAATAATTCTGTTGTTTCCATTTATATTGTTGTGGTGTTGCTTATGTTGTTTTTCTGGCTTTTCTTATTTTTTTATATCAGTTTGCATGTTTTACTATACTATTCGCTATTCATCATATTAAAAATTTCTTATTGCATAGAAAAATTTTATCATATTCATGTACCATAATTTGTTTAGACAATTTCCAATTGTTGGGGATTTTTTTTGTTTCCAACTCTTTACTATTACAGTGTGGTTATAAATATTTTGATAAATATGTAGGACCTTTTTAAAAATCATTAACCTGTCAAGCTGAAGAATCTTTATATTAAAGGATATAGACATTTTAGTGACTTTTCGCATAAATGCTTATTACTTTTTAGAATGTTTAGATCAATTCACAACTTCCCATAGTGCATTAATGTGCCCATATCTCTACAGACTTCTAACATTGACAGTTGCCTTCTTTTAATCATTTTTGCTTATTTTCTGTGTTTGAAATAAAGCCTCAAATTTGTTTTGATTTACCTTTCTATTATTACTACTTATATGGCTTCTTAAAATAGTTTAATGTTCTTCTTTTGAGAACTGTTAGTTCATATTTTTTGACCACTCATCTATTAGGAAATGAGTTTTGGATGCACCGATACTTAAGATATATGTATATAGATAGATTTTATATTATTCATCATCTATCTCTTTCTATTAGTTGTCTATATATCTTATATGAGACCCTTATAAGAAGTAGTTGATGTAAAGATATTTTCCCCAAGTTGACCAAATTCCTTATTCAACTTCCTTTAATTTTTTTTAATGAAAAAATGTTTTAGTTTCATGTAATCAAAATTGTTATCTTTTGAATTTGTCTCTATTCCTTGCTTAAGAATTCACCCATAAGCCAAAATACTTCATCAGGTTTTCATGTGTATATGTGTATTATGCTCTTTAATATTCAGATCAAATGATCATTTTGAGGTTTTTGTGGTTTATGGTGCATAAATGATACAAACCTGATTTCAGCCAGGCTGCTTTCCAGTTTTTTCAGCAATTCTTTTTCAAATAATGAATTCTTTCCCAGGTAGTTTACAATTTCATGTTTGACAAACAATGAATTCTTGAATTCAATTATTTTATGTTCTTCCTTGTTTTGCTGTTTCACTTTCCTATTTTAACTTTTTATTAGCAAAGAGTTTTCAAGATTTCTATTATTTCTCTTGGCATCATCAATTTTTTCCATTCAACTTAATGTTATCATTAATTTTCCTAACTTTTGTAAATTGTTCATTTGGAACTTTGGTATAACATTAAATCTGTAAATTAAGTTTGGCACTATGATAATTTTTATTTTTGGTACCCAACTATACATTTAATTATTTAAGTTTTTTTTAAGGAGTATTTTGTAATGATAGCTACACAGGTATTGAATTTGAGGGATTAAATTCCAGACATTTTGTTACTTTAAGTAATATATCCTTTCATTATTTCATTCAACATTTTTCCTATTGCTATCAAGAAATACTTTTTATTTTGTGAATTTATCATGTAACCTTTTACTTTAATGATGTTAGAATTAATTTTCTTTGCTGATTCCATAAAATTTCTAGGTAAACCATTATGTAATCAAAAAAAAGGAGGCACTTTGTACCTTGTTGCCTTTAAATGCCTTTAATTTCTATTGTTTTATTGTTATTGCTATTGCAAATATTTTTAGAATTATGTCAAATAAAAGCAGGGAAAGGGACTATTCTTGTTTTACTACTTTGCTTATTGGGAAAACTTGTGGTATTTCCCCACTGAATATCATACTTGACTTTTGGTTTGGGGGAATAATTTAAAAATATATATTTTTAAAAATCATTCTATGTCTTTGCCTGCTTATTTTAAAAAACACCTTCAGGAAGTCTTCTCTGATCTTCCCTGTTAGCAATGTCCTTTTTGCCCCCAGACCTCAGAAACTGAATTTAGTCAAATCAGTTATTATTTAGGAGGTACCTGCTAGGAGGCAGGTACTCTGCTAGGTACTAGAGACTCAAAGACAAAAATGAAAGAGTTCTTTTCCTCAAATAATTTACATTCTACTTGAGAGGAAACAATGTGTACACAAGTAAGCAAGTAAAATATATACACAAAATAAATATAAATCATTTTGAGGTGAGATGGCATTAGCAACTACAAGAATAGAGATCTATTATAAAATGTAGAGGTGAAAGAGCATTCCAGACTTGGAAAATAACCTGTATAAAGAGGCAAGAGATGGGACATGGAATGTCCTAAAGACCAGTGATAAAGTTAATTTAGCTAGTTGGTAGAATGCATGAAGAGGATTAATTCACAACTACTCTAGAAAACTTGGATGGAACCAGATTTTAAATTATTTTCAGTACTAACCAGAGAGGTTTGTATTTTTCATAGAAGCATTGGGGAACTACTGAAGCTTCTTCAGCAGGAAGTGACATTTTCTGCCTTGGGTTTTAGTAAAACCAGTTTGACAGTTATGTCATATTGTCAGCTATGCTGAAAGATTAATTAGGAGGCTATTGTATTATAATACAGGGAAAATAGTAATGAGTACCTATGGAGGAGAAAGTAGATAGATGCAGGAGATGCTGTGGAAAAATAATTTAAGACTTGATAACTAATTGGAAAAAGGAGGGTCAATGAGAGTTAAGAGCTGGTAGATGATGCCTAGATTGTGAACTCTCAGAGTGCCTGGAAAAAATGGTGAAGTGTGTCCTAAAAAGAAACAGGGAAGTTGGGAAGAAAGACAATTAGGGATGCGGATATAGGTTTGCTTTAAGTAAATTGCCCTTGAGATACCTATGGGACATCCAGGCAAAGATGTGCAGTGGCATTTGGAGAAGACTTGATTTGAAGAGAGAGATGCCAATGGTTATGTAGATTTTAGAATCATCTAAATGGAGATAACAACAGCACCACCAGCAGCAGCATTAGTTATAGTAAAAGTAGGTCACATTTATATAGTCCTTCAAAATTTGCTAAACACTTTACACACATTTGATTCTTAGAACAACCCTATAAGTTAAGTGCTATTGTTATGTATGTTTTATAAATGAGGACACCGAAAATGAGAGATGTTAAATGAATTGCTCAGTAATTACACAATTAGTAACTGTGTGAGACAGAATTTGTTATGCTCTACCCCATATCAAGAGTTATCATTATGAGATTTATAAACTTGAAAAAAACCTGATATAATCGGTTCCCTTTGTTATCATATGCTTTCTATTTTATGTATTTGGAAACATTATTCTGAGAAGGGTTTATCAGACTGTCAAAGGGGTCCATGATGTACAAAAAAGGTTGAGGAATTTTGCCATAGTTGAACCCATGAGATGTCTAAGAAAAGAGCTTATATAGAGAAGAGTCTAAGAGTCAGACTACTTTATTCTGCATTTCTATGATGTACTTATCATGTAATATTATGTATAATAGTAATGTGTCATAAAGTCAGGGACTCTGGTTTATCTAACCTTTGTGTCTCTGTCACTGCCTAGCATAGCACTCCACACAGAAGGAAACTGATTTTAAAATATCATATCAGTGTCAGTAGTTATCAACATCATTGTCATCATTGAATTTGTTGACTTGCCCTGCCAGTGACCAGTGACATGATGGAGGAAGATGTCAGGCAGAGTTGAATCATCTCAAATAAACGATCTTCCTAAATATTCCAGAAGAAATAATATCCTACTTTTACAAAGTTTAGAAGTGCATAATAAGTACAGTTTAAAGAACAAATAGGAAATAAAACATTTCATCTATTTCTTCTGTCAGGAAATGGTATAATTCCTTCTAAGTTAGGTAGTTTGTTATTTTGGAATGGTTTAGTTTATGGGAGTGCATTTGGGCAACTGGAGTTCCTAAATATTAAATTGTTTATTGCTTGCTGAGTGCCAAAGTAAATGAGGCTTAGCTCAAGGAAGGAAAATATGCACCTACTCAATGTGACCTGGTAATCTCTAGAACAAGGGACTCCAGGAGTTGTACCATTGCTTCATTCTTCTGCACATCAGGTGCAAACAGCAGCAACCTGTGTCTCTGAGAGCACTGCTTCAGTCACAAAAAGTGCACATTAGGAAGCCTTGCTTCTGAAGTGGGAATAGGAGTTATAGCCCACATAAGGTTTGAAGGATTGAGGCCATTATTTTACAAGAAAAATTCTTGGGATTTTGTTTAAATAAAAGGCCAATTAACCCAGGAAAATTCTCAGTCCCACAGTTGAGCATAATAGCTATGAGTCAGGCTTAAATCAACCAACCTCAGTGTCCATCCCCCACCTCAAAAATATTGACAACAAAATCTAGAATGAATCTCATATATCGATATAGACTCTATTGTCTCCATACTGTGATGTCTTAATATTAGAACACACATATATGGAAAACTACTAATATTTTTGGTAGAACTTTAAGGTTTTCAAAATGTGCACTGAAATTGATTCTGTGACTTTCTAAGAATGTGGTATCATTCTGCAATAAACCCCCCCCCCAAAACCCTAGCTCCATTTCTCTATCTTCCCCCCGCCCCCCCCCCCCCCACACACACTATGAGTATAAATAATGTCTATTTGCAACTTCCTTCACTAACTTCCCTGTCTAAGTAAGGCAGGGCATTTTTTTTCAGATAGCAATTTTTTGATCTTGAATAAATGCCTTATTGAATTTAGTGATCATCTTGTTGATCTGGTTTTTATACAGTCTTGACAGCATCTAGAGAAATGACAATTTATAAAGTACATTTTTGATAGGTAAGGTAGGTAGGTATTATAGTTTTTATTTTTGAGATGAGGAAACAGGCTTAGAGAGTCACTCCATTAGTGATTGCCCAAAGACACAAAGCTAGGAAGTGATAGAGTAAAAATGAAAACCAAAATCTTCTAACTCCTATCCTTGGGCTTTTCCCACTATAATATGCTACCATTTCTTGAGATTCATTACTAATGACCCAATTTTGCTGTGAGCCAGCAACTAAAAAGCGCTGCTAGAAAAAAAATTAAGAAGGAACAACAAATTGATTTTAACAAGAAGGAAAGCAATATGACCAGGGGATGAAATTGTAGTAAATTCAGTATGAGATCTGAATTTAATCCTTTTACTGCCAATAGCTTGATAAGAAAATCAAGAGGGAATTGCCTGTGTACTTCATAAGAATCAGCTGAATGTAATGGTTAGATGATTGGCCTTAAGGTCAGGAAGACTTGGATTCAAGTCCTGCTTTGACACAGACTTGCTGTGGGGTCCATCAGCAAGTCACTTCACCTAGAGTGTCCCACACAATTAGGAAATTGCCAGCACTGATAAATAATAGGAGCAGAACAAAACAAAACACTTTAACCTTATAATCTCATAAAGAAGATTGAATACTAGAAAGGATGAGTGTTTATAGCAGCTCTTGCTGGAATATTCATCAGTCGGGAATGCCTGAAAAAAGTTGTGGTCTATGATTGTGATGGAATACTACTGTGCCATAGGAAATGATGAGCTCAGTGATTTTAGAAAGGCATGGAAAGGCTTATATGAAATAATGGACTGCAAAATGAGTAGAGCCAAGAGAATACTGTATACATAACAGCAATATTGTTTTAAGAATAAATTTGATTGAATAAGTTATTTTATCTGTTATGAATACCCAAATTAACTATAAAGTTCAAATGAAGGAAAAAGGTATCTGCCTCCATAGAAATAAGAATGTATAAAATAATTTTACATATATACCTATTTGTGTAGCCATCTCTAAGGAGGAGGGGATGTGGAAAAAATGCAAGAAAAAAATAAATTTACAGTAAAAAAAGGAAACAGAACCAACAAAACAATATGCACAGTAACTACAATAATGTGAATGGAAAAAACACACATTAAATTTAAAAAGGAACAATAACAATAGGACTCAAATGAAGAGATATGAGAGAACACCTCCAACGAACTCATTTCTTCATGGAGATGGAAGGTCCATAGGTGTTACATATTGCTTATATTTTTGAACTCTTTCAATCAGTTGTCCTGTTTTTGTTGTTGTTTTGTTTGCCCTTTAAAAAGTACTATTTGGTATATAGGATCACTCTCTGGGAGAGGAAAGGGAAGGATACACGAGATAACTATGATGATGCAAGAAACAAAAGGATATTAATAAAAATTTATATTAAAAACTAAAGAAAGAAAAATGATGAAATGTGTTTTGTAGATGAAAAGTACTAGGTGATTGTGATACTACAAAGTCATTTCATGGTGGATTCATGACAATAGCATAACTGTTTTGACCTAACTTATTGGAACTGATATAATATAAATAAACCTATTTCATAATTGTTAATAGATTAAAGCTATGAAGCTAATTGCTATACTTCTTATGTGGTTTAATTTTGCCTTTTGTCCATTAATTCTATTGCATCGTTTTACAAGCCCCGTATTATTTCAGAAAACTTTAAGTTGACAGTATATTAAGGTGCTTGGTATAACTTTTCATAAATCCAATAGGATTTAATTTTTCAACAAAGTAATTAACTACTTTACTATCTTGCCCAGTGAAGATGAGATATTGTATAATTCTCAAATAATATAATTAACATTTTATTTGACAGATCTATATTAGATATCTCAGAAAAGCATTATTGCCTTATTAAATATGCCATTTATTATATCAAATTTATCTTAATCACATTTCACTTTACTCCATTTGTTTACTGTTTTGCTTCTCAGCTCCATAGTCTGCTCACTCTCCTGTACATAAATTGAAAATTTTATGAAAAGGAACGTTTGTTTCTCCTACTAAATGCAAAAACTTATCATAATATTGAATTACAATAGCACAGTTAGTCACACTTAAATTAGGAAATGAAAATGTTGATGTCCTTTTGCTAACATTAATTTAGGAACATTATAACAATTTACAACTTATATTTAACAGCCTATCAAACCAGAACTATGGGAAAATTCAATGGTAACTTAATGTTACTAAAAAGCTAAGCAATTTTTAATGTTTGTATCACTGAACTTTTCATGACTTACTGCGTGAAGAAATCGAGGGAACTGAGGGCATTGGAGCAACCAGTAGAAGTGGGAATTGAATGAACCACACTGACAACATCTTGTGATTCAATTCTGGATCTAGTTCAATTCCTTTTCTATTCAGTTATGGGTCTAGTCCAATTTCCATCTTGTAAGAAAATTTTATTCAATTATAGGAACTGAAAGAAAACTTTGTAGCATTGTTTGAACCTAGCCCTGAGTGACTGGGAAGCTGAACCACCTCTATCTGCTGCTTAAAGACCCTTAACTAAGAACCTAGCTTATGCTGCCCAGAAATTCAGACTGATCCAAAGACTGATGTAAGGAGTTTTTTCAAGCAGCCCATATGACTTATTCGAAAACTGGTCCCATACTGATCAGTCAGTTATTGTTTCCATGTTCCTATGATTGTGAATAGACACTTAGGTAGTATTCTTTAAACCAGTTCCTTCTCTGCTGTCTATCGACACACCCAAATCTTCTCCATCTTAAAACTAACACAACAGGAACCCACTAATTGCTCCTTTCTAGGTCACTCTGAAAAAATCCACACAATGGTCCCAATTTCTCTTCTTTCTTTCTCTGCTAAACCCTATGCACTTTTAGCTTCCAACTTCATCATTCTACTAAAACTAAAGCTGCTATCTCACAAATGAACAGTGATCTCTTAATCATCAAATCTAATGGTCTTTAAATCAAATCCTGATCCTTCTTGACCTCTACTTTATTTGACCCTGATAACCAAACTGTCTTCCTGGAAATTTTTTCCTCTTTGGATTTTCAGGACACTGCTTTTTTTTTTTTTCTACTTCTTCTCCAACTTTACTTTCTCAGTTTCCTTTGACCCAGAGGTTCTGTCATACTCCTTCTTTTATTGTTCTTTATATTGTGTCACTTTGTGATCTCAGCAGCTTTTATGGACTCAATTTTATCTATCCAAAATGACTCCTAGATCTATAAACCCAACTTTAGTCTCTTTCTTGAGTTCTACTTCAGTATCGCCAACTATATTGGATATTTTTGAACTGAATAACATCTCAAATTCAGCATGTCCAAAATAGTACTCATCTTTCTCTCCAAAGCCAACCATTTTCCACACTTGGAAAATGCTAAAGACCATTAAGGCTTCATTATCCTCCAAGTCATCAAGATTCACAGCCTTGTGTTATCCTAGGTTCTTCACTTTTCCTCACTCAATGTGTCCAATGAGTTGCAAAATCTTGTTTGTTTCTCCATCTGCTTCATTCTGCTCAAAAATTAATGTCCTAGTTCAAGTCCTCATCATCTTTTGCCTGGACTAGTGTAGCAACTTTCTAATTTGTATTCCTTCTAACACACATACATATATTGTATATATATGTGTGTGTGTGTGTGTGTGTGTGTATAGATAGATATGTGTGTTTATACACACACACACACACACACACACACACACACACACACACAGACACATTTTGTTTTCCCTATTAGAATATACAATTTTTATGGGCAAGAACTGTTTCACTTTTGTGTTTGTTATTTCCTATATCCCACTTGATATATAATAGGTACTTCTATCTTTTCTCATCCCCTGAACTGCTATTGCCTCTCCTTCTTAGTAATCTTGTATTTAACAGTATTTACATTTATTTATATTGGTCTTTTATATTTATTCTCTCTGGTATGTATTCATGTATTTGTTGTCTCCCTCATTAGAATGTAAGCTCCTTGAAAGTAAAGATAATTAATATTTTTATTCTCAGCACTAAGCAAAGTAGATGTTTAATAAGCATTTGTTTATTATTTGATTGACAAATGCTTGCTGATTGATTTTTTAAAATATAGTTACTTGGATCTGAGTTTCACATTAGAAGGAATGATGCCATAAAATTTCTTAAACCTGTGCTATGACATAGACATCAAAGCTGGAGTTGTCAGGTGTAAGTTAAGTTCCTACCATTGTATCGGTTTTCTCTCTCTCTCTCTCTCTCTCTCTCTCTGTATATATATACTTGTTTTGTCTTTATGCCTTCCCCTAATTAATTTTCCAATGACTTTAAATGTCTTAGTTAATATTGTATTGGAGCTTGGAATTCCCATCTGTTGACAATGGTAATCTCTTTTCCTTCCACTGTTCCTGTTTCTTTGTTTCCAGGTTTTTGACTGCTCCCAGTTCTCCCCCTTTTCCTCTTTCCATCCATCACTGCCATTCTGACTTGGATTGCTTCACTATCTACTCTGAATAGAGAGAGGCATGGATTCCAGGATTAAGGAGAGGATAGTTTCTCTGTACTTTATCCCGATCAGGTCAGATCTGTAGATTTTTGTTCGGTTCTGGATGTCATTGTTTTAGAAGGTAATTAATTGGCTTGAGTGTGTCCAGAGCAGGACAGTTAGGATGGTGAAGGACCTTTAGTTCATGTCAAGTAAGGATTGGTTGAAGGGACTAGGAATATTTAGCTTGAAGAAGACGGACGGGGAGGGAAGGGTGTTGTTGAGTCATTCAGTCATGTCTGAGCCTTTGTATGATCCTTTGTCTGACACATGGACCTTAGTATTCCTGGTCCTTTTATTCTTCCATATCTTTAGAAGTCTGTCCAAGTTCATTTGCATTATTTCCAGGGTACTGTCTATCCATCTCATCCTCTGCTGTCCCCTTTCCCCATTGCCTTGAATCTTTTCCAACATAAGGATCTTTTCCTAGTTTTCTTCATTCTCTTTTATTTGCTTTGTGAATTCCTTTGAATTTATTTGAATTTTTGAATTTGAATTTATTTTGAATTCCTTACAATTTTCTATCTCTTTTTCCTAGTTGCTTAACTTTCTTTTCATAATTTTCTTGAACTGATTTTTCCCCCTAATTTTCTCTTATTTGATTTTTGAATTGCTTTTTAAGTTCTTCCAAAATTTCTTTTTAGATTTTTGACCACTTACTCTTTAGGGTAGGGGTGGCTTTTTTTTAATATGATTTTTATATGATTTTATATGATCTTCCTTTCTTCTTCTGAATGTGAACTCAGATCTTCTGTTATACCAAAGTAGCTATCAGTAACTAGGTTCTTTTTTCCTTTGTTTATTCATTTTTATTTTTAATTTGTCTTATTTTTAGCAACTAAATGTTATTATAATTAAGTTTTAATCAAAAATTAAGGGGAATGTTATCTTAGACCTTACAGTTATTGTTGGAATTCTTGCTGGGGGTTCAATCTCAGGGATCCCTTTCTTTCTCTTCTAGGTCACAGTTATGTCCCCCAGGCACACTGTCCCCGAAATGTTCTTGCTCCCTGGGTTATCACATTAACAGGTCTTGTGCTGGCTCCTCCTCACCCACAGCCACAGGGGGGTGTCATGTGTGATCAGCACCAGATTGGCTTCTGCAAACATCAGAGGGTCACTCAATCTTCCCTCCTTCAGAGCCCACTGTTCTTTAGATGAAAGTTTGTGAGGTTTAAGTTGGTGAGTTAAAAGTTCCTAAGGTGAAATTTCTGCTTCCCTCAGGGCTTACTGTTTGTTGATTCAGTGAAGTAGGCTTAGATGTATGTTTACTCTTCATTCAGACCAAACCTCAGCCCCTGGGTCTTCTGTGATGTCCTTTCCAGGAGGACAACTGCTCTTCTCTGTTCATTTTGTGGAGATTTTCTGTCTATTTGTGGAGAAAATCTAGAGAGCCTGGAAATTTCTGACCTACTCTGCTATCTTCCCAGAATGTATCTAGGTCTTTTCCAATTAGTTCTATCTTCTCCTGATGTGACCAAAGTATTTAAGCTTCAGCTTCAATATTTGATCTTCCAGTGAGTAATTCCAGTGAATTAATTTCTTTAAGTAATTGACTGATTTGACCTCCTTACTGGTCCAAAGGATTCTCAAAAATATTTTCCAGCACCACAATTTGAAACTGTGGATCAGTTTTCTTTAAAGGGAAAGGTATATGATAGTTATACTCAAATATTTGGAAGAGGGATTAGAATGATTGCTCTGACCCTTGAAAGAAGAACCAGAAATGAGTGGAAACTGTGAACAGAGGCAAATTTAAGTTTGGACATTAGAAAACTTTCAATCAAAATTATTCCAAAGTGTAATGTGCTTCCTTAACAGGTACAAGGTTCCCTCTTATTGAAGGTCCTCAAGCAAAACCTGGATGATCACTTATTAGGTGTGTCAGAGTGGAGAATTCCTTTTGAGAACAAATTGAACTAGAGAGCCTCTGAATTCACTATCCACTTCTAAAATTCTGAGATTCCATGACTCCCTGGTCAGTCACGTCACTCATTTACCAAATCCAGTCTCGGACATTTACCAGCTTGTGTGATCCTGGGTAAGTCACTTAAAACCTATTTACCTCAGTTTCCACATATATTAAATGGAGACAATAATAGCATCTAACTTCCAGGGTTATTGTGAGGATCAAATGAGATAATAGTTATAAAGTGCTTTGCAAAACTTTTAAAATGTAATGTAAACATTAAGATTATTATTATTATTATTATTATTATTTTTAATGGCTTAACTTTATATCTTTAGTACTTAACACAGTACTTGGACTGTAGAAGGTAACAAAATAAACTTTTTGATTGATTAATTCTATGAAGACATGGAATGTATTTTACTTACTTTTCTACCTCTCTCAGCACCATCCCTTATACAAGTAAACACTTTAACCTTTAATAAATGTATGTTAAATTGCTTACTTATTGAATTGTAGACTACAGGTATTACTAAAATATAACTATGTATTAAAAATTCAAAGTATATAACTAATAAAGCTTGCCAAGTTTTTGTTTTTTTCACCCCCAGTCTTATGTGAGGTTTCTCAATTGCGATAACTTCTTTCCAGCCAAAATAATAGTTTCCTTTGAATCAGCAGTGACTATGAAGCTGGCCATGATTTGTTTACATTTCACACAAGATTTTTTCACTTGACTCCTTTCCTTATCACTCACATCTCTGAGAAACACTTTAAAAAAACCACCCATGAAAATGACAAATCCCATAGGAAGACTGGAGATGCTGCTTTCTGCCTTTCACCTTCTAAACTGCTCCAGGTTTGATAGTCCAAACATGGAGAGAAGCTTTGACTTCCTAATGCTAAGTATGATTTCTTCTTTTAAAAAAGGTTTATTGTTGCCTTTTGTTTTAATGTCACCTGCCATGTTTAGATACACTTCCTTTCACTATGATCCAATCAATCTTCTCTTATAAAGAAGAAAAACAATCAAGCAAAACTAATCAATAGTGACCATGTCTGACGAATGTGACATTCCATACCCATAGTTTTCACCTTTTCTATAAAAGGAGAGCAGTGCATTTTTTTATCTCTTCAACAATATTTGACTTTGTTGCCAATTCACAGCTCCACCAACAGCTAACAGGATGTCTCTCTTCTCTAAGTTTGCTAACATTTCATATGATTGTTGAAGGTTTACCTTTCTTCTTTGAACTATTTATTCTTATGTTTTGACGAAAGCATAACTTCTTTGTGCTCTAGCTTCCCTATTTTTCAAAATAGGTTATGAATTCCTGCCCTAAAATGGGTACTGTGAGGAGAGATGGCATCAATTAGTCGTCAGCACCTTTCATGCCTTTGTTTTTTGTTCCCAGACAGATGTTGCTTGCCTGGAAGAGATGTAGTAAAATGAACATTAAAAAAGTCAGGAAATCAGAAAAGTTGAGCTTTAATGTGGGACCCTGGGCAAGTCATGCAATTTCTCTGAGCCTTATTTTATTTAACTTAAGTGAGGTTTGTTGGAATAGTAAAAACAAGAACTAATATTTACATAGTGCCTACTAGATACTAAACAAATTATTATCTCATATAAGCTTCACAACAACTGGAGAGGTAGGTGACATTATTAGACCCATTTTATAGTTGAGATAACTGAGGGAAACAGAGCTTAAGTTACTTGACTAAGATCACACAATTAGTAAATATCTGAGATCAGATTTGAATTCAGGTCTCCTTGACTCCAGGTCCAGTATTCTAGTTACTGAGCTGCTTCTTTACAGCTCCAAAGTTCTCTGGTTAAAGTTCCAACAGTTGTTGCAGTGATGCTCTTTTACTATTGAGTACTTATGGGGGGTCCCATAACCTCAGACTGCCAGGATCCCACTTCCTCTTAGAGAAGCAAGTTCAAGAAAATAGACTCAGGAGGTGACATCAAGGACACAGTGGTTATTGACCTTGCTATAAGCATTGTTGTTACCAGATTTTTCAGTATATTTTGTTCCAGGGACCTTAAACTGCTAAAAACGTAAGGCAGTTTCTATAGCTAGTTGGGCACAGTGAGTAGAGTGCTGGACTTGGAGTCAAGAAGATCTAAGTTTGAATTCTGTCTCATTATTAGCCCTGGGCAAGTCATAATCTCTGAGTCTTAGTGTTGTTATCTATAAAGTAGGCATAATAATAGAGCTTACCTTGGAAATGTTGTTATAATGACCAGATACAGGTTCCCTTTATGGCATTTGCAAACCTTAAAGCAGGAAATAAATATAAGGCATTATTACTATTATAGTTCAAAACCTAAGACTTCCTCCTCAGGTAACATACCTGAGTGTCTCCCAGGAGAACCTGGATGAGCCACTCAGAGAATCCTCCACCTAGGACTGCTCTGCTGTGTCACAAAGAAGGTCCACCTGGTTCTCCTGCATTCCTATCTATCCACATGCTCAGTTATAAACTAGTCCAGAAGCCTAGGTGACCCTTATTTTATAAAATGGTCAAGGGCAGCCTTGATGTGGAAAAAAGGTGTCTGAACAAGGACAGTTTATTTTCCTGCCCTAGCAATAATTTTCTGCCTTCTTGACTGTGGAAATATAGGGTAAAGTGACAAAAACAATCACCGGATGTAGAATCAGAGGACCTAGAAAACTGGAACTTGCTAGCTTTGAAACTCTGGGAAATAAATAATAATAGAATTTAGCTAGCACTTTAAGATTTGCAAAGCACTTCACATAGACTAACTCATTTGGTCCACACACAAAAGGCAGGTGCTATTATTATTCCTATTTTTTCAGAAGAAACTGAACTTGGGAGTGATTAAGTGACTCAGGTTACTCAGTGAAGAGCATATGTGAGTTCAGATCTTCCTGTGTTCTCCTCCTTCTAGGTCTTTTGTGGCTTATCTGTAAAATGGTAATAATAATATTATCTCCCAAGAATTTTGTAGTTTATAAGTATCAAAGTGCTATAGAAACATGAGTCAAGAAGACCGAGTTAAAATCAAGATGACCCTGCAAGTCACTTAACCTCTATTTGTCTCAATTTCCTCAACTGTAAAGTGTAGATGCTGATAATATCTATCTCCTAGGGTTGATGTAAGAAACAAATGAGACAAAATTTGTAAAGTAATTAACCTAGTGTCTGGCACATAGGAAGTAAACTGTAACAAATACAACCTACCTACCCCCTCGAACCTATCAGACTAATATGACAGGAAAGGAAAATAATAAATGTTGAAGGAGATGTGGGAAAATTGAGACATTAATATATTGTTGGGGGAGTTGTGAATTGATCCAGCTGTTCTGGAGAATAATTTGGAACTAAATCCAAAGGGCATAAAATTGTGCATATCATTGATCCAGTAAAACCACTACTAGGTTTGATTCCAAATAGACCATAAAAAGGGAAAATGACATATTTATAAAAAATATATTTATAGCAGTTCTTTTTGTGGTGGCAAAGAATTGGAAATTGAGTGGATGCCCATCAGCTGGAGAATGACTGAAAAAGTTATAGTATATGATTGTGATGGAATACTTTTGTACTATAAGAAAGTATGAGGAAGTGGATTGTAGAAAAACCTGGAGAAGATGTTTGTCCTTCATTTGCAAAGAAGACCATTATATCAAGGAGGTGATGCCATGACAAGTACAGGACTTGGGTTTGAGTGAGGGAGAGCTATGCTAAGACACCAGCTTTACTTTCTCCTCCAGAGCCATCTAGTCCAGTGGCCAGATATGAATCAGTATGACTGAAGATGGCATTGGATATGAAGCAATCAGTGTTAAGTGACTTGCCCAATGTCAGACTGCATTTGAACTTCCTTTCTTCTGACTCCAAGTCTAGTGTTTTATCCACTGTACCACCTAGCTGCCTTGAATTGATATAAAGTGACCAGAACCAAGAGAGCCTCGTATACATTGATAACAATATTGTAGGATGAGAATTCCAAAGGGTGGAGAATGCTATCCATCTCCAGAGAAAAAACTGATGGAGTCTGAATGCAGGTTGGAAAATTCTATTTTTCATTTTCTTTCATTTTTTCCCCTCTGGGTCTGGGTCTTCATTCTCAGCATGACTAATGTGGGCATATGTTTTGCATGATTGCATATATATAAGCTATATCAAATTGCTTACTGTCTTAGGAAGGGAGAAGGTGAAGAGGTGAGAGAGGAATATTTGGAACTCACAATTTTAAAATGTGATATTGGTAAACAGATTAAATTGTTAAATGTGTTAAATGTTAAAAATTGTCTTTACATGTGATTGGGAAAAATAAAATATTTAGGAAAAATTTAACCTACTACTTCTACTCTTCCTACTCATTCTACCTACTACCATTAATAGTCCTATGCCTACTCCTTTGGTAGCAGTGTCTCCTAGTGCTACTGAATTGTCATGCTTTGCTATTGTTCAGGTGTTTTCAGGTAGGGCTAACGCTTCATGACTCCCATTGGGGGTTTTCTTGGCAAAGATAATAGAGTGGCTTGCTATTTCCCTCTTCAGTTCATTTTACAGAGGAGGATATGGAGGCAAACAGAATTAAGTGATTTGTCCAGAGGCAGACAGGTGGTAAATATGTGAAGCAAGGTTTAAACTCCACTACACCATCAAGTTTAGACCTCTATTACTCCCTTGTACGAATATTGATGGTTTAGAATACAGATATTTTAAAGGTATTTGTATGAGTGAGATGATGCTTATATTGTATATAAGTTCCTTAGAGAGGAAGGCTTTTTTAAATTAAACTATATTCAAGAACAGAACATTATAGTTATGAGATTGTTTGCCATGGGAGACTGGTCCTATTATTTTGTAGTCACACATTTTATTCACTAGTTAAGTTTCAGTTATGAAGCTTTTTTTCTTTTCAAACTGTTTTTGGTTTGTATGTGACTGAATTTTTGCCAAAGTCCTATTCTTGCACCTTACTGAGTTATTGAGATCATGCTGGGTTTTTGAAGATTATGTCAATGATTTGCTAATCTCTGGCAGATACTGCCAACCTGAAAAGGTTTTTAGACTGAGCACAGAGAAGCATTATTTATCTGTCTTTTGAGAACAAGCCTACCTAACTTGAGAGCAGTTCATTACTTAAAAGCTGGCTGGCATGTAGGGTCTGTTCAAGGAAGACTCATATCTCTGGTATGAAGGCTGCTGAGTCCATTTCAGGGCTTCTTTCCACCTTTGATGTCCACTTGAGCCACCTAACTCTTTCATGTGACTCCAAGGAGCTATAGCATGCACAGCAATCATACCTCAGTAAATAGTTTTGGTAGATGGGCTTAACCAGTTTGAGGGGTCTCAAACCCATCTCTAAGTTAGGGGAGTATCTACCCCAAGCATGTGAAGTCTTCCACTGGTGGAATGGGCAGATGAGAACAATTTGTTCCAACAGCTATGAAGCCACTAAAGCAGATGTTATGGAGTACTAGATGTTATGGAGATGTTATAGAGTCTAGCTTGGTTAGACATCTAAGGTGGCAAGATCATCCACTGCATCTAGAACCATCACCAGTCATCTTGACTCAGTCTTGCCACTAGTCAATGATGACTTTGAAAGAGAGAGAGAGAGAGTGGGACCAACAACTTAGTGCAACTCTGCCTCACTTAAATCCAATTTATATACCAATCAAAAGATATCATCCATACCTTTTTACCATTCCCATCTCAATGTCCTGTGGCCACAGGCAAATGATGAAGCAACAGAGGATACACTAGGAGCTATAGTCACAACCCTGCACATAGGTGTTCTAGGCTATAGGGTCATTTCCTCACTGGAAGCAGCAGTGGGATTTGGGAGCAGCCTGTGTGTCTGAACAGCTTTTTAAGGATCTATCTGCTCATCTTATAGTATGAGGAAGGGGCTAGAAAAGATGCCCTAAAATTTATCAGGTTGTTTACCCAGCCTGACCCAATTGCCATGGCAGGAGTGGATCCAACTCTGTGGTTGAAACACAAACAAACTACAAAAACTTCTTCAAAGAAGATTCCACTCATCATCAAAACATGGAATGTGTACACACTCATAGATAATATAAGATCCAATAGACCTGAAAGACAAACAACTTTTGGTGCAAGAGAACTCAGCAGGTATCATATCCAAATAGCAGCCCTGAGTAAAGCAAGACTGGAAAATGAAGGCCAACTGGCTGAAATTGGAGTGGTGAAGGGGAGCACTGTGAAGCTAGGGTAGGCATTGCAATCAAAAATAATCCAGTCAACAAGCTTGAATGCCTATCAAAAGGGGTGAATGACAGACTCTTGACAATGAGACTGCCACTTATAGGAAAACACCAGACTGCCATCCTCAGTGCCTTTACTCCTACCATGATGAACCCTGATAAAGTCAAAGAAAAATTTTATGAAGGCCTGGAGACCTTTATCATTAGTATCAAAAGAGGACAAGCTTATAATTCTGAGTAATTTTAATGCTAGAGTAGGCCCAGACTATTAAACATGGCAGGGAGTTCTTGGGAATAATGGACTTGGAAATAGCAACAGTAATGGTCACCTACTTCTGTAGACTTGTACATTTCATGACCTTCTCATCACAAACATTGTCTTTCATTTACCTAAACACAATAAAACTACCTGGATGCACCCTTTTAGAAAACATTGGCATCTAAGAGACTATGTGATTGTAAGGAGAAGAGATAGACAGGATGTGTGAGTGACAAAGGCAAAGGGTGGTGCAGAATGCTGGACTGATCACAGACTCATCTTCTCCAAGCTAAATATTCACATGCAACTGAAGTGGTGGCCCCAAGGCAAAATGTCTGCTAGAAGAATTAATGTCAAGAGATTTGAGTATCTCTCTGAGCAGTAACAGTTTGTTGATAATTTGAAAGGATAATTGAACCAACACACAGTTGGCAACAGTGGAGTCAAAAAGGAGTAGATAGCTTTCAGAGATTTGGTGTACAGTGCTGCATTTGCTCATCTGGGTCAGAACCCTCCTAGACATCAAGACTGGTTGATGAAAATGACGGGGAAATACAGAAGCACCTAATGAAAAAAATGAGAATTCCACAGGGTTTACCAGCAAACTAGTTCATCCATTTATAAGAAGACAGAATTTAATTCCATTAAAAATAAAGTACAAGTGAAACTTAGATTCAGGTTTCTTGACTCAGTAAGAAGGTAGACGAAATTCACTTTTAAGCAATTAATAAAAATCCAAAGTGCTTTTATGGTGCCCTGAAGGCAATGGGCCAGTGACAAAGATATATGACCAAAGACAACTTAATTACTCAGTGCTGATGGAGCAGTGACTAGTCATGGGAACCTGATCCTAGAGCAATTGGCTTAACACTTTCATATGGTTCTTTTTTTGTTGTTTTGTTGTTTTGTTTTTGTTTTTTGCAAGGCAAGGGGCTTAAGTGACTTGCCCAAGGTTACTCAGCTAGGTAATTATTATTTTTTTACATGATTTATTTATTTTAGAAAGGTTTTATTTATTTTGAGTTTTACAATTTTTTCCCCAATCTTGCTTCCATCCCCCATCCCCCGCAGAAGGCAGTCTGTTAGTCTTTACATCATTCCCATAGTATGCACTGATACAAGTTGAATGTGATGAGAGAAATCATATCAATAAGAAAGAAACATATAGTATGAGATATAGCAGAATTACATAATAAGATAACATTCTTTCTCAGGATACAGATGGCATTCTCCATCGCAGATATCCCAGAATTGTCCCTGATTGTTGCCCTATTGGTATGAGAAGTCCGTTAAGGTTGGTCATCATGCCCAAGTTGCTGTTAGAGTGAACAATGTTCTTCTGATTCTGCTCATATTGCTCAGCATCAGGTCATGCAAATCCTTCTAGGCTTCCCTGAGTTCCCATCCCTCCTAGTTTCTAACAGAACATTAACATTCCATCGCATACAAATACCACAGTTTGTTAAACCATTCCCCAATTGATGGACATTCCCTCAGTTTCTATTAATTTGCCACTGCAAACAGAGCTTCTATGAACATTTTTGTATGGGTGATGTTTTTATCATTTTTCATAATCTCTTTCAGGATATAGACCCAGGTGTGGTATTGCTGGATCAAAGGGTATGCACATTTTTGTTGCCTTTTGGGCATAATTCCGAATTGCTCTCCAGAAAGGTTGGATGAGTTCACAGCTCTACCAACAAGGCTTCAGTGTCCCAGATTTCCCACATCCCTTCCAACATTGATCATTGTCCTTTCTGGTCATATTGGCCAGTATGAGAGGTGTGAGGTGGTACCTCAGAGATGTTTTAATTTTCATTTCTCTAATAATTAGTGATTTAGAGCAATTTTTCATATGACTATGGATTGCTTTGATTTCCTCATCTGTAAATTGCCTTTGCATATCCTTTGACCATTGGTCAGTTGGGAATGGTTTGTCTTTTTTTTTTTAAATTTGACACAGTTCTCTATAAATTTTAGAGATGAGTCCTTTGTCAGAAACACTAGTTGTAAAAATTGTTTCCCAATTTATTATGTTTCTTTTTATCTTGGTTACAGTGGTTTTGGCTGTGCAAAAGCTTTTTCATTTAATGTAATTGAAATTATCTGTTTTGCTTTTAATGATGTTCTCCATCTCTTCCTTGGTCATAAACTGCTCCCCTTTCCATAGATCTGACAGGTAAACTAGTCCTTGTTCTCCTAGTTTTCCTATAATATTGTTTCTTATGTCTAGTTCCTGAATCCATTTTGATCTTATCTTGGTATAGGGTGTGAGGTGTTGGTCTAATTCAATTTTCTTCCATACAAAGTTCCAATTTTCCTAACAGTTTTTCTTTTTTTTATTTAATATTTATTCTCATTTTGTACAAATGTTTTTTTACATTAATAAAATATTCTTGTTTAAGAGTAAACAAAATACCCCTCCCCCATAAATATAGACTTGCTTGAGCAATAAAGTAAATGGGAGAGAAAAAAATTAAAATAAAAAAAAATAGTAATAATTGTAGATATGGCCAGGTGGCGCAATGGACGGAGCACCAGCCCTGGAGCCATGAGCAACTGAGCCCATATCTGGCCCCATACACCCAACAATCACCCAGCCGTGTGACATGCAAGCCACCCCAACCCCACTGCCCTGAAAAAACCAAAAAAAAAGGGAAAAAAGACCCAAAATAAAATAAAATAGTGATAATAGTAGGGGTGGCTGGGTGGTGGACAGAGCACTGGCCCTTGAGCCAGGAGCACCCGGGTCCAAATCCAGCCTCAGACACCCAATGATCACCCTGCTATGTGGCCCCAGGAAGACCACCCAGTCCCATTTGCCCTACACCATCCCCCTCCCCAAAAGATAATAATAAAAAATGTGCTTGAGTTTTTGTTCCAACACCAACAACTCTGTTGTAGGTGGATCACATTCTTTATGATAAGTCCATCACAAAAGTTATTTCCATATTTTTCCACTGTTGCCATTGCTGATCACAACTCCCTCCTTTTGTATTTCTCCACTACCATGTACTATATTTTCTCTCTCCTTTCACTCTGACTCTTCTGTAGGGTGGCTGAGTGGCACAGCAGATCCCTGGCTCTGGGGCCAAGAGGCCCTGAGCCCCCATACCACCCCTTAGGCCTAGCATCCACCTGGCCCTATGGTCCCAGACAGGTCATCCAATCCCAGCCCCTTGCAAGAAGTAAAAAAGAAAATGTGTTATATCTGACCACTCTCCCCCAATGGTACATCCTCTCCTCTATCACTCACATCCCCCCCTTCCCCCTGTCCCCCCTTACTCCAGATGCCTATACCCCATTGAGTATATATGCTGTTTCCTCTCCTAGCCACCTCTGATGAGAGTGAAGATTCCCTCATTCCCCCTTGCCTTCCCCCCTTCCATATCATTGCAATAACTCATTGTAATAAAGAAAAATCTTATTATATGAAATATCTTGGCCTATTCCCCCTCTCCTTTTTCTTTCTCCTATCACATTTCCCTTTTTTCTATTGACTCCATTTTTACACCATATTTTATCTTCAAATTCAGCTTTCTCCTGTGCTTCAACTATAAAAGCTCCCTCTACCTGTTCTATTAACTGAGAAAGTTCATATTAGTATTATCAGTGTCATTTTTCTATGCAGGACTACATGCAGTTCATCATCATTAAGTCGCTCATATTTTCCCCTTCTCCAATCTCTATGCTTCACCTGAGTCCTGTATTTGAAGATCAAACCTTCTGTTCAGCTCTGGCCATTCCAAAAGGAACATTTGAAATTTCCCTAGTTCATTGAAAGTTCATCTTTTTCCCTGGAAGAGGACATTCAATCTTGCTGGGTAGTTCATTCTTGGCTGCATTCTAAGCTCTTTTGCCTTCCGGTATATTATATTCCAAGCCCTACAAGCTTCCAATGTAGCTGCTGCTAAGTCCTGTGTGATCCTGACTGCAGCTCCATGATATTTGAACTGTGTCCTTCTGGCTGCTTGTAATATTTTCTCTTTGACTTGGGAGTTCTGGAATTTGGCTATAATATTCCTAGGGTTTGGTTTTTTGGGATCTCTTTCTCCGGGGGGATCAGTGGATTCTCTCCATTTCTATTTTGCCCTCTGCTACTAGAATATCAGGGCAATTTTCCTGTAGTAATTCTTTGAAAATGATGTCAAGGCTCTTTTCCTCATCATGACTTTCAGGTATTCCAATAAATTTTAAATTATCTTTCCTAAGTCTGTTTTCCATATCAGTTGTTTTTTCAATGAGATATTTCACATTTTCTTCTAATTTTTCATTTTTTTTTGTTTTGAAGTATTGATTCCTGATTTCTGGTAAATTCATCAATCTCCCTGAATTCTATTCTTTGTCTGAAGGATTTGTTCTCCTCAGAGAGTTTTCTTATCTCTTTTTTCCATCTGGCCAATTTTGCTTTTTAAAGCATTCTTCTCCTCAATGACTTTTTGAACTGTTTTATCCATTTGATCTAAGCTGGTTTTTAGCATGCTATTTTCTTCAGCATTTTTTTGGATTTCCTTGACTAGGCTGCTGACTTCATTTTCATGTTTTTACTGCATCTGTCTCATTTCCCCCCCACCCAGTTTTTCTTCTAACTCCCCTCATTTGATTTTCAAAGTCTTTTTTGAGCTCTGTCATAGCCTGAGCCCAATTTCTGTTTTTCTTGGAGTCTTTAGATGTAGGAGCTTGTGCTTCCTCATCTTCAGACAGAGTATTTTGATCCTTCTTGGGCTCATATGCAAAATATTTCACAATGGTGTTCCTCTTTTTTCTCTGCTTGCTCATTTTCCCAGCCTAAGCCTGTTTTGGGGGTGCTTCGTGAGCTTTTGGGACACTCCCACAAGGGTCTCAGTGTGTGAGTCTGTCTCCTCCTTCCTGTTCTGTGAATAACCATATGTGCCCCCCTCTGCCACGGGGCTGAGGTGGGGGGGCCCCCTGCTGTTCTGTGGGGTGGCCTAGACTGCGATCAGGATCTGAATGTGGTCAGAACTCCAGAGTCCTGTTCCAGGGGCAGAGGACAGATCTCGGCAGTCTCTCTTCACTCCCCTCCCTAGGTTCAATGGGCTCATGCCCTGGGCTCTCTTGCTCACAGGCTCCGCCCTGCTTCTGTTTCCTGAATCTGGACTGCCTTGGCCATGCTGCTCATTGTGTGTCCTGAGAGCTGGGCTTCATGTGCTCGCTCTGGCAGAGGTCCCCTGCTGTTCCCCCACTTTGTGCCTGGTGCTCCCCAGGGGCTTAGCTCAGGAGACTCCCCCACTGCTGTGATCCCCACTCCCAGCACCCTGGGGCTGCCTCCAGGAGGCTGAAGTTCTTTTGCTCTGGCAGGCCACCCCTCTAGCTGGCTGCCCCTCCAACCTTGGGGAGTAGAGCCTTTTCCAGGTTATTTTGAGTAGGAGAACTGTCTCACTGGGTCCCTTTGTGGGTTCTGTCTCTCGAAAATTTAGTTAGAGTCCTTAACTTATGAGTTTTATGAGAGAGTGCCTAAGACACTACCCATTCTTGTCCTTCCTAACAGTTTTTTTATGGAAGAGAGAGTTTTTATCCCAATAGCTGTACTCTTTGGTTTTATCAAACAGCAGAGTACTATAATTGTCTCCTGCTATTGCACCTAGTCTATTCCACTGATCCACCACTCTATTTCTTAGCCAATAGCAGACAGTTTTGATGACTGATACTTTATAATATAATTTTAGATCTGGTAGGGGTAAGCCACCTTCTTTTGCACTTTTTTTCATTAAATTCCTGGAGATCCTCGACTTTTTATTTTTACATATGAATTTACTTATAATTTTTTCTAACTCATTAAAGTAATTTTTTGGAATTTTGATTGGTAGGGCAGTAAACAAGTAGTTTAATTTTGGTAGAATTTTTATTTTTATTTTATTACCTTGACCTATGCATGAACTGTTGATATTTACCCAGTTATTTAAGTCTGATTTTATTTGTGTGAAAAGTGTTTTGGAATTGGTTTCAAAAAGTTTCTGAATCTGTCTTGACAGTTAGACTCCCAGGTATTTTATATTGTCTGAAATTACTTTGAATAGGATTTCTCTTTCTAGCTATTTCTGCTGCATCTTGCTAGTCATATATCAAAATGTTAAGGATTTATGAAAATTTATTTTATATCCTTCACTTTTGGTAAAGTTACTAATTATTTCTAGTAGTTTTTTTAGATGATTTTTTTGGGATTGTCTAGGTATACCATCATGTCATCTGCAAAGAGTGAGAGCTTTGTCTCTTCCTTCCCAATTCTAATTCCTTCAATTTCTTTTTCTTCTCTTATTGCTGAAGCTAACATTTCTAATATAATATTGAATAGTAGTGGTGATAATGCGCAACCTTGTTTCACCCCTGATCTTATTGGGAATGCCTCTAGCTTATCCCCATTGCATATAATGCTTGTTGATGGTTTCAGATAGATACTGTTTATTATTCCAAGGAACAATCCATTTATTCCTATATTCCTTCTCTCTCTCTCTCTCTCTCTCTCTCTCTCTCTCTCTCTCTCTCTTGTGTTTTTAGTAGGAATGGGTGCTGTATTTTGTCAAAAGGTTTTTCAGCATCTATTGATATAATCATATGATTTCTGATAGGTTTGTTATTGATATAATTAATTATACTGACAGTTTTCCTAATATTGAACCAACCTTGCATTCCTAGGATAAATCCTAATTGGTCATAATGTATTATCCTAGTAATAATGTGTTGTAGTCATTTTGCTAAGATTTTATTTAAGATTTTCACATCTATATTCATTAGGGAGATAGGTCTATAATTTTCTTTCTCTGTTTTAATTCTTCCTGGTTTAGGTATCAGCACCATATTGGTGTCATAGAAAGAGTTAGGCAGAGTTGCATCTTCACCTATTTTTCCAGAGAGCTTATATAGAATTGGAACCAGTTGCACCTTAAATGTGTGATAGAATTCACCTTTGAATACATCTGTCCCTGGAGATTTTTTCTTAGGGAGTTTAATGATGGCTTGTTGAATTTCCTTTTCTGAGATAGGGCTATTTAGGCATTTAATTTCCTCTTCATTTAATCTGGGCATCTTATATTTTTGTAAATATTCATCCATTTCATTTAGATTATCAAATTTATTGGCATTGAGTTGTGCAAAATAATTCCTAATTATTACTTTAATTTCCTCCTCATTGCTGATGAGTTCATCTTTTTCATTTATGATACTAGCAATTTGGTTTTCTTCTTTCTTTTTTTTAATCAAATTGACCAGAGGTTTACCAATTTTATTGTTTTTTCACAAACTAGCTATTGGTTTTATTATTAGTTCAGTATTTTTCTTGCTTTCAATTTTATTAATTTCTTCTTTAATTTTTAAAATTTCTAATTTAGTATTTAACTGGGGAGTTTTTAATTTGCTCTTTCTCTAATTTTTTTAGTTGTCTATTTATTTCATTGATTTCTTCTTTCTCTAATTTATTCATGTAAGCATTTAAAGATATATCCCCAGACAGCCACAATGAGTGTATCCAATAGGTTTTGGTATACTGTTTCATTATTGTCATTATCTAGGATGAAATAATTAATTCTTTCTATAATTTGTTGTTTGATTCACTCATTCTTTAAAATTAGGTTATTCAGCTTCCCATTCGTTTTGGTTCTATATCTTCCTGGCCCAATATTGCATATGATTTTTATTGCATTATGATCTGAGAAAGATGTATTTATTCACTATTTCTGCTTTCTGCAATTGATCATTAGGTTTTTATGCCCTAGTACAGGTACAGTTTTTGCATAAGTGCCATGTACTATAGAAAAGAAAGTATATTTCTTTCTATGCCTATTCAATTTCCTCCATAAGTCTATCATGTCTAGGTTATCTAACAATTTATTTATCTGCTTAACCTCTTTCTTGTTTATTTTAGAGTTACCAAAAGCTGAGAATGGGAGGTTGAGGTCTCCCACTAGTAGAGTTTTGCTGTCTATATCTTTCTGTAACTCCTTCAACTTCTATAAGAATTTGGATGCTATAGCACTGGGTGCATAGATATTTAGTATTGAAATTACTTTATTGATTATGGTACCTTTTAGGAGGACATAGTTTCCTTCCTTATGACTTTTAATAATATCTATTTTTGCAGCTGCTTTGTCTGAGATAAGGATTGCTACCCTTGCTTTTTCACTTTAGTTGAAGCAAAATTCTATTTTGCTCCAACCTTTTACCTTTACTCTAAATGTATCTCTTTGCTTCAGATGAGTTTCTTGTAAGCAGCATATTGTAGGATTCTGATTTTTAATCTACTCTGCTATTCGCTTATGTTTTAAAGCAGAGTTCATCCCATTCACATTCAAAGTTATAATTACTAACTCTTTATTTCCCTCCATGTTATCTTTCCTCTGTTTGTATTTTCCCCCCTTTTTCCCTTTATCTATATTCCCCAGTATTTTGTTTCTGAATAACCCCACCTTCAGTATGTTTGCCCTCCTATATCCAACCCCTCCCTTTTTATTCCCTTTCCCTTTGTCCCTTCTTCCTTCCCTCCCTTCTGTTGATTCCCCCTTTTTCCCCCCTCCTGTTTTCCCCTTTTAACACTTTAAAGGTTAAGATAAGTTTCTCAACTTAATTGATTATGTATATGTTAACTTTAAGCCAATCTGATGAGAGTAAGATTCAGGTGGTTCTCATCTCCTCCCTTCTTCTCCTCTATTGCAATAAGTCCTTTGTACCTCTTAATGTAATGAGGTATACCCCATTCAGTCTCCTCCATTCTCCCATCTCTTTACTGTCCTTTTTAAGGAGGTATTGTTTTTAAATCATTTTATCTGAGTCACAGAAAGGTCATGAGTGTCCATCACTTCTGGCTATTCTCTCTACTAGAATTACAATTATTGAGAGTTATAAGTGTCTTTCTCCCAGGTAAGGATATATCCAGTTTCATCTTATTGGATAACAGTTTCTCGAATAAGTCATGCATATCCATCTCTTCTGGCTAATTAAATTCTCTCTAGTAGAGTTACAGTTCTCGAGAGTTGTTAAAGTCTCTCTTCCAGGTAGGAATTTTTCCAGTTTTATCTTATTTGATAACAGTCCCCTCCTTTTTAAAATTTTACCTTTTCATGTTTCTCTTGAGTCTCCTGTTTGAAGTCCAAATTTTCTATTAAGCTCTGGTCTTTTCATCAGGAAAAGTTAGAAGTCTCCTATTTCATTAAATGTCCATCTTTTCCCCTGGAAGAGAAGGCTTAGTTTTGCAGGATAGTGGATTCTTGGCTGCATTCCAAGCTCCCTTGCTTTTTAGAATATGGCATTTCTGGCCCTTTGATCCCTTAATGTTGATGCAGCCACAATCTGTGTAATCCTTACTGTAGCTCCTTGGTATTTAAATTGTTTCTTTCTGGCTGCTTACAGGATTTTCTCTTTTATCTGATAGTTGTGGAATTTGGCTACAATTTTCTTTGGTGTTTTCATTCCCCCCCCCCCCGAATGTAATATCTTCTTCAGCAAGTAGGGGGTGGTAGAGGCTGTAACCTGCCCTGCAGTCCTTCTTGTAAGTCCCAGACTGTCAGTCCGACATCACACCTCCACTCTCTGGTTGTTTCTCAGAGCAAAGTGGTTCCCACAGCAAAAGCCCCTGGGGCTGATCTTAGATTAGTCCGGCTCTCACCCTTCCCCCACTGGCAGTCTGCACTCTACACTCACCACACCCCCATCCCAGAAGACAGACCTTGAGGTCAATGTTCTTCTCCTGGCTTCTCTTTCTGGGTTTTGTCAATAGGACTTCCATTAAGAGGAATATTGCTAGTTTCATCTGTTTTATCTGTTTCATATTGTTTATTATGGAAGATCAGGAGACCTTAACACAGGGCCTGGCTTCTCTTTGCCATCTTGGTTGGAAGTCTCACAGCTGGGTAATTATTAAGTATCTAAGGTTGGATTTGAACTCAGGTCCTCCTTACTTCAAGGCTGGTGCTCTATCCACAGTGCCACCTTGCTACCCCCTTTCCAAAGTGTTCTTAATAGACCATCATCAATCAATGTAGAAGTCATTGACCCTTTGCCTCAATTTGAAGTCAATTGTTCCTAACTGAAGCTCCAATTGAAGAAGAGGTTTTGAATGCCATTAAGGCTTCTTTCATGTAGCAAAGCATCTGGTGATGGTTCTATTCCAGCTGAGATTTGCAAGGTTGGGGATTCAATACTTATATATGCAAGCTGACTGATTCCAGGTTACTTGACATGAAGAGATTATCCCCCAGGAATTCAAGGATATCTCTATTTTCCAACTCTATTAAAAAAGTAAAGGGAATAGATTGTCTTGTGATAATCAAAGAGAAGTTTCTCTTTTAGTCATTACTGTTAAGATTCTTGCCAGAGTCCTTCTCAATAGATTTATTCTTCACCTGGAAGAAAGTTACTTCCCTGGAGGCAGTGAGGCTGCAGGAAAGGTCAAGGAACAGTCAATAAGATATTTGCTACCCAACAACTCCAGGAAAAATACCAAGAGCAGAACAGCAAACTATACACAATGTTTGTAGATCTGACCAAGGCCTTTGCTACTGTTTTGAGGGCTTATGTAAAATTATGTAAAATTTTGGTTTCCTGGGCAAGTTCATCAGTAACGTGCTTCAACTTCATGATACTGTGCTTGCTTGGGTTCTGGATAGTGGATGACATTTTTGAGATTTCCTGGTCATCAATGGAGTGAAACAAGGATATGTCCTTGCTCCTAGGTTTTTTTAGCATGCTGTTTTCAACCCTGTTATCAAAAACCTTCATTGAGGATGAATACAACATCAATGTCAGCTACTGAATTGCTAGTGAATTCTTCAAGTTGAAAAGATTATAAGCCAAGACCAAAGTGGAAGGAGTGTTGGTGCATGATTTTCTTTTTGCAGATAATTATACTCTCAAGGCAGCCTCTGAAGTTGAGATGCAACAAAGTATGGATTGATTCTCCGCTCTTTTGCTAACTTTGGCCTAGCAATTGACACCAATAACACATAGGTGCTCTATCATCAGCCAGTATGACACCATCCATATGTCAAACCATTGATTACAGCAAATGGAGAAGTTTTGAATACTGTGGACAAGTTCATTTACCTTGGCAGTGTTCTTTTCAGGGAGGTACCCATTAACAATGAAGTGACACATGCATTACCAGAGCTAGTTCAATATTTGGGAGGCTCTAAAAGAAAGTGTAGAAGAGAAGTATTAGACTAACTACCAAAGTGAAGTTCTACAGAGCCATCATACCGACCTCATAGCTATATGCTTGTGAAACCTGGACAGTCTACTAGTGCCATATCAGCAAACTGAATCACTTTCATTTAAATTGTTTGAGGAAGATTTTTTTTAGAGAGAGAGAAAAAAAACAATGTACTTCAGTCTGTGTTCAGATTCCAATGGCTCTGTCTCTTGGGTGAGTTGCTTTCTTTATCTTAAGTCCACCAGAGAAGTTGCTTCAATATTTTTCACACAGTTGCTATTATTAGCTGTACCTGCACTCTATTTCTCTCCACTCTCTATTCTATTCTCTCTCCTTTCATCCTGGCCCTGTCCAAAAGAGGACCCTCTCCCTCAATCTTCCCTCTCTTCTATCACCTATTCCCCCCTTCCCTCCCTTCATTCACCCTTATCCCATCCCTTTCTTCTCATTTTTCTGTAGGGTAAGATAGATTTCCTCAAACTATTAAGTGTGCATGTTATTTCCTTTCTGAGCCATTTCTGATGAGAATGAAGGCTCACTCATTCCCCCTTGCCTTCCCCCTTTCCACTCCATTGAAAAAACTTTTTCTTTACTCTTATGTGAAATTTCTTAGCTGTTTCTTCTTCATTTCCTTTTCCTTCCAGTACTTTCCTTTATCACCCATTGACTCCATCTTTTTACTATAAAATATAGTAAAAAGATGGAGTCAATGGGTAAAACATATTCTTCTCCTTCCTATGTCCTGTCTGTCTATCTATCTATCTATCTATCTATCTATCTATCTATCTATCTATCTATCTATCTATCTATTCTCCTTCTAACAGCTCGTATAAATGAGAAAGTTCATATGAGTTATCTTCTTCCCATGCAGGAATACAAACAATTCAATGTCATTAAGTTCCTCATAGTTAGTCCTTCTCTTCCACTCCCTCTATAGTTCACCAGAGTCCTATACTTGGAGATCAAACTTTCTGTTCAGCTCTGGTTGTTTCAATAGGAAAGTTTGAAAGCCCCCTGTTTCATTGAAAGGTCATCTTTTCCCCTGAAAGAGGATGTTCAGTTTTGCTGGGTAGTTGATTCTTGGTTCCAGAATATCATATTCCAATCCCTAGGAACCCTTAATGTAGATGCTGCAAGATCCTGTGTAATCCTAACTATGGAGACTCAATAGTTGAATTGTTTGTTTCTGGCAGCTTTTAGAATTTTCTCTTTGATTTGGGAGTTTTGGAATTTGGCTATAATATTCCTGGAAGTTTTTTTTTTGTGATCTCTTTCAGGAGGTGATTGGTAAATTCCCTCAATTTCTATTTTACCTTCTGCTTCTAGGATCTCAGGGCAATTTTGCTGTATTATTTCTTGAAAAATGAAGTCTATGCTCTTTTCCTGATCGTGGCTTTCAGATAGCTCAATAATTTTTAAATTATTTCTTCTGGATCTATTTTTGAGGTTGGTTGTTTTTCCAATGAGATATTTCACATTTTCTTCTAATTTTTTGGCTTTTTGGGAAGAGTTTTATTTCTTCCTGATTTCTTGCAAAGTCATCAGCTTCCTTTATTTCCATTCTGCATTTGAAGGAGTTATTTTCTTCAGAGAGCTTTTTAATCTCCTTTTCCAGCTGGACAATTCTGCTTTTTAAGGAATTCACCTAATTTGCCTTTTGTTTTACTTTTTCCATTAGGCCTAAACTGGTTTTTAATATATTATTTTCTTCAATAATTTTTTGTAAATCTTTCACCAAGCTGTTGATTTGGTTTTCATGATTTTTCTGCATCACTCTCCTTTCTCCACCCAATTACTCCTCTATCTCCCTTGGTTGCTTTTCAAAGTCTTTTTTGAGCTCATCCATAGTCTGAGCCCATTTTCTGTTTCTCTTGGAGGTTTTGAATATGGAAGCTTCAATTTTGTCATCATCTGAGTATGTGCTTTGATCTTCCATGGCACTGAAGTAATTCTCTATGGTCAGACTCTTCTTTTTCTGTTGCTTACTTATTTCCTTAGCCCAAGACAGCACTTCCAAGGCTTTGGGGGTTTTTTTTTTTGGGACAGACCACTGGGACCTTTATTTCTCCAAGTTCTTATGCTCTCTTGCCTGTGCTTTGATATGTAGATGTGCCCCCCCCCCCACTTCTCTGTGCCCTGGAGCTATAAGGAGGATCCTGCTATCTTAGTATGGAAACCCAAACTGCAACCTGGATCTGAGTGAAGGCAAACAGCAGAGTCCTACCCTGAGGGAGAGCAGAGAAATCTCTGCAGTCTTCCCTGACCCCTTATCATCTCTGGCAGTGCAGGCTGCTTTCTCCAGATTCTCACTGTAGATTCTGTGGTCCATACCCCCTCACTCTACACTTATCTTGGTGTAGCAGAGTTCTTTTACTGCCCCTTCAAGCTGTTGCTGGTGATCTCTGGGTTGGCTGGGCTGGGCTGGGCTGTGCTGCCCTGTGGCCACGACTTTTTTCCAACCCCTGGTTCCAGTGAAACACACCTTTCTCACAGAACTTCTAAGTTATCTTGGACTGGGAAATTGTATCACTCAATCTTTCTGTGGATTCTGTCCCTCTAAATTTTGGTTAGAGTCATTTGTTGTTTTTTTGGAGTTTGGGGAGGGGGGGAAGAAGTTCCTGGGAAATGCTGCCATCATACCACCATCTTGGCTTCACACTGACTTAAAATTTTGCATTTACAACTAAAATACCAAACATTCAAACCTTACTACTGAGAGTGCAGTTGCAATAGTCTGGCCATGTTGTTCAAATATTAGGTGTACATTTGCCAAAAAGACTATTTTGTGGAGAATTCACTTAGGGCAAGTGCTCACAGGGAGTCAGAAGAAGCAATAATGGGACACCCTGAAGGTTTCTCTTAAGAACTTTGGAATTGGTTGTGTAGTATGGGAGACACTGCCATAGGACCATCCAGCATGGACTGTCCTCATCAGAGAGAGAGAGTGTTGTGCTCTATGAGTAAGGTCAACTGCAGGTGGCTCAATGGAAATGTTGGATGTGTTAGAGTACTCACCCCAGATGTTCAAGCGGACTATTTGTGCCTGACCTGTGGTAGAGCATTTTGAGCTCATATTGGTTTGATCAGCCACGTCTGACATACTGTAATTCATCTCTAACATAGTGATGTCATTTTGATCTTAAATAATGAAGGACAAGAAACAACCTGAAGGCTGGACACCAGGTGGTGAATTTTTCTGATTAGGAGGGATTTCTAATCTACTAATGTAATTTTTTTCTTCCATCTTTAACTTTTTTATTTTATTTTTTGCAATTACGTGCAAAAATAAGTTTCAACATTCACTTTTAAAACTTTGAGTTCTGAATTTTCTGTTTTCCCTCCACCCCATTCCCCTTCCTTGAGAAAGCAAGATATTTGATACAGGACAAAAATGTGTAATCATGGAAAGTATTACCATAGTAGTCATATAGTAAAAGTAAATATAACCCCCCCCCCCCCAAATAAAATAGAAACTTCAAGAAAAACAAAAGTAAGATAAAGGAAAATTTTAAAAAATATGTCTCAGATCTATTTTTGGAATAGATAGTATTCTTTATCATAAGTCTTTCAGCATTTTCTTGGATCACAGCATTGCTGAAAAAGGTAAGTCATTCTACAGCAATGCTGTTACTTTCTATATAGTACATTTTCCATTGCATCTGCTCATGTAAGATTTTTACTGAGAGCATCCTGTTCTAAGTTCTTTTTTTATTGAAGTTTCATTTGTTTTCCAGTTATAAAGAAGAGTAGTTTCTACCTATCATTTTTGTAAGATTTTAAATTTTACAGTTTTCCTCCCCCTTCCTTCTCCCCCGCCACCACAGAAGGAAGTCTGATAATCTTTTACATTGTTTCCATGCTATACAATGATCAAAATAGAATGTGTTGAGAGAGAAATCATATCCTTGAGAAGATAAAATATTAGAAATAGCATAATTTTGAAGTGCATAAAATAATTGAAGGTAATATACTTTTGTCCTTGTTTAAATTCTTTCTTCAGATACAGATAGTAATCTCCATTGCAGTTACTCTAAAAAAGTCCCTGATTATTGCATTGATGAAATGAACAAGTGCATTAAGGTTATTCCTACCCCCATGTTGCTGTTAGGGTGTACAATGTTCTTCTGGTTCTGCTCATCTCACTCAGTATCGGTTCATGCGAGTCTTTCCAGGCTTCTCTGAAATCCCATCCCTCTTAATTTCTAATAGAAAAATAGTGTTTAATAACATACATATACCACAATTTGTTCAGCCATTCCCCAATTGATGGACATTCACTAGATTTTCAATTCTTTGTGACCACAAAGGGCTGCTATGAATTTGTATAAGTGATTTTTTCCCCTTTTTTAAATTTAATTTTTCTTTATTTTGAATTTTATAATTATTCCCCTAATCTAGCTTCCCTCCTCCCTACCCCCCACAGAAGGTGGTCTATAAGTCTCTACATTGTTCCATGGTATACATTGATCTAAGTTGAATGTAATGAGAGAGAAATCATATCCTTAAGAAAAAAAAATAAAGCATAAGAGATAGCAAAATTACATAATAAGATAACAGGTTTTTTTTAAATTAAAGGTAATAGTCTTTGGTCTTTTTTTCAAACTGCATAATTCTTTCTCTGGATACAGATGGTATTCTCCATCGCAGATACCACCAAATTATGCCTAATTGTTGCACTGATAGAATGAGAAAGTCCATTAAGATTGATCATCAACTTGATGTTGCTGTTATGATGTATGACGTTCTTCTGGTTCTGCTCATCTTGCTCAGCATCAGTTCATGCAAAACCTTCCAGGTTTTCCTGAATTCCCATCCATTCTAGTTTTTAATAGAACAATAATGTTCCATAATGTACATAAACCACAGTTTGTTCAACCATTCCCCAATTGTTGGACATTCACTCAATTTCCAATTCTTTGCCATCACAAACAGGGCTGTTATGAATATTTTTGTTCAGGTGATGTTTCTACCCTTTTGCATGATCTCTTCAGGATATGTGTGTATATATATATATATATACATATATATATATATATATGTATATATGTATATGTATATGTATGTATGTATATGTATATGTACCCAGTTGTAGTATTGCTGGATCAAAGGGTAAGCACATTTTTGTTGCCCTTTGGGCATAATTCCAAATTGCTTTCCAGAAAGGTTGGATGAGTTCACAGCTCCACCAACAATGTATTAGTGTCCCAGATTTCCCACATCCATTCCAACATTGCTCTTTGTTCTATCTGGTCATATTGAATAATCTGATGTGTGAGATTGTACCTCAGAGATGCTTTAATTTGTATTTCTCTAATCAGTAATGGTTTTGAGCAATTTTTCATATGACTATGGATTGCTTTGATTTCCTCATCTGTAAATTGCCTTCGCATATCCTTTGATCATTTGTTTTAGGTTTTATTTTTTGCAAGTCAAATGGGGTTAAGTGGCTTGCCCAAGGCCACACAGCTAGGTAATTATTAAGTGTCTGAGGCCAGATTTGAACTCAGGTACTCCTGACTCCGAGGCCAGTGCTCTATCCACTCTGCGACCTAGCCGCCCCCACTTTGATCATTTTTCAATTGGGAAATGGTGTGTTTTTCCATATTTGCCTCAGTTCTCTATATATTTTAGAAATAGCTGCCCCTTATAATTTGGTTTTAATGATTTTCTCCATCTCTTCCTTGGTCATAAACTGCTTTCCTTTATATAGATTTGACAGATAAATTATTCCTTGATCTCCTAGTTTCCTTATAATATTGTCTTTTATGTCTAAATCCTGTACCCATTTTGATCTTATTCTTGGTATAGGGTATGAAATGTTGGTCTGATCCTAATTTCTGCCATACTAACTTCCTATTTCCCAACAGTTTTTATCAAAGAGAGAGTTCATATTGTAGAGGCTGGACTCTTTGGGTTTATCAAACAGTAGATTACTATAATCATTTCCCGCTGTCTCTTTTGCACCAAATCTATTCCATTGATCTACCACTCTATTTCTTAGCCAATACCAGACAATTTTGATGACTGATGCTTTATAATATAATTTTAGATCTGGTAAGACTAAGCCACCTCCTTTTGCATTTCTTTTTTCATTAAATCCCTGGATATGCTTGACTTTTTGTTTCTCATATGAATTTACTTACAATTTTTTCCAGCTCATTAAAGTGATTTTTTAAGAAGTTTGCTTGGTAAGGCACTACATAAGTAGTTTAATTTATATAGAATTGTCATTTTTATTATATTAGTTTGTCCTATCCATGAGCAGTTGATATTTGCCCAGTTATTTAAATCTCATTTTATTTGTGTGAAAAGTGTTTTGTAGTTGTTTTCATGGAGTTTCTGAGTCAGCCTTGGCAGATAGACTCCTAAGTATTTTATATTGTCTGAAGTTACTTTATTTATTTATTTTTAAAGATTTCATTTATTTTGAGTTTTACAGTTTTTTCCCTAATATCGCTTCCCTCCTCCCTACCCCCCACAGAAGGCAATCTATAAGTCTCTACATTGTTCCATGGTATACATTGATCTAAGTTGAATGTGATGAGAGAGGAATCATATCCTTAAGGAAGAAAAATAAAGTATAAGAGATAGAACAGTTACATAATAAGATAATGGTTTTTTTCCCCTAAATTAAAGGTAATAGTCTTTGATCTTTGTTCAAACTCCACAAATCTTTCTCAGGATACAAATGGTATTCTCCATCACAGACAGCCTAAAATTGTCCCTGATTGTTGCACTGATGGAATGAGCTAGTCCATCAAGATTGATCATCACCCCCTGGCTGCCATCAAGGTGTACAATGTTTCTTTGATTCTGTTCATCTTGCTCAGCATCAGTTCATGCAAATCCTTCCATGTTTCCCTAAATTCCCATCTCTCCTGCTTTCTAATAGAAAATAGTGTTCCATGACATACATATACCATAGTTTGTTAAGCCATTCCCACTAGTAGAGTTTTGCAGTCTATGTCTTCCTGTAGCTCTTTTGACTTCTCCTCTAAGAATCTGGATGTTATATCATTGGGTGCATAGATATTTAGTACTGAAGTTACTTTATTGTCTATGATACCTTTTAGGATGATATAGAGTCCTTCCTTATCTCTTTTAATGCTATCTATTTTTCTATCTGCCTTGTCTGAGATAAAAATTGCAACTCCTGCTTTTTTCGCTTCAGCTGAAGCAAATATACATATACATACATACATACATACATACATATATATATATCTTTTAGCAAAATATATTTTGCACCAGCCTTTTATCTCTCTGCTTCAAATGAGTTTTTTTGTAAACAGCATATTGTAGGATTCTGGTTTTAAATCCACTCTGCTATTTGGTTATGTTTTAAGGGAGAGTTCATCCCATTCACATTCAAAGTTATAATTATTAACTCTTTATTGCCCTCCATGCTATCTTCCCTCTGTTTGTATTTCCCACCTTTTTTCCTTTTATCCATATTCCCCAGTATTGTGTTTCTGAATACAGCCACCTTCAGTGTGTTTGACCTCCTATATCAACCCCTCTCCCCTTTGTTTCCCCTTTTCCCTTTGCCCTTTCCTCCTTCCCTCCTGTTAGTTCCCCTTTTTTTCTCCCCTCTCCGTTCCCCCCTCCCCTTTTCACTTTTTAATACTTGAAAGGTAAGATAAGTTTCTTAACTTAACTGAATGTGTGTAAGTTAACTTTAAGCCAAGTCTGAGATGAAGTTTCACCTCCTCCCTTCTTCCCCTCTATTACAATCAATCTTTTGTGTCTCTTGATGTAATGAGATTCACCCCATTCAGTCTCCTCCATCCTCCCATCTACTTACAGTCCCCCACCCTTTTTTTAAGGAGGTATTATTTTAACATCATTCTATCTGAGTCACAGAAAAGTTATGAGTGTCCATCACTTCTGGCTAAGTATATTCTCTCTAATAGAGTTACAATTCTCGAGAGTTATTAGAGTCTTTCTTTAAGGTAGGGATTTAACTTGTTTCATCTTATTGGATAGCAGTTTTTTTCTTTTACCTTTTATTTTTTTTTACTTTTTCATGTGTCTCTTGAGCCTCCTGTTTGGTATCCAAATTTTCTGTTTAGCTCTGGTCTTTTAGTCCAGAAATGTTGGAAGTCTCCCAGTTCATTAAATGTCTATCTTTTCCCCTGGAAGAGAAGGCTCAGCTTTGATGGATAGTGGATTCTTGGCTGCATTCCAAGCTCCCTTGCTCTTTGGAATATTGCATTCCAGGCCCTTCTCCATCCTTTTATGTTGATGAAGCCAGGTCCTTCATAATCCTTACTGTGGGTCCTTGGTATTTAAATTGTTTCTTTCTGGCTGTTTGCAGGATTTTTTCCTTTTATCTGGAATTTGGCCACCACATTTCTTGGTGTTTTCATTTTAGGATCTCTTTCCGGAGGGGATTGATGTATTCTTTCAATAACTATTTTGCCCTCTGGTTCCATGATATCAGGGCAGTTTTCCATCACTAAATCCTGTAATATTAAGTCCAGAATTTTTTTCTCTTCAATGTTTTCAGGAAGTCCCATAATTCTCAGGTTGTCCCTTCTGGATTGGTTCTTGAGGTCACTGGTTTTGTTGATGAGGTATTTTACATTTTCTTCTATTTTTTCCCATCTTTTGGTGTTGTTTAACAGGATCTTGTTGTCTCATGAAGTCATTAGTTTCCACAGATTCCATGTTTTTTTAGAGAATAATTTTCTTCATTTACCTTTTGCAACTCCTTTTCCAATCAGTCAATTCTGTTTTTGAAGGAGTTTTCCATTTGCCCAATTGATAATTTGAGAGAATTATTTTCTTTTTGCATTTTCCCAATTGGGGATTTGAGGGAATTATTTTCTTTTTGCATTTGTCCAATTGTATTTTCCAATGTTTTGTTTTTTTGTTGCAATTTGTTTTCTCTTGTGTTTTTTTTCTCAACTTTTCCAATTGATTTTTAAGTTCCTTCCTGATTTCTTCAAAGAAGTCTTTCTGGGCTGGAGACCAATTCATATTCTCCTCAGAAGTGCTAGATCTCTCTGAGTTAGAATCTGGTCCTTCTAAGTATTCCTCCATGGGTTCCCCTTTGGCTAGTTTTTCTTCATTTTCCTAGGATCTTGTTTTGGGGGGGGTGGCTGGCTCTCAGAGGTTTGCTTTTGAAGATCCTAGAGGCTTTGTTCACTTGGCTTAGTAATTCCTAGGGCTGGCCAGTAGGGGGCACTGGCTGATTTTCTGGAGTGATTGAAGCCCTCTCCCAATCCTGGAGGGAGGGAGGAGGGGCAGCAGGGTCTGAGTTGACCTTGAACAATGGGCTGGAAGCCAAAGTCCACACCTGTGCTTGAGGGGATGGGTGGGGTGGGGCAGGGCAGCTACCTTTCCTTCCTGGAAGAATGCTCCAAAAGTATGGAGTTCAGTCCCACACTAAGCTGGAAGATTTCCAGGCTGCAGACCTCCCCTCCCCCTGGCCAAAGTTGGTTCTTGACCTACCTCTCACCAAAGTCTCTGAGGCTAACACAGGTCCTTTGGCTTCCCCCCCCTCCCATTGCTGTCCCTGCACTGATCCTCTGGTCTCCTTTCCTGGTTCACCCATGGTCCCCTGAGACTGACATTCTTGGTAGGTGTTCTTCTCCTAGCTTCTTTTTTTGGGTTTTGTAGATCGAGTTTCTGTTAAGAAGTTTCTTGCATGTTATTTTTGAGGGGCCAGAAGGAATGCTTAACACAGTGCCTGTCTTCTCTCTGCTATCTTGTCTGAAGTTACTTTAAATGGAATTTCTTTCTAGTTATTGCTGTTCTATATTGTTAGTAATATATAGAAATGCTGAGGATTTATGTGAGTTTATTTTAATTTCTGCGACTTTGCTAAAGTTGCTAATTATTTCTCGTAGTTTTTTAAGAAGTTTTTTTTAGGATTGTCTAGGTATACCCTCATGTCATCTGCAAAGAATGAGAAGTTTATTTCTTCCTTCCCAACTCTAATTCCTTTGATTTCTTTTTCTTCTCTTATTGCTGAGGCTAACATTTCTAGTATGATATTGAATAGTAGTGGTAATAATGGCCATCCTTGTTTCACCCCTGATCTCATTGGGAAAGCCTCTAGCTTATCCCCTTTGCATATAATGGTTGTTGATGGTTTAGGTAGATACTGCTTATCATTCTAAGGAACAGTCCATTTATTCCCACCTCTCTAGTGCTTTTAGTAGGAATGGGTGCTGGATGGCTTTTTCAGCATCTATTGAGATAATCATGATTTCTGTTAGGTTTCTTATTGTTATAGTGAATTATACTAACATAACCAAACTTGCATTCCTGGGATAAATCCCACTTCATCATAGTGTATTATCCTAGTGATTACTTGCTAAAATTAATTGCTTTGCTAAGATTTTATTAAAGATTTTTTGCAACAATATTCATTAGGGAAATTGGTCTATGATTTTCTTTCTCTGTTTTGACTCTTCCTGGTTTAGGTATCATCACTGTAATGGTGTCATAGAAGGAGTTAGGGAGAGTTCCATCTTCACTTATTTTTCCAAAGAGCTTATATAGAATTGGAACCAATTGTTCCTTAAATGCTTAATGGAATTCACTTGTGCATCCATCTGACTGTGGAGATTTTTTTTCTTGGGGAGTTCAATGATAGCTTGTTGAATTTATTTTTCTGAGATAGGCTTATTTAGACATTTAATTTACTCTTCATTTAATCTGGGCAACTTTTACTTTTGTAAATATTCATTCATTTCACTTAGAGTAACACATTTATTGGCATATAGTTGGGCAAAATAATTTTGAATTATTACTTTAATTTTTTCATCATTGGTGGTAAGTTTACCTTTTTCATTTATGATACTAGTAATTTGGTTTTCTTCTTTCTTTTTAAATCAAATTAACCAAAGATTTATCAATTTTATTGGTTTTTTAATAAAACCAACTCTTGATTTTATTTATTAGTTCAATAGTTTTCTTGCTTTTAATTTTATTAATTTCTCTTTTAATTTTTAGAATTTATAATTTGGTATTTAATTGGGGTTTTTTAATTTGTTCTTTCTCTAATTTTTTTAGTTGCATGCTTAGTTTATTGACATCCTCTTTATTTTATTCATGTTAACAGTTAAAGATATAATATATCCTCTAATAACTGCCTTGGCTGTATCATATAAGTTTTGGTATGTTGTCTCATTATTGTCATTATCTAGGATAAGATCATTAATTCTCTCTATAATTTGTTGTTTGTCCACTCATTCTTTTAAATGAGGTTGTTTAGTTTCTAATTAGTTTTAGGCTGGTTTTCATGGCCCATTTATTGCATGCAATTTTTATTGCATTATAATCTGAAAAGGAAGTATTCACTATTTCTGCCTTTCTGTATTTGATGATAAGATATTTATGCCTTAGTACATGGTCAATTTTTGTATAAGTGCCATGTACTCCAGAAAAAAAAATCTATCTCCATTCAATTTTCTCCAGAGTTCTATCATGTCTAGGTTTTCTAATATTCTATTTACCTCCTTAACTTCCTTCTTGTTTATTTTATAATTAGATTTATCTAAATCTGAGAGTGGGAGGTTGAAATCTCCCACCAGTAGTGTTTTTCTGTCTATGTCTTCCTGTAACTCATTTAGCTTCTCCTCTAAGAATTTGGATGCTATACTACTTGGTATATACAGATACCTTATAGGAGGATATAGTTTTCTTCCTTATCTCTTTTAATGAGATCTATTTTAGCAGATACTTTGTCTCAGATAAGGATTGCTACCCCTGCCTTTTTCACTTCAGCTGAAGCAAAATATGTTCTGTTCTAATTTTTTACCTTTACTTTATAGGTATCTCTCTTATTCAAATGAATTTCATGTAAGCAGCATATTGTAGGATTCTGGTTTTTAATCCACTCTGCTATTTGCTTATATTTTATGGGAGAGTTCATCCCATTCACACTCAAAGTTATAATTATTAACTCTTTCTTGCCCTCCATGATATCTCCCCTCTGTTTGTATTCTTCCCCCCTTTTTTTACTTTATCCATATTCTCCAGTATTTTACTTCTGAATATCACCTCCTTCAGTATGTTTGCCCACTTATATCCACTCCTTCCCAGATCTTTCCCCTTTCCCTTTGCCCCTTCTTCCTTCCCTCCCTTCTGTTAGTTTCTCTTTTCCTCTCCCTCCCTGTTTCCTCTTTTAATATTTGAAAGGTAAGATAAGTTTCTCAACTTAAGTGAATGTGTGTATTTTAATGCTTCTTTGAGCCAAATATGATCAGAAATCAGGTGGCTCTCACCTCCCTTCTTCCCCTTTATTGCAACAGGTCCTTTGTACCTTTTCATGTAATGTGATTTACCCCATTCAATCTCATCCATCCTTCCGAATCTTTACTGTTCCCCCCCTTTTAAGGAGATATCATTTTAAAATCATTCTATCAGAGTCACAGACAAGTCATAAGTGTCCATTACTTCTGGCTAAGTATATTCCCTCTAATAGAGTTACAATTCTCAGTCCCAGGTGGGGATATAGCCAGTTTCATCTAATTGGATTGCAATTTTTTTTCTTTTCCCTTTTTTATCTTTTCATGTGTCTCTTGAGTCTTCTGTTTGAAGTCCAAATTTTCTATTTCACTTTGGTCTTTTCATAAGGAAAAGTTGAGTCTATTTCATTAAATGTCCATCTTTTCTCCTGGAAGAGAAGGCTCAGTTTTGTAGGATAGTGAATTCTTGGCTGCATTCCAAGCTCCCTTACTCTTTGAAATATTGCATTCCAGGCTCTTTGATCCCTTAATATTGATGTAGCCAAGTCCTGTGTAATCCTTATTGTGTCTCCTTGGTATCTAATTTGTTCCTTTCTGGTTTCTTGCAGGATTTTTTTATTTTATTTGATAGTTCTGGAATTTGGCCACAATACTCTTTGGTGTTTTCATTTCAGGATCCCTTTCAGGAGGGAAAAATGTATTTTTTCAATAACTATTTTGCCCTCTGGTTCTATGATATCAGAGCAATTTTCCTTCAATAAATTCTGAAATGTTGAGTCCAGGAAGCCCAGTGATTGTTAAGTTGTCTCTTTTGGATCTATTCTCTAGGTCAGCAGTTTTGCTGATGAGGTAGTTTACATTTTCTCTATTTTTTTTTATTTTGTTTAACAGATTCTTGTTGTCTCATGAAGTCATGAGATTCTCAAATATAGAGCCCTGAATCAAATTTATAAAAAAAATGTCATTCCCCAATTGATAAATGATCAAAAGATATTCATTCTTTTTTTAGAGAAGAATTTTCCATTCTTTTTAAGAGAAGAATTTTCTTCATTTATCTTTTGTAATTCCTTTTCCAATCAGTCATTTCTTTTTTTGAAGGAGTTTTCCATTTGTCTAATTTGTGGTTTTGAGAGAATTATTTTCTTTTTGCACATGTCCAATTGTAAGGAAATTAACTATATAGCCCAAGGGAGCAGCCCACATTGTATTAGGCTAATCCAGACCCTCCCCCCCCCCCCCCCCAGGCCCAGGGAGTTGGACATATGTCAAGGTCACAGACACTCCAGTCTAGCAGCCCCTACTGGCCAGCCCACTTGGAGTTACTAAGCCCAGTGAGCAAATTTTTCCCCCAATTTTTCCTATTGATTTTTAAACTCTTTCCTGATCTCTTCTAAGAAGTCTTCCTGGGCTGGAGACCAATTCATATTATCCTCAGAATTTCTAGCTATCTTTGAATTAGGGTATTTGTCTTGGAGGTAACTTCCAATAGCCTTTCTTCATTTTCCTAGGAACTTGTGTTGGGGGAAGGGCTGGTTCACAGACCTTCGGTTTTGAAAACCCTAGAGGCTTTGCTCACTGAGTTTAGTAACTCTAAGTAGGCTAGCCAGTAGGGGCTGCTAAACTGGAGTGTCTGTGACCTTGATATGTGGCCAACTCCCTGGGCCTGGGGGTGGGGTGGGAGTAGGGTCTGGATTAGCCTAGCACAATGTGGGCTGCTCCCTTGGGCTATATAGTTAATTGCCTTATTCTACTGAGAGAGATTTGCTACACACACACACACATGACTGGTTTTGCCATGCTGGAGCTTGCCTGCCCACTACAATGGAATTCTCCCTCCAACCTTGTTGGAGCTTTCCTGCCTGCTCACAAAACCAAAGTTTCTTTGGCTATTCTGAGATTAGTCCTGGGTCTCACTCCACCACTCCTGTGCTGTCTTTCTGCTCTCTGTCCGTGGCTCACCCATGTTCCCCTGAGACAGACCTTGTTGGTCGATGTTCTTCTCCTTTGTTCTCTGGATTTTGTGGATCTGATTTCTGTTAAGAGGCTTGATTCATATTAGTTCTGACGGAAAGCCAGGAGACCTTAGGACAGTGCCTGGCTTTTCTCTGCCATCTTGCCTGGAAGTCTCATAATTTCTTATAACAGAATAGCAGTTCATCTTAATTATATACCACTATTTCTTCAGCCATTTCCTAACTGATGGGCATCACCTCAATTTCCAGTTCCTTGATACCAGAAAAGAGGGGCTATAAAAATCCTTATACATATAAGGATTATTACAATATGTTACTGTTGTTATCTCTTCTGAAATAATGACCTAGATCAAAGGAGAGGAATGGCTTTGTAGTCCTTTGAGAATAGTTCCAAATTGCTCTATGGAATTGTTGAATCTTTTAAAATTCCTCCAACAGTGCATTAATATCTTTTTTTACTACATCCCTCCCAACATTTATCATTTTTCTTTGTTTTATTAGCCGACCCATTAGATATAAGTAATACCTTAGAATGTTCAAACCCACATTTCTCCTGTCAATATTGAGTTAGGGAATTTTTAAAAAAGAGCACTGATAACTTCATCTGAAAATTTCATATCTTTTGATTATTTATCAACTGGGGAATGGCTTTTATTTTTTTTATAAATTTGATTCAGGTCTCTATATTTGAGAAATGAAGTCTTTTATTAGAGAAACTTATTGCAATATTCCTTTTCCCACTACTGCTAACCATATTTTCCTCCATCCTATTCCTCCTTACCCTTATTTATTCTATCCATCCCCTCTCACCTATTCCCTCCTCAAAAGTATTTTGTATCTGACTACCTATTCCCAAAATCTTCCTTCCCTTCTTTCACCCCGCCCCCCCAAGTCTATTTGTTCCCATCCCTTTTAGGAGATGACTGGTTTCAATTGCTATTTTACCATCTGCTTCTCAGGGCAGTTTTCCTTGATAATTTTTTGGATAATGTCTAGGTTTTTTTTTTTGTCATACTTTCAGGTAGTTCGATAATTTATCAATTGTCCCTTATGGATCTGTTTTTCAGGTCAATTGTTTTTACAGTGAGAAATTTCACATTTTCTTCTGATTTTTCATTCTTTTGGTTTTGTTTTATTGTTTCTTGATTTCTCACAAATTCATCAGCTTCCCTTTGCTCCATTCTAAATTTTAAGGAATTGTTTTCTTCAGTGAGATTTTGTATCTCCTTTTCCACCTGACCATTTTTTCTTTTTAAGGCATTTTTCACCTCATTGACTTTTTGATTCTCTTTTTTCCATTCAGCCTAGTCTGTTTTTTTCTTTCATTTTTTTCCTTCACTTCTTTTATTTGGTCTTCAAAATCATGTTTGAGCTCTTCCATGACCAGAGACATTCATATTTTTTTTTTTAGGTTTTTTTTGCAAGACAAATGGGGTTAAGTGGCTTGCCCAAGGCCACATAGCTAGGTAATTATTAAGTGTCTAAGACTGGATTTGAACCCAGGTACTCCTGACTCCAGGGCTAGTGCTTTATCCACTATGCCACCTAGCCGCCCCTTACATTCATATTTTTCTTGGAGCCTTTGGATGTAGAAGTTTTGACTTTGTTACCTTCTTCTGAGTGTGTATTTTGATCTTCCATATGATCATAGTAGCTTTTTATGGTTGGATTTTTTTTTCTTCTCTTGCTTGCTTATTTCTCCAGCCCATGACATGATTTTAACTCTTTGTTAAAGTGGGCCTCTGCTTCCAGGGTGGAGGATATACTGTCCCAAGCTTTTGAGGGTTTTGCACCTGCAAGTGTTATTCTTCCAAGGTCTTATAAGAGGTTATGACTATTCTCCTGACCACAAGCACTCTTCTGAGTCAGTAAGCTCTGTTGTGCTTCAGTTCTGAGTATGGGCAAAGTAGCAGAGTCCTGCTTCAGTGATAGCAAAGAGACCCCTGTAATCTTCTTCAGACCTCCTTAACATCTGTGGGCTGAGAGCTCTGGAAGCATCTACCTGATGATTCAGTGGCTCCAAGGCTTGCTCTTGGTTCACTGGGGCCGGGTCTACTGAGTGTACTCCATTCTCTTCTTGGTGTGGCAGACTTTTCTTGCTGATCTTCCTTGGTAATCTCTGACTTGAGAGGTCTGGAAACCACCATCGCTGCCACTGACTCAGTCATCAGCAGTCTATTCCTGGATGGCTGGGACCTGCTCACTCCTGTACAACCAGAGTTGCACTGTGGGTCAGTTCTAGCCCCATTACAGTGCAACAGACCCTTCCTGAAGATCTTCCAAGTTGTCTTGGACTAGAAAAATTGTCTCACTCAATCTTTTTGTGGGTTCTGCCATCCTAGAATTTGTTTAGAGTCATTATTTAAGGACATTTGTTGTGTTTGGGGGGAGTACTTGGGCAAGTCCCTGCCTTTTCTCTGCCATCTTGGCTTGATCTCAATCTAATCTACTGAGTCATGGTGGGATTTCCTTCTATATAAGTGGAAGGAGTAGTCATATTGATATTCTTTTTAAAAATTGTCTTACTTTTATTGATTTTTTTAATGTTACCTTTATTCCTGGCTCTAACCCTGCCCTTTCACCTGCCCAGTGAACCATACTTTTTTAACAAAGATTAAAACGAAAGAGAAAAAATTATCTAAGCAAAACCAACAAACACACTATATACAATATTAGATACTCATAAAGCCCCTCTTGGTAAAGAGAAAATGATCAACATCTCAATTTTCTCTAGGGTCAATCCTGGGCATTAGGATTACATTACATTTAAGTTTTTATTTTTGGTTCTTTCTGTTTACATCACTGTATTTATTATGTATATTATTTTCATCTTTCTATTTACCTCTCTTCACATGCATCTGTTCACATATGTCTTTTTTCCTTAAATCCTTCACAATTTTATGGGAACAGTAATATTCCATTACAGTCTTGCTTCATGATTTGTTTAGCTAGTCCCAACTGATAAGCTACTTTGTTTCCAGTTTTGTTTTTGAATTTACTAATGCAAAAGGTGCTGCTTGGCATATTTTGGTGTACTTGAATGTTTTTTTCTGTCTTGGACAGCCTCAGGTCCTAAGTGCAAAATTTCTGGGTTAAAGGCAATGGATATTTTAGTTTCTTTTTTCCCTTCAAAATTCAAAATTGTTTTCCAGAATGATTGGATCAAAAATAATAAATCCATCAAATATTAAAAGATGTATAAGGAAAACTGTTTATAATCATGCAAAAAAGTTTCTTTGTGGTCTATAGTAAAACAAGTCTGGACATTGGTCTACTTTTTATTTTTTTTTCATAAGTCATCATTTTGATGTATTTTTTTTGCAAGGCAGTGGGGTTAAATGACTTGCCCAAGGTCACCCAGATAAGTAATTATTAAGTGTCTAAGGCTGAATTTGAACTCAGCTCCTCCTGACTCCAGGACAGGTGCTCTATCCATTGTGTTACCTGGCTGCCCCATAAGTCATCATTTTGAATAGTTTCCATGCAATATAAATTAAGTTTCATTATTTTCATTGTTATTTGTAGTTAAGATCCAACAGTTCTGTTGTTCTTCATGAAATAAGTATCAATAGATATAATAATTTGAGAAATAAAGGATAATTTTTGTAAGAGAAATTATGCAGTAAAACCTCAATTAATTGAAATGTTTAGGGAATAAGATGTATTTTTTGATCAACTCAGGATTAACAAGAAAAACCTCTTGTTTCAACTGTTGAAAATCTTTAAAAAATGTGATAGTCTATTTTTCTGTCTTTGTTAAGTACAGCATAATGACTATAATTGAATCTTTCTTTGGTAATTGAGGATCCTGAAGCATATAAGGCCATCATTCTGATTATAGTGTATAGTCAGACATACGATATTTAGAAGATTAGGCTATTTTGCAATGGCCCTATTGTATCCTGGAATTTTTTAAAAAAAACTAAATCCCTGAGATTGTTTTTTTTTTAAACTTCTTTCTCCTAAAAATAGAATGTAGCCAAATAATCAAGCTGAGAGTTTCATGTAGTAGGTTTTTAGCCAATTGAGTTTTAACTATGTAGCATAATGAACTTAATTTTTTTTGAGTAAAATGAATGAAAAAGTTAAGAAATTGTTGGGGTTTTTTTGGTGGTGATGGGGATTTTTGTCATGCAATAAGAATAATTCTGTGATTTAGAGGCAGATGCTTTGAAAAAGACCTGTTTAATTACAGCTTTGGGATCATGGCATAAGAGCTAGCTTGGCTATTACCTATTTCTAAAGAAGAATTAACATTTTGGGAAAAAAAATCTCAGTTGCAGAAGTAAATGTCTTTGAAAGTTCAGCAAAATACTGTTTGGAAATTTAAAAATTAAATGAGTCAAGTATTTTTAGTAACAATAACAAATGGAAAGTGTGGCAATGAAAATCAAAATGGGGTTGGGGAAGGAAAGGGCTCAACTTTTCCAGAGTAAGACAATTGGAGATTCCTAAGCATAATTAATCATTATAGAGGAAGTTACATATGAGTTGCTGACTCAATATGCAATCATTCCCCACTTATCTGTTGACCATGGATCTTGAAATTTCAGCCATCTTTTCTAATAATCTCCAAAGTGGAGTGGTAGCCTGCTTCACCCCCTTAGAGACTGGGAAGGTAGGTTTCACCCCACCCCACCCCACCCCACCAGCTGCAATAGCCAAGTGGGAAGCTTATCTTCAAGACTACCATACCTGTCCTTCTTCCCCAACATTCAGCCACTCCACAATCTCCCTCAGCATGCAAGTTTTCAAGTTTATTTCATCTGAACTGCTATTCAGAAAACCCTCAGAAGCAATTACACAGATGCCATTGGAATTTGTAGATATGATAGGTGCTCCAAAGACTCTGCATTCTAGGGGAAGTAGTAGGTAAATAAAGGTTCTGCTTCCCTCTTTTTGCTTTTGGGTGGGATAGAATAAGCATGGTTAGATTGTGCTTTTCATCACAGAGCTTATTATATCATATTTCCCCTCTTCCCCTTCCCCATAAAATCCTTATTTTCATGTAAGAGTAGTACCATCCTTCTAGTTACCCAGGTTTAAAATGTGGTGACATCTTGAATTCCTTTTTCTCTTTCATCCCAAATACCCAAGCAGGTACCAAATTTTGTATTTTTATACAACATTTCATTTCTATCCCTTTGTCTATACTATTACAGATCCTCATTCTAGTTCATGTCCTTTCAAATGTACTATTTCAGTGGGTTCCTAATTGGTCTCCCTGCTTTAAGTATCTTCTCTCTAATCCAACCTCATTATTCTCCATAAAATATAGATCTGTCCATTTCTGTCCCCACTCAGTAAACTCGACTGAGTTAAAATAGTATTTTTTCTTTATCTCATCCTTCTTCTTTCATTTCATATATATATATATATATATATATATATATATATATATGTATGTGTGTGTTTACATTTGTATAAAATAAATCATAATCAATTCTCTTTTAGTGATATAGTTGTAGTTTTGAAAAGTTTGGAGCTACTGATCTAGAAAATAACCTAGAAACTAGAAGGAAGATTAAAGCATTGAGGAAAATGGTCACCATTATGCCCATGCACTTGTTTCTAAAGTCAGTCAGTAAGTCAAGCCATTTACTAAGGTCTTTCTATGTAGTAGGCATAGTGCTGAGAGCTGTATATAAGAAGGACAAAAAATATACATTGTTCTCCAGGAATTCACAGTCTAATAATGGAAGCAAATCTGAAAATAACTAGGTATATAATTATATGTACATTATATGTATATATTATATATATATATATATTTACACACAGGTATATATAGAAGATAATAATCTCATTGGGATGGGCACTAGTAGCTGGAGAGAATAGGCAGTGTCTTTTGTGGATGGTAGAATTTGAGATGAAAAATGCCAGAAAAGTGAAAGGGAGGAGAGAGACCATTCCAGGAATGGGGTACCACCAGTACAAAGTCATAATGATCAGAGATGTAGTGTCATATGTATAAAACAGCAAATAAAGCAGTGTGGTTGGTTCACAGGGAGTAAAGCTTCAGAAGGTTAGATAGATAGGAAGGGGTTAAGTTGTGAGAAAATTTTGACCAGAATTGTATGTAAAAATTGAGTTTATTGATTGAGAAGATTTTACTGTTTGGTATGTTCTGGTTTCTTTGTTTCTTTCCTGGTTATAGTAGGAGATATCTTGACTCATCAAGAAAATATAAATGAGGAGTATATATATTCTGCTTCATGAGTCAAGAGACTGAGCATAAAAAAAATTTAGCTTTTGGGTGAGTTTTATAATTTAAGGGGTTTTAGGGGCAGGATTGATGTCACCAACCTGTTAATTTAGGTTTGATGTTATAATAAAATGAAGCAGCCATAAGTCATTGACCAGTTAACAAAAGGAAGGTTACTTAACTCTAACAAGGATGTATAACAAGGATTGCCTAGTCCTTAGCTTCTACAGATGAAATGTTTAACAGGAAAGATAAGATTTTTCTTGTGTTCTTCAGACATCTCAAATTGATCATAAAGGGCCAGACAAATTCTGGCTTTGTCACCTTTTCCTAACCCATGTAAGGGGAAACAGAGAATCCTTGGAAGATATTGATCCTGTGGAAATTTTGTTGTTGTCATTCAGTCATTTTAGGCTGTTCATGAGCCCATTTGGGGTGTTCTTGGCAAAGAAATTGGAATGGTTTGCCATTTACTTTTCCAGCTCCTTTTACAGATGAGGAAATTGAGGCAAAAAGGGTTAAATGATCTACTCAGGATCACACAGTTAATAAGTGTCTGAAGCCAAATTTGGACTCCAACCCCTACACTTTATTTATTGCACTGCCTCAACTCCCCTTTGGAAATTTACAGGAGGAGTAAACTTTTGCATATTTAGATAGTAAACCTTTTCAAATCAATTCATTCCCTAATGATGCTAGAACAGATAGGTATCACTCTTTTTAGTCAAATGTACAGTTCATATTTTTGATAATTAATAGTAATGATTTATTTAGTATTTATTATATGCTAAGTACTTTAAATACTGTCTCATTTGATCCTCAGAACAACTTTGGGAAGTAGGCACTATTATTATTCACATTTTACAGATGAGGAAACTGAGACAGATAACGGCTAAGTGGCTTGCCCAAAGTGACATAATTAGCAAGTATCTATGCAAGATTTGAACTTAGGTCCTCCTGTTTCTAGGTCTTGTGCTCTATCCATGGGGCCGCCTAGCTCCCATAGCTAATGGATGATTTTTGAGAGAGTAGGGTGGGCAGTCATGGCACTAGATTGGTTCTTGACTTGTGATTTCCTCAAAGAGGGGAGCACCTAGTGTTGAAACTCCTTCATGGCAACTCATTTGTACTTTACAGTCTTAGAGCATTGTCTGATTCTCAGTGAGATTAAATGTTTTGCACATGGTCACACACCTTGTAAAATGTCAAAGAAAGGACTTGAATCCAAGACTTTCTGACTCCATGGTAAATTATCCATTCACTATATCATGTTGCCTCTAATGGTATAAGAACAGTGAATTGAATGTAATATTGCAAGTTGTCTCTGAAAAGAACTTTTATTCTGTGGGGGTCAACTTTAATGGAAGATCATGATAAAATATGCATGAATAATTAGATCTATTAAGTAGAAAAAATTTTAAATGACCATTGTCTATAAAAATCTATAGCTTTCTTTGTAATTGATACCTAAATAATAGGGTCCTTCTGGATGTATAAAAATACCTGTGTATACTGTAACTGCAAATGATTTGGCAATATACATTCTTTCTTACCTCCAAATGTAAATAAGTGAATGTGTTGACTAGGCCTCTGTTGGTTTAAGGGAACAAATATCAAGGTAGCCCTAAAAATGTATCGACATCGAATGTAATTTTACCTTTTATTTAAAAAAATTGATTTGAATTTTAAAAATTGATGTCCTCTCTGGGGCATGCTTCCTTTCATTCACTTCTAGGTGTGCTTTTGAAAAGGCTTCATGGGGGTTAGTGAGGAAGGGTTATAGTTGTGCTAGTGGTAATATATATTTAATCAGAGGGCACCTTTTATTCTCAGAGACCATGCTCGCTTTGTTCATGTTCTCTGTTCTTTCTGATGAACACTTCGCGCCCTACTTCCTCCTCTAAAAGCTACTACCCGACAAAACTCTGCTTGCTCTTTTTTCTTTCATATAATGGAATAACTGATAATAGCCCACAAAAAAGGATTCTGCAAAGATCTCTTTAAAGTCTGACTGAATAAATATGGTGGCATCGTACTCTAAGGGACAAAAACGGGGCAGTAGACATAAAGACACTTATCCAATTTTGTTGTTGTTCGGTTGTTTCCTTTGTGTGCCACTACTCGTGATCCCATTTGGAGTTTTCTTGGCAAAGATACTGGAGTGCTTTGCCAATTCCTTCTCCATCTCATTTTTTTTTAATAGAGGAAAAAACTAAGGCAAATAGAGTTAAAGTTGCCTTGCCAATTGTCTCACAGCTATTAATTATCTGAGGCCAAATTTGAACTCAGGTTTACCTGGTTCTCTAGACACTGATCTACCTAGCTGCCCACTTATCAAATTGGGGCACTCTACCCCCATTTTACTTTTTTTTCTGACCAAAAAATTACTTTAATTTTACTACTGCTGATTTCAGACAAAATGTAAATCATAATATATTAACCAAACTGGTCCAAATGGAAACAATGAAGCAGTGCTGTGAAAAGAATAATAATCATAAGCTAATTTATAATATTGACAACATAATGTGAAGCAGCTTAATGTAAGATATAGAGGTCTCATCTTGGATTTAAGGAAACCTGGGTTCAAGTTTTTCCTCTGACACGTACTGGCCTTGTGACCCTAGGAAAGTCATTTATTCTTTCAATGTTGTTATCAGTGCTTTAAAACTATAATTTGAAGAGAAGTTGAAAAGTTGACAACTGACTTTGGTTGAAGGGAGCTCCCTATGCTGATGAAATCACAAGTCCAATCCTTGTCTTAGTAGAATCACTAAAGGTGCACACGTATTCAAACAACAAGATATTGGCAAAGAAACACTGAGGGCACGATGATGATGATGATAATAATAATAATAATTTCAATGTAAATAGTTGACATTTATATAAACTTGAAAGGTATGCAAATCACATTTCATATATTTTCTCATATTATCCTCATGATAACTCTGTGAGGTAAGTGTCATAGAAATTATTTTCCCCAGTTAATACTGAGAAAATTAAAGTTCAAAGAGGATAAGTATCTGAATTTGTATTTCCTATCTTGGAGCTCTATGTTCTATTCAGTACTCATGATATTTAATAGCCTTTGTTATAGAAATATCATGATATTGAATCTTTAAAATGTGGTATAATTCCCTAATAGTGAAGTAGTTAAAAAAAAGAAAAAATAGTTCTAACAAGAAGAATTGTAAAATATTAAGTCATATATAAAAGTATTTAAATTATTCATAATAAGGAAAATACAAATTAAATTAACTCTGAGGTTATACCTCATACCCAGCATATTGGCAAAGATGGTAAAAGCTGGGCATAGTAAATGTTTCAGATGTTATAGAAAGATGCATTGTTGGTGGAATGTGAATTAGTATGACGATTTTGGAAATCAATTTGGAATTACACAAATAAAGTGACTAAAATTTTAGTGCTCTATGATCCAGAGATTTCACTGCAAAGATTTTATACTAAGGAGGACAATGAAAAAAGGAACCCAACCCCAAATATGCTAAAAATACTTAAAGTGGCAAATTGTTTGGTAGCAAAGAACTGGAAATACATGTTTTTTTGAAATAAGAAATTAATAAACTGTTTTACATGAATGTAATGGAAAATTTCTGTGTTGAAAGAAACGATGAGAATGATGAATTCAAGAAATTTAACAGGAAAAGACATTTGCAAACTGCTGCAAAGAGAAGGGAGAAGAATTAAGAAAACAATATACATACTGACTACAATAGTAGAAATGCAAAGAAGAGCAACCCCTAGCAACCACAAAGCAATTAAACTTAATGTGAAATTTTGGAGAACAGACTTGGTTCCAATGGCACACATTTCCTCTGTTCTTTTGCACAAATTTGGATCCATGATATGGAACATTCCATAAAATGTCAGATTGGTTTATATATGTGTATATATCTATATGTAATCTATATGTAATCTCTCTCTCTCTCTCTCTCTCTCTCTCTCTCTCTCTCTCTGTCTCTGTCTCTGTCTTTGTCTCTATCTCTATCTCTCTTTCTCTATCTCTATCTTTCTTTCTCTATCTCTATCTCTATCATCTCTATCTCTATCTCTATCTATCTACACATATATACATACATACACATAGGTTTTTCTGAATTTTTGACTTTCTGGGAAGGGGTTAGTGGAAAATATAAGGTAAATCTAGACAATATAAAAACAAAAAAAGCAGTAAAATTTTATTTAAAAGGAAATGAGGCACAACCAAAAAAGTGATGTGATGGATTTCATTTTTTTTTAAATACCAGAGTGTGACCATCAAAAATGAGATTTGTCTTCTTTGTAGTAGCCACATTGGGAAGTCACATATTCATTTCAACAATGACATTATGACTCAAACTTTTCTATATTTCCTCTTGAGAAAATGCCCTTGGAGCCTGAAGAAGTCTTCTTGATGGTCATGAAGATTTGGACACAAATAAATAACAATAACAATTACTTTGATCAGTGAAGTGGTGAAACAGAGGGCTAGGCTGGAGTCAGGAAGACATCTTCCTGAGTTCAAATGTGGCATTAGACGCTTATCAGCTATGTGACGCTGGACAAGTCTTGTGCTTCAGCTTACTCATCTGTAAAATGAGCTGGAGATTCTTGTTCAGTTGTGTCTAATTCTTTGTGATCCTATGAATCATAGAACACCATGTCCTTCTATACTACTCTATCTCTTGAATGAACTTGGGTAGAGAAGAAAATGGCAAACCACTTCAGTGTCTTTGCCTCTCAAATGGAGCCATGAAGAGTTGAACATGAAAAATGACTGAACAATAACAACAAAAACCTATGGTCAAGATTGATGACAAAAGGCCAGATGACAAAATTTAAGATCAGAAAGGACATTTGATTCTTCTTCTTTTTTTTTAGGTTTTTGCAAGGCAAATGGGGTTAAAGTGGCTTGCCCAAGGCCACACAGCTAGGTAATTATTAAGTGTCTGAGACCGGATTTGAACCCAGGTACTCCTGACTCCAAGGCTGGTGCTTTATCCACTATGCCACCTAGCTGCCCCTGGGACATTTAATTCTAAAGTAACTCAAGTCAATAAACTTTTATTGTGTTAGACACTGTTAAATACTGATCATATAAAGATCATATAAAAATAATGCCTACTCTCAAGGAATTAAAACTATAATTGATGAAGGAAGACAGCATTTAAAAGGGGGTTGAAAAGTGTGGGAGGAGAAGAGATGGTAATGATGAATCATGGAGAAGTCTGAAGAGGGAAGCAGAGTCTTTCCTAAAATGGAGATCCTGGGAAAGACTCACCAGCAGCAAAATGATCCCTCAGGGGCATAGAGAGAAAGCAGCTGAAGCATGTGGTAAAGTCTGAAAAGCTTTCTTTTTGTGGCATAATTGACTTTGGAAGTGAATGCCAAAGAGGATTTCCAGAAACATTTTAGAGATATGGATTCACCACTATATATGCACTGCTTTCAATGGTGACTACTTTGAAAGGGATTTCAGGAATATCTGTTAAAGATCTCAGTCTCATTACATTAGAGTCATACAACTTACATATGTTCATTCAAATATATTTGTTTATTTAGTAAGTGAGGAGGTTTGCTTATCATTTGGTTAGATTTCCTTCTTGCTTCCTTTTTGCTTTGTTCTAATTTTTGATGCTGCACAAGTATTTGGAGCCTCATTTTCCTTGAAGACCATATTAAAAAAAATCACTCAAACGGTCCCATAAAAAGGAAGAATGACAGTCATTGCTCAGTTGGAATGCCAGTGAGTTAGTAGGGTAGCTGTAGGGTCACAGCTGTAGGGCTTCAGTTAACCTTGGCTAGGCTGAAGCTTGGGGATGAGGTTTTAATATGAATAAGTAAATAAAGAATTGCTGTATCTTTTGCTTTCATGGTAGTAAAGGGGTTAGGTTGCTGCTGAGATTTTATTTTATCAGGGGGGCTGAGTAATGGACCTGCTTAAATAGTTCTGGATGAAAAATTTGCAGTCAGGACTCTCTGGGACTCCTGCTCACCTGGATGCATTTTCTTTCAGAGCCCACAACCATGAAATCTTTAGAAATAATAATTCAAGTATGTCTATATTATACTTTCATTCCAAATACCCCAAATTTCAGTGAGCTTTCTAAATTGTTGTGGCCATCAAGTAAAAAGAATTTTGGGTAAGTTGGAGAAAGAACAATGGTATTCTCTGCCTTGTATTTTAAACAAAATAAATTGGGCATATAAAGCAAGAATAATTAGCAAGAGTAACGCCCCTCCCCCATCTCCTTCCCAAGGGTATGAATGTTGATTTAGCACTTTGGTTCAATTCATTGTGTCTTCTTTTAAAAAATTGTCAACTCTTTTCCTCATTGTTATCACTTATTAATTATAATACTCTTCTAATGAAAGTAGCTAAATGGCACAGTGGAGAATGATGGGCTAGAAGTCAGGAAGATCTTATTTCAAATCAAACTTCAGACACTTATTAGCTGTGTGACCCTGGGCAAAATCTCTTAACCCTGTTTGCTTCAGCTTCCTCATCTGTAAAATGATCTGGAGAAGGAAATGGCAAATCATTCTAGGATCTTTGACTAGAAAATCCCAAAAGGGGTCACAAAGGATTGGACAGAAATCAACTTTTGATGATGTTTGACACTATATAACTCATTCTACACCTGTAGTCCATCACTTTTGCCTTCTCATTTATTTTGAACTTAGCAATGACAAATATAAACATTCCAGTATACAAAGAAATAAACAAAAGAAAAGGATTGTATTTGAAACTGTGACCTTTCTTTTGGATAGTTTGTTGAAATAAGGGTATAATAAATTTAATAAGACTATAACAAAAATGCCTGATTTGTATTCCCTTTTGAACTTATTTGCTTTTATCTATGAAGCTGAATTTTTTATTGATGTTATTTTCTCCTTCCTTCCTTCTTTCCTTCCCTCCTCCCTCCCTCCCTTCTTCCTTCCTTCCTTCTCACCTCTCTCTCTCTCTCTCTCTCTCTCTCTCCTTCCCTCCCTCCCTTCCTCCTTTCCTCCCTCCCTCCCTTCCTCCCTTCCCTCCCTTCCTCCCTTCCTCCCTTCCTTCCTTCCTTCCTTCCTTCCTTCCTTCCTTCCTTCCTTCCTTCCTTCCTTCCTTCCTTCCTTCCTTCCTTCCTTCCTTCCTTCCTTCCTTCCTTTCCTTCCTTTTCTGTTACAATTGTCATTTCCCATTGACTCAACCATCATGCCAACTTCCTGAAAGACTTTGAGCCTCAGTAATTTCCTGAAGTTGGTGCTTTTGTGACAACAGCTATTTTATCTTTATTGCTTTTCCAACCACAAGTGGATTCTCAGTATTCAGAGCTTGTGATTTCCCTGTGCAAACAGATGCTCTAGTTAGTACATAAATGATCTCCTAATGAAATTGAAACAGAGCCCACTTATTAAAAATCGAGTATCCTTTAATTTTGAAAACTAAGGCTATAATAAGAGAATAATAGCATAGGTTTCTTTTTCTTGATGTCTCTGTACAGTAATTATAGTGCTTTTGAATCAATGAACTAAGTCTTTCATCATAACTTTTTGTCTGCATTTTCACTTTATTACTCTGTTTTGGCAGAAGTGGTGGGCATGCATTACTTTCACCATCTCTTGCCATTTTAAACTATTCTATATGTATAAATTTCATGATTCTGGATGAATAGGAAGTACTTGACCAATTAAAAAATTCATCCGTCTCTTTGTTTTGGTGTCCCTTTCTCTGTATGTGTTTGTTCACAGGAAAATTTCTTTTGCTGACAGAAATAATGAATGAGGCAACTAAAGGCAAAGATGAAGCACTAAAATAATGAAGACCTACATCAAAGGAAAAGTGGTGACTGGAAGACATATATCTGTGTATGTGTATATATATGCACAGACATATAAATGTTTATAAGTACACACAAGCAAGGTGTTCCAAAAGTCTTAATACAGGTTTAAGTTATTAAAGATTAATATTACATTAAGACTTTTAGAACACTGTATTTGTGATGAAACAAGAATGAAGATTCACTGTTGCATAATAATCCAATCAGATTAATTACCTTTCAAATGCTGATATGATGCAAAGCAATTGACAATGTTAAATCCAATGGAGAAAAATTGATATGCAAAATCTGGTATATCACAGGTGATGTCTAAAAGTAAATTTCAAACAAAAAACAAAACCAAAAGCAAACCTGAATGCTAATGTAAATCCCTTCTTGAGTTTCTATATTTACATAAAGTAAGGAGCTACCTTTGTTCAAACTTCTTTTCTTATTATTGAGACTTTTAGATGATAAAAGAAAAATGATACTCTCCATTGTTACTGTTTGATAAGATTTGAATGAGTCACTTCTGTTACTAGACCCATGCTATTTAGATGACCGATGGTACAAGTAAATTCAATGTGATTCAGCACAATCATTCATCCTCACATTAGGATTCTTAAAGCTGGCTGTTAATCTTGAAACTGTATGGAGTTATTGGCTATCATCTCTATTCTGCTTGTTGTCCCCTCTGATTTTTTTGAGATATCTAAGATTGCATTTAAAAATATCAATTTAAAAAATTAGGTGCATTCCAGGAAAATTCTGAATACAAAGATTTTAACTAGATATATGGATTTAAGTTTATAAACCAATACTTCTTACTATCTGACCACAACATGATTTACTATCTGCTTGACAAAGGAATCATGAAGCAAAGCAAGAAGATGCCTTGGAGAATTTTTCCTCAAACAAGGATGTCATCAATTTAGTATCAACCTCCAACTCAAATAGAAGACTGGTAAAGGAAGAGTAGAGAGCTCATTAACCTTCTGTACTTAATGAAGGCATGCTTTTAGGGTTACATTGAGTTCCACAAATATTTTTATTACTGACATCTGTAAACATCTGGAAGATTAAAAGGAAATAAAGGATATAAACACCTGGATGCCAGGTGCTGCCTGCTATTCAAACAATTGTTATGGGATCAGGTAAAAAGAGAGGAGGAGGAGGAGGAGGAGGAGGAGGAGCAGCAGCAGCAGCAGCAGGAGGAGGAGGAGGAGGAGGAAGAGACTGAGGAAGTAGAGAAAGAAAAGGAGGTTCAATACAAAGGAGCATGGATGTAGAGCTATAAGGGACTTTCAACAGTCATCTAATCCAACAGTTATATTTTACAGAAAAAAGAGAATTGTGGCCAAGAGAGATTAAATGACTTGCCCAAACAATTAGGCACAATTTTGGGATATCTGTGATGGAGAATACCATCTGTATCTAGAGAAAGAATTGTGGAGTTTGAACAAAGACCAAAAACTATTACCTTGAATTTAAAACAAACCATTATCTTACTATGTAATTTTGCTATTTCTTATACTTTATTTTTTACCCCTTAAGGATATGTTATCTCTCTTATCACATTCAACTTAGATCAGTATATACCATGGAAACAATGTAAAGACTAATAGACAGACCTTCTTCTGTGAGGGTGAGTGGAGGGAAGTGAGATTAGGGGGGGAAATTGTAAAATTCAAAATAAATAAATAAATAAAATTTAAAAAATGACTTGTCCAGTGTCACAAAGGTGATAAGTATCAGAAGCTGGTTTGAACTTAGGTCCTCTGACTCCAGAATCAGAGGTCTTTCCCCTGTAACATGCTTTAAATTTTTTTAAAATTTATTTTATTCTGAATTAAGAAATATAACAAACATTTCTATAACATAGTAGAATAGAAAAAAGATGATTGTACATGAAACTGTAAATCTATTATGTATAACTTAAATATAATATATAATAAAATTATCCTGAAACTTTTTTTTCATTCCTTCAGTGCTTTGAGAACCCAAATATAATCTGACAGCAAAATGACTGGTTAGAAGAATTGATTGGAGAACAAATGCAGAAGAACTAGCATGTGATCACCAGAAGCTAATTTTAAATAACTGTCATTGGGAAGTCACACAGCACTATTAATGACTTCAAGATTTTTCCTGAAACACAAGATCACTTTTTTGCACAGTGATATTCTTTGAGTATTATTGTATGATTGTGAGTCTGTAGATTCCCCCAAAAGGCAATGGAAGAATGTATGGTATATGTGTGATCAGCCTGCTTCTTATTACAAAGAATGACATTATAGAAATGTATGACTGGAAGAATATATGGATTGGTCATATAGCAAGCAAGAAAAAAGGAAAACTAATTATCAGCAGTAGTTCATGTGGTTCATCAGTATTCATGTACCATCAAAAGATCTAGGGGAAAAATCCTAGTATGTTGATTTACAGAAGGATATGGAGAAGAGACACACAAGATGGCAGCTATATAAGGTTGCAGGTTGCATTGTTGGAAGGTTGCAGGTTGCATTGTGGGAAGGAGTCCCCATATTGAGATCATAAAAGGGACTGGGGAATTAGGGATCATTTTAAATAATAGTGCCAGGAAAACCAGGAGTAGGAATTGCAGTCCACACTAGTCTTTGTAAATGTTATTTGCCATTTGAGAACCAAACAAATTCTTGTATTTATGGAGTGAAAAACATTTGGATGTCTTCCTATACAAATACATACATACAATAAAATTTAATAATAGTCAGCATTTATATAGTTTGCAAAGTATTTTGTCAGGTTATGTTAATATTATCTTATTTGACACAACAACCCTGGGAAAGAGGTGCTATTATTATCCAATTTTACACATGAGGAAAATGGATGTTAAGTGATTTGCCCATGATCACATTGTTAAGTAAGTGGCTGAGGCAGTATTTTTCATTTAATGGAATCATTCCTGACTCCAAGTGCAGTACTCTATCCACTGCGCCACCTAGATGATTATTGTTCACTATTAGAACAAGGAAAATTGATCAGGGAAGGCAGAAATTCCACTAAAGTGTGTCAGTTTTTAATACAAAGACAATAGAGCTTACTCAATATTCCCCTCAAACAATTTTTTCATCTCTCTTCTTTTTTATTTTTTCCTGGTTTATTTATTTTCATATTATTATAATAATCTTGATGTAAAAGTAAACATAATACCCCTCCCCCCCCAAAATAGAGAAATCTCAAGAGAAATGAAGTGAGAGAAAGAGAAAAGAAAGTGAACTTCAATTTGTGTTCAGATTCCATCAGAATTCCATCAGTCTCTGGAATGAGTTGCTTTCTTTATCATAAGTTCATCAGAGAAGTTGCTTCAATATCTTTTCCCACAATTGCTATTACTAGCTGTATTTCCCTCCATTCCATTCCTCCCTAATCCCATTTATTCTATTCTCTCTCTCCTTTCACCGTGTTCCTCCCAGAAATGTGTTGTATCTGACTCCCCTCTCCCGCAATCTCTCTTTTCTATCACCTACCTCCTCCTCTCCCCCATCCCCTCTCTCATCCCCTCCCCCATCCCCTTTCTCTCACCCCTTTGCTCTCATTTTTTCCTCTAGTTTAAGAGATTTCTTTACCCAGTTTCTTCACTGAACCATTTCTGATGAGAATTAAATGAAGGCTCACTCATTCCCCCATTCCATTCCATTGCAAAAGATTTTTTTGACTCTTTTATGTGAAATTTCTTAGCCCATTCTACCTCTCCTTTCCCTTTGTCCCATACTTTCCTTTTCATCCATTGACTCCATTTTTATACTATATTATACCATTATATTCAACTCCTTCCTGTGCCTTGTCTATATATGCTCTAACTGTTCTTATGAGAAAGTTCATATGAGTTATCAATATATTTTTCCCATGAAGGAATTTATGCAGTTCAATATCATTAAATCCCTCATAACTGAGTCCTGTAGTTGGAGATCAAACTTTCTGTTCAGCTCTGGTCATTTCACCAGGAAAATTTGCAAGTCCCCTATTTCAGTGAATGTTTATCTTTTCCTCTGAAAAAGGATGTTCAGTTTTGCTGGGTAGTTAATTCTCAGTTGTAAACCAAGCTCTTTTGCCTTCCAGAGTATCATATTCCAAGCCCTACAAGCCCTTAATGTAGATGCTGCTAAATCCTGTGTAATCCTGACTGTAGTGCCATGGTAGTCAAATTGTTTCTTTCTGGCTGCTTCTAAATTTTTTCTCTGACTTGGGAATTCTGAAATTTGACTATAATATTCCTGGGAGTTTTTTTTTGGAGGGGGGTATGTGGAATCTCTTTCAGGAGGTGATTGATGAATTCCATTAATTTCTGTTGACCCTCTGCTTCTAGGATATCAGGGCAATTTTGCTGGATAATTTCTCAAAAAATGAAATCCAGGGTGGCTAGGTTGTGCAGTGGACAGAGCACCGACCTTGAAGTCAGGAGTACCTAGGACCAAATCTGACCTCAGACACTTAATAATTACCTAGCTGTGTGGCCTTGGGCAAGTCACTTAACCTCATTGCCTTGAAAAATCTAAAAAAAAAAAGAAAAATGAAGTCCAGGCTCCTTTCCTGGCCATGACTGTTAGGTAGGCCAATAATTTTAAAATTATCTTTTCTGGATCTGTTTTCCAGGTCTGTTGTTTTTCCAATGAGATATTTCACATTCTCTTCCAGTTTTTCATTCTTTTGGTATTGTTTTATTGTTTCTTGATTTCTTACAAAGTCATCAGCTTCCTTTAGCTCCATCCTGCATTTGAAGGAGTTATTCTCTTCATGGAGCTTTATTAATTTCCTTTTCCAACCAGTCAATTCTGCTTTTTAAGGCATTCTTCTCCTCATTTGCCTTTTTGGGTTGCTTTTTCCATTTGATCTAAACTGATTTTTAAGCATGTTGATTTCTTCAGCATTTTTTTGGATCTCCTGCTGCTGACTTGATTTTCATGATTTTCATGATTTACCTGCATTGCTCTCATTTCTCTTCTCAATTTTTCCTCTACCTCCCCTTACTAGTTTTTCAAAATCTTTTTTGAGCTGGTCCATAGTCTGAGCCATTTCCTATTTCTCTTGGAGGCTTTGGATGCAGAAGCTTCAATTTTGTCATCTTCTGAGAGTGAATTTTGATCCTCCATGGAACCCAAGTAATTTTCTATGGTCAGGTTCTTCTTCATTTCCTTAGCCAAGACTGAATTATTGCACTTCCAAAGCTTTGGGGGAGGGGGTTTGGGACACCCCACAGGGACCTTAATTCCTCCAAGGTCTTCTGAGAGGCTCTGACTGCTCTTTTGCTTGTACTCTGATCTGTGGATGACACAAGCCTTCCCCTCTGCCCTGGAGCTATGAAGAGGGTCCCTGCTCCTCTGTGGTGGTATGGGGGCCCAAACTGTAATCTAGATCTGTGGTGTGCAAAGCAGCAGAATCTTGCCTGAGGGATAGCAGCGAGACCTTTGCAGTCTCCCTGACCCCATTACCATCTGTGGACTGAGCACTCTGGAAGAGCTAGGTGGCTTGGGCTGCTTTGAGGTCAGCACTGTCCAGGGCTCCTAGCTCACACTGGTATGGCAGAGTTCTCTCATTGCCTCTTCAAGATGTCCCCTGTAATTCCTGGGCCAGGAGGTCTGGAAATCACCCCTGTTATCATGGACACAGGTGTGGCCAGGGACCCAGGTGCCCCATGGACTGTTCCTGGAAAGCTGAAGCTAGTTTGCTCTGGCTCGGCTTGGCTGCAACCTTGCTGCACTGAGGCTCTTTCCAACCACTTGGACCTAGTAGAACAGACCTATCCTGCAGATCTTCTGTCTTGGATTGGGAAATTGTTTTTTGGTGGCTTCTGCCCCTCTAAATTGTGACTGGAGCCATAATTTTACAGCTTTTGGAGGGACAAGTTGCTGGTAATTCCTGTTCTCCTGCAGCCATCTTGGCTCTTGCCAGAATTCTTGGAGTAGTTTACTATCATCACCTAGATTCTTTCACTTATCACTTTCTCCTAAATAGTATAGTCTACTTTTCATTCTTGTTACTCACAGAAACTATTCTTTTAAAGGTCATTGATAAGTGCTAACTGCAACATCTAATGCTACCCCCAACCCTTTTTAACCTTATTCTCCTTAATTGCTAGGCAATATTTGATACCCCCATATACATTGCATAAAGGCAGCTAGGTGCTGCTGTGGATAGATCATTGGTACCTGGAGTAAGGAAGACTATGTCTGAGTTCAAATCAGTCCTCAGACATTTACCAACTATGTGATCCAGGGCAAGTCACTTAACCCTACTTGCCTCAGTTTCCTTATCTGTAAAATTAACTGAAGAAGAGGAAAGGGCAACTAAATCCAGTGTCTTTGCCAAGAAAGCCCCAAATGGGGTCATGAAGAGTATGAAATAACTGAACAACAATTAAGGTAACCTTATTTGCTGAATCAAAATTTGAAACACATGGTTTGACAAAGGATGTTTTTCCTTTTTGGTGAATTTGTTGTTCAAGTTTGCTTTGTAGCTGCAATTCAGCAGTTTTCCCATTAGTACATGCAGCCCAGAAACTAACTGTCATCACATCACTCTCAGTGAACCACCTGCCCATCATGCACCACAGAGTATGGCTACTGCAAATATAGTTATGGACAAAATCATATGCAAGCATTCTCATGAGTAATCACAGCCAGTGATTCAGAGCTATCCCTTATGGATTTCAAGTTTTTGTGACTTGTATACATTTTGATTACAAAGCTGGCTGATCCTCCACATCCTGGAATTTTTAAGACATTCAGATGATTTTTGGCAGATATGGGGAACCTCTGATCCTGGAGCCGTATTGGTGTGGTGTTGCCAAGGCAGACTGGAATTCAATAAATCTAGGAGCTCTTTAGGGATGAGGTAATTAAATATTTGATGGATAGTCTTTGAATATGTTATAAATATCCAAATGGCCCTTGGCAGAAAAAAGGTTCCCCACTCCTGGCTTATGGAGACAAAAGGACAGCATATTTTAGGTTGAGATTGTTACTGGAAAACAAAACTTTATAATTACTGTACAGAAACTGTATCATATTTATCTTTGTCCTCTAGTAATCATTGAATGGATGTGGAAGGAATGAATGAGATAAATAAAAAAACTTTCTTTTATGTACAAATTACAGGTCAACATACTGTTCTCTTTTCAATAGTATGTGGGACTTTTTGCCTCTTAACTGTATAGATTTAGCACTGAAAAGGACCTTAAAGGCCATCTAGTTCAATTATTTCATGTTATAGATGAGCAAAATGAAACCAAGAGAAAGTGTTCAAGTAAGGATTTGAATACAGATCTTTGGACCCCAATTCAATTTTTGTTAAATATATGTCCACCCATACATATGCAGAAACACAAGCATAACACAGATGAACTCATTTAGACCCCCCCCTTTACCATACTGATTTGCAAAGCCCACTAATCTTGTCCACTATTTTTTAATTTAGTTTCTGATTTTGCTGATAGTCAGGCAATGTAGAATATTATGAAAACAGGTAGGGTACTAGTTTAACTGGCATAAATAGAAACTGTGACAAATGTTAGACAATGATCTGAGGAAAATCTACCTCCCCAATTTTGATTATTTTTCTAGTTCAATGCCAATCACCATTTGGCCCAAAGATCAACCCAAAGAAAATGAAAACTTCTTATTCTGGTTTGGTGTAAATATGAGTAGTTTCTTTACAGGTTATGAATTGTATTTCTTTCCTGATTATATCCTTATTCCTTCCTTTGGTGTCTCACTATAACTTCCCTGACATACAAACTTTGCAATTCTACCTCCTTTTGGCTTATTCCTAATCCTAAATCTTTTTCTCCTTTTTTTGTCTTTGATATTAAATTATCCCCCAAAATAAAAATAACACCTTTCAGCTGTACCAGAGTCTTCAGATAGGCTTTAGTAGCTGTACTGGAATCTTTCCTCCCTGACTATACTACCTTCTCTCCCACTGAGTCCATAGACTGGAGTTGAGCCACATATGACCCAAGAAAATGCAACTCTGAATCAATCCCATTGTTCTAGTGTCCATCTGTCAAGGTTGACATGCCAACTAACTAATGCAGGATTAGTAATACCATTTCCCAAAGTGAGTTAGCAATATAATTTGTAACTAGGGGAAGGGGTGGTGGTGGTGGTGGTCAATTGCAAATAAGGTTAATTTGACTTTGTTAAATGTTTAGGAATTTGATAGGGTGACTTCAAGCTAGATCAGCCAAATTTATGTTATCAATTAAGCAGGCCCAGAAACAAAACAAAGCAGAAGGTAATATAAAAGAGAACAATTAATCTTTGCAGAATAGAGAATTCAGATGTTTTTTTCCCAAAATAGGCAACGTTCTTTACTCATCCCTTTTCCTTTCTCACTCGCCCTCCCTCCCTCCACTCTCTCTCTCCACCTCTTCTCATCCCCAAAGTGGCAATCTTGTAGAAACACCTAGCAGAACTAACAGAATTGTGTGCATCTTGGTGAAGTTCCTTGTATTTCTTGCTTTCAGTTAAGAGAAATACAAAGCCCTCATTGAAACACTGGGGCTTTGTCATGAATTGCATCTTTGATCTGGAAGGAAAAGAAGCTACTTACGATGAGAAGGCTCATCTTTGGCAATATTCCTACTTTGTTTTTTTTTTTTTTTTCCTACAGAGTGTTACAAGATGTAGAGCAATTAATGGAGTTCCCAAGAACTGAGCCAGCTGATTTTTATTGAGACTTGTCTCCTGAGATCACAAAACATACTTTTAAGCATTAGGTGTCAGAAATAGTTTTCTTTTAGGAGAGTATTAATTGTTATTTGTTGAGTAAACAGCTGCTTTATTTATGCATGGAGGTGCCAGGAGATACTTGTTCTGGAAATGTGTGTGTCCCATGCGACCAGATGTAATAAATGAGGAGGCAGGTTGTAAATTTCCATTCACTTGAATGGACCTTTTATTCAAATGCCTGCCAAGACACACGCACAGACCGGAGTGTTTAAAGGATTAACTTCCATAAATTTTAAACATTCTCTGGTGTTTCACCTGTCTATATTTTTCACTCATCTGTCTACAAGCCCAATGAACTGTTGCAAGTACTAGACGAGAGCACCATCTAGTGGAGAGGAAAGGGGGGCATTGTGGATCTCAGATACTGGCTATAAACAAGGTTGAAGACCAGATTTAAGCCTTGCAAAATTTCCCTTGGAATGGTACCACCATATTTTGAGTAGGAACACATTAGGAAATGAAATGAGAGCTTGTAGAGGGAGGTACTGCTGGCCATGTTTTAGCTGTGTCATCATCTATCACTCACAGGACTAGCACCAAATTCAGTCTATCGATCTATGCATTTTGATCAGTGGAAAATCAGTTATTAATCAACAAAGGACTATTGATTTTTCCAGCACAGTCACAGCCAGGAATAAGTGTATCAGCTGTTACTATTAACAACCAGTGCTGTGGAAAGTTAACCACCAGCAGCTATGCCCTTGGCTTCAGATCCAAAGATGATGAATCCTCTAGAGCAGAGGCTCTTATAAGACCTCTTTGTGTATCATGGCCCTCTCTAGCAGCCTGGTGTACCTGCTCACAGAATAATGATATTAAACTAATAAAATAAGGACACAGAATTACAAAGTAAACTAATTATACTGAAATAGAATTATCAAACTATTAAAAATTCACGTTTCTCTCAGGTTAATAACTGCTGTTTTAGAGTGAGGGAGTGAAATACAATAAATTACACAATCATTTAAAATTTTCAAGGTATATACATTAGGGTGATCATTTTATTTAGAAAAAAGGCATGGGCACCCATTTTATATCATCAAGAAAATCAACAAGGATTTATTATGTGTCTATTATGTGTTAGACACCATACTAGACCCTTGGGTTCATATGGCATCTGTGTGAATTAGCAGAATTGTGTACATCTTGGGCATGGCTGGGGGTTATGGAATTCATTATTAGTATCAAAGAGAAAAACACATGGCTATTTTTCATATCCATATTTACTTTTTTAGAGAATAAATTTATTTTATTATTCTATAATTCTAAGAAATAATAGATAAGATGAAGGAAATAGTAAGCCCTAACTCCAGATTTATGATAACAAAGGAATCTAGAGCTATCACAAGATTCTTAAAATAAGACTAATTTTACCCTAATTTAGTTGAAAAATTATATTTTTTTGGGGGGGAAGAGCCTAAATAATATAAGACTATTTATAAGAGGATAGCAAGATTTTTGATTTCTGTGGAGAGATTATCCATGCTTATGAAATCATAGAAATATTGAGGTAAGTCATTTCCAGAATAAATATGTCCTGTGATATTTTTAGAAAAGGGAGAAATATTGTGAAATGAAATGATAATTACATGCCTTACTGTTTTAAAATTCTGTCAGGGAGTTCAACCTTAGGGACTTCCCTAAGCCACAATTAGGATCCCAGCCACACTGTCCTGACAATGTTTTTACTCCCTAGAAGTTTGGAAAACATCACTAAGGTCATTCATTTAGTTTTGTAAATTAAAATGTGCCATTTCATACCAAAATATACTTTCCTGGCTTTCAGATTTTACCAAAAGCGATATTGCATCATGCATGCCAAGGGAAGCATGCTGATTTGGAATTCCAGGTTAATAGGATGAAAGGATCATAGCTCAAGATCTGGAAGAGATATAAGAGTCCCTCTTGTTCAAATTCCTTATTTTTATAGATGAAAAAAACTGAGCTAAAAGGTGATGTAGAAAGTAAGGTGAGAGGTTGGATTTGAACTCAGGTCCTCTGATCCTGAGTTCAAACTGACCTAATCACTGTATGTATGTAGTTCTATGACCTGGGGCAAATCATTTCCACCCTCTGGGTCTTTATTTCTTAATTTGTTAAATGAGGTTGTTGAATTTGAAGGGTTTTTGCTGATCTAAATTTATGTGCCAATCTGTGGACATAAACCTATGTACTGCCAAGTATGGGAGACAAGTTAAAAAAAAAAGTGATCTAGCTCTCCATTCCATCTAAAACAGGTGAGGAGAACGGAAGGGGGATAAGGTTAAGAGCAAGTAGAACTTAGGTTGTTTAACTCTCAGATGAATTATTGTGGAATTTATCTGTCCTGAGGGTCCTTTCTAGTTCAACACTCTCATTTCACTAGAGCTGGGACTAGAACTTGTGTCTCTTGGTTCAGTGTTCTTTCTGCATACCATAGTGACTCTGACTTAATAGGTAGGGAAATTCATTTTGGAGATGGACAACCTATAATGAACCAGCTCTGACTGATCTTGCAACCTTTATGGACAGGCCCTTCATAGGTCCATCATTCCCTAGACTTCTAAGTTATGAATTGTCCCAGAGAACCGTATGTATGGTGGTGACAGTAGCCATTAAATAATTATGGCTTCTAATGATAGCTCTTTGACTGAGAGTAAAAAGCTATACTTAAGAATAGCTCTTTGGAAAATTCTGTGACTCCCACCATCATCATGTCACCCAAGAAAGACATTCAGTTTGGAGTTTGAGAATCTGGATTTCAAAGAGAAGGTAAATGCATAATACCACAGGACCTCCCATGTATACTGTATATGTTTTATATGTTCATAGTTATTTGCATGCTGTCTCTTCTTGAGATATGAACATTTTAAAAAAACTTTTTGGGGGTGTCCTCATACTTACCACAGTGACTAGGATATAATAAATACTTTAAAAACCTGAGAGTAATTACAAGAAAAGTTCAGTGCCTCACTTAGCACTTTTCCAATCAATAACTTTTCATCTTTTAGGCTACATTGTCTATTGAAGGCTTTCTTTCTTGATATGTAGAGAGCATTTGTATAAGTATCAGTGAATGCTAATACCTTCTTCAACGACCCAGGTTAGAGTCTCATTGTTTCTATTTTCTTAATACTGAAATTTTGCATAAAAATCAAGTGTTAGAATTGAGTTATTCAATGTCATCTACGAAAGAATTTAGGTCAGTGTGGAATAGTAAAAATATACCTTGGAGACTGGTTTCTACCATATATTACTGTGTGACCTTAGATAAATCACTTCTGCTCTAAATGTTTTCTGTAAGTTGAGAAGGTTGGAGTAGATGACTTCTAAGTATTGATATGGTGTAAATGTTTAACAACATGCTTTCTAGGGGGGAAAATGAGCACACAACTTATAAGTTGAATCTGCAATATTAACTTTTTCTCTATCACTTTCTTAATTCGACAAGAAAACAATAATCAAATCCAGATTTGCAATTATTTGCTGATTTCTGAGGTGAAAATACTTACCCTGATAATTTAACAACTGGTAAGTACATATTTTTCTCTAAGATCCCTTAAAACTCTACACCTATGATGCTAAAATTTCAGTTAATGGAACCAAAATAAATGAGCAAGTGGCAATTTATATTCTAGCTAATTGACCCAAAATGACTTTCTCTGAATTCTCAGAGTGGCACAGACCCTTATTTCAACAGTTCTTTCGAATTTAAAATGAACAGTGATGCTTCTCTTTACTCATCATAAATTTCATCAGTTGCCTTAGTGCCTCCAACTCCACTTTCCAGTTCTAAAGCCTTCATGAGATCAAGAGTGCCATTGCCATTAAAAAGAGCATACCAATTAACTGCTCAGTGGCTTCATACATCATACTGGTGACTTTCCAGACTAAAATACCTTTCCTGGCCTCTTCTTTCCTATGATGTCCCCTGCCCATTAAAATGTAAGCTTCTTGATGGCAAGGGCTGTCCTCACCTTTGTATTTCTACTTAAATAAGCACTTAAAATTTTAAAATGTAATCATAAACCTCATTTTTTCCCATGACTATTATGCTACTGTTACAGCATCTGAATATAAAGTACTTCAAAGTTAAAACATTAGTATGGATGAGTGCAATTCAATTTTCTGAAGCTGCCACTGAGTCATTGTCCCACTGAGAAGATTGGGAACAGTGAGAACTTCTCCAATGTTTCATAAATGTACTTCAGAGAGATGATGTTATATTATTACAAACTATGTGGGGGCTGGAGTGTTTGTTGGAATATCTGGAATTTAACATATTTATTCTAAGATCAAATATATACTTTGGCATTTAAAGGTCTATACAGTAAAGGCATATAAAGGCATTTACAATCTTTTGATTTCTTCTTGCCTCTCCAGTCTCCCCATTATTCCCTACAATGTACTTTACTCTGGCCTAATGGTTATTGCTTTTACATGATGCTGTCTCCTCCATCACAGTGCTTTTGAACTGGATGTCCCCCATAATTAGAATCTTTCTCTCCAGTGTTTCCGTCTCCTGGAAGCCCTGGTTACCCCTTAAGAATCAGTTGAGTGCCACATTTTCACAGAAGTGTTTCTTTGTCTGCCTAGTAGTGCCTTATCATCTAAGGTTATGCTGTGTCTGTTTTAAATGTGTGTTTTTTTAAAGTTAAATTTTTATTGATATCTTTTACTTTTTTACTTTACCAGAATTTATCCCAGTATCCCTCTTTCTTTTCCTTTCAGGGAGGCATCTCATCTAACAAATAGTATTTTATTTTTATATTATATTTTTTAAAGTAAGTTTTTATTGATGTATTCTTTTTTATATCATCATAGTTATCCTAAGTATTCTCCCACTTCCTCCCAGCACCTTTTTTAAGACAAAAAAGAAGAAAATAAATCAACAAACTGATCGACATATTGAAAAAGTCTGAAAGTATGTGCAATTTGTAATACATGTGGAATTCCTTCTCTTCATGAAGGAGTGGCTTGGAGATCTTCATTCAAGGTGTGCTTGCTCTTTATAATTTTGTTACATTTGTCTTTGACTTTTTGGAGTGGGTTCATTCTTTCATTTACTTTGTTGCAGTTATTGTGTTTATTGTTTTCTTATCTTTGCTTAATTTATCCTGCATCCATTTGTGCAGGATCTTCCCATACTTCTCTACATTCATTACATATGCAATTTCTTTTAGCACAGCAATAGCTTCACATTTATGAAGCACAATTTGTTTAGCCACTCTACAATCAATGACCTTCTTTGTTTCTAGTTTTTGCTATCACAAGAAATTGCTGCTATAAATATTTTAGTATAGTTGATGACTTTTTTCTATTATACATAGCTTCTTTGAGGGATAAGTCTAGTAAAGGAGCTTCTGGTCAAATATTTGTGTGTGTGTGTATGTGTGTGTGTGTGTGTGTGTATGTGTGTGTGTGTTTGTGTGTATTATACATACACCTATATGCATTCATATTTACCCACACATGTATACCTTGGTGCCAAATTCTTCTCACAGAAATTTGTTCTGAAGCTTTTCCCCCTCATCTAACCAATTTCCTCCTTATCCTAGATACATTAATTTTATCTGTGCAGAAGCATTTCATTTTCAAGTAATCAAAGTGATCTATCTTTTGTAATTGTCTTTATCTCTTGTTTCATTAAGAATATATCTCTACCCACAGCTATGAGAGGTATATAATCTTTTATTCTAATAGTAAAAATAGTATGATCTTCAGTATTAGGGCTGTGTACACATTTAGAATATATTGCATAATATGGTATAAGTTGCTGGACTAAACTTAGTTTTTGTCAGACTGTTTTTGAGATTTGCCAACAGTTTTGAATCAAATAAGGAAATTTCCTTGGAAATTTATGTTTTCCAGGTTATCAAACACTAGGTTATTGTTTTCCCTTGTATCTAATTCTCCTTTGACTAGTCTGTTCCATTTATCTATGTTTATTTTTTAAACCAGTACCAGATGTTTTTATTTTTTTTACTGCTTTATAATATTTAAATGTGCTCTGCTTATATCTGTACGTAGGCATATTGTCTCCCAGTTTGACTATAAGCTCTTTGAGGTCAGAGATTACTGTTCTTTTGTCTTGGTATCACCAGAACTTAGCATAATGCCTGAAATATTGTAAACTTAAAAATATTTCTTGATCGATTGTTTATTTTTTTCCCTTGCTTTGATTTCATTGGAGATTCTGCATCGAAGATACTGAATCTGACAATCACAAAGCCTGGAAGCTGAAGGAAAATAATTGTCCAGAAATCCCCTGGTCTCTGGAACCCCACTCTGTTAGCTTGGTATTTCTTAACTGGTATGGGAAAACCCATGCTGTCCACCAGTTCTTAAGTACTAACTGAAATGTGAATCTATTATTTCTGACCCCTAAACACAAAGCAGAGTAACTCAGTTACTATGTCATAACAAAATTTGTTGACTATTGTGTGCTTTTGGGAACATTGTCTGTTTTTCTAGAAAAACACTTTCCTCCCAGGACCAAGATCCATCATCCAAGGAAAGGGAGGCAGTATGGTGAAATGTAGTAGGTTGAATGTTGGACTGGAAATGAAGAGATCTAGGTTTTATTTTCAGGTTTGTTTTTCATTAGTGATAGGATCTTGGGCAAATCACATCCTCAAGGTCTTAATTTCCTTATGAGTAAAATAAAGAGGTTGGAGGAGCCCCTGTCTTGGGTCCAGTACATTTCTAGTAATCATGTCTGATTTAAGTTGGCTAAACTAGGCAGCAAAGAGAATGGAAAATATCCTGGTAGAATAAAAGAAAGGACATATCCCGGCATCAAAATTGTGATCTAAATAATATTTTTTGGAAAGTTTTAGCAATAGTGACTTGCAGAGAAGGGTTGCCTGTTGTATTAGTGGAAGAAGTACCTATCTTTATAAAATCACAGTCATTGAGGTATAATATTTTGGCATCCAGGTTATCCCAGAAATATACTAAATTCATGGAAAGGGTGGAAAAAAACTCCTAGGAGCAGAGAAATTGACATCAGAATTTCTAGTTCAACTATAGAATTTCTTATTCATCTTTCCTTGGAGACTTGTGATCATGACCCCAGTTTGATACATGGCAAAGTCAGCTACCAGAATGTTGGATGACATCCCTCTTCCCTGCTGAACTTACAGAATATAGATGAGAGTCACACAGGATGGATAGGGTATGAACGCTTTGATATCTGAATTGTTGGAAGGAATACTCATGTTGGCTATATTTGAATTTTAAAGCATTTCATAACTTGTCTCCATTCTACCTTTCCAGTCTTCTTATTTCCAGATACTATATTATTCACTGACACTGGTCTTCTTGCTGTTCCTCACACACTATACTCCATCTCCTGACTGAATGTTTTTAGTAGCTGTCCCTCATTTCTGAATTCTTTCTCTCCTCTTTTCTGCCTCCCAGCTTTTCTGACTTCCTTCACATCTCAGCTATTTTCTGAAAGAAACCTTTTCCAGCCCATCTTAAGCATCTTTCTATAAGATTACCCCCAATTTACTCTCCATATATCTTGTTTGTATATAATTGTTTGCATGTTGTTTCCTCCATTAGATTATGAGAGCAGAGTGGGTTTGTGGCTTTTCTTTTTGTCTTTCTTTTTGCTTTTCTCAGGTCTTAACACAATGCTGGCACATGGTTAGTTATTAATAAATAATATTTACTAATGAGCTCACATCACATCACATAATATCACTTCACATCACATCACATTATATCACATCACATCACATTTATTGATGACACTGATGAGTTCACAGATTCATCAGAGCATTGAAGGGATTCAAATACAAGAAGTCTATTTGAAAATGGATATTTTAAAAAGGTACTTAAAACTGGGGAATGGTAATAGCTACATAATACAAGGTATACCAGTGATATAAAAGATGGCATTGTGCATAGGACAACTGACCTTGGAGTCAGGAAAACATGAATTCTTTCCCTGCCTCTGACACATTGGCTGTGTGATCTTGGTCACATCATTTAATCTCTGTCCTCAGACAATTCTCAAAGCCTATGAGTTGTAAAGCAGCTGTCAGTCTGAATTGGGAAAGAAAATTTCCTCACCAGGAACCCCCTATATCAATGAACTCATAGATTAGGTTCAGAAAAAAAAAAGCATTTTTATATAATATCTGAGATGTGAGAGGCTTAAATAAAATTATGCTGTGCAAAATATTTTGCAAACTATAAAGTATTATCTAAGTGTCAGTTCTTAATTTCACTACTACATGGAGAAATGGAGATAATGTCATTAGAATGCAATAGAATCCAAATTCAGAACAATATTAAACAACCAAGGACGGTATAATTTTTGATCTTTGAATTTCCTATTTCTAGAACAAAGCCTGTCATATAGTAGGTGCTTAATAAAATGCTTGTTGATTGATAGGAATATAGAATGTTTTAATGAGAGAAAACAAGAAATGACCTTGAATAAGATTGATGGGAATGAAGATATTTGACTCTGAAATCCCAAGAAACGTTCTTTTGTTTTTCTTTGTGTTTTTTTTAACACCTGTACAGTTCTTTAAGACAAAGAACAATAGAACTAGAACCAAGTTAAAAATAAAGAAGAAAAACAGATCAAGTGTAAGTAATAGTATAAATCTAGTATTTACTTAAATGTTTCAATAGCATGACCACCAGGCATCCAGAGTAAGCTCACTGAGTCTATATCTGATCCCCTAAGAACAGATCTTTATTCAGCTCACAAACCATAGTATTTCTAAGAAGGAATGAACCTCACATTCAACTTATATTTTACAGTCCAAGTAAAATCTGGAAGTACATCAGTATATGCCACTATAAATTCTGGTGACTGGATATTTTCATCATTTGTGTTAGTGGAAAAATGTAATAAGATATCATTTTACCTGGCTAATATCAAGGAGGAGAAATAGAGTGACATAATGGATGGATTAGGGATTCCTAGCCTGCGGTCAACCAATCTCCAGCGGGTCAGTGGAGAAATTTCAGGGAGTCTGTAAACCTGCATGGAGAAAAATCCCCATAAGCAATTAAAAGCATTCTGAAAAGGCTTCACTATATTACCAAAGAGGTCTAATTTGCCTACAAAAGAATTAAGAATCCCTAAACTCACATCCTATCTATAACTCATACCAGCTCTAGATTCATGGACAAATCACTTTGCCTATTAATGCTCCCAGGAAAATTTCTAAGATTATTAAATTACAGAGGAGTTGTCTCTCTGCATCACTGGAGGTAGTTTGTATCCATGAGTTCCAAATATTGATGAAATAACAGATTTTGGCACACAAAAACATACCCTACTCCCCCAAAATATGTCAAGTAAATGAGAGATACCTATGGAACATACATTTTGGAATAATGAATTCAAACCTTGCCTCTGTTACTTATTTGGATCCTTGAAAAGATCCTTAATTTAACTTTGCCTCTTGTAAAATGAGGGTATCAGACAACCTTTAAGTCCCTGTCAAGTTCTAAATCTATGATCTTAATAGCATGTTTATGAAGTACCTACTTTGCAAAGGACATTGTACTAGGTACTAGGGATGATGCATAACACCTGCCCTCATAAAAGGGGCTATGGAGACATGATGATAAGGAGATATGATGAATATAAAAGTAACTATAAAATGTATATATATAATAAAATATAATATATAAAACAGATAAAATATGCTATATATGTGCATATGTGCATGTGCATATATGTGTGTGTGTGTGTGTGTGTGTATAAGTAATAAAAATACTAAGTGAGAACAGGAATAGGGGAAAGAAAGTAGTCATGGATCACAGATTTATGAAAAGTGTCATAGAGTAGGAGAGTTCAACTCTAACCTCAGGCACTTATTAGCTGTGTGACCCTAGGCAAGCCACTTAACCCTGTTTGCTTCAGTCTCCTCATTTGTAAAATGAACTGGAAAAGGAAATGACAAACCATTCCAGTATCTCTACCAAAAAACACCCAAACTAACTCACAAAGAGTCAGACGTGACTGAAAATGACTGAATCATGGAGTGGGTGGCATTTGAAGTATTGAAGGGAAAGAGATAGAAATGACCTCCTGTGTAACTGATGATTGTCAGAACCACTGGGTCACTGAGCTGGGTCAGAACTGTAGGAGGAAGAAGATGTCAATAAGGAAATGTGATTGTGGTATTGGCAAAGCTGAATTTATAGAGGTTCTAAGGTCATTTTTTCAAGTAATTGACAGGCATGCCTAAGATACGTTTCTGAAAAGTTTTATTTAACTAAATTTTTGTAAATTCAATAACATTTAAATGCTCAGGGGGAACTTGTTATTAAAAGGAATTCCAAAGTAATTTAAGAAAAAAGTAAAGTATCCTTTTGTAAATTGAGTAATTATTCTCTAATTGGTCTTTTTTGGAAAAGTATAGGCTTTCACATCACAAGATTTACATCTTACAGATTGTTATTCATAATTACATGGTATGAAATAAAAAGAGCAAATTGAACTAGGATTCAGCCACCCTTGGGGAAAAAGCTAGCATATAAGGAATGAGTAAATATATGGACTTCTTTACTATCTAAAATCAATCTTCAAGCATTTAATAAAAATAATCATGATGCAGTGTTTACATATGGTATTTCATCTGGTCTTATCATAACACATTTTCTCAATGTTAAAGATGAGGAAACTGAAGTTAGGAGGGGTTAAGAAACTAGCCCAGGGTCACACAGGAAGGAAGTGTCTGAGATAGCTTTTGAAATCAGGTCTTCTGCTCTTCAAATCCAGTCACCTATACATTGTACCATCTATCTCAGAAATGAAATGATTTCTGTGTGCCAGGCACTATTGTCTACAAAAATAAAAAGGACTGTCTTCCTGTCCTCAAGGGGCTTACATTCCATTTGAGGAAATAAGATATATGCATATAAGAACATATGTAAAATATATAAAAAGCAAATTCAGGATAATCTTAGGATGAGGCTAAAGGCATTAGCAACTAGGGTATTAGGAAGTTTAGTAGAAAGTTGATGGAAGTTTTTAAAAAAAACCAGGGTAAATAAACTATTAGTTAACTGCTTAGAAGAACTCTAGTTATAAAAAGTCCTCAAAACACTCAAAACTATGGTCTATAAAATAAACTAACACTTAAGGAATGGGGTAGGAAGGCAAATTCATTCTATCATCTCTCCATGTAGTGATATAGGTTAGTTATAGGCTTTCTAACAAGCTGCACACTGGACAGAATACACATCATGTTTGCCATTCACATTTCTCTTGTGCAGAAGTAATTTAAAGCCCAAGACCTTTGGCTGTGAATTCATCTTTTCACTTGAACTAATGAGATCTGCAGGTTCTTTTTCTGTGCCAGGACTGTGTCCCTCCCTATAAAAGAGCCAAACAATGAACAGTGCTGTTCAATAACACCCTCTAGAAGGTAAAAGAGAGAGCTGAAGCATTGCAGGTAAAGGCAGGAAGAAGGATGGAGGGCATAGAAGGACAAAAAGAGAGGGAGGCAAGGATATAGATTCTTCAGCTAAAGGATGAAAAGCAAATATTTTATTTTTTTAATTTCATTTTTTCAATTAGTGAAAATTTCTTTTCTTCTCCTTTTACCCTATCCCATTGAAAAAATAGGAAAAACAAAACCTTCCAACATGTATGTGTGTGTGTGTGTGTGTGTGTGTGTGTGTGTGTGTGTGTGTGTGTATATACACAAGCAAAGCAAATTTTTTTTCTTTTTTGGTTTTGTAAGTGGTTAAGTGACTTGCCCAAGGTTACACAGCTGAGGCTGGATTTGAACTCAGTCTTCCTGACTTCAGGGCTGGTGCTCTATCCACTGTACCACTTAGCTGCCCTACCCCACAAAGCAAATTCTTACAATGTTGTTGTTCTGTCATTTTTCAGTTGTGTTAAACTCTTTGTGACTCCATTTGGAGTTTTCCTGACAAAGATACTAGAGTTGTTTTCCTTTTCTTTTTCCAGCTCATTTTACAAATGAGGAAACAGAGACAAACAGGATTAAATGACAAGCTTGGGGTCACATGGTAGGTGTCTGGGATTGGATTTGAATTCAGGAAGAAGTCTTCTTGACTCCAGGCACTGTGTTCTATTCCCTTGTGCCACCTAATTGCCCTATATGCCCACATTGGCCATGTTCAAACAAAACACATCTCTCATTCATTCTTCATCTTGAGTCTATCACCTGTCTGGAAGTGGAATGCATACATCCTCACTGTTTACCTAGAATCATGCATTATATTGATCAAACTTCTTACGTGTTTCAAAGTTAAAGGGAAAAGTTTCAGAGAAAACTGGAAAGATTTGTACAAATGATGCAAAGTGATGTGAGCAGAACCAGGAAAAATAATTTATATAATTACAGAAAAGCTAGCCCCTACCTGCAGCATGGGGATGGGAGATATGTGTTACTCACAGAAAGACAAGAATAGCATATCTCTAATGACTCTTCTCCCTCTCCTTTCTCCAAGGGAGACATTAATTCCTGCTAGGAGGAAAGTAGGAGGTTGGGGTCAACTAGCATGTAACAGTGGCAGCTAGGTGGCATAGTGGATAGAGGACTGACCTTGGAGTCAGGAGGACAGGAGTTCAAATCTAGCCTCAACACTTACTAGCTGAGTGACCTTGGCCAAGTCACTTAACCCTGATTGCCTTGCATCCAGGGTCATCTCTAGTTGTCTTGATTCATACAAGCAAAGCAAATTTAATCTGACCATTGGATCCATTTGGCTCTAGAGAAGAAACTGAGACTGGTGGCTTAGCATGCCCTCCCCCCACCATTCAAATCCAATTCATGTACTTGTCATGGCATTATCTCCCTGATGTCATGACCTTCTTCAACGATGAAGGACTGGGACCTCAGACACCTAGCTGTGTGGCCTTGCAAAAAACCTAAAAAAAAATTGAAGGGCAAACATTATTATCAGAGGCAGGACTTGAATCAGGATCTTCCTGGTTTTCAGGTTAGATCTCCATCCACAATGTCATGCTGCAATCTACATAGGTCTCCTTAGACATTTTGAATTCAACTTAGGCATCTAGTTATTTTAATGTAATACTTTTTGTTTTAACACAGTTAGGTTTCATAGAGCTGGACCTAGAATCAGAAAGACCCAACAAGGTTCAAATGAGGTCTCATACACTTACTGTGTGACCCTAGATAAAACATTTAACCTCTGTGCCTCAGTTTCTGCAACTCCAAAGAGTTGAAGTAAAAATCAAATGAGATAATTATGAAAGCACTTAGTACAATGCTTGCCTCATAGTAGATATTTAATAAATTCTTTTCTTTAAAGGGAAGCTGGAAACTCATTTTGAAACACTCATTTTGGAAAAGGTAGTGCAATGATCTGAAAAGAGCTTTTCAAATGTGGGGTTTATTTCACATTGAAAAGCAAATGGCACAGGAAAAGCTTAGCATTTCCAGACAAGCTTCACATCTTAAGGAAAGCTTGTTATAGTTTCCAAACCCCATTTGTTTTTCTACTGCATACAAATCCCCGAGTTTATCAGTTTGCATTTACCTCCTGAAGAATAACTCTGAAGTCAAGAATTAATTCTCAATTCTTTAGGGAAAACTTCCATATCCAGCATTAATAACTATGAGACACCACCAATTTTTTCAGCTAACACTGAACATAGATAATTCTCTGTCATAATTTCTCATCCAGAGTCAGCAGTGCCTGGCAGATAGAAAGCCCACCTTACAGAGAGAAAGCTCTGAGTTCAAGACCTGTCTCTAACACAAGTTGTCTGGGTAACTCTAAACAAGTCACTTCACCTCTCAGTGCTCCAGTTTACTCCCTAAGGATACAAGCTACAAATTACTGAACTACATTATGGAGGCAATTGTGAACACTGGGGCTACCCCATACCAATAAAATCATAGGTCTGAATACTTCACTTTCCCCAACCAAAAAGAAATGATTGGTTACTCCTGAAAAATAGACCTTTGAAAACTGCACGCTTAAATAACATAATGCCTGTTATTCAGACATGTTTTCCACATAGTGGTTCTTGTTATATGACTCTTAAAGGATTTACTAGAGTATAAAATATAAAAGAAAAAAAAATCTTTCACAGAATGATCTATATTGGTCCATCTTTTTTCCTGTAAAAGGTAAGCTCCAATAAGTTCCTTATCTAGTCTAGGTTATACATTTGTGACTGCAGGGCCAGCCAGCCTCCTTTCTTGCTTCTTATTCTCCTCCCCCACTTGTCCTCTTAATTCTTATTCCAGTCTGGGAATCTATCATATCTCCAGTTAGCCATGACTGGGAACTGACTATTGTCTTAAATGGTACATAGATAGATACTTCTAATCTAGGTGAAGTATTGGTTAAACCATCTTTTCTACACATGTTGTTCAGTCTCCTTGTTAGGGTTCTGATTCTTTTGGTTTAAATCTCCTATGGGTCACTGATGTCCCTACTGTTTCCTAGCCTCTTTACCTGGGCTTCTGATCACTACTGCCCAGACTGTCTTTCTGAACTCCAAGTCTCCTCTGATTCCTGAGACCTGTCTGACAGGTCTTGAGTCTTGCTCCTTGACTCCTTGACTGTGATATTGCTACATCCCTCTACTTTAAACTTCTCTCAGGTCACACAATTAGTAAGTATCAAGTGCCTGAGGTTGAATTTGAACTCAGGTCCTCCAGACTCCAGGGCTGGTGCTCTATCCACATCGACACCTAAAATTGTCTGGTCTTTAAACTTCTCATTTTGTTCTATCAATGGCACAGTGCTGGATTTGGAGTAAGAAGGACAGGGGTCAAATTCTTGCCTCTGATACTTATTAGCCCCATGGCTATGATCAAGTAACTTATTCTCTCTGAGTCTCAGTTTCTTTATCTCTAAAACTGAAATAATAATAGCTGGTTTAAAGTATTATTTATGTAGTACATTGCAAATTTAAAATTGCTATATGACTAACAGTTATCATTATTATGAGTTTATCCTCATTGTTAAGTTTTTGGTTTTTGTCTGCTGGGGTCTATGCTTTGTTCTGCCCATCCCCCTCCCTGCAAACCTTATTTCAACTGTTATTGCATGCCAGGCTCTTTCTGTCTTTGTGTTCAGCACTGACATCTAAACCCTGGCAAGAAGTATGCCTCTAGCTATTATGGATAATGTTAATGGATGGAGGTGGGTCAGATGCTACCTTTTGAAGGGGAAAAAAATAACTGTCAGAACTTTCAGTTATCCTCAAAACCTGATGAAGGGAGTTAAGGACTCCTGTGGGATCTGACGTTCAGTATTTTTATATCTAGTAGACGAAGTGGTTTGCAGCTTTATCCTTGAGCAATGTACAATCAGTTTTCAACGATTATCTAATCTTCATCTGGAGATCCACACGTGTGTAATTTCCTGCACTCAAGGTATCTTATTCCAGCTTCAAAAGGCATAATGGGCTCCCCAGTAATTTTCTTCTATGAAAGCATATTGATGGCTTGCTAAACTGGGACTAATGTGACCTAAACCATTTTTATGTTTCTCCTGAAAATGCCCATAGTCTGAATACAAAAAGAAATGAATGTTTATATAGTAGTGGAAATCACCTCAGGGCAGTGTAAAGAATACTGGTCAGGGTGTGTGGAGACTAGTCTTAGGCTAACCTTAAAGATCAACTCCGAAACCTAACCTTCATCTACCTCTACATCCCATTGTGGCAGGAGAGGAAGGAAAAGGAAGGATCAGGAATAGATTTACTATTGAGTTGGAGATAAGGGTTGCAAAAATTCTCATCCTTTGGGATACAAAAATGAACATAATTATTAATATATGACCTGAATGGGAAGATGGGTAGTTAATAGCAACAACAATTATGAAAGAATGAACTCTAGGTCTTTTCAAGCAGTAACTGAACCTATAGTGTTCCTGACCCATTAGTATTAATAGAATTTCATGGAGGGATGAGAAACTGGACTATAATTATGACAAAGCAAGAGGGCTTTGTCTAAGAGTGTTGACTTTAGATAGTTCTGATCTGATTGTAGACCTCTGACAACACAGAAAAAAGAGCGTATCACCTTGTGGTGGTTGTTCAGTCATGTTGGACTCTTTGTAACCTCGTTTGGGGTTTTATTGGCAAAGAATTTGGAATAGATTGTCATTTCCTTCTCCAGCTCGTTTTACAGATGAGGAAACTGAGACAAACAAGGTCAAGGCCCAAGGTCATATAATAAGTGTCTGAGACTAGATTTGAACTTAGGAAGATGAGCTTTTTTTGATTCCAGGTCCAGTACTCTATCCTCTGTGCTATGTAGCTGCCCATCATCTTATTAGCAAAAATAATTAATTAAAATAGGAAGCTACCTGATGACTGACTGGGGTGAACTTCTTATCCTACATACAACAACACCATTGGCAGAAGTGTCATGCTAGTATCTTAGGGTGACTTTCTTATTTGAAGCTACCAATAAAGCTAGCAAATATTGGGGGTCTGGGACAGCCAAGGCAAGTGGAGGTATGTTTGGAGGTCAGCAGAAGGTAGTAGATTTCTGATTGAATAGTGGATAGCTTGATGACCTTATCTTCTGCTGGCTAGGCCTGGATTGGACAAAATGAGAGTTTTCTAACTGTAACTAAGTTGTCCATTTGCCAAATACACGCTCTTTGTAATAGAAAATTGTATCATTTTAAAGTTTGCTGAAATATATTGCAAATCGCATGTGAAAAAAATGAAAAGCATTAATTATGCTTTCTATTTGCCACCCACTGTGTTAAGTGCTGATGATAAAAATTCAAAAGTGAAACAATCCCTGCCCTCAGAGTGGTTATATTCCAATAAAGAGAGACAACATATAGAGAGGAATGGTAGATAGGGAAGGGAATCATAGTTTGGGAAAGTCATAAAGATGGTGAGAGGCGCAATAGGATAACCAACCGACATGACTTTTCCAGAGGCATTTATAGTATTGATTTGATTACTACTCTCAGAGCAAGTGAAGCAGTGTGGCACAGTAGAGGGCCAACCTTAAAGTTAGGATAGTATCTTGGCTGTGTGATCTTGAGCAAGTCACTTAACCCTTTAGTGCTCTAGACAATTTTAAAACTTTAAGTTGAAAAGGAGCTGCTGACCTGCAATGGTAGAATGAATTATGTTGACCAGAAAGTTTTCTTAATCAGTGATATCACAGGTAAAGTCCCTATCTTACATAGAGAAAGGAAGTGTGTACATAGGGGCATAGAGGAAAACTACTGGGTAAAGATAGGACTACATCATCCCAGGAAATGCAAGCCCAAGACTAAGCTCTATCCAGTCATTGTGCAATGCCAACTGATGTGTTACAATAGACCAGATATGAGAAAGATTCATCTGATTATCTTAATAGACTGCATATAGTTGACTTGTACTTTCTGGGTCCCTTTGACATGGCCTGAAAATGAGCGATACCATGAATTATTTGGATTGAATGTTTCAGCCTCATTCACTCCAACAGTACCTGTTAGAGACATATTTAGAGAGCAATTTATTCTTTCCTTTTCCTAAGTGAGCCCTTATGATGATACAAGGTTAGGTCAGGATATACATTTTACATATATGCATATATATATATATGCTATTTTAATTTTTAAAGATAAATTTATTAATTTTTCCAACTACATACAAAGATAGTTTTCAACATTCAACTTTTTGTAAGGTTTTGAGTTCCAAATTTTTCTCCCTTTCATTCCCCCCATTCCCTCCCAGCCTTTGACAGGGAGTAATCTGATATAAATTATACATGTAAAACTATGTTAAGCAACATATATAGTTTTAAAATCACCTTCAGAAGGTATGTAGACAGTTTTTGGGCTGTGCTCTGTGTGTATGTATATATGTGGGTGTCTGACTATACATCTATTAAGATAGACAACCAAAGATATCTGTCCATATCTGATGAATTGTATTACAGCAGAAGCATTACACAATGCCTGGATAGAGCTAAATCACTGCGTTTGCACTCCCTGGGACAATGTTGCCTTATCATTACCCAATTGTTTTCCTTCCAGGCCCAATGTGTACCATTCCTTTCTTTCTCTAAGTTAGGACAAGACCTGTAATGTCATTGGTCATTGTGTATGTGTGTGAAGCTTTCATGTATTATGAATTACAAGGCTACATTAACTTTTAGAAATAGATTACTTGTAATTCTTATTTGTAATTACTTATACTTCTAAGGCATATTTGGTCTTTTTTTTAGTTGAGACATGTCTGTTGAAAATAACTATGATTTTCCTTTTTATAATAAGAGTTGAGCAATTTGTTAGGCACCATTCATCTGGGATGATAGGTAGATCCTGCTATTAACCTGCAGGTAAAGCTATGAGTTCTGTGATGCTCTCATCTTGGGATGAACCATCTCCCTCCCTCTTCATAATAAGAGATGTGCTAGCTCCTGTTTAAGCAACATTACCACTTTTCTATACTCCTGCTCCTCAATGTCACAGGGAAAAATATACCTAGATGAAAGACAGTCCCTTAACAGTAGTTAAATACCAGAAAAATCTAGGAAAGAAAAATAACTCTTCTGACAAAAGCTGCAGTTTCTTGGAAGAGAAGCTTTGTTAATTCCTGTTTAGATGGTATCATGTTCATAGCCAAATTTTATTCTTTAGGTCTTTTTTTCTTGTTAATAATGCTTGGCATTCATTCATGTCCAGATCCTTGGGAGGTAAATTAATATTATTATTATCAAAATTTCTTTCCTTTGGACTCTCTTATTTTATGTAAAATACCAGAGATGTTTGGGTCACATGAATTGGTTAGTGAGTCCCAGATCCTAGGTTAAAAAATAAATTAAAGGATAAATTCCTTTGGGCTTGGGAAATGTGTCCCTGGAGTAAATGTTGGCCAAATCTGGCAATCAGTCTCTATTTGAATATTCACATTCTCCTCAGAACAGCTGGAGATCAGCAGCACATGATTCATTGACTTTATTGGTGGTTTCATATTGAAAGTAGCTTTATGAAAATCAATAGAGTGACTACAATTACCAAGTGCATTACTTCAGTGATATTAAGAGCCATAAATCAAATTTGACAGCTGAAGAATAATGATATTATGTACAAACAAGAAGGAGTGCTATCAGCAGAGTAAGTGGTCAAAATACTTTTCTGTTATTTCTCAAGCATTTGTTTTTGATAATAAGCTACTGATAATTGGTTTGTTTTATTTTGTTCTTTATCTGACACTGTTAAAATAGGTTGTAATAATATTTGTGAGGTCAATGCAATTGTTGGTAAGCTATTGGAAGAGTGAAGTAATTTAATTTTAAGGAAAATTTTGTGAAAATGCTTTTGATTTGATTAGTCCATTTATGTCTATTTGACAATTCCATATGTAATATATTCAACTAATGTATACCAACTACTGTGCTATGTATCAGAGGTACAGAAAAAAAAATGAAAAAGTCCCTGACTCCAAGGGGTTTATATTATACTTAGAGGAAGTGGCATGCTAACAGATAACTAGTAAATACATACATACATACATACATACATATATATATATATATATATATATATATATATTCAGGACAAAGTAATTTTTCTGGAGGGCTGGGAGTACTAACAATTGGGGGAATCAGGGAAGCTCTCTTTTAGGGGAGGCACTTAAACTGGTTTACAGACAGAGATAGAGAAGTAGACGTGAGCAAGGAGAATATTCTAGATTGGAGAACCTGTCAGATGGTCAGAGATGGGAAGTGGGATATCATGTAGAATAAATGCTATGTAAGCCAGTTTGGCTGGAAGTGTTATGTGAAGGATATTGAACTCAAGCTGGAAAGATGGGTTGGAACCCAATTGTGATAACTTCAAATGCCATATAGAAGGATCTGTATCCATAGTCTAGGCACAGAAGGTCCGTGATATTTCTTGAGTATAGGAATGACATGGTCTGCTCAATGACTGCCTTTCTGAGGTGAGGATCTCTTCTATACTGGTTCACTTAACAGAAATATTCTAGTTGCAAGGGCTCAGAAAAATAATTTTAATTACCTCTTTTTCAGATGAGAAAATTGCAATCCAAGGAGGCAAAATAACTTGCTTAATATAGCAGAGTTAGTTTGGGAAAAACTGGGCCTAGAACTTAGGACTTCTTTCAGTTACACCCTTGAAGGTTTCTACTATTAAAATCATTTTGTTTTCATACAAATAAATGTTTTATAAATGATAAACCATTGCAAAAGATAAAATGTGTTGGACATATCTAAGATTTTCCTTTGAAGTATTAAAAGTTTGAGGTTTTCTTTTTAATACATTTCTAAGTTCAAGAAGGACAACTAAGTGGTACAGTGGATAGAGTGCCAGGCCTAGAGTCAGGAAGACCTGAGTTCAAGGCTTGCCTAGATACTTTCTAGCTGTGTGACCTTGGGTAAGTTACTTAACCCTGTTTGTCACAATTTCCTCATCATCAAATGACCTGGAGAAGGGAATGGTAAACCACTTCAGTATCTTTGTCAAGCAAACCCCCAATGTGATCGTGAAGAGTAGGGCACAATTGAAATGATTGAACAACAAGAATGTTCAAGAAGGAATTCACCTAGGGAAATAAGCTTGTCTCAAAGGTTTCAACATATAAATATTCAATTTGGAAGCTTGGAATTGAATAATTCAGCAAATTTCTCTGTTATCATACTTTGCCTACTTAGAATCCTCTCAATCTCATCTTATCCCATCCTTTGTCCTTCACTCCTTTCTCAATTATTGCCATGACTTTCTTATTTACATCCCAACATGTGTTATTTCAGCTTGTTCCCTATTACATTCTACCTTCCCCTCAGCAATCTGTTGGCCTCTGAAGAGAATGCCATCCTATTACCTCATTCTTTCCTTTACCTTGTTGCTGTCATTTACTGAATTCCATGTTGCTTTTCTGCCTTCCTTATTGAATTTGGAACTTACACACAGACTCTGTTTTAACCTGTCCCTGTATACATCTCATTATCCATTGAAAAGTCCACATTCGCATTATATGTCTTCTTTTTATGACCTATATCTTAAATTCTTTTTCAGTTATCAATCTGGAAACCTGGGGAGGGGGCAGGAATGTCATATCTTGCCTTTTATAATTGTTTTTACTAACTTGAACCCTGATGTTTCCCCTCTGTAATCATCGTCATCATCATCATCACCATCACTAGAATTTATATAGAACTTTCATTGTGACCTTCAGCAATCCATTACTCCCATTCTTGCTTTACTTGCATCCATTGTTGATTCCACAGCCATCCATTTCCATGATTCCATGTTCTTACCTTCATTATGGAGTCTCTCTCTTCTTGGCATTTTGCCACTTCTGCTCTAATAAATTCCAATTCTGGGTCATTTTTTTCACTCCTCTTCTCTTCTCCCACTCCATGGTCAATCATTAAGTACTGCTGGAGAAAGTTATAAACTTGTTTTGAGGGTTCCACTATAGATTTATGTTGTCTAATCTCACCCAAGTTCTCACTATTACTTTGAAGTCTTTTAAAAATATCAATTCCTTATCACATTCCTTATAGAAGATCTTCAAGCCTTCTCTACTTTAATGAAGTCACTCACTTCAACATTTGCCCCCTCACTCTCAGTGATGTTTTACCATACACTTTCCTGAGAAGTACAAGGACCACCAATCAACTCTTCTAATACATATTCACTTTTTATATTTTCAGACATCTTTTCCTCAGTCATCCCCTCTCTCCCTTGCATCTTAAATTTATCTTTTTTCACTGATTCTTTCCCTGTTCAATACAAATTTATTTAGCTTTTTTTTTTTAAAAAACACTTCTTTTGATCTTTCTTGCTCATTGCCAAAGTGTTGTCCATGATCATTGCCTTTACTTACTTACTCCTCACTTAATCCCTAATCTCTTGAAATTTTTCTTCTAATTCTACTGTTTACTGATAAGATCATAAAGGCCTCAGAATTGCCCTAAACTATCAATGTTTTTCCTTCACTTATTCTCCTTGATCTTTCTGCAAAATATATTATTGTGGATCACTCTTTTCCTTCTTGGTATACTCTTCTCCCTTACCTTTTTTTTGAGGGTACTGAGTGTTCTTCTCTCACCCAGGCTGGAAATTCTGTGGTCATTCATGGGCCAGCACTGAAGCTTTGATGTGGTTTGTTTCTGATCTGAGTCAGCTGCCTCCTTAGACAGGCTCCCTACTAATGGTTTTGGTCTAGATGACCTTAAAGATCTTTTCCAGTTTTAAACATATGACCTCAAGAGTTAGTAAGCACTTATTAAACCACTATATAGCAGGTACTGTTCTAGGTGCTGGGGATATGACAGTACCTGCTTTCATGGAGATTGGTGTTAGGCTCAGTGAAGATACCTGATCAGCTTTAGCTCTACTGCAGCTCGAACTCGAGCTCCAGAGATCCACCAGTCTGGGTTTCCCTTAGTTGAAGGGACTACAGCCATCACATTTGGCCTCCCTTACTTTCTGAAACATGATACTCCCTGACTTATACCTCCTTGAATTCTTTATCTATCTTGTTGGGTTTTCTTCCTCCTCTGACCCACTAAATTTTCACCAAATCTCTGTCTTCCATGCTCTTCCATTTCTTTAGGCTTTCCTTTGGTAATCTTAGCTAAGTGTAGGCAACTGATAGAAAGTTGTTACTCTGAAGGGAAAGTGAAAAATCTGGAGGCAGGTAAGTTATAAGAGAAGATTATTAATTCAGTTTTGGAGATGTTAAGTGTAAGGTCATGTCAGGACACTTAGTGGAGATATCTAACAGGCAATTTTAAATCTAGGTTCTGAGCTCTGAAGAGAGCTCATAGCAATAGAAGTTGACTTGGGAATTATCTTCAGAGAGTAATAATTGAAGATATAACCTGCTTTCCACCCTGATTTCATATTTAACTATTTTTTTTTATTATTTATCTAAGGTAATAGGGTTAAGCGACTTGCCCAGGTCACACAGGTAATTATTAAGTGTCTGAGGCCTGATTTGAATTCAGGTGCTCTTCTTATTTCTTTAAATGGCACAATCATTCTTTCCTTCACCCCGGGCATTAAACTTTAGTCATTTTAATTTCTCACTTCCTTTCACCCTCTATAACTAGTCACCCATCAAGTACATGCTGTGACATCTCTTGCAACTCCTACCTTCCCACTATGGCTCAGTGGAATGAGCATTTATTTTGGAGTTGTCTGTGTGGTGATAGGAAAGACATTTACGTTTCAGCTTCCTTATGTGAAATTAAGGTATTAATCTAGATGATCTTAGAGATCCTATCCAGTTCTAAAGTTTTGATCCTATCAGTCAGTTAGTAAGCATTTATTAACCTCCTACTAACCTACCAATCACTGTTCTAGGTGCTGAGAATATAGGCGGGGGGAAATGACAGTCTCTGCTTTCATGGAGCTTTTCTTATCACTTAGGAATTCATTGTCTTTTATCTGGACTAATGTAATATAGGCAGAGAGCCTATCTTTATTTCAGTTTTACTGTCCCCACCTCATATATTCTCCACACTCAACAATTCCATTGCCAGGAAAGGTTTCCTAATGCACAATTTTGATTATAGGACTACACTTTTTAAAAAAAAAAAACTTTAATGAATTCCCATTATTTATTGAATAAATAAAAAACTAGATTCATTAGCCAAGAAATTCTTTACTATCTGACTACAACAATCTTTCCTTCCATATCCCATATTATTGCCCTTCATATATCCTGTACTCCATCAAAACTGAACTACTCCTCTTCTTGGAGTATATAGGGTGTTTAGGGAAGATTAGAACATCTGGTGTGAGGGCCTGAAAGTCCTTTTCAGGGCTGTTCACCCACCTTTGGTGTCTATCATTCAGTTCTCACTTTTGGCTCCAAGAAGCTGTGGCACTTGCAGCAGCTACATCCTGGTAAAACTGTCTTGATGGATGAGCTAAACCAGATTGAGGGTAATTCAAACCCACTGATGGAGTAAAGAGATATCTTCCCAAAGTATGTGAAGACTTTCCCTGGTAGAATGGCAGATGAGAATAATTTGTTCCAATGGCCATGATGGTGGCTGAAGCAGGCCTAGAAGACATTAAAGAAACCAGCATCATCCACTGTGTCCCAAGCTATCGACAATCATCTTGATTTTTGACTGCCACTGGATTTCAGTGACTCTGGAAGACAGTAGGGTTGATAACTGCACAACTCTGACTCACTGAAATCCAGTTCATGTGTAGGTCTAAGGCATCATCCTTATGATGTCATTGGTTCCTTTTGAAAATGAAGGATGACCAACAGCTTCCAGTCCCCTGACATTTGTTCACTTCTATTTCTGGAATGCATTACTTCCTCCTCATTCCTTATCTCTATATTCTGAAATCTTTTCCATCATTTATGACTTACTTCAGAAGCCACTTCTGTCATATTGTTTTTCCAGATAGACTAGCTGAAAGTAATCCTTTCTTCCCTGAAGCTTTTGTTTTGTTTTTGCCTTACCTTTATTCTTCATTTCAATTCAATTAGACACATATTTATTAAGTATCTATCTTTCTTTCTGTCTGTCTGTCTGTCTGTCTTTCTATCTATCTATGCATATAAAACAATTTGTTAGGCATGAAGGGAAAAACAATAAGTATGTCAAAGGTTTTGCTTTCAAGTAGCTTAGTGTTTTTTTTGTTTGTTTGTTTGGGGACAAATACTAAAATAATCACGAAGGAAGGTATCATGAGTCAAATATGAAAGAGAGCACCAAAAAAATGATTTGAGAAATTTGAGGAAGTTGAGGTCATTTTTTCCTGAGGGTAAAGTTGGTGAGGTTAGGACAGTTAAGGAAACCTTGATAGAGAAGGTGACAGCTGAGTTTAGTCTTAAGGGAAGGGAATGATCATAATCTAATTTATATATGTACATATATATTATGGATATTTGTGTCTTTGTTTTCCCTAACAGATAGAAAGCTTATTTAGGGTAGGTACTATTTCTTACTCAGGGACTATACATTCTCTACAAAGTTTGACATGATACTTCGTTTAATAGGTACTCAATAAATGTTTGCATTAGAATCCTATGATTGTATATTAGAGTCCTATAACCTCTCATGTTAAGAAACAGGGGACAAATCAGAAGATCAGGTCAAGGACAATTTACCTGTGGTTTCCCTATGTCTCAGACCTTGACTAGCCTGCAGAATGTGTATACACAAGGATCTCCCAAAATGCACATAGAACAGGTGGAACACACAGCCATGTAGGGAAAGGTATATAAGAATGTCTGATCCATAGAGCGATACTACATTATAATAATGCCCTATTTATTTCTTTTTTGCTTTCTCTTCCAAGGTTAATAAAACTCTCCAAAACAGCATGATTAGTGTTAGGTTTCAAATTGCTAGCAGGGTAAAACCTACTCCTTGATTTTATGTGCTGGCTGCCAGTAGTCCTGGAATGGGAAAGAGGTGAGAAATGTCTGAGGTTGCTACCTTCCTGCCCTCATATTGGGCACTGTCTGTTAGTCATGTTGAACTTGGGTAGCTATTGTTTAAAATCCAGTTATAAATGAAAGTGGTATAGCTTTTTAAAAGAATGAGCTTTCTTATTAAAGAGATTGTTGTTCATCCTTACTTGAGGAGGACCAATGACATCATGATGTTTAGGTCAAAGTACAGTCTGTTTGACTGCAGTTAATTAGTTCATTATGAGTGATTAGTCTGATATGAGCTCAGAAAGCTCTACCACAGTTTGGGCACAGAGAGTCCATTTGAACATTTGGGATGAAGACATATCTAGATTTGTGCATCTCATTTTTTCTTTTTGCTCTTTGTGATTGTGCTTTGTCCATAGAACACATCTACTTTGATGTAGGCATGACATGCTGGATGATTCAGTGCCAATATCTGCCATGTCTCACAATTGATTACAAAATCCTTCAGAGTGACCTTAAGGGTGTCTTTGTATTACTTTTTCAACTTCTGTGCAAGTTCTAGCTTTGTGTCAATTCTGTAAAATAATCTTTTAAGCAAATGTATGTTTAATTCTCATACAATGGAGTCAACCATCAGAATTGTGCTCTCTGTACTAAAGTTTGAATTTTGGGCATTTCAGCACAAGAAAGGACTTCAGTGTTCAGTGTCTAATCTGGCCAGATGATCTTCAAAATCTTCCCAAGATAATTCAAATGGCAGCAGTACAGTTTTCTAGTGTGGCACTGTAAGATTTTCCAGATATCACAGGATATCAGAGGTAGCTATATTCAAGAATGATAAGAAGAAAGATTGCTTAATATTGCTTTCAATTCAACAGTTCAACAAACATTTACCATATTTCCCCATGCATAAGATGTACCCTTTTTCTTTTCTTTTTAAAAATTTTATTTATTTAAGGCAATAGGGTTAAATGATTTGCCCAAGGTCACACAGCTAGGCAATTAAGTATTTGAGGTCATATTTGAACTCAATTCCTCCTGACTCCAGGGCCCTGTGCTCTATACACTGTACCATCTAGCTGCCCCACACACCCTTTAATCAAAACACTTGGGTTGTAAAAACTGGGAGGGAGTTATACAATGGTTGTAGATTTTTTTAACTTGCATTTCCCATCTTTTTTGCATTTGTTGACTTTGTGATCATTGTTTTGCATTTGTTAATGGTATATTAGATTAAATTTTGGCATATTCTGGCCAGAAATGGCTCAGAAAAGATTTTTATACAGTACTGAATTCAAGTTAAAAGTGATCCAGTTTGCAAAAGTGAATGGAAATCATGTTGCTGAACATAAGTTTGGTCCCCCTCCAACTGAGAAAACAATTCGAGACTGGCTACAGGAAGAAGAAACCCTTCTGAAAATGCCACAGCAGAAGAAGGCCATGAGAGGCAAGTCATCAAAATGGTTTGATTTAGAGAGGAAACTGAAGATATGAATTGAAGAGCAAAAGGCCATTCGAATTCCTGTGTCCACAAAGATGGTTCAGCATGAGGCAAGAAGAATTGCTGATGAAGAAATTACTGATTTCAAAGAAGGATACAACTGGTGCTTCAGGTTCATGAAACAGAATGGACCAAGCATGTGTACACCCACCAGACTTGCTCAAAAGTTGCCTGAAAGCTATGAGCAGAAGGTCTTTGAATTTCATGATGAAAAAAACTTGAGTTTAATAACTTTATGTAATATATTCTTTTTCAAATTGCAGGCCCCAAAATTAAGGTGCATCTTATTCATGGGGAAATATGGTAATACTATGTGTAAGGCATCATGCTAATATTGAAAATATACATATTGATGTAAATTTAATACTGATACAGAATCTGCCTTCAAAGAACTTCTAGTCTATTGGAATTGGGGATTAGGGTAGGGGAGGTGGATGAACTAGGAAATGGCAATAAAGAATGTACACAAATCATTATAAAATCTGATAGAAACATAGTGTTCTAAGAATATTTGAGGAGGAAAAATACTTTTAGACAAGGTAGATGAAGGGATGTGAACAGCTATATGGAAAAGGTACTATCCTTGAGTCTTGAAGAAAGGCAAGAATTCTGAAAGAAGGAGTTGAGATAGATGCCTTTCAGATATGTTGGATGACCTGAGCAAATATATTAAGGAAGGAGATAGCATGAAAAATTGAATGAATAGCTAATAGTATAATTTAGTTAGAATATATACAGTGAGTGACTATATATGTTTGCATATGTATATACATATATGCATATGTAATATACACATGTATCTATACATATCTATATCTATCTTTTGTAGGAGAGTGTTAAATGTTAGGCAAAAGAGCATATTTTATCCTAGAGGCAGTAGGAAAACCCAAGGAGTTTTTGAGCATGGAAATGCCATAACTGGTTCTGCACCTTCTTGGCAAGATAATTTTGGAAACTGGAGGCACCAAGGCCAATTAAGAAGCTATTAAAATAGTCTAGGTAAGCTGCAATGAGAATCAAAACCTGATCAGTGACTGAAAATGGTGGTAACAAGCATAGCACGTAACAATAGGAGCTATTTACAGATGACAGGATTCAAGAGTTAACTGGAGCAATCAAAGCTGACCAGCAAGTTCTACAACTGTTTTGATGGGAATCATGCCTGTGATTACTGAGAACTGATTGACCAAAGAAATGTAGGTGGTTTTTTTTTTAATGACATCTACAACATGAATATGCAACTATGTGGTACAGTGGATAGAACACTGGGATGGAGTCAGGAAGACTCATTTTCCTGAGTTTAAGCTTAACTTCAGATTAGCTGTGTGACCCTGGGTGAGTAACTTAACTCTATTTGCCTTAGTTTCCTCATCTGTAAAATGATCTGAAGAAGGAAATGGCAAACCATTCTAGTAGCTTAGTCAAGAAAATCCCAAATGGAGTCACAAAGAGTTAGACATGCCTGGAAATGACTGAACAACACAGCACAAATGAAGAAAACTTAAGGGTCTGTCCTTTTGAATTTTACTGTCATTTCTGATTTGAGAGGGAAAAACAGAAAGGGGAAAAAGAACATCTTTCCATTTGCATTGCAGTGAGAAGAGAAATGGCTTTGTTGAATGGTGATTGGATAAAACAGAGTTCTCTGCTCTTTGAAAACCTGGATGGGAACAGGTTGTATGGTCCTATTTGTATCCACAGCTTGAAATGGAGAAACTCCTCAGAGCTCCCAATGAGATATAAGAAATCTTAGCAGTTCTCCTCTTCAAGGGAAATGCTTGTCACTGAAAATACATAATACTTTTTCAGTACACTGCTGCGGGTAGCTATGTGCTAAAAATGGTTCTCACTAACTCACTGACCTTAGAATAGGAGAAAAGTGGTTTTGTCAAAAGCTGACATTGTTGTACTTTGGTGGGAGACTGTGACCTATTTTATTGATAGATTGTGATAGTTTGGTTGCTTCTGCTCCTATCTTCCTAGTCCTGATTCTAATTCTACTTCCCTACCCTAATCCTAACCTTAACCCTCTGGACTGCTCTTGCCTTTCAATGAGCAGTTGTTATAATTATTCCTTCTTATACCTTATTATTTTGTAGATGTTTCATTTTCATGTCAATGATGTTATTAAGATTGAGTTTTTGGAAATATGAAGTACAAACATAAAGTATTCAGAGGTTACAGTAGTAAGTAGTAGTTATGTACTCTTCCATACCAAGATTAGCTCTAGGACTCTCAGTTTTTGACCTAGTAGACACATGGCCATTCCTCTGGGAACATCACCTCCATCTGCCAGCAAGGTTTGAGTAGGAAACTAGAACAGAGATCCTTTAGAGAGTTGAGGTTGAAACCATATCTGACCAACAAAGTAATAATTGAGCCCATGGAAATAGGAGGAAACCATTAAGGAAAATATTATTAGGAGAGAAAAGTTAGGAGGACACTCCATCCCAGTGCTCTATCCACTGCACCACATAGTTGCACATTCATGTTGTAGATGACATTAAATGGTGAATGAAATAAGAAGATGAAAAAGAAGAAAGAAAGATAGTTAGGAAAATATAATGACAGAAGCTGGGGAGGAGAGAGTATCCAATAAGAAGCCAGTTCAAATGGAAATTTCATTTAGAATATTCTGTGCACAGTCTAAGGCAGTATGAATAACATATACAATGTATGTTGCTATTAATGGAAGGTAAAAATGGAACTCCTTAGGTCTAAATAAATTTTAATCTTTAAAATTCAACTTGAATTTGGAAATATAGCCTTGTGCTATGAATATAAAATAACTTGTCTTAGTCTTTCTTAAAATCAAGTACCTTTAAATGTAGTAGGAAGGCTCCCTATGGGCATTCATGAAACATGTCTAAAAGCAAAAGATCAGATTTGAGAAGAATTTCTTCAACAGTATAGTGCATCAGTAATAATGTCAGCTGTTGGCAAATGAGCTGTCATGTATGAGGATGACCTAGATTTCGACAAGGACTTTACATTTTTACCTATTATCAGATAAAGATAGGAAAACTTACAAGAGAGGAAGATTCAGCTATCATATTGATCTTTGGAAAGGACTGGTTCATTATAGGGAAGAGTGGATTATTTGTTTTACTTAGGTTGTATCTACCAAGGACAAAATGAGGAGAAGTTCCTTCAATTATTTGAGTATTATTAGTTAATATATTAATTATATTAAATCAAATAATTCCCAAAAGCTATATACTATGTCTCTGTACAATCAAATACCTTGAAGTCAAAGACTATGATATTTTTGTCTTTGCATATGTAATGACTATAATATTGCTTTGTATACAACAAATGTTTAATAAGTAGTTGTTGAAAGAATGACTGATTAATGTCATTTAAAATTTTATCATTAATTCTTTTCTGTGATAATAGATGGAAGCATAGACTTGGATAATGAAAACAACAGATAAAAATCACTTGTACTTGTGAAGGAGGGACTATAGAACTCTTCCTCTATACAGATCTTGGTACTTTGGAATAGGTACATGTGCTGGGAGGAGCTGGCCTTTTCCCTTCTCCTGCCTTTTGTAGAGCTAAGAGAAATAATTGGAGTTAATTTGGGCAACCAGAATAGTGAAGAATCTTGTGTGTATCTGATGGGAAAGAATGAAGATATTTATTCCAGAGAAGAGAAGACCCAGGGAAGACATACTACAAACTTTAAGAGTTTAAAATAGCTCCCTTTGGCTTTAGAGATATTCAGAAGAACAAGGACATCAGGAAAAACTTCCTTAAAACTTCCTCTTCAGTCATTTTTCACTTTCTGTGACCCTTTTTGGAATTTTCCTGGCAAATATACTGGAATGGTTTGCCATTTCCTCCCCCCCATCTTTTTTTTCATTTTAAAGATTTTATTTATTTTGAATTTTATAAATTTTTCCCTAATCTTACTTCCCCCCTCCACAGAAGGCAATATGCCAGTCTTTACATTGTTTCCATGATATACATTGATCTAAGTTGGATGTGATGAGAGAGAAATCATATCCTTAAGGAAGAAACATAAAGTATAAGAGATAGCAAGGTTCCATAATAAGAAAATTTGGTTGTTTTTTTTAAATTAAAGGTAATAGTCTTTGGTCTTTGTTCAAACTCCATAATTCTTTCTCTGGAGACAGATGGTATTCTGCATCGCATATACCCCAATATTGTGCCTGATTGTTGCACTGATAGAATGAACAAGTCCATCAAGGTTGATCATCACCCCCCAAGTTACTTGCAGGGTGTACAATGTTTTCCTGATTCTGCTTATCTTGCTAAGCATCGGTTCATGTAAATCCCTCCAGGCTTGCCTGAATGCCCATCCCTCCTGGGGTACAATGTTCCTGACATACATATACCACAATTTGTTAAGCCATTCCCCAATTGAAGGATATTTACTTGATTTCCAATTCTTTGTCACTACAAACAGGACTGCTATGAATATTTTTGTACAAGTGATGATTTTACCCCTTTTCATCATCTCTTCAGGGTACAGACCCAGTAGTGGTATTGCTGGATCAAAGGGTATGAAATTTTTTTGCCCTTTGGGTGTAGTTCCAAACTGGTCTCCAGAAAGGTTGAATGAGTTCACAGCTCCACCAACAATATATTAGCATTCCAGATTTCCCATATCCCTTCCAACATTGTCATTTCTGGTCAAATTGGCCAGCCTGAGAGGTGTGAGGTGGTACCTCAGAGATACTTTAATTTGCATTTCTCTAATAAGTAATGGTTTAGAGCAATTTTTCATATGACTATGGATTGATTTGATTTCCTCATCTGTAAATTACCTTCACATATCCTTTAACCATTTGTCAATTGGGGAATGACTTGTTTTTTTAGAAATTTGACTCAGTTCTTTGTATATTTTCAAAATGATTCCTTTGTCAGAAATACTAGTTGTAAAAATTTACTACATTTCTTTTGATCTTGGTTACAGTGCTTTTGTCTGTGCAAAAGCTTTTTAATTTAATGTAATCGAAATCATCTTGTTTGTTTTTAAGTGATATTCTCCATCTCTTCCTTGGTCATAAACTGCTTCCCTTTCCATAGATCTGACATGTATACTACTCCTTGATCTTCTAGTTTCTTTATAATATTTTTTATGTCTAAATCCTGTATCCATTTGGATCTTATCTTGGTATAGGGTATGAGGTGTTGGTCTAATCTAAGTTTCTTCCATACTAACTTCCAATTTTCCCAGCACTTTTTATTGAAAGAGAGTTTTATCCAAATAGCTGGACTCTTTGGGTTTATCAAACAGCAGATTACTATAATCATTTCCTGCTATTGTACCTAGTCTATTCCACTGGTCCACCACTCTGTTTCTCAGCCAATATCAGACAGTTTTGATTACTTATGCTTTATGTTTTTTTAATATTTAGAATGATTTTATTTATCTTGAGTTTTACAATTTTCTCCCATTCTTGCTTCCCTTCCTCCACCCCCCACAGAAGGCAGTCTGTTAGTCTTTACACTGTTTTCTTGGTATACACTGATCTCAGTTGAATGTGATGAGAGAGAAATCATATCTTTAAGGAAGAAAAATAAAGTAAAAGAGATAGCAAGATTACATAATAAGATAATTTTTTTTTTCTAAATTGAAGGTAATAGTCTTTGGTCTTTGTTCAAAGTCCACAATTCTTTCTCTGGATACAGATAGTATTCTCCATTGCAGATAGCCCCAAATTGCCCCAGTTGTTGTACTGATGGAATGAACAAGTCCATCAAGGTTGATCATCACCCCCATGTTGCTGTTAGGGTTAGGGTGTACACTTTTTTCTGGTTCTGCTCATCTCGTTCAACATCAGTTCATGCAAATCATTCTAGGCTTCTCTGAATTCCCATCCTTCCTGATTTCTAATAGAACAATAGTTTTCCATGACATACATATCCCACAGTATGTTAAGCCATTCCCCAAATGAAGGACATTCACTCAATTTCCAATTCTTTGCCACCACAAACAGGGCTGCTATTAATATTTTGTACAAGTGATGTTTTTACCCTTTTTCATAATCTCTTCAGGGTATAGACCCAGTAGTGGTACTGCTGAATTAAAGGGTAGGCACATTCTTGTTGCCCTTTGGGCATAATTCTAAATTGCCCTCCAGAAAGGTTGGATGAGTTCACAGCTCTACCAACAATGCATTGCTGACTGATGCTTTATAATATAATTTTAGATCTGGTAGGGCTTCTTTTGCACTTTTTTTCATTGAATCCCTGGAAATTCATGGCTTTTTATTTCTCCATATAAATTTACTTACAACTTTTTCTAACTCATTAAAGTAATTTTTTGGAATTTTGATTGGTAGGGCACTAAACAAGTAGTTTAGTTTTGGTTGAATTGTCATTTTTATTATATTAGCTCAACCTATCCATGAGCAGTTGATGTTTGCCCAGTTATTTAAATCTGATTTTATTTGTTTGAGAAGTGTTTTGTAATTGTTTTCAAAAAGTTTCTGAGTCTGCCTTGGCAAATAGACTCCCAGGTATTTTACATTGCCTATGGTTACTTTGAATAGGATTTCTCTTTCTACCTCTTCCTACTGTAATTTTCTAGTCATATATAGAAAATTTGAGCATTTGTGAGGGTTTATTTTATATCCTGAGACTGCTAAAGTTATTGTTTCCAGCAGTTTTTTGGGATTGTCTAGATATACCATCATGTCATCAGCAAAGAGTGAGAGTTTTGTCTCTTCCTTCTCAATTCTAATTCTTTCAGTTTCTTTTTCTTCTCTTAAGGCTGAAGCTAACATTTCTAATACATTATTGAATAGTGGTGGTGATAATGGGCATCCTTGTTTCACCCCTGATCTTATTGGGAATGACTCTCTATCCCCTTTGAATAATGCTTGTTCATGGTTTCAGATAAATACTGCTTAATATTCAAAGGAACAGTACACTCTCTAGTGTTGTTAGTAGGAATGGGTGCTCTATTTTGGCAAAAGCTTTTTCAGCATCTATTGATATAATCATGATTTCTGAAGGTTTGTTATTGATATAATTAATTGAACCAACCCTACATTCCTGGGATAAATCCTACTTGGTTATAATGTATTAATCTAGTAGTCATTTTGCTAAGATTTTATTTAAGATTTTTGCATCTATATTCATCAGAGAGATAGGTTTATAATTTTCTTTCTCTGTTTGAACTCTTCCTGGTTTAGGTATCAGCATCATATTGGTATCATAGAAAGAGTTAGGCAGAGTTCTATCTTCACCTATTTTTCCAAAGAGTTTATATAGAAGTGGAACCAATTGTTCCTTAAATGTTTGATAGAATTCACTTGCGAATCCATCAGACCCTGAAGATTTTTTCTTAAGGAGTTCAATGATGGCTTGTTGAATTTCTTTTTCTGAGATAGGGTTGTTTAGGTATTTAATCTCCTCTTTCTTTAACTTGGGAAACTTTATATTTTTGTAAATATTCATTCATTTCACTTAGATTATCAAATTTATCAGCATAGAGTTGTGCAAAATAATTCTGAATTATTACCTCAATTTCCTCCTCATTGGTAGCGAATTCACCTTTTTCATTTATGATACTAGCAATTTGGTTTTCTTCTTTCTTTTTTGTAATCAAATTGACCAGAGGTTTATCAATTTTATTGTTTTTTTTTCATAAAACCAATTCTTGGTTTTATTTATTAATTCAATAATTTTTTGCTTTTGCTTTTATTAATTTCTCCTTTAATTTTTAGACTTTCTAATTTGGTATTTAATTGGGGATTTTTAATTTGTTCTTTCTCTAATTTTTTTTAGTTGCATATTTAGTTCATTGATTTCCTCTTTCTCTAATTTATCCATGTAAGCATTTAAAGATATATAATATATCCCCGACAGCTGCCTTGAATGAATCCCATAGATTTTGGTATGTTGTTTCATTATTGTCATTATATAGGTTGGAATAATTAATTCTTTCTATAATTTGTTGTTTGATCAACTCATTTTGTAAAATGAGGTTATTTAGTTTCCAATCAGTTTTTGGTCTATATCTCCCTGGACCAATATTGCATATGATTTTTATTGCATTATAATCTGAGAAAGATGTATTCACTATTTCTACCATTCAGCAATTGATCATTAGGTTTTTATGCCCTAGTACGTGACCAATTTTTGTGTAAGTGCTATGTACTATAGAAAAACAAGTATATTCCTTTCTATCCCCATTCAGTTTCCTTCATAAGTCTACCATATCTAGGTTTTCTTACAATCTATTTACCTCCTTAACTTCCTTCTTGTTTATTTTATGATTAGATTTATCTAAATCTGAGAGTGGAAAGTTGAGTTCTCCCACTGGTAGAGTTTTGCTGTCTATGTCTTCCTGTAGTTTTTTCAGCTTCTCCTCTAAGAATTTGAATGCTGTCCCACTGGGTGCATACATATTCAGTATTGAGATCACTTTATTGTCTACCTTTTAGGAGGATATAGTTTCCTTCCTTATCCCTTCAAATGCTATCTATTTTTTCAGCTGCTTTGTCTGAGCTAAGGATTGCCCCCCTGCTTTTTTCACTTCAGCTGAAGCAAAATATTTTTTGCTCCAACCTTTTACCTTTAGTCTATATGTATCTCTCTGCTTCAAATGAGTTTCTTGTAAGCAGCATATTGTAGGATTCTGGTTTTTAATTCACTTTGCTATTCACTTACATTTTAATGGAGAGTTCATCCCATTCCCATTAAAAATTATAATTACTAACTCTTTATTGCCTTCCATACTATCTTCCCTCTGTTTGCATTTTTTTCCCTTTTTTCACTTTATCCATATTCCCCAGTATTTTGTTTCTGAATACTGCCACCTTCAGTGTGTTTGCCCTCCTATATCAACCCCTCCCCTTACTTTTCCCTTTCCCTTTTTTCCCTTTTTCTTCCCCTCCTTGTCTCCATCCCCTCCTCCCCTTTTCCCCTTTTAATATTTGAAAGGCAAGATGCTTCTTAAGTTAACTCTGTGTGTGTGTGTGTGTGTGTGTGTGTGTTTGTATGTGTGTGTATATATGTGTATAAGTTAACTTTAAGCCAAGTCTGATGAAAGGAAGATTCAGGTGTTTCTCTTCTCCCTTCTTCTATTACAATATGTCTTTTGTACCTCTTAATTACCCCCATTCAATCCCCTCCATCCTCCTGTCTCCTTACTGTCCCCCTTTTTAAGGAGGTAGTGTTTTTAAATCATTCTATCTGAGTCACAGAAAATCATGAGTATCCATCACTTCTGGCTAAGTATATTCTTTCTAATAGAGTTACTATTCTTGAGAGTTCTTAGAGTCTTTCTCCTGAGTAGGGATATAGCCAGTTTCATCCCATTGGATAGCAGTCACATGGATAAATCATGAGTGTTCATCAATTCTATCAAAGTATATTTTCTCTGATAGAGTTACAATTTTCAAGAGTTATGAGAATGTTTATCCCATGCTGGAATAAAGCCAGTTTCATCTTATTGGATAACAGTTCTTTTCTTTAAACCCCCCCTTTTTTTTAATCCTTTCCTTGTGTCTCTTGAACCTCCCATTTGATGTTCAAATTTTCTATTTAGCTCAGGTCAGGAATTGTTGGAAGTCTCCCATTTTGTTAAATGACCATCTTTTCCCCTGGAAGAGAAGGCTCAGCTTTGTTGGATAGTGGATTCTTGGCTGCATTCTAAGCTTCCTTGCTCTTTGGAATATTGCATTCCAGGCTCTTCGATCCCTTAATGTTGATGCAGCCAGGTCCTGTGTAATCCTTGCTGTGGCTCCTTGGTATTTACATTGTTTCCTGCTTGCAGGATTTTCTCTTTTATCTGATAGTTCTGAAATTTGGCCATAACATTCCTTGGTGTTTTCATTTTAGAATCTCTTTCTGGAGGGGATTGATGTATTATTTCAGTAACTATTTTTCCCTTTGCTTCCATGATATCAGGGAAATTTTCCACCACTAAATCCTGTATTATTACGTCCAGTCTTTTTTCCTCTTCAATATTTTCAGGAAGGCCTATAATTCTTAGGTTGTCCCTTCTTAATCTATTCCTGAGGTCAGTGGTTTTGCTGATGAGGTATTTTACATTTTCTTCTATTTTTTTTGATTCATTGGTTTTGTTTAACAGACTGTTGTTGTCTCATGAAGTCATTAGGTTCCAGAGATTCCATTCTTTTTTTAAGAGAAGAATTTTCTTCATTTACCTTTTGCAGCTCCTTTTCCAATCGGTCAATTCTATTTTTGAAAGACTTACCCATTTGACCAATTGAGGTTTTGAGAGAATTGTTTTCTTGTTACAATTTTCTAACCCAAAGTTTTTGCAAGGCAATGGGGTTAAGTGGCTTGCCCAAGGCCACACAGCTAGGTAATTATTAAGTGTCTGAGGCTGGATTTGAACTCAGGTACTCCTGACTCCAGGGCTGTGCTCTCTCCACTGTGCCATTTAGTTGCCCTCCAATTGATTTTTAAACTCCTTCCTTACTTCTTCAAGGAAATCTTTCTGTGCTGGAGACCAGATCATATTTTCCTCAGAGGTTCTATGTCTTTCTGAGTTAGTGTCTTTTCCTTCCAAGAATTTTTCTATGAACCCTCCTTGGCACTGGTCTTTCTTCATTATCCTAAGACATTGTGTTGGTGAGGGGCTGGTTCACAGAGGTTTTACTCACTGAGTGTAATATCTCCAGTTGGCCAGTAGGGGATCCTAGATGTTTTTCTCACTGAGTGTAATATCTCCAGCAGGTGGGTAGGGGATGCTGGTTGCTTTCTCTGGCCTGTGACCTTGATTGAGGCCCTCTCCCTTGGCCTGGAGGGAGTGGTTGAACCTGTTGAATACTTTTATCTTTGAACAATGGTGGGCTATCCCCTGGGGTGAGGTAATCACTCTCCCTATTTACAGCTGAATTGGTTCTGCTGATCATACCTTAGCCTGGGGTGAAGGTGGGCTATAATTGTGTTTGTTCTGGAAAGAGGCTTCAGCTGAAATTAAAGTATGGACTCTAAATTCCTCCTGACCAGAGGAGCCCAGGGATCTATGTCTGCAGCTCTCCCTCCAGCCCTGTCCACAAGCTCCAGATGGTCAGCACCACAACCAATGCTGCTGCTCTCTAGTTGACCCATGCTACCATGGCCACCAGGCTTTAGCCCCACTGCTGACCAATCCAGTCCTTTTCTCAGGCCCTCAGGCTCCTGGCCTCCAGCCCCACCCTCTAATCAGGCTAATCCTAGGCTAATCCAGGCTCCCAGGCTCTCACTGGTGCTTGTTCCTGGCAGAGTCTGCCCTCTGAGTCTAGACTCACTCACAATCTTGGAAGACAAATCTTGAGGTAGATGTTCTTCTCCTGGGTTTTCTTTCTGGGTTTTGTAGATAAGATTTCTGTTAAGAGGTTTGTTTCATATTATATATGATGGAAGATCAGGAGACTAGCACTGTGCCTGTTTTATCTCCACCATCTTGGTACAAAAGTCTCTTCCTCCATCTTTAAAGATAAGAAAACTGACAAATAAGGTTAAGTAACTTACCCAAGTTCTCACAGCTAGTCAATGTCTGGGACCAGATTTGATCTCAGGAAGATGAATCTTTCTCCATCTCCAGACCTGGACTCCAGACCTGGCACTTTATCCACTGTACCACCATTGGAGCTGTCTAAAAACATTATGAACTATCTTGAAGTGAAATATGATTCCTTCATGGAAGGTCTTCAGGCAAAGGTTTATCAACTACCAGTCAGTTATATTATAGTAGATGTTTGGTCTAGATCAGTGGTTTTCAAACAAAATTTACTGAATAAAAATTACTTAAAAATTACTGATGACCCCCTCCCTATCCAAGAGCAATTATTATCTTAGTGTTTTCAGAAAATAAGTTTGCACTTCACAGACTCCTGAAAGAATCTTGGGGAGCTCCCAGGGACCTATGAATTGTACTTTGAGAATTTTTGTACTAATGACCCCTACCAGTTTTCAAATCTGGGAATACCATGACCCATTTATCTTCCAAGAAGGTTGGAGACAGAAAGGCAAATGGATAGGGGGAAATACCTTAATGCTGAAATATTAAATATAACCTAGAAAACCTACATATGATATATATATATATATATATATATATATATTTGCAGAAAAAAGTCTATCAAGTTCCAGCAAAAGCTCATGCTAAAAATTCTAAGAATAGATATTTAGCAAAGTTCTTCTCAACACAATATAAAATATTTAATCTAAAAACAAACATAATGATAGAAAAATCATTAAAAATATCCCCACTCAAAACAGAAATAAAGTATAGATATCTATCTTTACTATTTTAATTTACCATAATATTGGCATTTATATTAATGGTATTAAAACAGAAAAAGATATCAAAGGGATTAACTTTGGAAACAAAGGGGTCAAATATTATCTTTAGAAGACTATAGACTGTCCTGAGAATTTTTTTTAAGGTTGGGTTGGACTAGGTCATTGATTCTCAATTTTTATTTATTCTATGAATTTCTTTAAACAACAAAAATGTGTTGCAGACTCCCAGGGTAATTTAATAAACTACTCATAATATTTTGCAATTATTTTCTGCTTAAGGAGCCATTATATACTTTTTTAGCATGTATCTCAAAGGGTTCACAAACCATTAAATGGAAACCTTTGGATCAAATAGATACTATGGTATTTTCTAAATCCAAAATTTTGTGAGAGGGTAGGATTTTAGCATTCCAATATTAAACATTAGAAGTTTTTAATAGATCCCAGTCATTCTGGCCCAAGTGCAGCTAAGGTGGCATAGTGGATCGGGGGCCAACCTTGGAATCAGGAGGACCAGAGTTCAAATATGGCTTCTAACACTTACTAATCACTTAACCCTATTTGTCTTAGTTTCCTTATCTGTAAAATGAACTAGAGAAGGAAGTGGCAAGCTACTCCAATATCTTTGCCAAGAAAATTCTAAATGGTGTTATGGAGATTCAAACATGAATAACAAGACTCAAAAACAAACTGACCCAAGTAGTGTGAAACTTGTAACTTTGCCAGCAAAATGTCTGGAGTAATCCTTCTAACATTTACCTTGGAATATAAGGTTTCCTTCTAAAAGCTGGGACTACTTTCAGGAGTTGGGGAGTAGAACCAGAAGTGAGGAGAGTACCTCTGTCTTCATCTAACTGTGTTGAAAATGACCTAAGATTGGGAGAAGAGGAAGGGATAGCAAAATGGTGGAACAGATGGGAGAAAAGCTGCTAAAAGAAAAGTGTGGCAAACAACCAGAGGGAAGAGGCAGGCATCAAAGAATAATGCAAAAAGCAGAGTGCTGACTTTGAAGATTGAATTTCAAATCCTTTCTTCTAGACCCACCTAAGGTATCACTCTAACAGATATTGTAAAAGACCCTAAGGGGAAAGTGATTCATGAATGAGAAAGGGGATCTGGACTTCTTTTGGAATTCCATTCTTTATCTTTTACTGTGCAAATGAATCTTCTCTGTTATGAGACCTTTTGACTGAATGTTTATAAAGAGAACTAATGACTCTTTGGGAGTGTCAGATCCTGAAGTTCACAGGTTTTACTCCAGTGAAGACTATGAGTCAGATGATGTCCCCTAGGTGTCAAGAAAAAGATTATTTTATTTTTTATATTTGTGCATTTGATGCCTAGCATATAATAGGTGTTGTGTTGAAAAGATATTCTTTGGTTGATTTAGGGACTTACTTGACTTTGGGACACTTGATAGAATGTTTTGTTATTGCAACTTTCTAATTGATTCCTTAGGCTACTACTTGATTAACATTTATTAGGTATCTATTGTGTATAGTACATCATGCTGGACAGTGGGGATAGATAGAGAAACAATATGTAATTCTTTCCCTCCTATCCTAGAGATAGATTTGGAAAAATAAGAACATTATACAGTTGATTCTGAAATTTTTAAAGAAAGAACCCAGGAGATTCTAGGAGGTGTAGAGAATGCTTGTATTTTTTTTGGGGGGGGGGAGGGAGAGAGAGAGAGAGAGAAAAACACATTAATTTGGGACCATAAAAAACCCCCAAAATTTTAGTGTGTGAAAATACTAGGAATTGTATTCAATATTGTTATCTTTCAGGTTAATAAAGAAAGGGAGAGAGAGAGAGATAGGGCAATTGTCAGTTGGTGGAACAATCAGATCATTTATTAATTAAGTTTACAGTCTTATAAAGATGCAACTCCTGGAAACCCAAAACTATTACAAAAATAACATCAAAGATCACTGATCACAGATCACCATATCAGATATAAAAATAATGAAAGAAGTTGGAATATTGTGAGAATTATCAAAATGTGACATAGAGGAATGATGTGAGGACATGCTGTTGGAAAAATGGACTTGCTAGATATAATTTTACAATTTGTTAAAGAAAAGAAGCAATATCTGCAAAGTTCAGTCAAGCAAAGCACAATAAAATAAAATATGTCTGTATGGTCTTCTCTGTTACAGTGTAAACTCTTTGATAGCAGAGTCTGCTTTGCTTTCTCTGAAATCCTAACAGTGCTGGGCATATAATAGATGCTTAATAAATGTTTGTGGATTGACTGAGGTTTTGAGCCTATGTGACTAGTAGAATGATGGTACTATCAATAGAAACAGGAACTTTCTCTGTATTCCTTGATCACACTGGAGGAAGGAGCTGCCCTAAATCATGCTTAGTGGCAGAAGAAGATAATCTTGAATTTAAACATGGCTGTGAATAATCTGAAACAAAACTCAGAGCTGCTATTTGCTAAATAAATAACAACAGCAAAAACCAATACCATAAAAAGTCTTCCAAACAAAAGCCAAAAATGACAAGTTCCAGGCAGCAGGCAAGAATGATAGAAGAGAAAATGGGTGCTGCATAAACTATTCCTAGCAGGTGGGCTATTTTTCCCTGTCTCTAAGTGCTGCTTTTTGCTACCAGGGTACACACATACCCCAGGTTCTCAGTAGCCAGGTTTTATTCATGGAATACCTCCCTCAAACCTGGGGATAGAGTGAGTAACATTTATATGCTGTGAAATAGATCGCATCCCCAGGTTGTCTGTCAGTCACTAAAGCCCTATTCAGATTCAGTTTCTGTTTTGAATTTAAAGTTCTGTCTGTCTTGCTGAACCTGGGGCCACTGGAAATGAAGCCAGAGGAACACATGATCAAAAAGTGGAATACATAGGAGAAAAGAGGAGTGAGTCATCTCATCTGTCTTCCAAACCTGGCCTACCTGACATCTCTTCTGTAGGCAAAAGATGGGAAGAATGAATGATTCAATTTCTCAAGGCTTTGGAGTTCTCCACTGAAAATATGAGCTGGAGTATCAATTTATATGTAGCTTCAGAAAGTCAAAAGAAGAAAGAGAAAACTGAAACTGTGTTCCTTCTTTGAGGTAATAGGAGCAATGGTACTCTGCCTCAGGAAGAATTTAGACAATGAGGAGAAAAATATTTTTAATCTATTTATTTCTGGATTCAATTTGCTTTTTAAGGGATGCCTAATAAGTTTTGAGTTTCAGAAATTTTATTTATACAAACTTTTTCAAATGCTGTTAAATATTTTATTCCTCTTCTCACTTTACTTAGTGAAGAATGTCTCTAGTATAGCTAAAAAAAAGGGGGAGAAAAGAAAACTGCTTTTAGTTTACAGGTCTACTTAAACTGATTATGTACAAGTGGGCCCCCATGCCGGAAATACCCCACTTCTTCAGCTCCATCTTGAAGAATCTTTAGGTTTTTTTTTTTTTGCAAGGCAAATGGGGTTAAGTGGCTTGCCCAAGGCCACACGGCTAGGTAATTATTAAGTGTCTGAGACCGGATTTGAATCCAGGTACTCCTGACTCCAGGGCCTATGCTTTATCCACTGTGCCACCTAGCTGCCCCATAGTTTTTCTTAAAGTACAATGTGACTACCACCTGCCGCATGAAAATTTTCCTGATTCCTCTAGTTATTAGCTTGTTCTTTCTTGAAGTTACATACAAAATACATTTGTTGTCATTTGTTTTTCAATTATGTGTGAATCTGGTGTTTCTTGGCAAAGGTACTAGGGTGATTTGCCATTTCCTTTTCCAGTTCATTTTACAGAGGAGGAAACCAAGGCAAATAGGATTAAGTGACTTGCCCAGGGTCACAGATCCTGTGCCCAGGGTCACAAAAGTATTATCTGAGGCCATATTTTAATTCAGGAAGATGAGTCTTCCTGACTTCAGGCCTGTGCTCTATTTACGGTCCTACTTAGATGCAAAGTACAAAGTACATACATTATATTTATTCATTTGGGGACATTTGCATTTCCATTCACATTATGGAATGTATATTCCTTAATATCAATGACAATTCCATACTGGTTTTGTATTTTTAGCACATGACTTTATATGTCAATAATAGCTTAGAAAACATTGAAATAAGTGTTTCTTCAGCCTATGGCAGATTCTCTCAAGATGATGATAGAACAGATATCAGAATTTTCATCTTAACTTTCACAGGATCCTTTTATTATTAGTTTGTTTTTCTTTTCCTCCAAGGGAAAAAAAAACCAGGTTGAACAGTTAGTCCCTGTTTTAATGTTCCAGTGGATTTTTTGTAGGCAAAAACTGAAAAAAAAACCACCAAAAAGATTGCATTCATGCTTCTTTCTACTCCTTTTCTAGATAATTCTCAGAGCCTCAGCTACTCATAGGGTCACTCACATGATAGAAATCATCTTAAGTCCAAATCTTTGCATCTTTGTGATTGTGAACACCTAAATTGCTTTCTTGGAAATTCTTCCAGACTCTTACCATTCAAACTCTCTGAAAAAGTCAAGACCATTAATACTGAGCTCGTTGTTTACTTGAGCCCAGTAGCACAGTGGATAGAGTGCAGACTTGAAGTTAGAAAGACCAAGTTCAAATTTCAGCCTCAGACACTGAATAGCCTTGTGATTCTGGGCAAGTCATTTGGTCTGTTTCATTTTCTTCAACAACACCTACCTTACAGGATTATTCTGAAATCAAAGAAAACATTCAGAATTAATTAATTTTTTTTCCTCCTTCTACAGATACAAAGTCCTCTTCATCCTCACCTACTATTTCTTCTTCTGGTCTTGTTTCTTTTTCATTTATGGGGGGGGGCAGCGTTGTGAGGTAGTGGAGTTAAGTGACTTGCCCTAGGTTACACAGCTAGATCATTTTTTTTCCCCAAGGATCTGAGGCTGGATTATGAACTCAGGTCCTCCTGACTCCAGGCTGTTGCTCTGTCCACTGTGTCACCTAACTACCTCATGGTCCTGTTTCTGAGAAAGAGGTGATCCTTTTCCTTGCTAAGGCTGTTACCTCTACTGACTGCCTCCTGATTCCTTTACTTCTCTTGCTCTATCTCATCCGCCTCTTCTTATTTGCTGACTTCTTCTCATTGTCTATACACATGATCAAGTCCACCCTACTTAAAAAAACAAGCAAACCTTCATCTGATCAATGAGATTCTCTTAAAGCAATTGCTCTATACTTATTGTCCCTTTCACCTCTAATATCCCAGAAAGAGTATTCTGAATTTATTTGGTCGACTCACTGACGGTGCATTCCTCAATCCATTGCAATCTGTCTTCTTTTCCTATTACTCTCTTGAAACTAAGTTTAGCAAATATCTTTAAACTGTTAACTCCAATGGCCTTCTCCTAGGAACTCATCTTTTTAAATTTACCTTCAGCATTTTTGTAGTTTTGACTTGCTTTTCTTGGATGCTATTCTTCACTTTGGAAAATACAATACCACTCTTTCCTTGTTCACCTCCTATTTGTCTGATCCCTTGTTTTCCAACAGCTAGGTGGCATTGGCCTTGAAGTCAGGAAGACAGGAATTCAAATGTGGCCTTAGACATTTGTGACGGTAGTGTGACCTTGGGCAAGTCACTTAACTCTGATTGCCTTGCTTCCAGGGCCATCTCCATCTTGATTCATATCTAGCCAGTGGACCCAGATGATTCTGGAGGAAAAAGTGAGACTGGTGACTTAGCACAGAAGACCCTCACCAAAAAATCCAATTCATGTGCTTGTCATGGTATCACTTTCCTGATGTCATGATCTTCTTCAAGAATGAGAGACAAACAAACATCATCATCATTATCATTTGTCTCTTCCTGAGTGAAGCTGTCTCTCGAGCCTCTGTCCTTAGTACTCTTCTTGATTCTCTATATGCTCTCCCATTTTGTGGTCTTATTTGTAGCCATGAGTTCTTATCATCTTTATGCAGATGATTTTCAATCTATCTAGCTCTTATATCTCTCCTGAAGTTTAATTCTGTAACTCCAAATGTCTGCTAAATTCACCTGAATGTTTTATTGACACCTCAAGACTAAGCATCCATAACTGAACCCAGTTTGGTTTTCTCTTCTGCCTTAAACTCACACTTCTAAATTTCCCTTTTTTGTTGAGAGTAGCACTGTCTTTCTAGTAAGCTAGGCTTAAAATCTCAGGATCATCTTTGACTTATCTCTCTCCTCTACACCCTTCCCCAATCCCCTGCCACAAACTATTTGTTATCAAGTATAATAACCCATCATCTCCATTTTCTCTCCACTTACATTGCCACCAATCCAGTTTAGGGAGAAAGAGAGGAGATAAAAAATCTGGAAGTGAGAGGGAGCAGGGAAAGGAAAGAGAGAAGAAGGGAAAGAGATGAGAGAGCCAAAGGAGGGAGACAGATGGGAGATGGTGAGAGAGAATAATAAAGGATAGAAGAGGAATGTGAAAAAGGAAGAGAAAGGAAGTTAAGGAAGGGAGGGATGGAGGAAAGAAAGAAGGAAAGGAAGGATGAAGGAAGGAGTAAGGGGCAAGAAGTTAGAGAAGGGAAGAAAGGAACAAAGAATGAAGGAAAGAAAGAAAGGAAAAGAAATACAGAGGAGCATGTAGAGGAGATTAGGAGTATTAAAACAGAAAGGCATCAAGTGATTGGTCATGTTTACATAGTTATATATCACTTACTGAAGGCAAAGGTCAATGACTTGGGAATAGAGGAATGGGGAAAAAATTAGAATATTCCTAATTGGTTTGGAAGAAAGTAGATCATTAGAATATGATTTTAATGGTTTGGATGGGTTGTGTTTCTAATTTTTAATTCTATAACTTTAAAGACCTGTTCCCCTGTATTATAGTCATATACACCCTGAAAACAGGATTAGACTATTGGGCAGCATGTTTGCATCAAAGTCCCAGATGAGCTTCCAATTCTGCAGTGTCTCTCAACTAGCAATGTGATGAGCAGGATTTCTTAAATTCACTCTCTGGTGTGGACAAAGAAGTTCTTTTTAATAGCAGGTTAGGAGGCCTGTCCACTTCTTAAGAAGGTAATGAATCACAGAAGCCTGAAACATTAAACAGACCTGTAATGAGCTGACCTTGGCTTAGATCACATGAGCCATATTTGAAGCACCTGCAGTGTCTGATTAGCTTGACACAAACTTGAAAAAGGACCAAAGTTCTTTTTGTGGCATTACTAGTTCTCTTTTCAGGAAAAAAGTGTCACTCTCTATAATAATTAATTCTGGATAACATACTTATCTTAATGTAGCTCAAATTTACATTATTTTGGGGTTAGTCATAATATGTTCTTGATTCATATTGAGCTCACAGTTCATTAGATTTTTTTGGGGGGGACAAACCACTGTCTAGCCATAACATTTCCCTGCTGTACTTGAAAAGTAGATTTTTTGAACTCAAATTTAAGATTTTCCCTATTATTTGTCCTTATTTTATTTATTTTTCCTTTAGTCTTACTTTATTTTTAAAATTAATTTATCCTTATTTAATTTCATATTATTATCTGTAAACCAGTATTTTAGATTTACAAACTTTTTTTTGATTCTGACAGTTATCCCATCTCTCTTAGTTTTGTATCATCTACCATTTTAGTAAGCATTCTATCTCTCACTTTAATCTAAGATAAAAATTTTCAGCAGCAGCGTAGATTCCTTGGGCATCCTACTAGTGATGTCCTTTTAAGCTAACACTGAACCATTAATGTTCACACTTTGGGAATAGTCAGTTAACCAAGTCAAACTATTTAACTATCTTATTATTATTTAGTCTGTACCTCCTTTTTCTCTCCATAGGAATAGTTGAGACACTTTGTAGAATGCTTTACAAAATCTAGGCAAATAATATTGATAGCAATCTCTTGATTAACCAGTCTAGTGACCTCATCATAAAAAAAGGAAATTAGTTTAATCTCACATGACCTGTTTTTGCTGTAACCCATTAACACTTTTTGATCATTGCTTTCTTTTTAAAAAGAGATTTATTGATTTACTTAAAAATTTTGCAACAATCACAGGATCATAGATTTAGAACTTGAAGAAACTTTAAAAATCATCCAGTTAAATGCTCTCATTTTATATAGGGAGACATATCTGAGGTCATGAGGTTGTGAATGGCACAGCTATAATTGTATCCTAGGTCTTCTGACTCTTTATCCATTCCCTTCTCCAACCCCTTATTATGCCATGCTAAAGTCAAACTTCTTTAGTTTACAGTTTATCCATCACTCTGTCCTTATTTTTCTTTTGGGAAATCAGGATAATATTTTTCCTTCTCTGTTTTTAAATTGCTTTCTTCTTTCTTTAGGATCTTTCAAAGATCATTTACACTTACAGAAATCATATCTGGCAGTGTTTTCAGTAGACTAAATATAGTTCTTCAAGATTTGGTGATTACAATTCGAGTCCCCTCTTATGATCTCTTTACCTGGTTCTTAACTCTCTATAAGCAATTTTTATTCAGTCCTTTCTAATACAAAGATCATTCTCCTTGTTTTTGGCTGTTGTTCAGCCATTTCTGACTCTTTGTGACACCATTTGGTGTTTTTTGGCAAAGAAAACAGTTGTTTGCCATTTTCTTCTCCAACTCATTTTACAGATGAGAAAAAAAGACAAACAGGATTAAATGACTTTCCCAGGGTCACATACCTAATAAGCCCAGTGTTCTATCCATTGTGCCACCTAGATGCTTGGGTACTCTCTTACTCTTTACTTACCCTAGATATTAACTGTCTATTAGCAATTTTTGTTCAGCATCTTCTAATACAAAGATCATTCTCCTTATTAGGGACTGTCTTTCAGTGAGTGTCCCCTCTGTCACCACTTCCATGATCAATACTTCTATAACTGTGCCATAATGATGATTTTGATAGTTGTTACTACAAATCAGAACTACACTCTCCATGATCATGATCATGACTATTAGCACTATTCTCACCATGACCATCACCACAGTCACTACAATCATTATTATCATCAAGATTACTGTTATCTAATGGTATTGGAACCTGCTGCACAAATTTATATAAAGACATCAGATCAGATTCAGTCTTTTTCTGTAAATTCCAATGTATTTTACTACTTTTTAGGTCTAAAGGGAAATGTAGCAGTGAACTTACGGCCATCAATGGAAACCAACTATTCCAAATTTTAGAGCAAAAAAGATTGATTCCCAACTCAGAAGTTATGTAAGTCACTAAAGACTTGTAGAAGGGCAAACTCTAAGTTAAGTTTGGAAAAAAGATGGTCATGCATCTGTCTTAGCATCATAGAGTAGATTAAGATTTTCTCATTTTAGTTTGTTGGTGCTGGTACTTATCAGGTTAATGAGCTATAGGAGTATCCTAGCCTTTTTCAGAGAAGTGATCCAGTAGGGATAATAAAGAGGAGGATTTTATAACCAAGAGCAAATACCCACTCTCACCTTCCTCATGATCAAATATATTAACACAAAGGAGAAGTCTGCTGCATGTGGAATGAGGGGTAGCTAAGTTATGCATATGACTTGCCTCTTTATCAGTTTTCTAGATTGTCTCAACTCTGTCTTGTACCCTTTCTGCTGAAGGCAGAGGAACTGAGAGCCATCCATTGGAGAATAATTAGCTCAAGTTTAAGGCAGAAAACAGTTGCCCCCTTGTGTTTTCTATAGTGCCTATGACGGCACTTGGGTTGCTAAATGAGCTATTGCTGATCAAGTTAAATGCTGACCTGGTGAGGCTATTGTGAGACAAGTATTATTTCAGGCTTTTGATGTTAATAGCTAGCATTTATATAATGCTTTATAGTTTGCAAAGTGCTCTACAGATATCTTATCCTATTTGATCTTTACAAGATAAGGTGAAAAAAAGTGAAATTTTTAAATTTGAGAGGTAAGGTGCTAATGTTGTTTTTGCTGTGTGTCCTTTATTCTTGAAGAGGATCAATGACATCAGGAAGCTGAATAGGATTTAAGTTGGCAGAGCTGCACAGAGTCTTTACCCTCACTCACTCTCTTCTCCAGAGTCTTCAGAATCCATAGGCCAAGATAACTAGTGATGGTCCCTGTTAATATTATACCCATTTTGAAATGAAGAAACCAAAGGGAGGACTTTCCTAGTTTTACATAAGTGTCCAAGGCAAATGTGAATTCAGATCTTCCTGAGACCAAGACTATCAATCTATCCAGTATTCCATGCCCTCCTCATTTCTTGGTATTGATGTTGGTACTGCTGCTGTATTGTATGAACCACCTTATTCTCTCTGAAGCTATACAGTTTCCCCTATTAGCATGTGAAATTATTGAGAGCTGGGAATACTCTGCTTTTCTATCTGCAGATCTAAACACAGAACTTGGTTAATATTTCTTTTCATTCATTCCTTCATCTTCAAAGGTTTACAAGTAAATAGCAGGAATGAGTCTCATATGACTTTTTATCCTGAAAGCATATTAAACATATCCTGAAAACAAATTAAAACAAACATTTTATCTGTTATAACATTATTTATACTTTAATTAAGATCTTATAGAAAAATGGTATGAAATAGTGGGGAAAGACACAAAATATAGGTTCATAGAATCTTGCATAGCTCTCTCTGAAAGACCTCCAAGGTCATCTAGTGTAACTTTCTCATTTTATAGATGAGGCCCAATAAGCTGAAGAGACTTGCTCAAGATTACGCAAATGGCCAATGAGAAGTCAAGTGTCTGGGACAGTTACTTCAGTTTTTGACCTGATCTCAACTTTCTCATCTATAAAAGGGGGGAAAAGATTTTCTGAATTCTAATACAGTTGTCTTCTGCTATTATCTCACCTTTTAATTGAAATCTCTCCTGAAAGGAAGAAGCACAAGTATGTAAAACAATTCTTTGGCCATGTTTGATAGTGTAGGTTTCATTTTGCACCTTAATCCACCTTCCCTCTACTGAGAGATAGGAGGACCTCTTCATACTTTGCCCTGTGAATTCATGAACTCGGAATAGATCAGAGCTTGGAAATTTCTTATTCCTATTTTCCTTTGTGTTGCTGTAATTATTGTGCAAATTGTTCTCTTGGTTCTGTTTACTTTGCTCTGTATCATTTCCTACAAGTCTGGCTTATTTCACATAGATAGGACTTTGAGCAAATATTATTTGTGTGGCTCATGTAGGGCTATTTGTGCCAGCAAATCCCTATTAGTCTTACTACCCTTGCAACTATGGGGATTCAGTTACAGAACCTTCAGTCTTAATTTTTTTTCCTTTGGTTTCTGCACAGACAGGACTTGGGGAAGAGAGCCAGGTCTTATCTTTAGCTGCTTTTGTCCTTAGCTATAAAGCATAACAAGTTGTAAGTGCAGAGTGGGAATGTGAAGGATGAGAATAGAAGAAGGAACTCTTTGAAAACTAATGGAAAGTGATAAAAATAAGTTCCTCAGAGGAATCAGTCTGCCTTTGGATCCAGCAGGTACTTTGATTCCCATGGCGCTAGCCACCCCTGGAAGATGCACACAGTGATGGAAGCCTGGGCCAGCCCATCCCGAAGATGACAGCTCTAATAAGTGCTGCTCCATCCAATTACCAATGACTTTACAGATTTCAGTGGTAAGGATGCCATTCACCCTGACACCCTGACCCTCTACATATCAGTGTCTCTGATTCTGGCAGAGGCCTCAATTAGCTATTGAAAAGATGGTTAGAATGGTGGATTTTTTTCCCCTGATATGACCTGGGGGTTAAAAAACCTGTGATATAACTGACAAATATGATTCAAGTGACCCCTCAGAAATGATGTCTCTGTCAATAAACCTTTGAGAATTGCATTGAGCAGACATACCTTTAAAAAGGAGGTTTTCAGACCTCTCTTTCACTGACCACACTATTGTATGTGTCTAGCCACAGAGAAATGTTATCTTAATAAAAATGATAAAATAGGTCTCTGTGAAATAGATCCATTGTTCTTGAGATTTTGGGAATTAGGTCACTGGAGAAGGAGAATCAGTTCCTTTCTTGAGTAACAGACTGAATATGGAAGAGAAGTCAGAGTTTTGGAGTCCCTGTCTCAGATTTTCTTTTTAATTAGTTCACTCCCAGAAATATGGTATAAAGGAAAAAATACTCACTGCACTCTACTTCTGTTGGTTTACTTGGTTTCATCTCCTTGGAAGAACATGTCCTGACACTAGGTATTCGCTAACCTGTTCCCCTTCTCCCCTGCTTTCCTGCCTGTACTGTATTTCCTGTATTGTATCCCTTTTTAAACTGTAAACTCCTTGAAGGTAGGGACTGTCTTTTTATTAATTATAACCCCAATACTTTGCACAGTGCCTAGCTCCAAATAAGTGTTTAAATTTTTATTGCATTGGATTATTGGTTTGGAGTAGCAAGAAAACTAGATTTGAAGCTAAAGGACCTGTGTTTAAATATGAACTTTGCTAGTTACTACTTATGTGACCTTGAACAAGTCACTTAAATTCTTTGAGGTTCACCTTTTTTAATCTGAAAAAGTAAAGGAGTTGGATTTGATGACCTGAGGTCCCATCCAAGATCTGGGGCTCAGAAAACTGGCCAGTCACCTGTTTTTATATGACCAGTGAGCTAAGACTTGTTGTTACATTAAAAAAATTCCTTTATTGTATTTAAAAATTTAACAACCATTCTTAGCTAGTGGCCATACAAAGATTAAATGGAATGACTATCTCTTGACTTTCAGCAGATTGATTTGACTATTGGTACTTTTTTTTTTTGCCAAATTTGGGAATATGATCCAATGAACTCTGGTTTCAGGGCCATAACTTAGCATTTTTGTAACTAGGGCAAATACCACAAACCTCACCATGGCAAGTTATCAGGAAGCATGCCTTTGATTGGGATGAAAAAGATGAAAAAAGGTATTACTTTTAATGAATAAGATTGAACTCTGGGTTCTAGATCCAGAGTACTGACCTGGAGATTACATACCTCACAGGAGTTTGTGGATGGATTTCAGGGGGTGTATGAAATTGAATGGAGACAAATTACATCTTTATTTTCATTAAATGATAAATGAAATTTAGCATTTACTTCCATTATTTTAAAATATTATTATTCTGAGAATGGGTCCATAGGTTTTACCAGACTTCCAAATAAGTGTTTAATACAAAAAAAAAGGGTTAAGAATTCTTCCTCTAAACTCTGGTTTCTATGCTTCCAAAAGATCACAAATACTTCCAGCACCCTTTAAATTTGGTAACATCTAAACTCAATGTGTAAGGGCAAAATCTCAGTTGTCTTGTGAGTCTTCCTGATAGTGTAGTCTAGTGTCTCAAGTTAGGCCTTATGCCATCCATCCTCTACCCAGCTGGCGAAGAAATTTTCCTAAACCATAAGTTTAATCATGCCAACTTTTTTCACTCGATAAACTTCAGTGTTTCAATTATAAAGTAGTCTGACCTTTAAAGATGCTTTCCAACAGGCTTCTTCCAACCTTTCTGGTCTTCTTACAAATTACTCCCCATTTATATGTTCTACAATCCAATTATATTAATCTTCTTCTTGTTTCTTGTACATGTCAAGTGCTCCTTACAAAATGGAAACATGACTGAGACATTGTATGAGAGACCTCTGAGCCAGAACATTGCCATGTATGGAGAGACTGCTGAGAAAAAGACAAGTAGAACTTGGAATTCAACTTTGAAATGACTAAATGGAGCCCTGGAGTCCATCCCTAGCATATCTCTTGACTTTCAGGAATTTTACCTTAGAGACTTCCAAAAGTAATTTCTCAGATCATTCTTTCCATGGTTGAACTGATATTTTATCTTATGTCCCAGCTGAAGATCTTAAGTAATCTTTCTTCTGTTATAATATGCATCATTATTATTATTTCATTTTTGTTTGTGATTTCCTTGAATAAATGTATTTACTTGTTATCTGAGGCTGTTTATGTCAGGTGCATTAGGTGGGCAAGGAGCACTTAGCAGCCAAGAGTAAATGTCATTTATAGTAACTAGATAAAGTGACATTTTTCCTGATCCCAAGAGAATCATACCCAATACATTAGAAGTGTGGTAGATAGATGTAATTCTCATCCCAAACCTATTTTGGAGATAGGAGAATGAAATACTACTGTTCATTCTCGTGTTGTCCTGTCTCCTGCCTGTCTCCTGAAGAAAATGATTATTAAATAAAAAATTATTGGGGAGGTCCATAACCTCTCCCCAAAATTTACTCCATCTAGATCATCTTATCTAGGTGGACTTGTTGTCCCATCCAAATGACTTACAAAGAGATTTTAGTCAGTGAAATCTGGGTCCATTGTGTTCTACTCAGACTTGGATGGGGGTAAGATCCTTTGTCTAGATTGTTTGAGGCTGGGGTGGTCTGGAAATGAGAGTGATCAGAGTCAAGTCCCATACTCCCAAATTAGAATGGGTTTCCCTCTCATTATAATATTTATTCTCATTAATTGTTAACTAATCTGAATTAATTGCCTTCTTTAAGAACAATTGCTCTTCCAAGGGTATAAAAGTGTTGAGTGAATTCCATGAGGTGGTCTTTGGCATTCTGAGAGTGTCACTGATCCCTTTCACTAATTATCTACTTGCATGATTAATAAAATGGTTAATTACTCAGAAACCATGTCTCTCAAACTTTTTATACATTACTCCTTTCCCAGGTTAGTCTACTGGCATTGCAGACATTCCCTACAAGGGTGGAGATCACAATCTCTCATTGTATATGGAATGGAACTTTTTAGATCCTATATCCAGGCCTCAAATGGTATAGTCATTTTTTCATTAGACAAATCATGCATTGTTATATTACATATGGAATAGACCCTGGCTATTATATATATATATATATGGTCTCTCTGAAAGAATGTAAGATCTTTTTTTTTAGAAATGGATTTATCTCTTTGGGGGTTTTGGCTTAGTAATGGTATTATTGATTCAAAGGATATGCACAGTTTGGTAATTTGGGAGGTCTTAATTCCAAATTGTAGATCAATAGTTAACCTTGTTTGTGTCATGGTCTCCTTTGGTCATTCTTCATATGATTGTATCTATTCCCCCCCCCCCCCCCATCTTTCTTCCTCCCCCCACCCCCCACAGAAGGCAGTCTGTTAGTCTTTACATTGTTTCATTGTTTCCATGGTGTATATATATATACATATATATATATATATATATATATATATATATATATATATATTGATCTAAGTTGTATGTGATGAGAGGGAAATCATATCCTTAAGGAAGAAACATTAAGTATAAGAGATAGCAAGATTACATGATAAGATAACAGGTTTTTTTTTTAAAATTAAAAGTAATAGTCTTTGGTCTTTGTTGAAACTCCACAATTCTTTCTCTGGATAATATGGTATTCTCCATCACAGATACCCCAGTATTGTGCCTGATTGTTGCACTGATGGAATGAGCAAGTCCATTAAGGCTGACCAACACCCTCATGTTGCTGTTAGGGTGAACAATGTTCTTCTGGTTCTGCTCATCTCACTCAGCATCAGTGCATGCAAATCCTTATTGGCTTCCCTGAATTCCCATTCCTCCTGGTTTCTAATAGAACAATAGTGTTCCATGACATACATATACCACAGTCTGTTAAGCTAAAGAATGTAAGATCTTTAGAGCAGATACAGTTTCATTTTTGCCTTTATATATCCAGAGCTTAGGCCAGTGCCTGGGACCTAGTATTATGTATGTGAAACTATTTCAGATAATATGTTGCTATGAAAATAAGAGGCATAATCATTATGATCATAATAAATACTGAAAGACAATATGGTTTAGTGAATTAAAGAAAAAATATTTCTTAAGTATAGATTATGTGCTAAGCATGATATTAAGTGCTAGGAACATGGAAAAGTGAGACGAGTTCCAGTTCTTCAGTTACTTGGGGAAACAACACATAGAAGGCAGTTCAAATGAAGGACAAATGATAAGGTCCAGAAGAGGGTTAGAGATCTTGCTTCCTAGTTTTGAATTAGGGAGGCCCAGATTCAATCCTGTCTTTAAAACAAGCTGATTTTGGAACTATGAACAATTCTCTAAGATTATCCATTGCAGAACAGCCTTTCATCCACATTGACAAAGAGCTACATCACTGTCCTCCTTGATCTGCCACCCCCTTTTATTAGTCTCTTGCTGCCTGAATTTCATAAAGAAGGTGCATCTAAGATCCCCAGAAAGTCTTAAGAATAGTTTAGCAATAGCATTCAAGTTTTAATGTTAGTATTTGTACAAACATAGATGATAAAGCTAAAATCAATTGAAAAGAAAATTCATTGCTTTACCCAATAGTTTTTCTGATCAATATACCTCATCTTTTAGACTAGACCATCTATTGAAAGACTTTTCCCTGTAGCGTGGGGAGCACTAAAATAAGTGCTCATTAGTGGATTCTAATAGCTCCTTCAAATGTCTAGGTTAAGGCCTAATTTTCCCTATTCTCTTTATATTGAAATTGTGTATTGAACTAATGACTCTATGAATAGGGTCATCTATCTATAGCTAGAAGCAGTGATGTGATGGAATGAGCTCTTTTGGACTTGAGATAGCTGATAAATTTTCAGTGTGAATGTTTATACTTCAGAAATTGACAACTACTACAGATTGGGGCTTGATTTGTTGACTGTCTAGACTTAAGAAAATGACAGAAAAAATGTAAGTGATATACATTAAAATATGTTGTGTTTACATGTTTTTTCCTTTGAAGAACTGGCTGTTACACATTTATCAGTATACCCCTGTCTAGAAGGTACCCAAGAGGCCATTTAGCCCAATCCCTTCATTTTAAAGATAAGTGAAAAAGTTAAGAAAGAATCAATGACAAGAGTTAAATCCAAGACCTCTGACTACAGCCAATTTCATTTTCCATTATTTTGCCCAGGATTTTGATAGAAAAATATGGCATACTATTTGAGACCATGTGGAATAACAGGGTACTTGGATTTGGAGTCAGAAGAGCTGACTTTGAATATATATGTGCGTGTGCCTGTCTGCCTCTGTGTTTGTGTGTGTGTGTGTGTGTGTGTGTTTGTATGTGTATGTTGTTCAGGTCTTGTCAGTCTTGTCTAACTTTATGACTCCATTTGGTCCATTTGGGGTTTTCTTTGCAAAGATATTGGAGGGGGTTTGCCATTTCCTTCTCCAGTTCATTTTACTGATGAGGAAACTGAGGTAAACAGGGTAAGTGATTTGCCCAGGGTCATAGAGCTAGTGTCTGAAGTGAGATTTGAACTCAGGTCTTTCTGTTCCTAGGCTCTGTGGTCTATCCACTCCTTTACCTATAGTAAGGAGAGGAAACTTTTGGCTTTATATTTCCTTATCTGTAAAATAAGAAGATTGGACCAGATGAAGTCTTAAAATTTATTTTAGCTTTAAATTGTAAAGTATGATCACTTCAGGTTATTTTTGTTTGTTCTTCAAGGTTATCAAACACTATTTTGAATCTCAAATCTTGTTATCTCTAGACATCATGAAGGTTTATTAAAACTCAGAAGACATCAGTTTTAAGTCAAATCTTCTCTGATCTACTCTCCATCTTTCTTATTATAGGAAAATTTTTGCAACACCTGTCTTTCAGAGATGTGAGTTCTTACATGTTCAACAATGTGTTTTTCCCAGTGGGAAAAATGCTTTCACTGATGTCAGTTGCAACATCTTCTCACTTTAATAGATTTTTAGGTAGTTGCTGTGTCCCCAAACAAACATTATATGGTGAATAACCTATTGGGATGGGTCTCTTTGAATTTAGTCAGACTTGGTGTAGATGATAAGTAGTCTGCTGCAAAATTGAATACTCAACTCCTTTACAGCCAAGTAGCCACTGTTAGATCTTGTACTTCTTTGATATTGCTTTGGAAAACTCAAGGTTACTTCCATATCATGGAGAGATTTTTGAGCAGAACTTTAATAGAAGGAGTTATTACACACATAGAATGCCAGCTGAGGCAGTTCCCTCATCAAGATATCCACTGTACTAATGTAAAATAAGGGCATTGACTTTGACAGCTTCTAAAGTATCCTCCAATTTTAAATAAATACTCCTATGAAATTTCTTGAACAATCACCATTTTTCCTTTTTTAGTGAACTGAAACTTTTTTTCAAATACTTGGTTTTTAACAACTTTCATTCTTCAGTTGAGAACTGTCTTTATCTTTTGACTACTTAACTATTTGCAAGTAGTTTTTATGCATATATATATTTGCATTACTTTTTTCATATCAAGGCTAGTGAACCTTTAATCTGAAAAATTTGCTTTGAAAATTTTGCTTCAATCATTTTCCTTCTGATTCTATTTTGTTCATGTTGACAATTTTCATTTTTTGGAAATTGGTTGTTTTGTCTATAATTATTATTTCCATCTCTGTTAGGTAAGAATTTTCCCACTTGAACACTTTCATCTTTTTCCCCTTGTAGTATTTTTATGACTGCATCTTTTAAAATATATGCCATTTATCCATCTGGAGTTTATTGTGATATATATGATAGGAGTTCTTGGTCTAAATCTAATTTCTACAAGACTAATTTCTACTTTTCTTAGCAGTTTTTGTAGAATACTGAGTTCTTACTCCTATAATTAATATCCTTCATTTTATTTAATACTAGGATATTATGTTCAATTAATTTTGATTCTTGTTTACTTAATCTGTTCCATTCACAAATTTTTCTCCTTTTAACTAGTACTTATTGCTTTTATTACTACTGCTTTATACTATAGTTTAAAATCTGGTATTGCTAGGTTTCATTCCTTCCTGTATTTTTTTAATGTTTCTCTTGAGATTCTTGACCTTTTGTTTCTCCAAATGAATTTTTTATTATTATGTCTAGACATATACAATAATCCCTTGGGAATATTGCCATGGCATTGCCATGGAGATGAGAGATGTACCAGGCCACATTTTCTTAGGAGTCTACTGATTAATAATGTTTTGGAACCAGAACTTCAGGGAAGGTTGTTTTGAAGATTATTACTGGAGAAAAAACCCAAAAGCAAAGGTTTTGGTAATGTAGAATTTGTGAATTCATAGTCAGAGAACATGTGGGTAATCACCTTTGTGGTAGAGGGTTCTAGCATAGAGTTCAAGTTGAAAAAGGATATCTGTATATAATGAAATACTTCAGATGCTCATGTGTATGGAAAGTAATATATTGGTTGCTTCAAACTCAGAACATTGCATAGAACATTTGTAAGATATCTATAAGCATTCAAATTAGTGTGGATTGGTGATCCACATAGGAAAAAGTCAAATAGATTAAGAATTTTTATTGCTTGTATTTCAACATTCATTTTAATGAATATCCTTGAGATACAGAAATTATCCAATTGTATTTATTTCTAGGACAGATAATATAAATGGACAATCAGTTAGGCCCAGAGTTGGGAAAAAAAAGGAGTAGTTTGAATAGCTTTCAGAAATTCACAACACTATTTTAGTGACTTCAAGATTCTAATGAAAGTAAATGACCATCTTTTCAATACTAATAGTTAATCAGAGCTGCTATATTAAAGCAAGAAATGGAACAATATTCTCCTTGAAGAACTGAAATGAGTATCACACAGAGGATAATAACAAGGCACATGAGGAAATGGACTGTAACATATAAGGAATGAGAGTAAAAGATGTCATTAAAGAATTGTATGATGGGAAGCTTCATAAGGTGGGATGATCAAATGGCAAAAGTAAGTGATGAGAGACAGAGAGAGAGAAGAAGAGAGAGGAGAAGAAAAAGAAGTAGTAATAGAAGAAAAATAAGTAGAAGAAGAATAAGAAAGAAGAGGAGGAAAAGGAGGAGGAAAGGAGGGAGAGAGAGAAGAGAAGAAGATTAAAATGAAAAAAGAAGGAGGAAAGGAGGAGAAGTAGAAGGAGGATGAAAAGGAGTAGGAAGAGGAGAAAGGGAGGGAGAGAGAAAAGGGGGGGGAGACAGGCTTCAAGGGGGTTATATGTTCTTTTGTAAACTTTGGAGAGAATGGGGACGAGAGTTGCACAGTATTGTTAGACATGGATAAGTTGTAAACTGAATAATTGAAAGGAACTCCCAGACTATGAGATCACAGATTCATTTGAAAGTTATCATTATGATTTATTATATTTAGAATTTTTCTTTATTCTTGGAATAAATCTTAACTTGTTCATGAGAGATGATATTTTGAATATATGGGCAATCTGCCTATTTTTTACTCAATAGTTTTGCTTCAAAATTCACCAAGGATATTAGATTATCACTTTTTTGGTCTGCTTTCTCTCTCCTCACTTTAGCTACCAGGACTACATTTGTTTCATAAAAAGAATTAGTAAGAAGAATTTCTCTATTTTCCTCAACAATTTATTAATATTGGAATTAATTTTTACTTGAATGTTTGATAGATTTCACTTTATTTTTGATTTTATTTATCATTTTTTGGTGTGATGGGTAGAGTTCTCTTTTGGTAAATCCAGATAGTTTAAATTTTTATAAATATTATTCTATTTTTAAAAAGTTAATGTTATTGGCATTTTATTAAGGAAAATGGCTTCTAATACTTTATTTCATCTATATCTGCTGTAATTTCTCTTTTTTCATTTTTGATATTAATGATTTGGTTTTTCTCCTTTTCTCCTTCAAATTTTTCCATATTATCAATAATTATTATCCAATATTGTCTATTTTACTAGTCTTTAAAAAACCACTCCTATATTTGTTTGTTTATTAATTTTCTTCCTATTTAATATTTTGTTTATATTATTTTCATAGCTTAAATTTTTAGAATTTATTTATCCAGGACTCTTTGATTTTGTTGCTCTTACAATTTTTGGTTGCATTCTACTCCAATTCCTTAACTCTATGTAAATCTTTATGTTTAACACATGTTCCTTGCTTTACTTTTTCTTTCTCTAATTTAAACTTCTCTTTATAATATATCTTTTATAAGATTATTGTTTTGCTTGGTATTATTCCTTCTACAATTCTACATTCTCCCTTAAACTTCCTTCTTCCTTTTCTTACATATTTCCCTACTGATTTAAATGTATTTCTACCCTGTACTGTCTCTGTCTCTCTGTGTCTGTCTGTTTGTCTATCTGTCTCTGTGTCTCTGTCTTTGTGTTTTTGTCTTTGTATCTCGGCTTCTCTATTTGTCTGTCTTTCTCTATATTTTCATTTGGTTTTGTGTGTGTGTGTGTGTGTGTGTGTGTGTGTGTGTGTGTGTGTGTGTGTGTATGTGTGTGTTTAGTTTTTGCAAGGCATTGGGGTTAAGTGGCTTGCCCAAGGCCACACAGCTAGGCAATTACTAAGTGTCTGAGGCCGGATTTTTTCTCTATATTTTCAACATTGCTTCTTCTGATTCAGATGAATGATTTTCATGAAATATCCACCACTCACACCTTTTAACTTCCATGATTTTATATTCTTCTTTTGCACAGAACTACTAGAATCTTTCTTTGTTTCCAATGTTTTCTTTGTTTGCAATGTTCTTTTTTTCCTATTAGGATTTAGATCCTTGATCAAATACAGTTATCTTTCTATGCTCTTCCACTGAGTCTTTTTGTATTTCAAAGATTTTGCTCAGCTCTGGTTTTCTCAAAAGGAATGGTTGAAAGATTTCTACTAAAAATACATTTCTTCTTCTCTCTCTCTCACTCTCTCTCTCTCTCTCTCTCTGTGTGTGTGTGTATATGTATATATACACACATATATATATATATATATATTAAAAGGATACTTGTTTTTTTTGCAGGATAAGTTTAATAGATTGTATTTCTTTTGGTATATCATGTAACTAACTTTCTTTCTTTATAATAGTTGCTTCTAAGTCATATGATACCAAAAGATATTACTTGATTCTCTATCTCTTTCTTCATAATTGTTAGAAGTATTTTTCTTCTACTTGAAAACTGGATTTTGGTAGGAAATTTTTGAGAATGTTCAATTTGAGGTTTTTTTCTAGAAGTGGTTTTAGTGGATTCTTTTTCATTTCACTTTGTTTTCTGGTTCTAATAGTTTTGGGCAGTTTTTTTTATGTGATGTCTTGAAATATGTGTTCAAGTTTTTTTTTTTCTGTTTGTTTGGTCAAAGGTTTTTTAGACTCCAATGATTCTTAATTTATCTCCTTGTCTTATTTTCCAGATCAGTTGTTTTTGATGGCAAATATATCATTTTATATAGTTTTCCAGGCTTTTGACTTTGTTCTAATATTTCTTTTTGCTTCATTGAATCATTGAGTTCTGTTAACTCAATTCTATTTTTCAGGGTGTCAACTATCTGAGTAGGGTTATCCACTTTTTGCTTGAAGCTGTTTATTCTTGTTCTCAGAGTCCTAATTTCATTTTTCAATTCATATTTCAGTTCTTGCTATATTTCTTTTGCTCATTTTTGGAGTTTTTGCTGCCTATTTTCTCTGTCTCTTTCTCCCCCACCCCTCTCTTAAAATGTTCTAGTTGTGGTTATTTCAGAGTTTTCTCCTTCCTCTGGAATTTTTGTCTTGAAATTCTTTTAAATCGTGGGTTCTTAATGTGGAATTTATGAGCCCCTGAGCAGTTTATGAATAAATTTAAATAGGGTCATGAACTTGAATAGGAAAAAGAAATTATATCTTTATTTTTACCAATCTTTAACTGAAATTTAGCATTTACTTCATTATGAATTAAGTCAACCATTTATTATCATGAATGTATATCATAATCTTTACCATACTGCCAAGAAGACCCATAGCACAAGTTTTAAAAATCCATTATGTTGCTCTATTTAATGATAGTTTTTGGTTGCTCATGTTTCTTGATTCAGTTTATTTGTTAAGATTGCAAAATCTTTATCAGGCTCTTCCACATCCTGCACTTTTTGGGGTGGGTTGTTAGACCTATATGCTTTCTTCAGCTGTAATTTCAGAGTAGGATATTGTAATAATGCTAGATCCTGCCTTGGCTATAGCCTGAAAGTTATTGTCCTGTAACTTCTGGTTTGCAGGTTGCCTGGGTCCAGAATATACCTTTTTCCACAGCCTTGGTTAGAATCCCAATTGTGGACTGGGGCAAGGAACTGACCATAGAGTTAGGACCAAGTTTTGACTATGCTTCCTCTGCATTACCTTGATTCAGATCATGGGCTCCTATGGGTTGCACATCCTTAGTCTCACAAAACTTGGGCATTTTCCTGTCAATCACGAACACAGATCAGTATGGCTTCAGGTTTCAGCACAAGTTTTAGCTTACTGAGAAATACCATTAAGGCAGCTAGTGAATGGAATGCTGTGCTTGGAGTCAGGAAGACATCTTCTTGAATTCAACTCTGGCTTCAGCCACTAGGTCTATGAGTCTATCAAGTCACAACCTTGTTTACCCCAGTTTCCTCATCTGTAAAATGAGCTGGAGAAGAAAAAGGAAAACCATTTCTATATCTTTGCTAAGAAAACTGAAATGGTGTCACAAAGAGTCAGATGCAACCTAAAAACTGAACAATTACAACACTTGAATTGGTGTTGACTTTAGACTGATATCTTGGGAAATCTCCAGAATCTAAATATACCAGCCTTGTTTGGGTTTCTTTTTTACCAGCTCCTTCTGCTAGGCCGCTGTCACCTTTAACAACATTTGCTTTAGATTCCATTTCCTTGTATTACACTTTAGGAGAAAGAGGAGTTCTAAGGGACTTCTTCATTTAGGAATTTCCTCTGTGACTCTTATTAATAGATGCTTCTTATGGACCAAGGTCATCCTAGAGGATGGGGTTCTTAACCTGAGAACCATGAACTTGTTTTAAAAAAAATATTTTGAAAACTGTATTTCAACATAATTGGATTCCTTTTAATTCTATATAAAAACAAACTTCATGCATTTAAAAACATTATTTTGAGGTGGGGTCCATGGGTTTCATCATAAACCCAAAGGGGTTTAAAGAATAAATAGGTTAAGAATTCATGTCCTAGACTTTTCTACATTCCCATGGATTTTCTCCATTGTATTTTAATAAACTACTTACACATTTCTTCTTCTACAGTCCTAATATAGTACCTAACTGTATCATGAAAATGACCCTAAGTTGTCAAAGCCTTGTCAAGCCTGACCTTGGAGATCAAGTGGAGCTCTGGCAGTTTGACTTTGACAATGGGCTCAGGGATGGTCTATATTTTTGTCATATCAGAATCCTTCAAGCTAAGCTGAGAGAGGTTCGTCATCATGTTGATTAGGGGATAATGATCTTTTTGACCACAGAAGTTCTTAAAAGGAAGACTAGCTACTAAGTTGAAGAAGTATCTCAGCCTGTGTCAGTTGAAGGAGCACCCAAAGTGATTAAATCTTAGGTGCTTGAAGTAGAAGTATTAAGTACATATATACTTATTCAAAGTCTCCTTGGTAAATATGGATCTACTTGGAGAAATGACATTATTCATGTAAGTTGAGTTGCTTTCTTAGTGATGCTGTAGTCCTCTAGTGTATCTAGAATCTCACTGAAATGGTATTTCTTCCAACAATGTAAATTGCAACCTATTTAGGTCTTCTCAGTTAATATAGTTTTTTTTCCCCCAAGTTTTCCTCTAAATTCAACATCGGGAGTCCTACAAATGTAATGGATATTTCTGTTATTCTTTGAACCTCATGAAGATGCCTTTGGAACACATGGGCTACCAAAAGTAACTCTTTCCACATGACCATGCCATCATCTTTTTTTTGCTAATTCAGTAAGTTAACAAGTATTTATCATGGGCCTCCTATTGTTAGACATTTGAGTTAACTATTAGGGATGCAAAGACAGGCAAATAACACAGTCTCTGCTTTCTAAAAGTTCACAGTCTAATGTGGGAAACAACACAAACATAACTGTGTGGAAACAAAATATATACAGGGTTAATTAAAGATAATCAAGAGAAAAGGCAATTAAATTAAGGGAAATTTAGAAAAAAACTTGTAGAAGATTCACTTTTTAAATTTTTTTTATTTATTTAAGGAAGGGGATTAAGTGACTTGCCCAAGATTACACAGTTAGGCAATTATTAAGTGTCTGAGGCCAAATTTGAACTCAAGCTCTCCTGACTACTTAGCTGCCCCAAAAGTTCACATTTAGCAAATTCGAAGGAAGCAAGGAAGTAGAGTTGAAGAGGGACAGAATTTCAGGTATGAGGGTCAGTCAGTGAAAATGCACATAATAATCATACATTTCTTTGACAACTACTCTCTCACCATAAGAAAATTACCTGTTTTTGAGTCATTAAACATTTGTAAAATGTTTAGGTCATAAAAAATTCCTTTTGGAACTTGCTATATATTTAGTAGGTGATTTCTAGATACCACTTCTGGATGAAAGAGAAACCTGGGTTTAAGACCAGTCTCAGACACTTACTAGATATTTGATCCTAATCAAAGTGCTTTTTTACCTATTTGGGTTTAATTTGTAAAATGACAGGGTTGGGATCAATGACTACTAAGTCCCTTCTCACTTTAAATTTATGATTCTATGATCCAGTAATCATGGTGTCTCAACATTTCTTCCCTAGAAAACAGTTTCAACTAGTCAATTCAACATCTCTGAAGACTACCCACTGATAACTAATTCAAGTGAGTATTTACTCAATGCATACCATGTACAAAGCATGGATTTTTTTCTCACTAATGTAATTAAAACTAAGTCATATTTCTTAAATATGGAAAATGAACACAAATAGTTCTAGAGTCACATGCCTGAGATGATAAGCCAGGAACAAAATAGTTGGTTTCAGTTTTATTATATATTCTTGGACTGGCTGTAATCAACTTTTGTTTTATTGACATTCTAGAAGTTTAATTGCTCAGTATAGTTACCCTCTAAAGAATAAGAAATTGCTGCTCTATATTATTAAAATATCTAATCTGCATCCCACTTTTGTCATCCTTTCTTGCCAATATGTTTAATAACATTTCTCCCTAAAGGATCATTTACATGCTTTCCTTATATAAAAGGGAGGAATCAGCCTACAGAGCTATAATTGAGGGAAAATATTGTACTTTTTCCCCCTTTAAGAGTACCCTGTATGACTCATGTCACTCCCCTCCCCCCATACCCCAATCCCAACTCCATCTGGAAGGCAAGAGACTGGGCTTAGTGGAGGCAGATATTTGGAAGTCATCTTTGGTCTCAAATAATTTAGATAAGTCCTTATTTTCTATGGTGCCACAAAGGCTAAATGTCTTTCCCCAGCATGTTCACTTATATATCCCACAGTGCTTCCATGAAGCCCAGTTGCCATAGAGGAAGCAGGGAAATAAATTAAAAATTCTAGGTAAGACAGTTCAATTTTCTGCTTTGGGCTTAATGTTGGTGACTAAGCAATTATGTACTTCTTGAGGATGGTAAACAATTTTCTTATAGTGTGTTCTGCCAATACAACAGGGTAAACACCTGCTCATCGCAATAAGAACTCTTCACAATTGTCAGATAGATTAGTCAGTCTCAGGTACTATGCTACAGTAAATGGTCTGTTTTTAAAAATTGATTTTTTTAATGAACAATATTTTTCTCCTTTCTCCAGTCTAATAAGAAAAATGAAACCATTGATCAAATATGTATAATCGAACAAAACATATTCTCTCATTGGACATGTTAAAAATAGAACTCATTCTGCACCCTAAGTCCTTTACTTTTCTGTCAGGAGACAAGACTTCATCATCAATCTGGTGAAACCATATTTCTATCACTGCTATGCAGATCTCTGTCCTATCCTCCACCCTACAGCACCAACTGCCTCTTAGCCACCTGAAACTTGATGTCATGTTTCCTTCCACTGAACTGTTCAGAGTTCTTAAGTCTTTAAAGAGATGTTTGTTTTACAATGTGTAATTGTATAAATTGTTATCCTAGTTCTGCTCACTTCATCCTGCATCAGTTCATACAAATCTTCCCTTGTTTCTCTGAAATCATTAACTTCACTTAAAGCACCAAAATATATTACATTCATATACCATAATTTGTCCAGTCATTTAACAAATGATGAATATGTCCTTTGTTTCCAGATCTTTTTTGCCTTGTCTGCTTCTTCAGTTTCTCTTTGACTCAATTATCTCACAAATGAAAAACCTGGGATCTTTTATTAAAAGACTGCTACTAGTATTTTATGAGTATCCAAGTTAAAAATGCATATTTCAGTGAGATGCAATGGAATGAGCACTGGATTTAGAAGACTTGGGTCCAAATCTTATGGTGTAATTATTAGCTATGGTATCTTAGTAAAGACTTTCAAGCACTCTTAGCTTAGGTCTCTTTTTCTGTAAAAGGGATAACAATCCTTGCCCTGACCTCCTAGCAGAGTTGTTGTGATGAAAGCACTTTGTTTAAAACTATATTTGAGTTGGGCTTGTTATAACACTGTAGAATAGTCCATTAATCTCCTTGTGAATAGTGAGAGAATACAAGAGCCATCTTAGTAAATGGACACAATCAATTTTTACTGACTATTGTGTGTGCCAGTCCTGTGCTCTTTTCCTCCAGGAGCATACCTAACCATCTAGGGGAAATAGTATGTATATATATATATATATATATATATATATATATATATATATATATATAATCTAATGTCTTCTATTCTGGGTTCTGGGGAATTAAAGAGATTTATATTTGGCCTTTCAGAAGTTTTCTTATTTGACAAAATAAATGAATTTTCCACCTGAGCTGTCAGATCCAAGGTAGTGGTCTTTATGCTTTCCTCTGACAGATAATAATTGGTAGTTCCTTTTAGGGTCTAGTCCGGTCAGACCCTTTGTTTAGTTAAGTTGAACGCCGGCTAATAACCTGTCATTTTAGGTTCACTATTGGAATAGAATGGGACACTTACTTAGCCACAGCAAGAGAAGCAAATTCATGAAGCATAGTCATTAAAAACCCCTTGAATTGATTCAGCTTGTGAAGCTGAATCCATCAGCTGAATATCTGAGAGTTTCTCCAGCTCTTGGGAGTTGCCTTACCCTCAGGGTGTTGAAGTATTATCAAATGGTCTGAGACTTAGTTTCCTGAGTCAAGCTTTCAAGGATGTTTCAAAATTTTTTTTTAGGTTTTTGCAAGGCAAATGGGGTTAAGTGGCTTGCCCAAGGTCACATAGCTAGGTAATTAAGTGTCTGAGACCGGATTTGAACTCAGGTACTCCTGACTCCAGGGCCCGGTGCTTTTTCCAGTGCGCCACCTAGCTGCCCCCATTTCAAAATCTTTTAAGGAAAAACTAGCCAAACTTTCATGGAAGTAGGGATTTGACTCACTCTTGATCTTGCCATCACCCATAAATGTTCCATTTCCATTTTCAAGAATTCTGAAATTTTTTTAAATCTGTTTGGAATTTTTTGTCATTCCATCTTTCCTTCTGCCTTAGACTCCTGTTCTTTATCCTTACCAGTGTCTTTACTTCCTCTGTTCTTCAGTTCTTTCTCAGGCCATCAACTCTGCACCAATCATCTTGACTTCCTTTCCCTAATTCAACTCATTGATTAATCAGTTCAACTCTATATTATTCTCTATAGGTGAGCTCCTGCTCCCTAGACCTAACTCTGATTATATTTTCTCTATCTCCCTTAATTGCTTTTCAAAGTCTTTTTTTCAACTCATCCATAGTCTGAGCCCATTTTCTATTTCTCTTGGAGGTTTTAGATATGGAAGCTTTGATTTTATCATCATCTGAATATGTGTTTTGATCTTCCATGGGACTAAAGTACTTCTCTATGGTCAGATTCTTGTTTTTCTGTTGTTTACTCATTTTCTCAGCCCAAGATAGCACTTCCAAGGCTTTGGTTTTTTTTGGGGGGGGGGGGCGGGGGGGGGGGACACATACCCTACTTCGACCTTTATTCCTCCAAGGTCTTATGCTCTGTAGTCTGTGCTTTGATAACCCTGGGGCTATAAGGAGGATCCTGCTATCTTATAATGGAAGCTCAAACTGCAACCTGGATCTGAGTGTAGGCAAACAGCAGAACCCTACTCTGAGAGAGAGCAGAGAAATCTCTGCAGACTTCCCTTACCATCTCTGGGGGTACAGGCTGCTTTCTCCAGATTCTCACTGCAGATTATGCAGCCAGTGATCCGCACTCCACACTCATTTTGGTGTAGCAGAGTTCTCTCACTGCCCCTTCAAGCTGTTGGCTGATCTCTGGGCTGGGTTGGGCTGTGCTGGGCTGTGCTGTGGCTGCGGCTTTTTTCCCCAACCCTTGGTCCCAGTGAAACACACCTTTCCCATGGAACTTGTAAGTTATCTTGGACTGGGAAAATGTATCACTCAGTCTTTCTGTGGGTTCTACCCCTCTAAATTTTGGTTAGAGACATCATTTGTTTGCTTTTTTGGAGTTTGAGGGGTAAGAGTTCCAGGGAAATGCTACCTTCATGCTGCCATCATCTTGGCTCTGCCCCTCTCTGATTATACTTTCAACCCCAACATTAACTTCCTCTCTCTTATCTACCATTTTTGTTTCTATCTACATGTTGCTGAACATAGCTGAAGGAAATGATGAATTTGTATCTATTGAACTGGGTTCTCACTTTAGCAAGGTAATCCTTTTTTTAAAATCATTTGTAAGTTTATTTAAATTTCATGTGTACTTTTATAGATTGGGGAATTTTGAATTATGAATTTCATGAATGCATGCAAATTTCTGAATGACACTTTCTCAGATGGGTGAATTTGTAAAAGAGGTCCTCTGCCTTGGTCACCTCAGTCACCTGATCTATTTCTTTTTTTTAATTAAAGATTTTATTTGAGTTTTACAATTTTTCTCCCAATCTTACCTCCACCCCATAGAAAGCAATCTGTCAGTCTTTATTTTGTTTCCATGTTGTACATTGATCCAAATTGAGAGTGTTGAGAGAGAAATCATATTGTAGGGTTCTGATTTTTAATCCACTCTTCTATTCAATTACGTTTTAAAGGAGAGTTCATCCTATTCACATTCAAAGTTATGATTACTAATTCTTTATTTCCCTCCATGCTATCTTCCCTCTGTTTGTATTTCCCCCCTTCCCCCCCTTTATCCATATTCCCCCAGTATTTTGTTTCTGAATATCCCCCTTTGGTGTGTTTGTCCTCCTATATCACTCCCTCCCCTTTCTTTCCCCTTTCCCTTTTCCCTTCCCTTCCTTTTGTTAATTCCCCTTTCCCCCCTCCCCCCTTTCTCCGTCCCCACTCCCCTTTTCCCCTTTTAATACTTGAAAGATTAGATGATTTTTAAGTTAACTAAGTATGTGTAAGTTGACTTTATTTTTATTTATTTATTTTTGCAAGGCAGATGGGGTTAAGTGGCTTGCCCAAGGCCACATAGCTAGGTAAGTGTCTGAGACCGGATTTGAACCCAGGTACTCCCGACTCCAGGGCCGGTGCTTTATCCACTACGCCACCTAGCCGCCCCTTGTAAGTTGACTTTAACCCAAGTCTGATGAGAAGAAGATTCAGGTGTTTCTCATCTCCTCCCTTCTTCCCCTCTATTACCATAGGTATTTTGTACCTCTTAATGTAATGAGATTTACCCCATTCAATCCCCTCCCTCCTTTCACCTCCTTCCTGTCCTCCTTTTTAAGGAGGTAGTGTTTTTAAAAATTATTCTATCTGAGTCATAGAAAATTCTGAGGATCCATCACTTCTAGCTAAGCACATTCTATCTAATAGAGTTGAAATTCTTGAGAGTTATTAGAGTCTTTCTCCCAAGTGGGGTTAAAGCCAGTTACATTCCATTGGATAGCAGTCTCATGGATAGGTCATGAATGTCCATCACTTCTGGCTAGGCATATTCTCTGTTAGAGTTACAGTTCTCAAGATTTATGAGAATCTTTTCCCCCATGCTGGGATATAGCCAATTTCAACTTGTTGGATAGCAGTTTTTTTTCCTTTTACTGCCCCCCCCCTTTTTTACCTTTTAATATGTCTCTTGAATCTCCTGTTTGATGTCCAAATTTTATATTTAGCTCCGGTCTTTTCATCAGGAATTTTTGGAATTCTTCCATTTCGTTAAATGTCTGTCTTTTTCTCTGGAAGAGAAGGCTCAGTTTTGTGGGACAGTGGATTCTTGGCTGCACTCCAAGTTCCCTTGCTCTTCGAAATATCTCCTTCCAGGCCCTTTGATCCCTTAATGTTTATGCAGCCAGGTCCTGTGAAATCCTTACTGTGGCTCCTTGATATTTAAATTGTTTCTTTCTGGCTGTTTGCAGGATTTTCTCTTTTATCTGATAGTTCTGGAATTTGGCCACAACATTCCTTAGGATCTTTTTCTGGAGGGGATCAATATATTCTTTCAATAACTACTTTGCCCTCTGTTCCATGATATCAGGGCAATTTTCCATCACTAGATCCTGTAATATTAAGTCCAGGCTTTTTTTTCTTTTCAATGTTTTCAGGAAGTCTAATAATTTTCAGGTTGCCCCTTCTTGACCTATTCTCAAGGTCAGTGGTTTTGCTGGTGAGGTATTTTACATTTTCTTCTATTTTTTCTATTTTTTGATTTTGTTTGACAGGCTCTTGATGTTTCATGAAGTCATTAGTTTCTGCAGACTCCATTCTTTTTTTTTTTAGGGAGGAGTTTTCTTCATTAACCTTTTGCAATTCCTTTTCCAGTTGGTCAATTCTACTTTTGAAAGAGCTTTCCATTTGACCAGTTGAGGTTTTGAGAGAATTTTCTTTTTGCATTTGCCCAATTGAGGATCTGAGAGATTTATTCTCATTTTGTATTGTCCAATTGTATTTTCTAAGGATTTGTTTTCATGTTGCAAGGTATTAATCTTCTCTTGGGTTTCTTTTGCCAAATTTTCCAATTGATTTTTAAACTCCTTTTTTTTAATTCTTCAAGAGAGTCTTGCAGTACTGGAGACCAGATCATATTCTCCTCAAAGGTTCTAGGTCTCTCTGAGTTAGGGTCTTTTCCTTCCAATAATTTTTTCTATGGATCTACCTTTTTGCTGACCCTTCTTCATTTTGCTAAGACTTTGAGTTGGGGAGGGGCTGGTTCACAGGTGTTTGGTGTTGGGATTGCTAGAGGCTTTACTCACTGAGTGCAATTTCTCTGGCTGGCTGGTAGGACGTGCTGGTTGCTTTCTCTGGCATGTTTTGACCTTGATTGAGGCCTTCTCCCTTAGCTTGAAGGGAGGAGTTGGAGCTATTGAATCCTTTTGCCTTCAATCAATGTTGGGTTTTACCCTGGCCTCAGTCATTCCTCTCCCTATTGTCAGCTGGGCTGGTTCTTCTGCTCACACACCTGTGCCTGAGGCAGAAGTAGTGTGCAAGTGTTTGTTCTGGGAAGGGGCCTCAGCTACAATGGAGGTGTGACTCAGAGTTCCTCAGACTGGAGGAGCCCAGGGATGGTGGGTCGGCAGCTCTCCTGCACCAGAACTCTCCCCCTAGCCTTGTGGGCAAACTCCAGAGGGTTAGCGCCAACACCAGTGCCTCTGCTCCCTAGTTGACTTAAGCCTTCCCCCACCCCCGCAATGGTCTAGCCCCACCACTGATACAGCAGGTCCATCTCTTGGGGCCCTCAGACTTCCCAGCTCCAATTCAGCCACTAATCTGGCTGATTTGGGTTTATCTACCCTCTTAGCCTGGACTCACCTGCCTGGACTCACCCAAAGCTACAGAAGACAAATCCTGAGGTAGATGTTCTTTCTCCTGGATTTTCTTTCTGGGTTTTGTGGGTCGGATCTTTGTTAAGAGGTTTGTTTCACATAATAGGGAAAGATCAGGAGACTTTAGACCTGTGCCTGTCTTTTCTCCACCATCTTGGCCGGGAGTCATCCACCTGATCTATTTCTATTAGACCTTTGTCATCTGGGGGTCACATCAAAGCTGTCATGTTTGTATTATATCCTTATTCTTTGGATAATCTTATGGCCAGGATTACAGATGCAATCCTTTCAGACACCTTTTGCATCCTTTTATCCTACTCGCTACAGTGACCATTACACATCTTTTCAACCATCCTAAAACTTTGTAGGGCATTTTCCCCTTTCCCCATCATCTCAGCAACATAATTCACCAAGAAAATTAGGACTCTTTGAAGATAGTTCACACTTCTCCCTTCTTTCTCATCTCATATTAGTCAGATGTCTTCTTCTGATATCTTTTTTTCATCTCTGTCTTCTCACTCTCCTTTTCCTGGATCTTCCTTTAGGAGATGCCTGACACCTGTGGTTGTTGCCTATAGGATCTATTCAGGGTTCTAATTTTTTTTCCTTATATGCTATTTTAATTGATAATCTTACTAGCTCTCAGGGGTTCAATTATCATCCCTATGCAGATGATTCTCCAGATCTTTTTATCTAGATCTAATTTCTCTTCTAAGGGCAGCTAGGTAGAACAAAAGATGGAGTGCCAGACTTGGAGTCCAGAGGATCTGAGTGCAAATATAGACTCAGAACTTAATAGTTTTGATGATGACCCTGGGTAAATCACTTAGTCCTGTTTGCCTCAGTTTCCTCATTTTCAAAATGAACTGGAGAAGAACTGGTAAACCACTCTAGTATATTTGACAAGAGAATCCCAAATGGGGTCCTGAAGAGTTGGTCAAATGATTGAACATTGCACAATTTCTCTTCTGGCCTCTAATTTTACTTAACAGCTATTTCTTAGACATTTCAAATTGGATGTCCTGTAGACATATGAAACTCAACATAGCTAAAGAAGAACTCATTACTTCACTCAAACCCTTCCTTGTTTTGAACTTCTATATTGGTTCTTGTCCTTCATTATCAAAGAAGACCAAAATGACATCACTATAGAGACAGATTACAGTGAATCCTATAGTGTCTGATCAGACCAATATGACCTTGGAATGCTCTATTGAAGGTCAGGCACATATAATCCATGTGAATACCTGGGATGTTTGCTCTAAATATATGTATTTTGTAATTAATATGTATGTGGTAATTTAAATCTTACATTTCTTTTGTGCTGTTTCAATTCTGACTTGCTCATAGAGCTCAGCACCCTCTATGATAAGGGCATGCCTTGCTGGATGGTCCTGTGCCAGTTTCTTCCATGCTGCACAATCAGTTCTAAAGTTCATAAGAGAGACCTTCAGGATTTCCTGGTATTGTTGATCTCATTGTGAGTGCTTGCCCTGTGTGAGTTCTCCACAAAAATAGTCTTTTTGGCAAATGTATGTTTAGCATTCTAACATAGTGATCATAGCTGCACTCTCTATTGGTAACATTTGTATGCTTGGTAGTTTAGCTGGAGAAAGGACCTCAGTGTCTGGTATCCTCTCCTGTTAGATGATCTTCAGAATTTATTATTGTGCAATTAGCAATCTCTATATTATTATTGAGATCACTGATCCAGTGCCTTAGGTTGGCAATATCTGTACCATATTTGAGCCCTTACTCACACTCATTCCACATAGCCAATCTATTGCTAAGTCTTGCTATTTCAACCTTAACAAATTTATTTACATGCTTACATTTCATTTTCTCCACTTGCTCAGTCACAACTCTGGTGCAGCTCCTCATTATCTTATGCCTACACTATTGTAAAACCTTTCCCCACTTCAATAAATCAGCTACCAAAGTGATCACCCTCCTACTCAATAAACTTCAGTGTCTCCAGGATCAAGTATGAAATAACTTTGTTTGACTTGCTTGACCCTTTATAACCTGATTCTTTCCTACCTTTCAATTTTTTTTTCATTAGACTCTCTTCTAATTACTCTATAATATAGCTCCTTTGGCCCTCTCCTCCCATATGACAGTCCATCTCCTAACCATTATTTTGCTTTTTCATTGGCATTTCATTGGAATGCACTCTCTCTCTCTTCACCTCTTCCTAGTTTCCCTCAAAACTAAGATTAACCTTACCTACTGTGGGAGGCCTTTCCTGATATTCCTTCCTACCTCCCCAATATCAGGACCTTTCCTCCAAAATTATCTTCCATTTATATCACTTATATCTTGTGATACTATATGACACATATATCTTGTGATCTTTTTTGCACATCCTGCCCCACCTCATATATATATATATATATATATATATATATATATATATATATATATGTATGTGAGATTCTTGAGAAAGAACTATATTTTTGCCTTTCTTTGTATTTCATCCCCCCTCCCTACAGTATGGTATCTGGCATCTAGTAATTACTTAATAAATGCATGTTGACTGGTCTGGAAAAGACTTCGAAGTCTGGAATGGCAATAGTGTACCAAGGAATTTCAATGACATTTACCTTGGAAAAGTCCTAATCCCTTTGTTACTCAATTTTCTGACATATAAAATAAGGGATTTATTCTAGATGACCTCCAAGGTTTCTTGTGACTCTAAATCTAAAATCCCATGATGCTATATGGGGGCATCATGGAGTAGGGAATAGAGAATTGGCATCAGAACCAGGAAGACCTGTGTTTCATTCCTTTCTCTGATTCATAATGATTGTGTGACTGGGACTGGACAAGTCCCTTAACCTCTTGGTACTCTTAGACAACCTTCTAAGGCTCAGTACTGATCTGTATTGGTAGAGGGAGTTTCTTCATCTGGGATTTCTCTCTTCCATTGAAAGCATAGGTTTAGTCTATTTCCCATGCATCTATAATCATGATTCTGCATTATGAAATAATTTAAGTCATTGAGGTCAGAGGAAGGTCAGAAAGAGTTTGGCCATCATAGGCTCTGTACCTCTTTAGGTTTAATTTTTCTTCAACAATTGAGTTTCTGGGCCCAAAATGAGCTGGATCTTAAAGCTCAAGCACCAAAGAAATTTAAAACCCTACCACCTTCAGTCACATAGTCATCCATCCACTTTTTTAAATTCTATTCATGATTCATCTAACCTGTTTATCTCTCACAAGTCATTTGGATTATTTTGTGTTATTTTAATTTTGTAACATCTAGAGGTTTATTTGTCAGATATGTCTATGCTGCGGATAAGTTGAGGTGCTTAGCAATAGAAATTGCATTTTGAATTAAAAACATTGATTTGCCTTCTGGGTATGTATATCTTATCCTACTATACCTATACCTCTGGGCCAAAGGCTGTCTAAAGACACAAAGGATCTGATTGGGAAGATTATTTTGATTTTTTGCTGGGTGTGGTCCAAACCCAAGAAACTTATGAAAATTTGTGCATGGTACATCCCTGTGGCTTGAGACTTAGAGATTCTCTACTTGGAAGCTTGCATTTTACAACACTCCACTGATTCTGTGGTCTGATCAGTGTGTATACTCTCTTCAATGTGCTGATCATGACTAATTTGGTGCTTCTTATCTTATGCAACTCTTTTCTGAGTACTTCTGTAAGCCCTCCCTAGAGGACCTGCTTCTAAGAATCTAAAGAAATGGTTTCAGATGAAATAAAAAGTAACTGTTGGACGACTGATTTTAAAGGCATATTTTAATGTGCTTGTATAGGGGAGAGAACAGCTAGGTGGTACAGTGGATAGGGTGCTGGGCTTGAAATCAAGAAAGACTCATCTTCATGAATTCAAATCTGGTCTCAGTCATTAGCTGTGTGACCCTGGTCAAGTCATTTAACCCTGTTTGTCTCAGTTTCCTTATCTATAAAATGAGTTGGAGAAAGGAATGGTAGACCATTCTAAAATCTCTGCCAAGAAAACCTCAAATAAGGTCACAAATAATTGAATACAACAGAAAAGACTAAATAGCAAAAATAGGGGATCTAGAAATACCTGGGTTCAGGTCCTGCCTGATACATACTTGCTGTGTGGCTTTGGGTGAATCATTTAACCTATCAGTGACTAGGCAATTCTGTAAAACTATAATTCATGGAGAAAATCCCTATTTACATGGGTGGGGGGAAGTTCCTCACCAGAAGGTTCATTCAGTGCTGAAGACGGCTTTAACTAGTTCTCAAGAGCTGATTGTTAAATTCTTAAATGTAAAAATTCACATCTGTCATATTAACAAACACTGCAAATCAGGAATTTAATAATTTCTTTGTTGATTGTCTAGACTTTAAGAAAGTGGTAGAGAAAATGTTAATGATGAAGATTAAGCATACTTCCTCCCCTCCTCCCCCAAGCTGGTTGTCAATCATTTACTAGTTCAGATGAACAACTTGGTTGGCTAAAAGGCAGTGTAAGAGATAGACTGCTGGACTTAAAATCAGGAACACATGAGTTCAAATTCTGGCCTCAGTTACTTACTACTTAAGCTAACTTAAACAAGTCACTTAACTTTCTTCGACCTCAAATTCCTCTTCTATAAAATGGAGGTAATAATAGTAGCTGCCTTACAATGTTGTTTTGAGACACATATGTAAAGAGCTTTGCAAACCTTGAAGTACTTCGTAAATGTTAGTTATATGATATTCATGGAATCCAATCGGCAGAACAGCTGATGAAAAAATGAGGAATTAGTTGGAAAATGTGAGCCCTATATAAAAAAAAAAGTCTTTGGGTGGAGTTTCTTGCTCTGCTTTCCAGTCAGGGGGGAGAGGCAAATGAGGGTGCTTCTTATCATGTTATCATTATTAGAAAGGCAACATATAACTCCCTCACTAGCTCATCTTCACATTAGACTAATCTTAGATATATATTTTTAGGGCAGGTAGGCAACATAATGGATAGAATGCCAGGCCTGAAGTCAGGAAGACCTTAGTTCAAATCTGGTCCTAACTGTGTGAGCCTGGGCAAGTCACTTAATCCTGTTTTCCTCAGGTTTCTCATCTATAAAAATGAGTTGAAGAAGGAATTGTGAACCACTCTAGTATCTTTGTTAAGAAAATTCCAAATGGGGTTACAAAGAGACAGACATGACTAAAATGAATGAACAACAACAAAGAGACATTTTGTCTCTTGAGTTATAAATTTCATAAAAGAAAAACTGTAGGATGACATGTCTTTATTTCTCTTTAACTTAAGCAAAGCTTTCTGTCTCTATCTCTGTGTCTGTCTATCTCACTTGCACAGAGGCACATACACATACAAAACCCCATAAAAATCAAAATAAAATCCAACTCAATACCAGACATTATCTAAACTGAAATGCATTGACTAATATTCATCAATAATTCATAAACTTGGTGAGAAAATCTTTGAAGATAGGGAGGTGTTCTTTCTTTCTTGATCTTTTTGTTTCTGTGTTTGTTCATCATAGAATCCTTTATGGAGAGGCTCCTCTAGCCTGATACATTCTTGTTGTCAAGTGATTAATTTAGGAAGGAATCAATAAACCCGAAATAATCTGTCTTGAACAGCTGTCTAAACAGATGGTAGAACAAGAGAAGTCAGTGCCTGTGGTAGAGGGGCTGCAGGGAGTGGGAAGGAGGCTTTGAGAGGTGGGGGAGAACTCACAAGGGAAGTGGTCACTTCTTTTTTTTGGTAGCTTTGTTCATTTAGAATTCTCTTTCTCCCTCACTCACTTCTTTAACCCAACACCGTTTTTTTTTAAATTAAAATTATTTCTATATGTTTTGTTTTTATATCCCCATACATTTCCTAATTTATCCTTTCCCTCCAATTCTCTGAAAGAATCATCCCTTATGTTGTAACTGTTCAGCTGTTTCATTCATGCACAACTATTTGTGACCTCATTTGGGGTTTTCTTGAATATACTATAATCCTCATAGATAAGTAAACTGAGGCAAAAAGGTTTAAATGACTTACACAAGGCCACATAGCTAGGAAGTGTCTGAGGTCAACTTTGAACTCAGGAAATTTATTCTTTCTTACCCCAGGCTTAGCATTCTATCCACTTTGCCATCTACCTGTCCCTTAATAAAAAAAGAAGAAAAAGAACAGTTCAGCAAAATTTGAGAGCATATAGAAAACATATTAAAATTATACACTTGTATTCTATACTACCTCCCCTTTAACTAAAGAGCAGGTATTAATTCTAAAAAATCCATTACCTATCTCTATAATTTTTCCCTCTACTCGGTTTTTATTAAGTTAAGATCATAGAATATCTAGAAGGAATGTCAGGACATCATTTAAGATATCAGGATCTCAGATTTGTCATCTTATAGTTGAGGAATTAAAGTTAGACAATCACTAAGGTTCCTTCCTGCTCTCAATCTATGTTCTTATGAACATGAATGCAGATAAGCAGTGGAAGGGGATCTATAACTCAATTGCATATAAGGAAGGGGAAGGGGAATGTGCTAATACCTGGAGGTGGAAGTGGGGGATTAGGGAAGGTTTCATCAAGGAGGAGGGAATTAAATGGACAACTTAAGATCATAGAGTCAAGGCTTAAATATGAGCCAAGATCCCTTGATTGTAAAAGCAATGCTCTGGGTCTCAAAAAGAAAATAATGATACTAAGGAGGCTTTGGATTCCAGGCATAAGGTTCAATTTGCATGTATGCATGGAGTGTTGATTTTAAAGAAGCTAATAGCAGAGTTTGACTGGAACACATCATTGCTAAAGGAAGTTGATTTGAAATAAGTTAAAGTAGTTGGGAGACAGATCACAGGAAGATACTGTCTAGTTCAACCCCCCTTCTAATTTTACAGTTGAGGAAAGAAAGTAAGAACAGGGAGGTTAAGCAATTTTGCTCATGATTTGCTCAAGTTAACTTCAAAGAGAGGATTTTAATACAGATCCTTTGACTACAGAGCATTTTCTACTATCCTATATTGCATCTGTACAATCCCCTTATTTCATAGATGAGGAAACCTCCAATGGAGGTTGTCACTTTTCCATGGTCAAAGAGGGTACTAAATGAAGTACCAAAAATGCATCCTTTCTACTGTAGTGGACTATATCTCTCTAATTTTACAGATGAAGTCATTGAAGCTCTAAGGCATTGTGATATGCTTAAAGTTATAGAGGTAGTAAACTTCAGTAGTTGGATTTGAATCCTGATCCTCTGAGAACTCTATAGTCAGTCCTTTTTCCACCATGCCAAGTTACTTCCTTTCAGTTACATTAAACCATAATTCAAAATTGTGCTTATCTGTAACAGAATTTGTCTAAGGACAACAACTGATGATTCCTTTAAGTGTTTTTAAAAAAATTCTATTATTCTTCATAGTTTCTTTGGGGCACTGAAAGAGAAATACAACTTTTTTTCATATCATTTCTGCTTAGGGCCATGTGACATTCAGACAGGGGGTGAGGGAGCAGAAATGTGTGTCCTTATTCTATAATCATATGCTGATCAGAACAGATAATTGGTTCTAGTCTCAAATGCCAGTTCACTTTCTGATGAAAATAAGGGTAGTATTGTCAACATTCTAGGTGCACTTAATATTTTAGGACTAGTTTTATTAGATGAATTTTGAATTAGTTTCCAATTGGGGGAATATGGGTATGAGCCAAAAGTAAACAGTGTTGAAGCTTAAGAAACAAATGATGTTATAAAATAAAATAAATATGCTTGTGAGGCTTGGATATACCAAATGCACTGTAAAGGACTTTCCTACAATAATGATTAAGAATTGAGAGATTAAATAATTGTATACATTCCACAGAGTCAGTATACCAGAGGCAAAAGGTCTTCAAATCTTTTTGTTTCCAAGTTTAGTCTTTTAGGCAACATATCACACTCTCACAGAAGGGATAGAAGTAACAAAACCCCAAACAATTACTACCTTCAAAGATCTTGCAATATATTGGTAGGATAAAATGTGGCTAAAATTCATATTAATTAGAGTAACTGAAAGAGAAATGGATTTGGAGTAAAACAAAATGGGTGTGCATTTGAGGCAATTTGGTGACACAATAGATTGAGTACTGACATAGAGTCCGGAAGATCTGAGTTCAAATTTAGTCTTAGATATTTACAAATTGTATGATCCTGGACTTCACTTCTATTTGCCTCAATTTCTTTATGTGTGAAATAAGAATAATAATAGCAGCTTCCTCCCAAGGTTGCTGTAAGGACCAAGTTAGTTAATATTTGTAAATTATATGGTAGGCACTTCCTGCAGCTTTCCCTCCATATCTTGGTCTTTGTCATCTTATTTATTTATTTTTTTTTTGGTGATCTTAGGCAATTTACATAAGTTCTTTGGACTTCAGTTTCTTCATCTTGCAAATGAGGAAGTAAGACAAGATCATCTCAGGTCTGGCTAGGTAGCACAGCGGATAAAGCACCGGCCCTGGACTCAGGAGTACCTGAGTTCAAATCCGGCCTCAGACACTCAGACACACCTAGCTGTGTGGCCTTGGGCAAGCCACTTAACCCCATTGCCTTGCAAAAACTAAAAAAAAAAAGGCTAGATCATCTTTAAGATCCCTTCCACTTTACAAACTATGATACAATGAACATATATGAAAATAAGTAGAAGAGGATATATAGCTTATCTGCCTATAAGGAAGGAAAGGGGGAATATGCTAACAACTTGGAACAGGAGAGGAAGATTAGGGAAGGCTTCATCAGTGATATGCCATCTTGAGGGAATGAAGACAGAGAGTAAATTTGTGACTTGTCTGAGATTATATAGGTAGCAAAAGATAGAGTTGGGATTTGAGCCAAGATCTCTTGATTCTAATGCTCCTTTCATTATTGTTTAGTCATTTCAGTTATGTCTGAACCCTATTTGGAGTTTTCTTAACAAAGATCCTGGAATTTTTTGCCATTTCCCTCTCTAGTGTTAAACAGAGGTTAAGAGACTTGTCCAAGATCACATAGTTAGGAGATGTCTGAAACTGGATTTTAACTCAGGATTCCCTGACTGAAAGCTCAGGACTCTTGTCCACTAAGTCATTTAATTATCCATTAATATCACACTTTAAAAGAAGAAAAGGGTTCTGAGAAGTAGAGATGAGAAGGGATTGAATTCCAGGAATGAGGTAACACTTGTATGAAAGCACATTGCTGAGTAATAGTGTCAATTTTGGGGAATAGTTAATAGTCATGTTTGACTGGAACAATTAAGAAAATTGATTTAAGGGCAGCTAGATGGCACTGGGGATAGAATGATCTTCCTGCGCCAGTGTTTGGAATCAGGAAGATTTGCATTCAATTCTGGCCTCAGACACTTATTTAGCTATGTGATCCTGGGTAAGTCATTAAACCCTGTTTTCCACAGTTTCCTCACCTATAAAATGAAGTGGAGAAGGATATGGCTCACTACTACCATATCATTGCCTAGAAAACTATTTCCTAGACGAGAGTAAACTCCTTTTGGGAGTCATGAAGAGTCAGATATCAAAAGTCTGGAAAAGTAGATGGGAGACAAATCATGGCAAGGCTTTGAAAAATAGATGGACTCCAAGGTTTATAATCTATTCAACTGTGAATGGGGATACAATCAAGGTTTTTGAGAAGAGGTGACATGGCTAGATCTGAGCATTAGGATATGTTGACAGCTGTGTGGAAGATGCATCAGAGAAAGGGAATCCTAGAATCAGAGAGAGGTTACAGCAGTAGTCCAGGCCATGAGTACAGAGAGCCTGAAGAAGAATGGTTTCCTATCAATAAAGTGGACAGATATAAATGAAGTCATGGAGATAGAGTCAATAAAATTTGATTGGGTAGAGGGGACAATGGAGGATGAAAGGTCAAGGACAACTCCTAGATTACCAACTTGAGTTCTTGGGGGAAATATGGAACATGGAGGTTTAGGGAGCAGAAGGGAGGAAGATAATGAATTCCTTTCTCCTTGTAGGTCTCTAAGCAGAGGTTGGATGACCACTTGTTGGGCAAATTATGGTAGGGTTTCATTTGGTATGTGGTTTATGCCAAACGACTGCTAAGGTCTATTTCTGCACTTAAATTCTGTGATTCTGTTTTTGGAGAGTTTCATATGTGGACAATACACATACACAGAGATGTCTAAGAGTAAATTGATGATGCAGGACTAGAGCTCAGATGAGAGATTAGGACCAGATCTATGGTTTAGGGAGTTGTTTATATAGAGTTGATCATTGAAACTGAATTTGATGACAAGGCCAAAAGTATATAGAGAAAACAGAAGAGAGCCCAGGTTACAATCATACAGGAGATGCAGCTAGCATCTAGTCAAGAGAATAGAGAAGGATTGGTCAGAAAGGTAGGATATAGAAGAGACAAAAAATCAACTAGGTCAATCCCCTTGTTTTACAGGGGAGGAAACTATAAGACACAGAATAATTAAGAGATCTTTCGAAGTCACATAGGTAGCAAATGGAAACCTGACATCAAGTCCAGTGATTTTTCCATTAGATTATGCTGCTTCCAGAAAAAACAAATGTGAATAGTGTCATGAAGTCAAGGTAAGAGGAGACAGTTGTTTAATGTCCCATGATTCCATCCACTGATTAGAACAAATTAATAATTTTAATATTCTATATTTGCAATGGGAAGGGTATGTACACACAGCTTTTACAAAGCAAATTCTGGACATTTTCCCAAATCTTATAATGATAACATTGTATGATCATTATAGTAATTTGTCAAAATAAATATGATGAACACAGCAGCTGTCTGCATGAACCAAGACAGCTAAATTTTATTAATGTATTGAATAGTATCAGCTTTGTTTAGCCATGTTTTGTTAATTGATCTGAACATCTAAATAGTAAATCTAAGCATAATTTCTTTCTGCATAATCATTTAGAAAGCTCTTACTTGCTCTGTGTACTAAGCTACTGATTATTGACTTCAAGCATATTATGGATTACAATGATACTTAAATTACCTTTTATCAGGTATCATTAGTGTCATATAAGATTTTAAAGTCTGAGTCAGGATCATTCTTCCCCAAGGAGCATCATTTGATGTGTTGGTGAGCAAATTTACAAAAATGGAACATTTAGCTATGTTTCCTAATGTTATTGACATTTATTTTAAGAGTAACTTCTTTTTATAACTTTAATATATCCATTTTTTTGCACATATGACACTTATCCCTAATCTGTTTTAAAGCAATTGTTTACTTGGTACTTTAATGTTACTTTGTGTATCATCACTCAGTTCAATCTCAATCATAAGGGCAGGGCACTCTAACAGGTCTTAGAAGAGACATAAATTTTAGATGAAACAATTGTTAACCACGCCATGGAGCTTTCTGGCTAGGAAGGCGATGTGATTCACACACACACACACATACATACACACACACACACTACACACACACACACACACACACACACACACACACACACACACACACTCACACAAACACACACACACACACACCTTAAAAAGATTCATTGATTTATCATTGACTAGATTTCCCATTAAAAACCCTTCCAATAGAGTATTTCATTAAAAAAATCATGACAAACTGATTCAGTGATTATTACTGGCAACATACACAAATTTCTGCTTTTATCATTTATCATTTTTAACAGAAAGGAAGATAATGCTCTTTAATATTAGTTAACTGGAAGCTGTACTGGTGAGTCTCTCAAATTCTTTTCCAATAAGTTCTTGAAGCTTCTATGATTTTACTGGGATGGTTATAACCACCAGAGACTCAGATCTTTACCCAATTTGACTGAAATATAGAGTATATAAAGGGGAGTAGTGTGATTAAGACTGGCAGCAAAGACTGCAGTCAGATCATGGAGAACATTGAATTATATAGACTAAGGAATTTCTATTTTTTTTCCTAGAAGGTATTTGGGTCTACTGGAAGATTTTGAACAGTATCATAGAATCTTAGGCTTGGACCATGTGATGGTGCCATTTATACCAATTCACCAGAGGTAATTGTTAAATTTTCAGTGAAACAGAAATCAGCAAATCCACAAAAACAACAAATCAGGACTTGATTTATTATTTTGTTAATTGTCTAGACTTAATAAATAAATGGAAAAAATATTCAGTGCTAATAAAATTTAAAATATGCTTTGCATATGTTCCCTCCCCCCCCAAAAAACCTGTTAAATACTTAACCAGCATACTTATCATTAATTGTAAGAACTTGTAAAATCCACCCATTTTATAGATAAGGAAACTAATGTGAGGTTTCCTCCATATGTCATCTAATGAAGCCTTCTCATTTTACATGTGAGGACACTGAGGTGAAGCCTAGTGAAGTTAAGCTAATTAGTGAAGGGCAGACAATTGGCAGGACTATGATTTGAATCTAGATCTCTGATTTCAAATTCATTATTCTTATTCTGACACTACTTTAAAAAGGTAAGATCTATGCTGTAGAATAATGACTGATAATTGTAAGGTGTAAGGACTAAAAAAAATGAAAATTGAAGCAAAAAGGCTAATTAGGTTTTGTAATATTTCAGATGAAAATTCATCTGAAGAATGTGTGAGAATGTTTTGAGAGATAGAATGAACAAATATTATGAAATGATTTTACAGAGAGCTGAAAGAGAGGAAGAATCAAGCATGACTGCTATTAAGAGAATGATGATACTATCCTCAATAGACAGATGAACATTTAGAGGTGGAACATTTAGAGGTTTATATAGATAGATAGATATTTTTGTTGTTGTTTGTCCTTTATTTTTGAAGAGGGTCAATGATATTCAAAGGGTGTTATTCTAACTTGTGAAATATATGGATTTAAGCAAAGCAGAGTTGTGTAGAGTTGTCAACTTCACTCTTTTCAACAATTATTAAAGTCCAGTGGAAAGACAAAAAGCCAAGATGGCTGACTATGGCCTGGGATGCAGTGGACGACTTTGGTATCTTTGATGTCAGACCAAACTCTAAGAGCTCCACAGCTTTTGATTCAACTGCCTTCATGACCTTTGGAATACATTGTTCTTGTTCATTCATTCTTCCAAGGAAAGTCTTCAAAGGCTTGTTTACTTGGTACTTTAATGGAAATATTCTTCCTAACTTACCATTAGGTTTGAAGTTTGCTAGTTACCTTCAGCCTGGTTTAGCTCATCTGCTGAGACAGTTTTACTAGGATATAGTCACTGCACTTGGAGCCAGAGATAAGAGTTGGATGACCAGTAGACAATAAAGGTAGATGAGTAGCCTTGACAGGCCCTCACTCCAAAGGTACTAGTTCTCCCTGAAAATCCCACATACATCAGTGAAACACTTTTTAAGTGTCTTTTATAAGGAAGTCACCATATTAAATAAAGAGGTGATGGTGGCTCTATGGATAGAACACTGAGTCTGGAGTCAGCAAGAGCTGAATTCAAATACAGTTTCAGACACTTCCTAATTTTGTGGCCCTGAGCAAATCACTTAAGCTCAGATTGCCTGACAAAATGGATCCATTGGATTCTTGGAGAAGGAAATGGCAAGCCTCTCCAATATCTTTGCCAAGAAAAACTCCAAAAGAGATCAGGAAGGGTTGGACACAATTGAAATGACTGAACAACAAAATACTAAGTAATACATACAGATACACAATACACACTAATAATATGAATACACATAAATGGGACAGTTCTTACTCTCAAGGAGCTTATGTTTTAATGGAGGAAGACAAAAATATAAAGGGGAGCTGAAAAAGAGGACACAATTGCTGGAGTAAGGAGGCTGATGAGGAAAGGGAATTGAATGGGAAGTAAAGTGATCATAGTTGGGTCTTCTCATGAAATGATGGTCTGGGTTTGGGACTCATGTATCAGGAAATTAGGTTTAAGAAGGAAGATAATCATTAATATTTTGAACATGTTGAATATAAGATGCAAATATTTAATTTAGATAAAGATCTAGCAGGTGGTTGTTTATGTAGAATTAAAGTTAGGACTATTTTTCTACGTAGAGGACTCATCTGTTTAGAGATGATAATTGAGTCCATGGCAGCAGATGAAGTTACCAAGATATAGATAGGAAAAAGAGGTGGGACAGAGTCTTGAAGTATATTCATTCTTAGTGGTCAGGAAATTGATAATGAGTTATCAAAGGAGACTAAGGAGGAACATACAGACAGGTGAGAGGATCATAGTACATTTAAGGCTGGAAGGAACTTTATCTACTATCTATTTCATCCCTTTATTTTACAAAGGAGGAAACCTTGGCCAGAAGTTTTAAGTAACTTACTAAAGATCCCACAAAGAGTACATAATAGAAGTGACTTTTGTACACTGATTCTCTAATTATAATAATCTCAGAGCATTTTCCATTACAGAGAACTGTTGTTATTGTTCATGCTTTGTATCTGAAGAGTATCAAAATGACCTCACTATGTTGGGATAAAGATTTAGCTACATCTATGACTGATCAGACCCATATGAACTCAGAAGGTTCTATTTCAGGATAAAAATAATTCATTGGAACAATTGGGATGGAGCTATTTCTAAATTTGTGTATCCATCATTTCTTTTGAGCTACTGCAATTCCTTGCTCATAGAGCACAGCACCTTCTTTGATGTAGTCATACCATGCTGGGTGGTATTAATGTCTATCATGGTTTTCAGTTAATACTAAAGTTTTTCTGACTGCAGTGTGAGCACTTACTTTGAGTGAATTCTCTGTAAAATTGTTTTTAGAGCCTGTCAGGTTGTACTCTCTGCAGTAGAATTTGATTGTTTGGCAGTTTAGCTTGAGAGAGGACTTCAAGGTCTGATAACTTATTTTGGAAAGTGATTGTCAGATTCTTCTTAGGACAATTCAAATGGAAGAGGTTTAATTTTTTGGCATGTCAACAATGCAGTCAGCACAATGACTTTGTAGACCTTCAGTTTGTTAGGCAGCCTAATACCTCTTCTCTCCCATACTTTCTTAATTTAGAGCCTTCCAAACACTGAGCTAAGTCTGGCAATGTATGCATCAACCTCATCATCTATGTGTACCTCCTGCAAAATATACTGCCAAGATAAATTAACTTATCCACAGAGAATGAGGTGAGAATAGTATTATGGAATCCAAGAGAGAAAAGAATATTCAGGAGAAAGAGGAGATCCAAAACAAGTGAGCAGTCTTAAAAATGGACAGGGAAGTCAAAGAGAATGAGAATATACTAGTGAAAATCTCATTGTTAACATTGGTTTGCAATCTTAGCAAAATGATGGGCTCAGAAACAAGACTGAAAAGGAGTGAAAAGCGGAGGTGGTTCTTCCTCAAGAGGAGGTAGTAAAGGCAGTCAGGGAAGATGATTTTTGGAACTTGTCCAAAAATATTCATTGAGTGATGATTAAATATTTGATGATAACCTCTGAATTGAGCTTAGATTGGTCTTTGAATACCATAGAATGATGAAATGATAGTCTCATGGGACCTGAATTTGGAGCCCAGTTTTGCAATTTGCTATTTGTTTATCCTTGTGCAAATCATTTAATCTCTCTGAATCTAAGTTTTCCCTTCTGGTAAAATGAAGGATTTGGATAAGATCAACTCTATGGCTATATCTTGTTCCAGTATTGCAATCCTGTTGTAATCCTGTAGTTCTAGGATCAAGATTGTATTTAAAACCTTTCCAATTGGGTACATCAAGTCACAGATCATGTCCTACTGGTATGATTCACATCTTAGATCACAATAGAGCTGTGCTAATGGTGTAGAAATAACATATTGTACAGATTTTGATGTGCTGTTGTTGAATAGGGAGTCAATAGGTCAGATATGTTGTACAATGAATAGAATGATGTCAGGAAGCTCTACCTTTAAATATGTCCTCAGATAATTACTAGTTATGTGATTCTCAACAAGTCACTTGAATTTTCTGTATCTCAATGTCCTATTATGTAAAATGGGAATAATAATAGCACCCACTTTTCAGGATTGTTGTAAGGATCAAATATGATAATATTTGTAAAGTTCTTTGTAAACCTTCAGTTACTATATACATTCATGCTATTGTTATTATTAGTCCATCAATAGAAATATCTCATATGTTGAAGCCTAAAAATAAAATAGACCTAGAATTCAATCTGGCTTTAGATACTTATTAGCTGTGTGACTCTGGGTAAGTCTCTTAATCCTGTTTACCCAAATTTCCCCATTTATAAAGTGAGTTGGAAGAAGAAATGGCAACTTTCTCTAGTCTCTTTACCAAGAAAACCCCAAATAGGATCATGTAGTGCTGAACTAAAAAACCACTGAAAAGAATTGTAGAGGAAATCAAGATAGATTACATTTGAGAAAGGACACAGTATCTTCAATTGTCTCAAACTATTTTTTTACTGCAAAGGTCCAGCTTTGAAACAACAATATTTTGTCATGTTTTATGACTCTGAATCAGAACAAAAAAGATAAAAACTATGGATGATACAAAGAACACTAGGAAAACATCTGAAGAGAAGCATTATGCCACTGTTGATAGAGTGATGAACTTGGAATAAGGAAGACTTGGTTTCAAAGTGCCTTAGAAACTTAACAGCTGTTTGAAATTGGTCAAGTCACTTATCTGTGTCTCAGGTTCCTCCTTTATAACTTATAAAGTTGGACTTGATGAACCCTAAGTCCCTTTCTAGCTTTAAATCTATGATCCTATGATCACTGTAACTTGTACAGGAGAGGTGGCACATAAGACTTTCTAAGATACGTACATTTGAAAAAATGAGTTAGGTTGATTGGATAACTGGTGATATAAAAAGAATGAGGAATAGTAACAGATGAATAGTCTGAACATTGCCATTCTATCGCCTGAAGTGATAAGAAGTAGAGAAAGGTCTCCAAAAGTTGGGTGTTTCCTCTATAGAAAATTTAGGGAAAAGCCTGGAAAAGAGTTACACCTAATGAGAGGGTAGATATGAATTGTGATCTTTATTGATGAAAGGAATATTTAAATTAAGAATCATAGACTAGGAAGGGATCTCAGAGTACATCCAAACTACTACCCCCCCTCACCTTCATTTATAAGGAAATGGAGGCACAGAAAGTTTAAATGACTTGGCTAGGGTCACTGAAACACCAAACATCAAAGATAGGATTTGAAACCAAACTTTTTCTATTGTATCATTGATTATAGATATAATGATATCAAAGAAACCCACTATTATGGCTAGTATATGGAAATGTGTAAATGTATCTTGATGAATGAATGAGACCAATAATATGTTAAAAGAACATAAAATCAAAATATCCTTTTAAAATTTGGAACACTTCCATCAGAAAACAAGAGTCAGTGTTCATAACCTGTCTTCATAATTCTCTTTTCTTTTCCCTGATAGGACAGGGAACAGGAGTAAAAAGTATTTTCAGATTGCTCTCATCATCACACCAAGATTTCAGTCTGAATACTCGCTACCAGCAGGAATGGATAGTAAGGAGCACAGCTCTCATGCTCAACAAATATTCTTGGTTGAGGATGAAAATGCTTTCGATCACTTACTACTGTTTAAGGAGGGCTTCTATGAGGGTTTTATAAGCTCTCTTTTAGGGTTGCTCTCTCCACCTTATAGTTGAGGAAACAGAGGCAAACAAAAGTTAAGTGACTTGCCTAGTGTCACACAACTAATAAGGATCTGAGGCTGGATTTCAATCACCTCTGTTTCACTTCATCCTAGCCCATTACCAGTCATTTTGATTTGTTTAATAAATGTTTATTCATTGATTCTCTTGGCCTTAATTTGCTGCCAAAGGAAGGAAGGACTTGTATCTGGTCTTGGATTGGTCTAGACACTAGCAGGACAATGACTAAGTTATACTTCTGTCTGGAATGCGGTGTTTCGTACTTCTGCCCTTATCAACAGTAGCAGCAATAGCTAGCATTTAATGTAGCCCCTCCAATGTGCCAGATACTGTGTGTACTTTACTAAAGTTGTTTTATTTATCATCACAACAACTCTAGGAGGTAGGTTCTATTATATCCCCATTTTATAGTTGAGGAAAAGTTAGGTGAATTGCTCAGGGTCACAGAGCCATAAGTATCTGAGGCTCACTTTGAACTCAAGCTTTCTTGACTTCATTATGGGTATAATGATATATCAAAGAAATCCAATATTATGATTAATAAATTGAAATGTGTAATTGTATCTTTATGAATGAATAAGACCAACCTAGCACTCCTAACTGTACCTCCTCTCAGAAGAGCAAGTAGAGCAGAGAAACATGCAGAAAACACTAGATATCACAAAAAAGAGATTTATATTATGAGATGATTTATGTGATGGCACACAAAAAATTGTCTTTAAATTGTAGACATGTTAAGAGAGGTTTATTATGGGGCATCTAAGGAAATCCCAACTGTTTCCATCCTCGTTACCATAATGACCCTGACCACCAATCTCTCTTTTCTGTTAATATATATGCGCACACACATATAATGTAGACACTCATACACACATATACATGCATGTGCTCACATACATATAATGTAGACACTCATGCACACAATATACAAACATGTGTGTGCACACACACATATACAAACTTTGGCCTTTTGGAAACTCATTCTACCTTCAGGCATCTAATTTACTGAAATCTTTAACCTTCATTGACAGAACAGTTTTTATGATGAAGCAATATGAGGAAAGGAGCAAGTGGCTATGCCTTCCGGCACAGAAGGAAGAATTTCTCATCTTCAAGATTCTCTGGATGAGTTTGTTTCTTAATAAGATTGTTGACCTTGACCTGAGGAGTCTGGCCTCATCAGTAATTTGTCTTATGGGCAACTTACAATGGACATGATGGGTCATTTTGAAATAAAGTGTGAAATGAAATGAACAGAGATGCCAAGTGCAAAGGCTGACAGATTCTATCTACTATAAATCAGAAAGAGCAACAAGAAAACACTTGTTCAGCACACTGATAATCTGCTCTAAAGCTGATTCAGTTTGCATAAGATAAATTGATTTCTACAGAGAGGTAGTTTGAGTACAGAGAATAGAGATCTGGCTTTGTCTTGGATTCAGAAATAATTGGGTTTAAGTCCTGCTAGGGACTTATTCTGTATACTGGGTAAGTCCTGATTGTGTATACCTGGGTAAGGCCTGACTGTATACCAAAGTAAGTAACTTAACCTCTTAGTGCCTCATGTAGCTTTCTTAGATAATGATACATAATATCTGCTAATCTATATAGGTAGAGGGAGTTTCTCTACCAGGCTATCCCTATATCAAAGGAATTATAGCTTTGTATAAATGGATAATAGACTGATTTGAGAGTGTCTGGAAGTAAAGAAGGATTTAAAGTAATAGTATTACAAAGTTGAAGACAACTCCTGAGGATTTTTTGGAAGATTTTTCTTAATAGTTAACTTTCCCCAAACTAACTGTTCATACTTTCCTTGGCTATTTCATTGTCTGCAATTCTTATCTTTACAATTTAACCCTCTAATTTTCAGAACTTCTCTACTAGTATCAAGGACACTACCATGTCATCTTCAAAATTATTTGATGAGGATATTAGAGGAGAAAAAATGGAGGAAATCCATTTACATAGCACCTACTATGTGTTAGACATTGTGCCAAGTAATTTAGAATTATCTCATTTGATCCTCATATGATACGCTTGTGATTTAAGTGCTAATTAAGTGACATGCTCAGGGTCATACAACTAATAGATATCTGAGGCTGGATTTGAATTCAGGTTTTCCTGACTTGAAACCTAACATTCTATTCAATCTATTACCATCCCCTCTGTGGGAAGGTTAAGAAAGAATCAGGAGGGATTCAACCCCATGTTTCTTTGTGAAGCTGAATTTTCCTTGAACATTTCCAAAAGTCCTTATGGTCTACTGAGGATCTCTAAATAGCCATGATGAATATTGTTGCTCATTTGTTTTTCAGTTGTGTCTTACTCTTCATGACCCCATTTGGGTTTTTATTTGCAAACATGTCAAGAAATGGTTTACCATTTCCTTGTCCAGTTCAATCTTACAAATGAGGTAAACTGGGTTAAGTGACTTGCCCAGGTTCACACAGTTAATAAGTGTCAGAGACCGGATTTGAGCTTAAGGAATTGAGTTGTACTGAATCCAGGCCTGGCATTCTATCCCCTGCACCACCTAGCTGGCACCATGCTGAATAACTCCGTTATGGTCCTATAAGAATTCCTGACCAGGTGAATACAGTCATTTTGTAAAAATTTTACCAGATGCCTCCTAACTGTTTTGTCAACTTCCTTTGGAAGATAATGTTCATCATTTCATGTTTCTAGTCAATTGATATGTAAATTTATTAAGAGTTCAATTCTGTCTAATTCATTTATCATAAGTATTTAGTGAGAATTTTTAAGCCACCAAATAGAGGGAAGTGTTTTCAAATTTGCACTAATTTATTAATTTTTACCAAGTGTTTTCTTAAAGTAAAACACTTTATTATTAAATGAAGCAGAATCTTAAATTCACTAAATCACTTATTATTTAAATGATTATGAAGATATGTGTTTGCTTTAGAAAATGGTCTGCGAAGGTCCAACTTGTAACTTCCTTATGTTTTTCATAAAGGTCTTTTCATTTGTACATAAATCATTTTTTTTTTTTCATGAAGATAAGGAAATGACATGGTTTGGAAGTGACTGTGCCTTCTTAGTTTACTTTTTTTTTTTTTTGCATGGCAAATAGGGTTAAGTGGCTTGCCCAAGGCCACAAAACTAGGTAATTACTAAGTGTCTGAGGCTGGATTTGAACTCAGGTACTCCTGACCCCAGGGCCAGTGCTCCATCCACTACACCACCTAGCCAGCCCCTTAGTTTATTTTTTTCTTTTTTCTTGGAATCTTTCCATTGTCTTGGGAATAGATTCCTGAAGACTTTAAAATAACTTTAAATAATGACTTTAAAATTATGTCACCTATGAAGGCTCATCTTTCTGAGTTCAAATCTGGCCTCAGACACTTACTAGCTGAGTGATCCTGAGCAAGCTATTTAACCCTCGTTGTCTTAGTTTCTTCATCCGTAAAAAAATGAGATAGAGAAGGAAATGGTAAACTACTCCAGTATCTTTGCCAAGAAAACCCCAAATAGAGTTATGAAGAGTTGGATACAATTGACACAACTAAACAGCAACAGCAGCAGCAGCAACAGTAGCAATAGCAATAACTTAATTCCAATGAATTCTAGAATGTGGCATCCAGAGGACTGCTCTCAGAGTTTGAAATCTTGCTTCTGACAAATAGACAATCTGTTTCATGGCCTATAAAATAGGGATAATAATACCTGTAATACCTCCTTAGCATGGCTGTTTTGAGGTTTAGATGAGTTAACATGTGTAAGATACTTTACTCACAATTGCAATGAACTATACAAACTTCAATTATTATCAATGCCTCAAACTATTACTAACTTGGTCATTATAGTCCTGGGAGAAGTTCCCATTGAAATATTAGATTTCTAACGTTCCTGAAAAGCAAGAACATTAGAATAACACTGATATAATACCACCTGGTGGGTTTCCAGTTAGGAAAGATTTATGTTCTCAAACAAAATATTGCAAGGATAGCTTAAGTACTGCAACAAATGCTGACTTATAGAGATGTATAAGCTATGAGTTTCTATTTGGGAGGGCAGAAAATTTCTTTTAACTTTCTTCTCTTTTGACAGAAACTCAAGTGAAAAGTTCAACTGCTTTAGGAAACAGTCTTCATGAAAATGATGAAAATTCATAGTTCATCAGAAGAATAATTGAAGCATTCAAAATGCAATAAAAAAACAATGAATAAGAACATTAGAAGACTGTTGTGGAAGGAGGAATAGGGAAGGCAATTACATTGATCTGTGTACATGCTACTATGTAGAATAACTATTTCCATTTCCTTTCTGGCTATGCTTCTGAACTTCCCAACTTCAGCACTATGAGTTATCTGTAGCCTCAACCTAGTATATTCATCAGTCAATGAAGTGTCCTCACTCAGGATTGGTGTTGTTGTTCATCATTTGTTCTGGAAGAGGACCCATAATGACATTATCTTGATTGTGCCTTTAAATTCAGATCACTCTGACTTTCATTGATTGGTTGATGATAACTCCTAACCCAAGCCTCTCTCCCTGGAACATCCCTCTGCTATACTTGTCCTAGTCTTCCACTGATGAATTTCTTCTGAGGTCTCCACTTTGTGGAGGGACCTAGACTCATCTCTCACATGCTCCTTGGCTGTGTTTCTGAGGTTTTGGACTTCAACTCTATCCTTGGACTAGGCCACTCTCCCCCTCCCATCTAGTGTCCTCAGCCCCCCGACCCTTATCTCTTTTTTGTGTGTTGTCTTTCCTCATTAGATAATAAATTTCTTAAGGGTGGTTGGTGATTGCCTTGTGTTTTTATTTATAAGCCCCAGTTCCCATTCATGATAAGCATTCAATAAATATTCATTACCTTGAAGCTATCTGCCACCTCACATGTATCAGGGCTTCTAAAGTTCATCATTTGTGACATTAGAGAGACAGGTTATGTTTAACATGCTTAGATAGATACATACATAAAACAATCATTAATTGTTATGTGCTAGTCACTGATCTAAATGTTCAGGATATAAATATAAGCAAGCAAGATAATTCCTGTCATCAAGGAGCTTACATTCTAATGGAAGAAGACAACATACACATAGGGGAGCTGGAAGAGGAAAGAAAAGTAGAGTCCATGGTCTGCGGAGGGCCAGGAAGCAACATTTAAGGCATACAACTTAGAAAGATAAGACAGAAGTTCACTAATCAGAGGTGAGGAATTTAGGAGCTGAGTCCAGGTTCCTGAGGAAGAGCACATGGAGGGGACAGTTTGGGAGAAGCAATGTCATAAAACTGTCTGAGAAGTTAAGAGTGAAAACTCAACTAGCAAAATGTCTTTGCAAAATTCGGGTTCTGAGAAGGTGGAGGTGAAGATCCAATAAGATGATACAAGTAGATCCAAGTAGAGCATGGTCTGGAGTAATCCCCAGTGGGATTGTTATTGAGAGAAAAACTTAAAATCAAGGGGAATCTCAATATTCCTGATCTGTAATCAGGTCTTCAGACACAGGAGCTGGTGGGAGTATAGATGGGAGAAGATAGGAAAAGACAAGAACCATTGACTTTTCTTTTGGTGTCTGCTTTGATAAAAGAAGTTCCTCACAGGATACTCCTTGCCTTGATGAAATCATAGGTCTGATAATAAACTCCCCTGATAGAATTCACTACAACTGTGGGCCTTGCACCTGAGGGTCAACAAATTGGATGATTATAATGGTACAGGGTCTTCTAAGAAATTGCTTGCCAAAGGGAGTCAAGAATTCATTCCACCCCTTTCCACAAATATTTTTGTTTCTGCTCAGTCTGATGCTTAGTGAATATTTAAGGTTTTTCTTGGCAAAGATACTGGAATGGTTTGCCATTTCTCTTCAGATCATTTTATAAATAACTTTCCCAAGGTCACAGCAAGTGTCTAAGGCCAAATTTGAACTCAGGTTTTCCTGACTTAAAGGCTGGTACTCTATACACTGTGCTACCTACCCGCTCTTTACAAATATTTAGTATATTATTTTATGTGAGTGATGATGATAAAAAAACAGTTTATACCCTGGTCAAAAAACAAGTTATAGGATTGTAGGGTTAAAGCATATACATAGAAAAGTAAATCAAAGTAATGAGGAGCCAGAGAACAGTAACACCTTGGGAATCAGGGAAGACTTCATAGAGAAAGGAGCAACTGAACTGAGTCTCGAAGGAAACTACAAATTCTGAGAGGTAGGTAGGATGGATTTGGAGAGTTTTCCATATAGAAAGTGGCTTGTACAAATGAATAGAGGTTGGGAAATTGAGTACCTAATTTGGGGAAGAGTTAGTAGTCTAGCTTGACTGGAACAAGAAATATTCAGAGGGGAAAATGTGAAAGAAATACGGCTGGAAAGATTAGTTGAAGGCAGATTGTAGAGGACCATGATTTGCCAAGCTGAGGAACTAGTATCTTATCCTAGAAAATCTCTGAAGCCTTTTTGATCAGGGGAATGACCCTGTCAAATCTATGCTTTAGGAAAATTATTTTGGAAACTTTGTAGAGCATGAGTCAGAGAGAGGAAAGGACTGGAGGCAAGGAAGACCAGAGCTTGTGGAGGGTTTGAACTGAATGGTGGCCATATTAAATGAAAAGAGAATCACAGGATCAAAGAATATTAGTGTTTTGGAAAAGAACTTAATGACTGGATAATCCAAACCATATATGAAGGAAATTCCCGTTCTAGCAAGTCCCACAAGTAGTCATCAGGCTTCTACTTGAGACCAATGGGGGGGAACTTCATAAGGGAACCAATTCTGTCTTTGATCAACTCTAATTGCAAGGAAAGTTTTCATGATATAAAAAATCTAAATTTGCCTCTGCTCATGATTTTGGATTTTGTTCCCTGGGGTAAAAAAATAAGCTATATTATTATCTTATGGCATCCTGGGTCATTGTCAGGTATCTTGACCTATGTCTTGCTACTGGACTTCAATGACTACAGAGGAGAAAGTGAAGTTGATGATTTTGTAGCTCTGCTTCACTATATTCAATTTATGTACAAGTCAAGATATCATCCTCATGCTGTCACTGGTCCTCTTAGGAATGAACAAACATCATATTATTCACTCTGGGCCTTCTCTTCTCTAGTCTAATTGATTCTTATAGAACAAAACTCAAATGTTCTGGCCTCCTTCTATTTTCCATTTTGTTCAATCTCTCTTCAGTATAGGGATGCTGTGGAGGTAGAATTAGAAGTTATAAATAGAAAGGATAAGAACCCATTCTGCATAGAAGTGAACAATTAAAAAAATGAAATTTGTTCTAATTTTTTACTCTAGGCTTTCCTATTTCTTATTATTAGAAGTCTAGCTTTACATGAAGGATCACTTCATTCTGGGAAGCAAGGTTGAGACCTCTGATACAATGAGAGAGCAGTGAACTGCTTAAACTGTGAAGTATTGGCTTGGAGCTCTGGAGTGATTCAGAGAAAGAGTTATACACTGATAAGAAACAATCAATCAATCAGTCAATCTACAGACCATTTATTAGACATCTACCAGGTGGAAGGCAAGTTGTAAAAAAGCAAGACAAAAATGGAACATTCCCTGCCCTAAGGGAATTTAAGTTTTATTAAGGGAGGCAATATGTACTTAGATAAATATCTAACAGCATGAACAACAGCAACAACAACAAAATAACAAAGTAGTTTAGAGAGGAAAGGATAGCCACTGGAGGGATGAGGAAAAGTTTCATGTAAAAAGTGAGCTTAAGCTGAGACTTAAAGGAAGTTAGTAAAGCTACCAGTCAGAAAGCAGGTGGGCATGTGTTCCTGTATCCTACGCAGTCTTTTTTTGCCTGGTCATGGGGGCCTCTTCTGGCTCTGCCTTGAAACTATTTCAGTCCCTGCACTGGAAGGCTCTATGGGACACTCCTGATTAGACCTCTTCCACATGTCAAAAATGGCTGGAAAAATGACTGTGACTTTATTTTAGATATTTTTCATCAAGACCTGATCTAGTAATGTGTTTTCTAGGTCTTTATGGAAGAACTGTGGAAAAGAACTTAACTATATTTTTTCCTTCATTCCTCTTATCTTGGTAACAAAATTTTAGGTAACAAATTCCTCTGAATTCAACTAAGCTGGTCCTTGAAAGAGGAACAGAATCTAACAGTACAGTCCCCAGGCCTTCATAGCTTGGAAGGACCCATCTACACTGGTATAACATAACCTTTGAAAAGTTAGGGTCATCTCCCACTGTGATGAGGCAATGGATTTCTGTGGAGGGCAGCTTGAACAGCAAAACCTAATTTTATTCACAACATCTTTTTTTCTATTAGGAAAAATATCCCCAACTTTTAACATGATAGCTAAACTGGCACTTTTTGGCATTCCAGGCATAAAATATGATGCTGACAGATGGCTTAGCACTATTGAAAGGAATTAAATATAACTTGTTTTTTGACCAGATCTGCTTTTTCATGGCTAGAGGCAACTCCCAATGAGAAATTACTATCAATCCAGTGAACATTAGCAACTGCATTTCAACTTGTCTTTTGAAAGATCTGAGTAGTTTAGAGGTGAAATGATTTACCCAAGGTCAAACAGCCAATTAGTCAACAAGCATTTATTTAAGTATATACTATATGCCAGATGCTAGGTTACAAAAAACAAATTAAGGCAAAGAACTGGACCCAGCCCTTAAGTAGCTCAATTCAAAAGGAAAAGACAATATGCAAACAGTTATGTTACATCCAAGATATTCTGTAGTGTCAATGAACGATAATTTTGGTGAGAAGCTACCAGAAATGGGGAAGGAAGAGGAGGGAGGAAGATAGGAAAATCCTTTTGAAGAAGGTGGGTTCTGAACTGAATCTTGAAGGAGGCCAGGAGACACAGCTAGTGTATGCCAGAGAAAGGACTTGGATCCTTGAATAACTAGGTGATGCTAGGGAGCGTAGAAGGCTGGACCTGGAATCAGGAATGCAAATCTGGCCTCAGATAATTACTAACTGTATGACCTTGATTACTTCAGGTTTCTCATCTGTAAAATGAGTTGGGAGAAAGCTAACTATTCCAATATCTTTGTCTAGAAAAAGCCAAATGTAGACATAAAGTATCAGACATGGCTGAAATTACTGAATAACAACAGAGACTTAAATTCAGGTTTTCCTATCTATGAGGCTTTCTATTCACTATTCCACAGTGGCTCTCAAATGCAATGTTAAAGAGTATCAAATGTTTCTATTTTCTATAGTAAGATGAAATATGGTAGGGACTGATACAAGGGAATTATGGGATTCCAAAGACCAAAAAGACCAAAAAATTATCCTGACACAGCTATGGTAGATTTTTGCTCAGACTTGCAGAGGTTTTTCTTCTCATTCAATGACCAAATACATGTTGAAATCTACAAAAACAATGTGAGCAAAGCAAGGTTTATGTATAGATACCTCAACTGTCAGTCAAAAACATAACTTCCAGGTCTAGCTCTGATACTCAGTATGTGACCTTGGGTCAGCCTCTTGATGTCCCAGTCTTCTGATCTGTAAAGTGTTGATAATATAGTCCTTATATATTTCAAAGGACAAATGAAAGGACATATATCTACATGCTTCATACATAATATCCTTTTCCCTAAAACTGGTTGTCGTTAGTATTTTTATTATTGAAATTAAAAAAAAATTGCCAGAAAGAATCTAAACCAATATTAATTCAAGCATAGAAATAAAGCTAAATGCAAGAGAGAAATAGTACTCATTTGGGAATAAAAAAATTCAATTTCAATACTGGTTTTCTGCTTTATAGAACATTTAATATAGATTGATGAATTAGTTTAAATCTTGACACATGTCAAGATGAGAATGACTATTAGAGTAGCAATGACAGTTTGGAATACTCAAGTTCAGGGTTTTTAATTATAGTGATCATTTTTCAAGCATTGTATTCTAGAAATTATGCAAGATAGGTTGTCTTCAAATTATTAGAAAGGTTACTTTCCAAAAGTTCATTTATTTGTATGATAATTATTTGGAATGTGCAAAGAAATAGTATTAAAAATGGGTGCTAATGTTAGGGCAGCTTAGTGGTGCAGTGAATAGAAATGCTGAGCCTAGAGTCAGAAAGATCTGAATTCAAAATTGGCCTCAGACACTTACTAGTTGTGTTGTTGTATCCCAAGCAGCAAGTTTGAGATCAAGCTATGAAATTTAGGAGTGGACTTTATTTACCTGGGGGGTTGCTAGGGGCAGAAACCCAAACCTAACAACCCTGAGAATAGAATGAGCAAGGTTAAAAACCTTATAGTATTTTGAGGGGTGGGAGTATGGTGAGCAAGCAGGGTAAAGAAGCAGAAATAGCAGTTAGATATATTTATTTGTCAAACTGTTGCACACGTGTGACATAGTATAGATAGGAGGCCAATAAAAGATGGAAGAGGGTTAGGGTTTGCCTTAGGTCTTAACTTGTGTCCTGTGGTACAGGACAGTTACACAACAGAGAGAGGGTCAGGGTCTGCCTGTGGTACAGGACAGTCCTGTAGCAAGGAGACTTAGGTCAGGTGGAGTTTACTGTTTCACAGCTACAGCTACACCTGGGGAGGGGGAAGGCAGTTTTAGGAAGGAGCAGGAATATTGCAGAAACAGCAAAAGGATTAGGTTAACAAGAACATTAGGTGAGTCTCAGATAAAATTTATGGTCTGTCTCATGACTCTCAGGGTCACTGTCAGTATGTTCTCAGACTTAGGGGCATTAGACAAACTATTTCTGGGGAGTGCGGATAGGCAGCTAGCCTTAGGAGTTAGGAAGACCATTTTCCTCTGATTCAAATTAGCTATGGGACTGTGTTCATACCTCCTCACCCCTAAGGTAACTTTCTAAGAGTATGTTGCAGAGAAGTTGATCATCTTTAGTGTGACCGGTCACTTGATCACTCAACAGGAAGACTTGGGTTCAAATCTTGCTCTCTCTATATATATATACACATATAAAACACATAATATAGTATATCATCTATATTAGATAATAATAATAATAATAATAGTTTGCCCTTCGTTTTTGAAAAAGACCATGACATCAGGGAGGTGATGCCATGACAAGCTTGTGAATTGGATTTGAGTAATAGGAATGCTATTTGAAGTCACCAGCCTCACTTTCTCTGTTATTTGGATCCAGTGGCCAAATGTGAATCAGGATGACTGGAGATGGCCCTGGATGTAGGGCAATTAGGATTAAGTGTCTAAAGGCCAGAATCCAAAGCAGTACTCTATCCACTGTGCCACTAGCTGCATATGTATATATATATATATATGTATATGTATATATATATATATATATATAATATATGGTATAAAATATAAAATTAGGAACACCCACAAATAATAAAAATGGGAATAGCACCTCTTTTACAAGGCTATTGTGGGACTCAAATGACAAGATATATTTTAAAGTGCTGTATAAATGTAAACTATCATTAGTATTACTTTTTTTGAATATTATCTCATTTTATTCTCATAATAACCCCGGTAAGCATGTGTTAGTATTACCCCCATTTTACAGATGAAGACACTGAGGCAGATAGCAGTTATGTGATATATCTAGGATCATAAAACTTGTAAGTACCTGAGGTCAAATTAGAACCCAGGTCTTCCTGACTACAGGCCCAGCCCCCTTACAGCTGTACAACCTAGCTGCCTCTAGATGATACCATAGGCTCATTTTTCAGATAAGAACAATTACTATGCAATAACATCTGGGAGTAACTAATACAATTATAGATTTAAGCTGGTGAGGTCTTTGTAAGAAATTCTGTGACTTGGAAGATGAATTTGATTACAGTAATGAAAGAGTGTAAACAGAAAAGCTGTTGTGTGGGAAGTCTAGCAGCATTCAAGAAATTTCTGGACATGCAGGCAAAAATAATGAAGCATCAACAATTATTTTTAAGGTCTTCTGCAAAGCAGCAAATTCTTAGCACTAAGGGCGTTAGGAGAAAATCAGTGTTAATACAGAGGCAGCTTCGTGGTTCAGTGGATAGAGAGCTAGGTCTGGAGTCAAGAAGAACTGAGTGTAAATGTGACCTCAGTCTCTTACTAGCTGTGATACTTGGGCAAGTGGCTTAACTTCTGTGTGCCTAATCTACCGAAGAAGGAAATGACAAACCATTCCATTATCTTTGCTAAAGCCCCAAATGGGTCACAAAGAGTTGGTCATAACTGAACAATGATCTAAGTAGATCTTGTATTTTTCCCAGTAGAATGGAAGTTCCTTGCGGTCAGAGATAGTTCCTTTCTGTTGAATCTTTCGCATCCAGGGAACTAATTGGAACACAATGGATATTTAATTAAATGGTATTGAATTGATTTGAGCCATTTACACAAGTGAGCTAGATGAATCACCATACTCAAGTCTGCCCAAGGGAAAACTTAGTATTTTTTTAAAGTTAACCTGAGGCATGGGAAATATGTCATAGAGTATAGAGAACTGAACTGGATTAAGGATGAACTGGGTTTGAATTCCTCCCTTGATGCATATTTGTTAATCAGGGCAAATCATTTCAGCTCTCTGAGCTTTAGTGTACAGGATCATTGAACTATAGATTTGGAACTGGAAGGTACTTGAGAGCAAGGATGTTTTGGAGCCAGCTCATCCTGTTTTCCAAGAACTGATTTTTAGGATTTCAATATGAGCATTTAACCCTTAGAAACTGGTAAGTTCTACAATTCAGAGCATGATTTATTATGTTGTTGGTTAAATAAGCCTAAGATAGTGATGGGAAAATGTTAATGATGTAGATTAATGTGTGCCATGCATACATTTTTTTTTCTTGAAGAGACAATTGTAAAACACTTACCAATTTATTACTCCTTTAGAAGCCATCAAAGCCAATCATTATTTTGAAATACAGAGAAAAGTAGTGACCTACCCAGGGTCACATAGCTAGCTAATAGATATCTGAGGTGGCATTTGAACTCATATTAGAGTTGACTCTAAATCCAATTTTCTAGTAGTTAACATTTATAAAGCATTTTAAGGTTTGTAGAATGCTTTACAATTATTATCTAATTTGGTTCTCACAAGAATGCAGGAAGGTAGGTGTTATTATTTTGCACATTTTACAAATGTGGATAAACAGAGGATAGACTCTCTTTGAAATAATCTAGGCACAAATCTGCATCACTACTGGTATACATAAAATGATCATTGTTTTATTCTTTCTCACTCTCTCCTGCCTCTAAAGATTCATTGCAAAGTTTTCCAAATCAACAATGAAAATCACAAGGAAATACAGATTTTTTTTAAGGTGGGGTAAAAGGCATAATTTTTTAAAATCAGAATATCTTCCTAGTGGTTAATGTCAAATAGTAAAGCATTGTAAGCAAAATAAACTAGATTTGGAGACTATGAGGTTAGGAGCTGAAATACCCTTCGCTTTCTTTTTTTCTTTCCTTTATCCTTGCAAGCAATCAAATCTATCCTTAATTTCTCCCCTTTAACTGCACGGTTAGTATATAAAGATAGCAGGCATTGGGGGATGGGGAAGATGGAGGTTCCAGAGGATAGCAAATAGCTTCAATGCATTTCTTGTTCCCATGGCAACATACAATATCTGTATCTTGAACTAATGGCATTTTCCAAATTATTATTGTGGTGGGGGATGGGCAGGGACAAAGAATTAATCTCCCAGACTATTTAGAATTGGGTTTCTACTCTTTAGGGATATGTGTGCATTTCCAGGGGGAGAATTTTCAACCAGAAATGGGATTCTGGGAATTAGAACTAGGTGGAACCTCAGAGCTCTGTAGAGTCCAAACAGCCATTACATTCAATCTCATCATTTTACAGATGAGAAAACTGAGACTGAGAAAGGTGAAGTGACATACTCACAGTCACACAGTTAGTATAGGAGGCAGGACTTGAACCCAGTTATTTCTAACTCCATATCCTGCATTCTGCTACCTAACTCTGGTTTCCAAATCCTTTCTTTTGTTTATGTCACATCATCTTTTTTTAACAATAAATTAATTGTGGTTCTGAACAGAAATCCCCAAATCTTCCTTTTGCTCAGTTGACAGATATGATTATTGTAGTTAATAAGAATAGGAGCTTATGTTAAAATAGTACTTTACCAGTTTACAGAGTTTTAACAACAACCCTTTCTAGTAAATAAACACTATCATTCCCATTTTAAGGACTCTGAAATTGAGGCTCAAGTAAGTTGAAACAACTAACCCAACACACTGAGTGGCAAGGGTGGCACTAGGCTCTAGATCCTCTAATTTCTAAGCCTAGATTCCTCCCATTACCTAAAGTAAATTCACATTAATCTCTAGAAAGGCGAATGGTGAAAAATGATAAATTTCTTCTTATTAACTCTGGGTTTTTTTCCTCCCCTCTAGGTCTTCTAAAGTGATTACTGAGGAAGACATATGGAGCTTGTCAGCATTAAGGGAGACTGGGACCATGCTCCTGACATAATTTATCTTTCATTATTTAAAACTTCAAATTAACAGCATATCCAGGAATAAACAATATTCCATTGATCATGCCCTGGCAGCAAAGCAGTGTTTACTCAACTCTGGAAATATTAAATCATCAGGCTAGAGAAGGATCTTGAAAATACTAAGGATATTATTTTCTCATCACAAATGTGTAAAGGAATAATTTACCATCTGATCAAAATTCATCTCCAGGATTTCTAGTAACACCTCAAAGAAATGAGATTACAAAGGCCAAGTCTTCGTTTGAAGGGCTTATAATATTGATCCCCCTGGAAACAAACCCAGGGTTGTCATCTACTGTAATCATCACAGGAATTCTTTGCAGTCTAGTGAAAACAGAAGGCACTACAGCAGAGGCAAGCCAGGTGACTTCAGAGCAGTTAAATGATAAATGTTTTATTAACAGATTTTAGAAAAGAAAATGAAATGTTACACTCAAAAATAGCAAGAGATAAAATGTGGGCCACTTACTTAATTCAGTGTTTCTTTACGTAATTCTTCTCATCAGAATAACACCAATTCCTCAAAACATTGAGTTCTTACATACAGAGACAAACTAAGCATGAACTGTCAAATAACACATATATAGTTTAAATGGAGGGTAGAAAACCCCAAAAACTTTCATTATACCAAATCTGCTATCTAAGTTACTATACTAAAGAGTAAGCATTGGAAATAAATTCTTTTTCCCGTTCTTAAAGATTAGACAAGGACTGCTTAATATAGCAACAACAAGCTAGAGAATTCAGTGTATCTTAGAAGGGCAATTATATTTTCCAGCTATTTTCACTCAATATGTAAAAATATGTGCCAAAATGTATGGGCAAAATAAACTCACTGAATAATAATAGAGAAGGGAAAGGAATAGAAATTTAGCATTCAACATTCTTGTTCACAAATTCAGGAAATATTGGAAAGTCATCCTATTATTTCTCCATTTCGCTGGTAAAAAACATTGTGTTCAAATATAGGGTCATTTGAAATTGAAATGCATGATTCTCCAGATTCTTCTGGGCTCAAAGTGATGTTTATTAGTTTAAACTATAATCTGTGCAAACATGTGTGGTCACATTATCACCTGATGTCTCTGCAGCTTAACTACAGGGCATTTCTAATCTGAAAAGAGCTTAAGGGAGCTTTTGTGGGGGGGGGGAGAAGATAGGAAAACATGAGCTGGAATTGGAGGATAATGAAAGCAGGTTGAAATATTCATTCTTTCATTCATTCAAGTCTCTTGCTCCCGTTTGGCAGCTTAGCTGCCTCAGCTGAATGGGACCTAAGTATTTAAAATTCATTCCTTCACCTATTTTTAAAATAATTTTATTGATGTGGTTTTAAAAAACCCACAGTCATTTCTAGATCTACCCTCTTTTTTCCCCAGGTAGAACTGAATCTTCTCTACCAGTGAATGAACGAAAGTAATAATTATAATAATAGCTAATATTTATATAGAGCTTTGAGATTTGCACATCTCTTTATATGTTATCTCACTTGATCTTCAAAATTACCTTGAGAAGTATGTACTATTCCTACCCCAAATTTATAGTTGAGGAGACTGAGGCAGTCAGAGTAAGATCACTTGGTTCTTGTCTTTGTTATCAAAAAGACCAAAATGACATCACTATGTTTGAGACAAATAACAGTGTGCCTGTTGTGGCTGATCAGACCACCACGAGCTCAGAACGCTCTACCTTGGGTTGGGCACAAATAGTCCATGTGAACACTTGGGGTGGGTTCTCTAAACTTATGGATGTCATGCTTCCTTTGGGATGTTTCCTTCCTCATACAGCGCAGCACCCTCACTGATGAGAGTACACCATGCTGGGCGGTCCTGTGCCAGTGTTTCTCATGCTGTACAATCAATTCTAAAGTTCTTCAATGAGACATTCAGGGTGTCTCCACATCACTTCTTCTGACTCATTTGTGAAGGTTTTACCTGTGTGAGTTCTTCATAAAATAGTTTTTTTTGGCAAGCATATGTCTGGCATTCTAACAATGTGTCTAGTCCATTGTAGTTGCACTCTCTATAGAATTGTTGGAATACTATTTAGTTTATTTTGAGAAAGGACCTTAGTGTCTGGTATCTTCTCTTGCCAGGTGATTGTCAGATTTTCTTAAGACACTTTAAATGGAAGTGATTCAGTTTCCTGACATGGTGCTGGTAGACTGTCCAAGTTTCTCAGGCAATGAGGTCAGCACAATGGCTCTGTAGACCTTCAATTTGGCAGTCAGTCTAATACCTCTTCTCTCTTGAACTTTCTTTCAGAGCCTCCCAAATACTGAACTAGCTCTGGCAATTCCAGTGTCAACCTCAATATGTACCTCCTTCAAAAGAACACTGCCAAGGTAAGTGAACTTGTCCACAGTACTCAAAACTTCTCCATTCGCTGTAATCAATGGTTCCACATATAGATGGTGGGTGCTGACTGATGTAGCACCTTTGTTTTCTTGGTGTTAATCATTAGTCCAAAATTAGCACAAGCAGCAGAGAAATCAGTCCATACTTTGTTGCATTTTAACTTCAGAGGCTGCATCGAGGGCACAATCATCTACAAACAGAAGATCATATGCCAACATTCACTCCACTTTGGTCTTGGCCTGTAACCTTTTCAAGATAGAGAATTTGCCATTAGTGTGGTAGCTGACCTTGAGGTCGTGTTCATCCTTAGTAAAGGTTTTTGATAACATGGCTGAAAATATTATGCTAAAAAGCCTGGGATCAAGGACTCATCCTTGTTTCATTCCATTGGTGACATGGATATCTCAAGAGCATTGTCCACCTCCCAGAACCCAGGCAAGCATGCTGTCATGAAACTGACATACAATACTGATGAAGTTCTACAGGCAACCAAATTTTGACATAATTTTCCATAAACCATCACAACTGATGGCATCAGAGGCCTTGGTCAGATCTACAAATATTATATACATACCTCTTTTCTGCTCCTGACATTCTTCCTGGAATTATCGGGCAGCAAACACCATATCAACTGTTATTCTATCCTTTCTGAAGCCACACTGGCACTCAGGGAAGTCACCATCTTTCAGGTGAAGGATCAGTCTATTGAGAAAGACTCTGGAAAGAATATTACCAGGAATGACTAAAAGAGAAATACCCCTGTGATTGTCACAGGACAATCCATTTCTTTTACCTTTATACAGATGGATGATGGAGGCATCCTTGAATTCTTGGAGCATAACCTCTTCATGCTATATAACCTGGAAAATTTCAGTCACATTTCAGTCACTTTTTGGATGAGCAATGCCCCCCCCCATTGTAGATATCAGTTGGAAAAGAACCAACTCCAGGTGCTTTGCCACTTGAAAGGAGCTAATGGCATTCAAAACCTCTTTTTAAGTTGGAATTTCAGCTAGGGACTGATTGACTTCAACTTGAGGTAAAGGGTCGATGACTTCTGCATTGATCGATGAGGGTCTGTTAAGAACACTATAGAAGTGTTCAGCCCATCTCTCTAGGATCATGTCCCTATCATTAATCAATGTGGATCAATCAGTACTGAGTAGTTGAGATACATCATAGGTATTTGGTCTATAAATAGCCTTCTGGTCATCATAAAAGCATTTTTGTTTCTTACTGTCTGCATAAAACTGAATTTCATCAGCCTTCTTTCCAACATCTCTCTAAGCTTTGCAAGGACTTTACTTTTGATGGAATTAAATGCTCCTTCTAAGGAAATGGATGAACCTGCTGGTAAACCCTGTGAAGTTCTTGCTTTTCATTTTGCAACTTCTGTATTTCTACATCATTTTCACCAAACCAGTCTAGGTGTTTGTGAGTCTTCTGACCAGATGAACAAATCCAAATCCAGTACTGTATACCAAATCTCTGAAAGTTGCCCATTCCTTTTCTGCTCCACTGTCGCCAACTGTGTATTGGCTTAGTTTTCCCTCCAAGTTAGCAACAAACTGTTCCTGCTCAGAGAGACACTCAAATCTTTTGACATTAATTCTGTAAGTATTCATTTTGTTTTGGGGCCACCACTTTGATTGAATGTGAATATTTAGCTTAGAGAAGATGAGTCTGTGATCAGTCCAACACTCTGCACCTCACATTGCCTTTGTCATTCTCACATCCTCTCTGTCTCTTCTACTCACAATCACATAATCTAATAGATGCCAATATTTGCTAAGAGGGTACATCCAGGAAGTTTTATTGTGTTTAGGGAAATGGAAATGCTTGTGATGAGGTCATGGGATGTGCAAGTCTTCAGTAGAAGGTGACCATTGCTATTATTGTTTCCAACTCCATTCCTCCCAAGGGTTACCTTTCATATCTGATCATCTGAACCTGTTCTAGCATTAAAGTCACCCAGAATTATAAGCTTGACCTCTTTTGGTACATTGATGATAAGGGTCTCCAGGTCTTCATAAAATTTTTCTTTAATTTTATCAGTGTTCATCATGGTGGGATTATAGGCACTGATGATGGTGGCATGGTGTTTTCTGGAAGTGGCAATCTCATTGTCATGAGCCTCTAGTTCACTCCTTTTGGTAGGCATTCAAGAATGTTGACTAGATTAATTTTGATTTCAAAAATCTACCCCAGTTTCCCAGAGTTCCCTTTTACTGTGGCCACTCCAGAAAAATGTGTAGATAGCATAGACTTTAGTAATTTCACCATCATTTGCCAGCCCTGTTTCACTCAGGGCTACTATTTGGATACTGTACCTGTTGAGTTCTCTTTTGTAGATTTTTTGTTTCTTAATCACAATGTGGGGTTCCCCACTTGGCAAAGTAATCAGACTAGAGTTGGGTAAGCAGACAATTTTTAAAGCACTTTTAAAAATATTTTTAAAATTTTATTTATTTTAAGGCAATGGGGTTAAGTGACTTGCCCAAGGTCACACAGCTAGGTAATTATTAAGTGTCTGAAGCCAGACTTGAACTCAGTTACTCCTGACTCCAAGACGGGTGCTCTATCCACTGAGCCACCTAGCTGCCCCAGGGCACCTTTCTTAACCCCTTCCTTGCATCAGGAGGTGAGCAGACTATGTATATACATAGATAGATAGATAGAAGGATAGAGTCAAGTAAAATAAATTACTAATTAACCATATCAAAAAAGAAGAAAAAGAAAACAGATTTTCAGCTTCACACTGGGTCTATCAGCTTTCCATCTGGAGGTGGATGGTATGCTTCATCATAAGTTCTTTGGAATTATGATGGCTCATTGTATTTGTTACTGTATGGAGCTTGCATTTGATAGGGAGAGGCATCACTTATGTTCAGATCAGAGAAGGGACTGTCTGGAAGTCTAAAGGGTGTAGTTCCTAGTAGTAATAGTTCCCAGTCAATTGACACACCCTTTCTACCTATTTAGGAACAACAGTAGGTTGGTAATAATGATTTGATTTTGATTTGATTACTGAGCCCAGAGTGAGAAGCCAGAGTAAGAAATGGAAAAGTCAGCTATAAGACAATAAGACAAATGGCAAAAGGGCAATGGTAGACAGCTGGAGAAAAACGTATGATTTGATTCGATGGCCTGGAATAATTAAACTGGTTATCGGAGAAAAGTAGTGTAGCAAAAACAAGGAGTACTTGACAATTCTGCTGCTGCTGCTACTTCTACTAGTTACTACTACTATTGCTGCTGTTTCTACTCCTACTACAACTGAGGCTGCTGCTGCCACTATTATTTACTATTCCTACTCCTATTCCTACTACAACTGCTGCTGCTGCTGCTGCTGCCTCTTCTAGTGAGTACTACCTCACTACTGTGGCTGCTGCTCCTTCTATTGTTCCTGTTGCCACTAGTTACTACTACCACCACTACAACAACTGCTACTTCTGCTACTACTGCTGCTGCTGCTACTAGTACTGCTACCAGTTATTTCTACTACTACTGCTGCTTGACTTAAAGAGGACTAAAGGTCCTCTTGCGCACTTGCATCGATGGCTACTCACCTGGGTCGACTTTCTGGATCTTATCTATTCCTTACGTTTTGTCACTTCCTGGAGCATTGTGTGTAAACAGTAAGCTGGTGATACAACATTGTGTGAGAGTACTAGCCTGAGGAAGGAAACTTTTATCTTCTGCTGTCCACGAGCTCTGGAACTTGTTTGACTGTTAATTAGAGAATGCCTTGTGATTGGGAGAGAACCAGGGACTAAAAAAAAGGGGTATTTAAACTGTTGCTTCTGAAAAATAAATGGAGAACTTGTCATCTCCTGCCTCTTCAACTGTTCGCCTGAGAACTTGACTACAGCTGTACTGAGTTAAGCAATAGGTTATGAGCAAAGATCAATTAGCCAGCCAGCACACAACAGTTGTTACTCCTAATTACTACAATTACTACTACAACTGTTGCTGCTGATACTACTCCTATTATGATTTCTGCTTCTGTTACAACTAGCTACTACTTCTATTGCTCCTATTGCTGCTCCTATTGTCAGCACTAATTACAACTACTACCAGTTACTTCTACTACTACTGCTGCCATTACTAGTGACTACTACTCTGATTACTACTGTTGTTGCTTTTACTTCTACTAGTTACTACTACTACTACTACTACGACTACTGCTGCTGCTGCTACTAATTCTAGTTACTACTACTACCACAACTACTACTACTGCTGCTGCTAATACTACTGTTACTACTACTACTACAATTATTCTGGCTGCACCTCCTTCTACTGCTACTACTGTTACTACTACTACTACTACTACTACTACTACTACTACTACTACTCCTTTCTTTTCCTCTTCCACCTTCCCCTTCTACTGTTCCTACTGCTCCTACTACTATTGTTACTACTACTAGTACTACTATTGTTACTACTACTACTATTACTGGCATTTATATAGCATTTACTTTGTGCAGGCATGGTATCAAGTGCTAACTCATTTGATTTCACAGCAACCCTAGGAGGAGGTTGTTGTCCCTATTTGATAATTGAGGAAACTGAGGCAGATAGAAGTTAAGTCTTATTCAAGGTCTCATAGCTTGTAAATATCTGAGACTGGATTTGAAATCAGATCTTACTGATTCCAGGCTCTATGCTAACCATTAGCATGTTCTAAGAAAAAGATCTCCTATCTCCCCAATTTTAACTTCATAGAGAAGTATTCTCTTTGGATCCAATAAGATTATAGATTAAAATCAATAATTTTACCCTTGTTATCTGACTTTGAGTATAGGTCAACATCTCATTCCTTATTCTCTTCAATCATTTATAGAATTCAAAGTTCCAAAGTCTAGATCTGTAATTGGAGATAAATGATACTTTAATTCCCTTCTCCCTCTTTTTCACCATTTGCAAACCCTTAAAAACTGGAAAGCATCTTGAACACACAAACAAGTTGGGACTTTCCTGTATATTCTTAAGGATAATCTATCTCCTCAGTCAATCCCAGTTGTTACCATTATTTGAACAAAAAGGCGAAGTGGGAAGCCATTTTTAGAACTACAATACCATTACTCCAAACCAGACACAGATTTATTAGAAGACTTCAATGTACCTCTTCCTTCTCTAGCCCTTCCTCAAGGACTCAGTCAGAACTAAAGAACACCTTTCAATCTTACCTAGTTGTATGGGTTTCCTCTTTTTCTGTTTCTAGTGTGCATGATAGTTTGCCACCCATTGGATTTTGAGCCCTTTGTTGTTAAGGACTATCCTTTACCTATCTTTATATTCCTAGTGCTCAGTACAGTGTCTGATATAGAATAAGTACTTAATAAAGCTTATTGACTATTTGACAGTCAGTCACTTGGAGACTTTCCTAACAAATGTAGAAATTGAATAAATAGGAAAACAGATACTAGAATTCACAAAGAGAACCCTCAATCAAATAGTTGTAATAGTGATGCTAATTCATTATCACTGGCTGGACTATAAATATTCTCCATCTTTTTTAGCTTTTCCTGTGGGTAATGAATGTTTTGAGTGTTATGAGCCTCTTTTAGGATACTCTTCAGTATTTCATGACTTCAGCATGAATTGAAGTGCTTAAAGGACTTTTTCTTTATAAGTAATTTTTTTTTGCAAGGCAATGGGGTTAATGACTTGTCCAAAGTCACCCAGCTAAGTAAGTATTAAGTGTTCAAGGCTGGATTTGAACTCAGGATCTCCTGTCACCAGGACTGGTGCTCTATCCACTGCATCACCTAACAATCCCCCCTAGTAATTATTGTTCTATTCATATCTTCATCTTACCTTCTTCCTCAACCCTTCCCCCAAGATTTAGCACAATGGCCAGATAGACAACAAATATTCCATCATTCATTCATTCCATTTGGACATTTTTTGGCAATTGTAAGTCTGTCATTGTTCAGTTTCTTCTGTATCTGACTCTTCGAGCCCCCATTTGGGATTTTCTTGGAAGAATATTGAAGTGATTTTCCATTTCCTTTTTCAGTTCATTTCACAGATGATGAAACCAAGGCAATGGTTGAATGATTTGCCCAGGTTCGCACAGCTAGTAAGCCAGATTTGAACGCCAGAAGATGAGTTGAATTCCAGTACTCCATCCAATGTAGCACCTAGCTGCCCTAATTTAAGGATAGTTTACAATAGTAATCAAAGAATCATCCAATTATTTCTTGTTATATATTTCAAGAAATTTTCTATGATTTTAACATATTTATGGAAGAAACTTCATTGGAGTAGGATGTGTTTTGCTCAACTGAATCAAATGCTTTCTTATAGTTAACTATAAATATACATGTGGGAATCTTTCTTTTATTTACTTTTTTTTGTATTTTACAGTCACATGAATAGCTTTAGAGATATGTTCTGCTGTTCTGCTGTTCTGTTCCTTCCTTATACCTTTATCAAGTAAGACCTTGATACATCTGTAAATTTTCCTTATAAAGATTTTATAGAGATGGAAAATTGGGCATATGGATCATGGAACATAGTTATTGGATTACTTTTTCAGTAATAATAGAATCTGTGATTTTCTTCCAACATTATATCTTTCCCACTTTCAGGTATCTTAAAAACAAATAGCTTAATATCTTAAAGCTCTGTTGCATTCAGCACAACCTACTCTGTATATACTTTATATAGTCCTAATGTTTTTACCATCTTTGCTTTCTTTATATATTTCTCTATATAATTATATTCTTATGTTACATCTTATTTCCTAGTGGTTATTGGAGGATGTTAACATCCACATGTGGTAATTCTAGTGTCAGTGTTGGAGGAAAGATTCTGTAATAGAAATCGTAACAGGTTCATTCCATTTATTATTTTTTATTCTCCAGTTTCATCCTTGAATATCTTTAGGATGATTTGGCTTAATTGAATCCCTTGCCAAGCTTTCCATAAAGTTTTTTTTCCTCTTCTGGTTCTTATTCTTTTATGAAGTTATATTGACTATAATCTAACATTTTCCTTGGCATTCTTGGAATATATACATCTGATAATGAGGTTGATGCTTGAATTACTAGAGCTAGTTCAGAGTTTAGGAGGCTCTGAAGGAAAGTATGGGAGAGAAGAAGTATTAGACAGACTACCAGACCAAAGACTTACAGCTATTGTGCTAAATTCATTATTGTATGCCTATGAAACCTGGACAATCTATCTGTGCTATGCCAGGAAACTGAATTGCTTCCATGTGAATTGTCTTAGAAGGATTCTGAAGAACATTTGGTAGGATAAGATAATAGATACTGAGGTCCTTTCTCAAACTAAATGGACAAACATTCAAAATCTACTTTATCTCTGATGAGTTGACCTTATTATTTGAATGTTGAACTTGTGTTTCCTAAAAGACATATTTTATGGCAAATAAATTTGCCCCAGGACAACTGTTCACATTGTGGTCAGAAAAGGAGATACAAGGACACTTTCAAAATCTCTCTTAAGAACTTTGGAATTGATTGCATAACATGGGAGACACTGGCATAGACTGTCCACCATGGTGTGCCCCTAACAAAGAAGGTGCTATTTTCTTTAAATAAAGGAAAATTGAAGTATCTCAAAAGAAACTCGAGTTGCACAAATTTAGAGAATCCACCCCAAATGTTCATATGGCCTATCTGTGTCTGACCTGTGCTAGAACATTCCATTGTATTGGACTGATTAGTCACAGTTGGATATATTGAAAATTGATTCTAATATAGTTAATGTCATATGGATCCTCTTTGAAAACGAAGGACAATAACCAACCATTTTCCTCAAAAAGATTTTATGAGTAACTTCATATTTATACTAGTTTAATTTGGAGTTCTTTGCATAATTCTTCTGTCTCTTCATCCTTAACTAGTAGAAGTGTTGGCACATTAGCTACAATTATCTTCATGATATTTTTTTTGTGAATGCTTATCAAGAGCACGAACCCTGAAATATAAGATGATAAGTACCTTATTCAATGATGCTTCTTGTTACTTTTGGGCACAAAGTAAAATCAATTCTGTCATCTATTTTAACTACTTCTTTAAGGAGACTCTATGAGTTATCCTTTCATCCATCTACAACTTCCTTGTAATTGAATTTATATAATTGAATTTATGCCAGGAATTACTCACCACTTTTTTGTTTTGGCCATCCTTTAGCAGTCTGGTATTGTTTATGGGGTCCCTGTTCAAAATAATGATTTTAAATTAATAAAATAGAGTGCATATCTTTGAAATGAAACCAATTATGTTGAAATACAACTATCAAAATATTTAAAAAGTTCATGGATTTTAGGTTAAGAACCCCTGATTGATATCATAATATTAGGTTTGCTTTTTCAATTTTTCTTGTAGCATGCCCATTTAGAATTAAACATAATAAGGAACCCAAGAGACCATCTAATCCAGTCATCCTTATGGTGAACTGTGTTTCATAAAAGCTAAATGACTTGCCCAAAGTCATAAGGCCAAAAAATGGCATGGCACGAATTTAAATTTAGGTCTTCCCATCTGTTTTTACAATATTGTTTTTACAGTTCCAGGATGCTTGGGGTACAAGAAAAGGATTTCACATTTAAATTGATAGTAGTTAAATTTAGGTTAATAGACAGGACAAAATCTATGTGATTCTTAGGACCCTTTGTCCTCTCTTCTACCCTTGTGCCACTGTAACTGTAGAATTGAAAAGAAGTTACAATGCTACATACCATTTAATATTTCCTTCATCATCTCATGGGTTTTCCATGACCAAAGAATTCATTGCCAAGTAAGCAACCTATTGATGATTAACTTTGTACATATTAAGCTCTGAATGAATATTATCATTGTTGCTTGGTTCCTTAATAGTTGTGATGATTTATTAATTTTATATATATATATATATATATATATATATATATATATATATATATATATATACATGTCAAAGAACATTGTTTCCAAACCCAAGAATAGTAACTGTTGCCTCCAGCTTGAATTGAATACTTCCCACCTTGACCCACAGTGCCTTTCCATTCAAAGAGATACTAGGCATTTATGAACATATTCTTCCTTAATTTCTTTTCTATAAGAGTACTGGATGAAAAATATATATATATTTAGTAGACTTAAGTAACATATATGTATATGTTTACATATATGTATCTATCCATCCACCCATCCATATCACAGACACAGAGAAACAGAGATACACACACACACACACATATGTATTTGTACCATCACTGCACTGTAACCCACAATAACGTTTCCTTTCTGTATTCCTATAGCTCTTGCTATTTACAGATACAGAATTTACTATGTAATCATGTCCTTTCTGACATTATTTTTTTTTTAGGTTTTTGCAAGGCAAATGGGGTTAAGTGGCTTGCCCAAGGCCACACAGCTAGGTAATTATAAAGTGTCTAAGGCCAGATTTGAACTCAGGTGCTACTGACTCCAGGGTCAGTGCTCTATCCACTGTGCAACCTAGCTGTCCCTCTGACATTATTTTCTAAGGATTCTATGCAGTGGTGCAGTGGAAAGAGTTGGTTTTGAAATCAGAACACCTGGGTTCTAATCTCAGTTCTGAAACTCACTCTAAGTGTGATCTTGTATAAGTCTCTTAATGTCTCTAGGCTTCATTTATTCACTCTATAAAAAGAGGGTGTTGAACTAGATGGCTTCAGAGTTCCCTTCTAGCTCTAAATTTAATCTAATTTACATAGCTAGACTCTAGGTCCATTGAAAAACAATGATTCTTGTATTGCATCCAGGGCCCAACAAAGTTCTGGGAATATAATAGATATTCACAAATATTTGTTTTTAGTTTGACAATAAAATTCAACAAACATTTAAGTGTAACAGTACAATTAGAAATGTTTGGTTTATTTTCAGTTAAGATAAGAAGTTCCTGTCCAAATGGTTTTTTTGAGTATATATGAAGTGCTTTGGAAAGAAAGTAAGATGTCATACCCAATTGGTGTAAAAACTAATTTTTTTTATTTCTAAATTTTTTTGATACTCTGATAGACCCAGAAGTTCAACCAATTTGGCTTTGGAGTTGCAGTTTATAGGCTGGATGTTGCTGCCAACCTATCAAGGAAAGCCCTGAGGAATCAGGAGGTGAGGGTGCTAACCCAAATTGGGGCACTAAACTTTTGTGGACCATCATATATAGGTTCAAAGACTGAGTTGTTGTAGAGGTCAACTATGACCTTAGAAGCTGGAGGGAAGAGCATTTGGATATTTATTTTTGTTATACCTCTGAAGTAAATATTCTTTTGTAAGAATCTAATCTGACTGTTAAGTGTTTAAATGAAATAGGATAAAGTGAACTCCTAAAATCAGGGGTAATAGTTTGAGCTATAGACAAAGAGTCCAAATGCTCCAGTTCCATTTAAGAATACTGGGGAACTCTGGGGGAAAGAATGATACAAAATAAATCTGACCTTCAGACCCCAGGGGCCAGGATAGTTTCTGTTCCACTTGACATCTAGGAGTTTTCAACATGGACAGGGAAACTGCCAAAATCATGTCAGGAATATTAACTCCTTAGGGTCAGGTAAATCACTTTTTGTATTTGAATCATCAACGCTTAGCATAGCACTAGTACAGAGTATATACTTAATACATGGTTTTTCTATTATCTCTTCTTCCCTTCCACCCTTGCCCCCTTCTTTCTTTCCTTCCTTCCTCTACAAAAGAATTAACTACGAGATCAGTGATTATTATTATTTTATCATTAATATAAACAAGCATAAAACAGGGAAAATACACTCATAAAAGATATTTGCTAAATTTTCTTGGTACATCAAACCCTGAGCACTGAAGTCTCCTAAATAAAATCCATAATCCATTCAAAAGAGTCTGTCCTAACTATATAAGAAAAAAAATCAAACAGATGAAGAATGCTCACTATTGAGACGATGAAAAGTAGTTGTATAGACAATCTGCAGAGCTTATATGTCAATATATCTTTCTTAGTTAGTTAGACACTGCTGATGGAAAATGGAATGGATCCAGGCTTTAACAGGGAAAAGTGAGTTATATTGTTCTGAGAAATTATGAAGTTCTTTTATTCACCTAAATTTCTCATTGAAACTAAGGCTTATATTTTTAAACACCAAAGGTAAAAATATTGTGTGATTGGTAGTTATGGAATACTTCAGATTTCAAAAAACTGAAGTTATAGATAATTCACAGGGCAATGGAGAGGCATGTGGTTGGCTTGTGAGAGCATGAGAGAGGCATGTGAGAGCAGAAAGCAATATAAGAATTCCAAACATGGATTTATGAAGAAGTTGTTTAAGGGAAGTTATCAAGGAAATGGTAGTTGACTTGTATGCTCCATTGGCATCCATGCAAAGTCAAGAGAACAAAAGGAAGATCTCTAGTATGTATGAAATATTTCCTGTAGCACGTGGGTGAAAGAATGTGGATGAGAACCACAGAGTGTGGATAAGAATTGATGGGTTGGGAATTACATCGCGGTGGGGGGGGATACCCATTTCATCAGTAAGATCATAGACTCAGTAAAATTTTATAGTAGTATTATGGAAGTTATTTCAAAACTTTCATTTTCTGTGCTTCATCTATAGTAATTGCTTAATAAATATTTGGTGATTGGTTAGACTTTATCTAAATTTGGTATAATAATCTTAAATTATTTTGTAGAACCAGAACCATATAGTTAACTTGTTTTTAAATATAGAAAAAAACTTTTGCTTCTTGTATTCTGCCCTTGGTGCCACTATGACATAATCAGGGCTGGGATTTGAAGCAGGCTAAAATTGTCTCCAACATCTTCCACTTACTTTCCTCTCTGCTCTCCAATTTTCATGTCAGTTTTCTTGAATATTAGTGAAGGAAACCTGACAACTTTCAGTCATATTTTCTGAGTTCTGGACTGTAGTTGTTGCCCTGGAAACAGAACCCTCTCAATTCAGGTGTTAGGAATTAGGTTCACACAATCTGAGAGAGCTTAGTTTGAGAGACCTTTTTGAATCAGTCCTGACTCCCTATTCTGACCACTTCTGGTACTCTGAACAAGCAAGACTAGTGAAAATCTGAAATTTCTACTTTCCTTAGAGAATCAAATGTGAAGTATGTCTCTTGAGGGTCTTAGAGATGTGTTTAAATTCTTCATGAAGAACCAGAACAAATGGATACCTCTTCTTGTACTATGATGCAGTAAAACCTGCATTTTACTATAGAAAAATGAGGGTACCAGTTCAATCATCATCAGTCTTCTGTAATAGAATCTTTTTCTATTTTACATCCCAGAGTTGGAATTGTCTTTGGCTATGTTCTAAGTTATCACATTTTATGTCTTTGGTGTAGGAAGGACCTTGATGAGTTGATGTCACTCACAGTGAAAGTCATCGAGGTAGAAAGGAGTTTTGAGAAAATGTCATACAAAGATTGACTGAAGGAACTAGAAATGTTTGGTTTGGAGAAGACAAGACTTAGAGAGGACATGATAGCTATCTCTAAGTGTTAGAAGGTTCATAGGGTCAAGAGATCCTAGACTTGGTATGCTTGATTCCATAGGGTAGAACCAGGAATAGATACAAGTTGTAGGAAGGAAGCTTTGAGCCAAATAACAAGAAGGAGAGTCTCATTATCAACCCAGTTCTCATTTGGTGATGATTTTTTTTTGTCCATGGCAACACATGAAACAAGAAAGGGATAGAGATAAATACTAGATCAGGAACTTCATTGATAATGTAATCCACTTCTGCCAATGCAGGTTGGTACTGTCTCTTCAATTCTTATTCTTAGAGAAGGGGCTAGAGGAGAAGTTCAGTCACTTGTCCAGGGTCACAGAGTCATTTTGTGTCGGAAGTGGGACCTGAACCTAGGTCTTCCTGACTCCATCCATTAGGTCAGTCTATTTTTTTTAGTCTTTTTTTTGAAACAAAGAAAAATACAAAATGGATCTCAGTGTTTGAGTCCTAACTCCGATCCTGAAGTGATAGTGGCAGAGTCACATAAAGAGGTACAGAGAGTGGAAAGAGTCACATATTTTTTAAAAAAATTAAGCTTTAACTTAGTTGTTGCTACTCTAAAAGTGAGCTTCTTAATGTAATGATCAAGTGGACACATTGTTGGAGCAATTAAATCATGTCACTTTTAACACATGTACTGACAAAACAGGAGATAAAAGAAAGTTGTAACAAACTGGGAGGGTGGTTTGATGATTTTTTGACATGTTTATACTTAGTTATTTTAAAATTATATCATATAATAATAGTCAATGGGAATCTGTGCTTTAGCTCTGACACGATTGGGAAGATGATGCTTAATATTTCTGTTACTTAATTTAAAAGGTTTTTTTGGCCTCCTTTTATATATAACTATATGTTTTTTTATTGTTTGTGTTATTAAGGAGCTCAATTATGTTTATAAAAAGCAGTCATAGTATAATGGACAGAGGACTGATCTCAGAACAGGAACATCTGGGTTCAATTTCTACCTCTGATACAGATTGGCTGAGTGATCTTGGAAAAAGTCATTAACCTCTCTGAGTATCTTTCTAAAAATAGAATTTGCAAATATCTTTAATAGAAATTAATAAAAAAATAAAAATAGAATTTACAGTGAAGGTATATTGGTAGAAGAAATTTCCTTCTCTGAGAATTTCAGTGAAATTGTAGGTCTAGTTCCTGTACTCTTTTCTTATGTTGATGGCTTCTTTTAAGATCAATGACCTGCAATCTTGATATAGCCTTTATGTCTGCTTGAGGTAGAAGATGAATCCAAAAGGATCAAAATTCCTTTCTCCTCAGGTTACCTCCTTTAGAGTGTGGATGTTGGCAACCAGGATGAGTTATATATTTTCTACTTCCCTTTGGGAAGCTCCTATTCTCTAGTTACCACTTTGACTTTAATTCAGCCTAGCATTTTTTTCTGAACAAACATGGAAGGAGTGAGGAAAGGTTGAGTGAGAATACTTCTAAATCTTAAAATAATAAAATGGCACACATTCATTTTTAGAATAGGAAAAAGTAAAGAAAAACTTAAGATGCAAATTAATTTTATGTTTTGGGAAGTTTACTTAAAAACTACTTAGAATTGAAACCATAAGATTCTCAATTATCCTACTATAAGACAAAATTAGAGATAAAAAACCAGATTATTTCTAGATCTGTTTCTGGTTCCCAAATACTGCTCCTTCCTGCTGAAGTTTTTCATTTGCAAATAAAGCAAGTCAATATTCAGTTCAACAGCTGTTAGAATGACTATATTTATCTAATAAGCAAAAGAAATTCAAACTACTTAAATAGAAATTAGAAAAACAAATTAGCAAAACATTGGGAACAGTTTCTGTCCTATTTGGGCATAGTGGAAGGGAGAGCCCAGATTATATTCTATTATATCTTCTCTGAAATGAAAAATCGATAGGTATCAATTCCTTGGACACTTTCTTCTTGGTGCCTCCACCTGTCCATTCTGGTCACTAAATATAGAAGCAGCTAAAGCAACCAGAATCCCAGAAGTAATTCCATTGTCTGCTGTGTCCAAGACCCAGGCACAAGCGCTATTTTTCCATACATGATCTCATTTGAGCCTCACAACAATCCTACTTTGAAGTTGGTACTCTAGATAATATTCTTTCAATTTTATAGATGAAGGAACTGAGAACTTCAGCAACTTGACTTTGGTCAGAATAAGTATGAAAAGTGAGATCTGTACCTATATCTTAGATCCCTGTCTGCTTTAAGTATTATGTGACTTTTTAAAAACAGCTTCCCTTCCTTATGGGATTGAATCTTAATCATGGAAATTTTAGGTCTTTTAGGTCTGTTTGATAATAATATAGTCAATGGGGAAAGTACTTTCATTATTCCTGTTTTTTTAGTCCTCTCATTACTTCCAGTGCTTAGCACAGTGATTGGCTCATAGAGGGCACCTATTAAAAGTTTATTGATTAATTAATTTGAACCATACAGACTGCTTTATGTAAACTATGGTTACATGTGCAGGAACACTATTGGATACAGGTAGATTGAAAGAACTTGAAGGCTAATGGTAACATCATCTCATTTTTACTTGTAGCAGTGTTTTTTAGTAATCGGCATATGATAATGAAAATGAAAATTCATAAATGGTTCGTCTAGGTTTGCAGCTATGGTTGTTATTCTAGTGAAAAAGTGAACTAGTGGAATCTATTGGAAAAAATATATTTTGAGTCAGAAATCCTGGTTTCCACTTTACCTCTTTGAGCTTAAGTTTCCTTATCTATAAAATAAGGGGAACTGGACTAAGTGATTGCTAGGATACTTCTAGTAACTATCTATGATTCTATGAAATTTAGATTTTGTAAATGACAGCATATTGAACATATAATTTGTTGTTCATTTATTCCAGTCATTTACAACTCTTCATGACCTCATCTGGAGTTTTCTTTGCAAAATTACTGAAGTGGTTTGCCATTTCATTCTCCAGCTCATTTTATTGAGGAACCAAGGCAAATGGTTAAGTGACTTGTCCAGGGTCACACAGCTATTAAGGGTCTGGAGCCTGGATTTGAACTCAGGAAGAGGAATTTTCCTAATTTCAGGTCTGGCACTCTATCCATCGCTACCCCTAACTTCCCTGAATATACAAGTACTAGATTTTAATGTTTAGTTATGCATATTGACATTTAAATCATTTTCTTATGACATATCTTGTCTGTTTCATGTTATTTCATTTCAGAGTTGCTTTTCTTCATATATTTTGTTATGTTTCAGGGTGCTTATTTTTTTTTCTATCTCTGTATGTTTCATTGCGGTGGAACTGCTTCTTGCTTATTAGAGAGAGGAGTAGGACATTTTGAATTTTTTTTTAAATCTCTTCACTGCACTGGATAGATGGCAGGAAATAGGTTTGTAAGCTTATATTTTACTGTCCTATAATGTTCAGAAGTCAATTTCTTTGAAAATCACAAAAATTATAAATAAAAAAGATATAAACTTTTTCACAATTGAATATTTCAATGTAACTTAGCATCATTTATTAAGTACGTACTATGTACTGTGTTGAACAGAGGGGATGTAAACTCAAAAATGAAACCATCTTGACCCTCAAGGAACTTACATTCCATAAGGTGAGGATGAGGAACAACATATACATAGTAATTAGTAAATACCAACTAGAATTTATTAAATATAAAATGCCAGACACTTAAATATAAAATGCCAAGTACTAGGAATATAAGAAAAGGTAAATGTCAACATCCTTGCCTTCAAGGAGCTTACAGTCTAATGCGGAGAGAATTTGCAAGCAGCTGTGGAGAGACAAGATAGATACAAGGTAAACTGGGCATAAGGAGCAAAGTGGAGGTACTAGAAGTTAAGTGGATCTGAAAAACTTTTTTGTAGAAGCTGCGACTTTAGTGGAGTCTGGAAGGAAGCTAGGAGAAAGGAGAGACCAGGAAATAGAGATTTGGACTAAACAGGGATGGTTAGCAGAGCCATTGGAAGAAGATTGTTTTGCTGTTTCCTGTGGCATTGATCACATTGATTTGGCTAGTTAGTGGACTCTTCAAGGAAACTAGGAGGAGGAGATGACTAGGGAGAGAATTATGTCTTTATTATGTTCTAGGTAATGGGATGCAAATCTATATATTTATTATATTTTTTTTTGCAAGGCAATGGGGTTCAGTGACTTGCCCAAGGCCACACAGCTAGGTGATTATTAAGTGTCTGAGGTCAGATTTGAACTCAGGTACTCCTGACTCCAGAGCTAGCCCTCTATCCACTGTGCCACCTAGCCACCCCTTGGGATGCAAATCTAAAAGAGATAGTCTCTATTCTCAAAGAACTAACATTCTAATAGGGTAAGATGTGAGGTGGTGACCAGGGAAGTATGAAATCATAGGGATGGCAAAGTGGAGCCATAAGACCATTGAATCACATGACCTTTCAAGAAGAATGAATTTGATTTGATAACTGTTCTCAGTGGTAAAGATGGATTGTAGTTAGAAGCATGGCAGGAAGATGGTGTGTGATTTAAGTGTCTGGGATCTGCTAGATGTGGTACTCTCTTTCTAATCAACACCAGGTGGGAGCTAGAGATTTGATAGAGAGGGTGTGGCAGGAGGCAGGGCAGGCATAGCAGAAAGATGGAATGGTTAAGACTGGTTAATATGAAGATATTAAAATAATATACTATTGGAAAGAATTCCAACTAAAACTTGCCTTTCATTCCTTCTTAAAACTTACCTTATTTTTATTCAGTTAGATTTTCCTTTTTTCCCCTAGGTTAGAGGGTGATGATAGAGATTTTGTTAACGTTTCTTTCCTTTTGCTGAACACTATGTCTTTTAGCAGTAGGGTTTTTAGTCTTAGAAATACACATGGAGTACCACTGTGTCAAATTCATTTCTTCAAGGACTCTTGTTTGCTCACTTCTGCCTACTCTATGTGCTATTTTCCAATTAGTTTATTAAGAGAGGGAGAAATAAATTACCTTTGCAATCAAATTCACTGAATTGACCACAAGGGATTCCACATATGTAAGCCAGGATCCTCTAATCACAGTCTCTTAGCAGCTCAGAGATGTGATTAATAATTAGGGTTGGGAAAAAATTATCTGAGGCAGAAGAAATTCTTGCCATTCTGTCTTTATTCTGCTTGGATTTTCTCTCTTTGGCTGTATTAAAGAATTTTGTTTTGGTCCTCAACAAGCATATATTAAGTACATACTGAATGCAAGGCACTGAGGTAATTGCCAGGAATTAAAAAAAAAACCCAACTTGAAAATAAAAGGGAGTTTATAACTCTTTTAAACCTGTACAACATGTATACATATTTATCTATATTTATTTATCAATACAAAGTATTCATAAAGCAATTACTGAAGAAAAAGTGTTAGTAGTTGAGGGATGGAGGCAAAAGGAATAAGAAAAACCCTCCTGTGGGAGATGTCAAGCTGAGACTCATATTAACACTAGGGATTCTGAGAAGTGGTGAGGGAGAAATTAGAATGTTTTTAGGCAGGAAGAGGCAACTATACCTAGTTCAATGGTAGAGCACTGGGTCTAGAGTTAGGAAGACCTGAGTTCAAATGTGATTTCAAATACTAGTTGTGTGACTCTAGGTAAGACACTTAACCTTATTTACCTCAGTTTCCTCATGTGTAAAATGAGTTGGAGAAGGAAATGGAAAACTACTCCCATATCCTTGCCTAGAAATCCCCATGGCCAGCACTGGTGTGTTATGATCCACAGGGTCCTGAAGAGTGGGACTGAATACCAATAATATGGGGAATAATAAGTTTGGTTGGAATGGAGAATGGGTGTAATAAACTTGGAAAAGATAGATTGCAATGGGTTTCACATGTGAAGCAGAGAAGTTTGTTAGTGACCTTGAGGCCAGAGGAGGGAGTTTTAGACTAGACAATCACAGGGATAGTGAGCAGAGTCATTGGGAAGCAGAGCCTTATGCCCTTTCTAATAGCAGTGATGATATTGATTTAGTTATTTCTAGGTAAAAACAAAGGATGGAAGGGAATGGGAAAATCAAAAAATCAACAATAGAAAAATGCTCATTTTGGGGCAGCTAGGTAACTCAGTGGATAGAGCACCAGCCCTGGAGTCAGGAGGATCTGAGTTCAAATCGGACCTCAGACACTTAATAATTATCTAGCTGTGTGGCCTTGAGCAAGCCACTTAACCCCATTTGCCTTGCAAAAATCCTAAAAAAACCCCCAAAAGACAAAAAACAGGAAAAATACTCATTTTGTGTGGGCCCTTGTGTCCTGGTAGATGACTAGAAATGGTATTTGAAGCATTGTCTTGGCCAACTAGGTGAGTTTTCATTCATTCTGCCAATCAGGTTAGTTCAATATAAGAATGAAGTTTAAATACTAAGCACATTACCTTTTCCTGGACTGGGATGGGGTGGAGGTGGGAGTTGATGATCTTTGGTCTTTTAGCTTGCTTTTCCTGGTGGGAAAAAGAGATGGAGTAGTAGGACAGAGGCAATATGCTAGGTTAACCCTTTTGTCCTTCTCTTATAGTTTGAGAACACTTCCAGCTCTTCTGATTTAAAGTACTAGAAATATCTTGAATCCAAGAGAAGACACACATTTTTCTCATATTACTTTCATAACCAATAAGGAATCAAGATCTGACCTTGGAATTTTCTTTGCACCCTATTATTAAAGCTTCTTGATTTTTGCTATGGGTATTTCATCTTTGTCTATTGGTTTGATTGGTGTTATATGCACTTTTGATACAGGTATCTTAAAAAGACTGGAGGCAAGTATAAATTAGTCAGCTCCAAAGTGTCTATCATATAGCTGAATAGTACAGGGAAGAGAGAGAAGGGAAGGGAAAGTGTTCTGGGCACAATAATCAAATCTATATGATCACTGTTATCAGGAAAGGGTATGTGATCTATTGCCCTATAGCTCCACTCACCATTTCTGTTACTGCCTAGTCCAAAGGCAGGAACTCCCAAGGGCACCATTTCCCTATATGTGTCATAGTACCTTATTAGAATGTAAACTCATGGGAAAAGGGATTGTTTGTCGTACTTTTGTATTGGTACCTCTACTGCCTAACATAGAGCCTTGTGTATAATAGATTCTAATTAAAATGATTATTGGATGATTGACTGAATTAATGTATAGTGTATAAATGTATTGATCATAATATTTTACTATTTCTTCTAAAGCCATTAAGACATCATAGAGAAAGCAGTCAAATTGACCAATAAGATGAAACATTTCAATTCTGTGCTACAGAATGAAGAAAATAAGTCAATAGTTTATTGTTTCACTTGAATGCAACAAATATTAAGTATCACCTCCTTGTACAAAACTCTGTATTAGATATCTGGGGAGAGAGAAAATTTAGATAGGATGTAGTCTCTGCTGCAGTGAACTTTTGTGCCTTCTATTTATGTTAATTTAACCAATAAACCCTCACCAGAAATAAATAAAGGAGCAGAAAAAGATAGTAGGAGAATACTAAGCAAAATCTACCAAGTAGTGTTTAAGAGAAGAGTTTTGGGGAAGAATTATTTTGTATGCACAGAGAAAGTGGCAGAAATTATGCCTTACAATATATCCTCAAAGACAAATCAGTTGGGTAGATGGGGAACAAAATTGGGAAAGGGATAGCCCATCCATATGTTTGGGAAGGAAGTTTGCTATTTGATAACTTCCTATTTTAATTAATTATTCTTGCTAATGCTAAGCTCAGTTGTTTCCTTGTGGCTCAAAGACAGTAATATCTGTAAGCATCATGAAAATTTCAGTCCCCTAGAATTGCTCCACCCTAATTGTGTTTGACTTGTGGTCCAATGTGAGCTATGGGATTTGGGGACATTTGGGATCATAGATTAAGAACTACTGTAAGGGATGTCAAATGTCATTTAATCTAACACCATTGTTTTGAAGAGATCACATAGATAATAAGACTTGGGGACTACATTTGAACCCTGATCCTGGAGCTAGGGCTCTTTCCTTTGTACAGTAGAGATGAAGAATTTGCTTCTAAACCATCAAAGAAATTTTGGTTACCCAGTTGGTATCAGGAATCTAACTTTGAAAGAAGGGGAGATTCTCAACCACAAACATTGGTGATTAAGGAGAAAATCAAAAGGGAACTAATTATTTCTCCTTACCCCCATCAAGTGCTAAATAAAAGCCCATCAAATTCCTTTCCTTATTAGAAATGTTCTGAAATCAAAATCCTGTACCATCATATCCCATTTTAGCCTCATATGCCTTGAAGAAACTGGGGCTATTTTTAGAAGAAGCCAAGGTCAAAGATACTTAGGATGTAAATAAAAGGTTGTTAGAAGAAAGAGCTGCAATGGCAAAAGCTTAAAAACATAGCAAGACCTTGTAGAGAAACAGAAAGAAAAAAGAGGGGAATAAAATAAAATCAATACCATTTTATGTTTCAGGTCTTTGCCTCTTAATTGCTAGAAAATAAAGCCATAAGTGACTCTATTGGCAGTCAGATGGTTTGGTATTCTGTAGGTAAATGTTGTATTGAAGAAAATCTCTGCAGATAATGGAAGGGATGGACTGTGCCTCAGTTAGCTTCAAATGCCACTAATCCAGGAAATCATTTGTCAGCTTTATTTGTATTAATGAGATGAAGAAGAGAAATGGGGAGAAATAGAACTTGAATGAATACCCAGGAACATATCTGCAGGCAAATGTGGAAGACGAGCATGCAGAGGGAAAAAAGTAAAGCTGAGATAAGGGAGAAAAGGAAACTGTAAAATGAAATGTCTATTATACTACCCACTGCTGGAAGCATGCATATTAAGATTGATGGGCAAGAGGAATACCTCCCGAGGAAAAAAAAAAGTGCTGTATCTTTAGTATTACATAGACCTAGTTAAAATAAGGACATGGTGGCAAGAAAGATTAAAAACACCAAAGAACAGTGTGTATAGGAAAGGCACCAACATGATAAAGAAGGAGATGGGTGACGTTAATGATGAAGAATGACGCAATATTTTATAAGCAAAATGATGATATTAGGGCTCTGGCTGTCAAAGGGAAATGGTTAGGACAAAATTTGCAATAAGGACAAAAATACTGGAAAGATAATTCTAAAAATCATTCTGATGTGGTTAGAAATACATCTTGGGACATATTTTCCACAAAATTCCAGAGGCCCAAAAAGACAGGAACATGGATCATAGGGGATCTTAATTGACCAGACATTGTTTAGGGAAGCAGTGATAGAAAAATTAAAGAAACCAAGTGCCTAAAGGTACTGAGTATCTATTTACTACATTCACAGAATTTATTGAACAGGCAACATCCTAAGAGCACAGTAAGGATTCTTTCATTTAGTCCTGGGAAATAAATCCAATGTATAACAACTCAGGCTAAAGAGGAGATGAAGACTAGAGGGGATCATGTTATTAGATTTAAAATGATTTGGGGAAGTCAAGTATAGATGTGCAATTTAGCAGTTTAAGGTACACTTAAAATGTGGTTTAAGGAATCACTTACCCTAGCTGTGAACCTCTATTTTATCATCTTTAAAATGAAGGGGTTAGAATAGATGGCCCCAAAGGTGACTCCTGGATAAAAATCCTATAGTACATATGGTTCTTTTTCTCATACCTACTTTAATAATGGGTAATATTTCATTTATTTCCTTAAATTTAATATCATAATCATGGGTCATAGGATTATAGAAAAAAATAGATAGAAAGGTCTTTCAAGGTTATTTAGTTTTTTCTGCTTCTTTTATAGATAAGGACCCAGGCTCAGAAAGGGGGGACAACTTGTCCAATATTACACAAAAAGTTTATTGCAGAGGAAAGGTGTGAACCCAGGTTCTTTGACACCAAAATCAATTTCCTCTCTCTCCACTACACCAAACAATAGTGTATACTTTCAGGTTCTATTTACTATGAGTTTTGAGTATAATTTCTTTTTTGATCTTAGCATAATTCAGGTACTCATTCCGTTCTCCTTCCACAAATAACTTTGCACACTCTCTTTTTCTCAGAAATAGGTTAGATTATAAACTCATTTTTGATAGCTCTTTAGTTTTTAATCCCCCAAACTGGGCAAACAACATAGTAGATATAATTTCATTATTCTATTGCAGTATTGTGGTCATTTTATGACTACTATTAGAATGGGCTGGTGTGGAAAGAGTTAATTGCTCCCACTGTCATATAAGTTGGGTTCCATTCCTTTATCTTAGCCCCTCCAGAGTTACTAAGGAAGAAAATAACCAGCTTGTTCACAGCCTCTCCCCCATCAAAACTGCTGACTCATTTGCTGAGCATGATCCAGAGCTATGTTTTCTCCCTGCTCTAGTAAGCTATGAAATATGAATCAATAATCCTTTTTTTTTGGTTTAACTTGAACCCCCAGTCAGGATTCCCCTGGTAAAGTTTTAGCATAATTGTAAAATATTTCTCTCTATGTTTTCTAGTTTTTTTACCCCGTTACCTTCCCTCTGTTGCATTCAAGTAATGAAACATATTGATCAGTTATGCAATAGTTAACCACTTTATCACAGAGAAACCAGCTTTGAAATAACAATGAAACAGAAATCATAGAACTCTAAAGAAATGGAGATCAGAAAATAGGTTCATCCATCTCCCTAGAGACAGTGTTGAGGAGGCAGAGGACAAAGCAAATAGGTATTCATCAGTTCTGGTTCAATGGCATGGATGGTCTACCAACTTTAGTGTCAACACCACCAGGATTTTGTATACTTGATATAGTTAATCAATCAAAAACATTTATATGCCAAACTGTGCCAAGTGCTGACAATATGAAAAGAGGAACAGACAGACCCTGCCCTTAAGGAGCTTTCAATCTAATGGAGTGTTTCCAAATTTGCTCTGTATTGTTCCAAGTCAGCACTTTGCCTTGCTCTGTTTGTCAGCTTTTCCCTTTATGTTCTCCTGTTTCAAGAGGCAGATGTATCCCCTCTTTTGTCTACTCCTCTGAGTTACCCCTACTTGCTCTCCTTCCAGATGATGGTGGAAGTTGCAGAGGCTTTCCCCTGTCTAGCACAGTTGCTAGTTATGGAGGCTTTAATGGTCCTATACTCCTTCCTTGGACCCCACTGTAAGGTTTGCTCTATCTGACATGTTTGTTTAAATCTTGAAACTCTTGGTTCTGTCTTTTATTTCCTCTCTTCTGGGTGAATGGGTGGGGGGAGATAGAGACACACAGGGGAGAGAGAGTCATTGACAGTCAGAGAGTCAGAGATACAGATACAGAGAGACAGAGATACAGAGTCAAAGAGACAGAGAAGAAAAAAGAAAGAAAGGAGTCAGAGAGTCAAAAAGAGACACAGAGAGATAGAGAAAGAGAAAGAGACACAAAGAACAAGGATGATGAAGGGAGTGTTCTAGTATATCTATTATGGAGTCTCAAGCTGTCATAGCATCTTTGAAACTCTTCAGGAGTGCAAGTAGCAGGGAGCTGGAAGGATTTGCTCTGCCAGAAGATATGTCTCCAGCATTCTATTTCACCTTTATACCTGCAACTTCATTACTAACAGCACTGTTGGCTCCGTGTTGCTTTCTAGATCAAATGGAAACTTTTGACAGCAGTCTTCAAACCTCTCTTTGTGTCGATTTTTGCTTCCAGTTGCATTTTATGAGAAGGTGTAAATAAATGCATGGTTTGGAAAAAACCCAGATGTGTATTTTATTTTTTCAAAAAAAGAATAAATAATGTTTTCTTTGGGCAATAGACTCATTTGTCACTACAATGTAAAAAGAAGTACTTGTAGTATAAGGAACCTGAAGGCAAAGGAAAACCTTTATCATGGCACGTACACTGTACCACTTTGGTAGAAGAGACAACTATCATTTGAAAGAGGTGGCATGGAGGTTTTTGTTACTGTTCTTGCTCAGTCATTTCAGTTGTGTCTAACTCTTTGTGACCCTCTTAGGGTTTTCATGAGAAAAATACTGGAATGGTTTGCCATTTTATTCTTTAGCTCAGGACTTTCCCAGTGTCACACAGTTAGTAAGTGTCTGAGGCTGGATTTGAATTCAGAAAGAGGAATCCTCTTGATTCCAGACCTGGCATTCTATTTACTATGAAGCCAAGCTGCCCTATAGGCATATGGCACCAACTTCCAACAGAAAACCAAAGAAGTTTTGTGGAAGACTAGGTAATTCCATTTCCATTAAAGAAGAGCTTATCTATTTGAAGAAATGTTCTTAATCTAGGGTCATATTTCAGGGGAATACACAAACTTTTATTTTTAAAAAACTACTTTTCATCTTTTTTTCAATATAATTGGTTTCTTTTGTCATCTGATTATTTTATTTTGTGTATTTACAGTCATTGTTCTTAGAAGAGATTCATAGTCTTCACCAGACTGTAAAGAAATCCATGATCCAAAAAAGTTAAGAAATTTTCATATAAAGTAACAAATGTATAGAAGTAGTAAAATAAGGTGCTCAGTTCTTAAGTCTTGTAACTGAGTTACAGGCATTATTTCAAGACAAGAATTCTTTCTATTTCAGAGATCAGGAAATACAATAGCTGAAAGGGATTTTAGAGTTCACCTGAGGAAATTTTCTCATTTTAAAGATGAAGAAACTGAGGAGGGAGGTGAGGCTCCTATAACTACTCAAAGTGACAGTCACATCTTCTGACTGGTGTAGTGAGAACTCTTTCACTATTCCACATTAAGTAAGGATAGTTGAACATTGGGCACTTCCACAGTGAGATCCAGTTCGGTCTTCTTCTGCTACTCAGTACTGAGCACAATTTATAGTCTTTTTGTCCATTATACACACATTGACTTACTTTTTCAATGACCTGTATATCTGGACAAATAAGTGCAATGAATGCATTTTATTTTCTAGTCTAGTGAATTTTGTTGTTTGCATTCTTGTGTTTTTTTTTTTGTCAAGGAAAGTTTAGAACTTGAAGTAATTAGTACAAAGTCATTGTCAATAATACTTGATATCAATAGGTAACTGATTTTATTCATACTCTACCTAGGACACATTTCATGACATTGGCAAACAGAGATTACTCTTCCTAAAATACTGCTCACAAATATTCAGTGGTTATTTTTCCACTGGATGCAACCCAAAATTCATGATTGGTTATGTGGTTTTTTCATTTACTGGTTTCAGCAGACTTTTCCAGACTGATACTTTCCAGGTAGTATTCCCTTATAGGAATGCTTTGCTTTCAGGTGGGCTGGCCAGTTCACTGTCCTCCATGTTTCACATTCCTACTTCTGAGACTAAACAAATCAGTTTCCTCTTTGACACCTTTGGAAGTTCTGTCCTTCTTTCGAGGCAAATATAGAAAGAATATTGGTTATGGAATTAAAGAATCTATGTTCAAACCCTGACTGCAACTTATTACCATCTCAGTTTTTCCATCTCAGTTTTCGTGTGTGTGTATGTGTGTATACATGCACATATCCATATACATACATATATATATATGCATATATATATGCATATATATATATATATATATATATATATATATATATATATTTCCTATGGTCTTTTCTATCTCTCTGTATAGGTCTGCTTCCAAGTCTCATTTTCTCTGTGAAGGTCTCCATTACTCCTGAATTTTCATTTCTTTTCCCAATCTAACTTCTAATCTAGTTGTTACTGCTTAATTGGCACTTACTACACTGTGAAGAAATTACAGTGTAAGGTATAGTTACATTAAGTTGGGAGTTTTTTTGGTAAAGAAATGGGGTTAAGTGACTTGCCCAAGGTCACGGAGCTAGGTAATTATTAAGTAAGTGTCTGAGACCAGAATTGAACTCAGGTCCTCTTCAATTCAGGGCTGGTGCTTTATCTACTGTGCCACCAACTATTCCTCCGTTAAGTTTTGAATGAATTTTTAAATGATGGGAATGAGAGAAATGACTTCTAGGTGGTAGAATGGATGGAATATTGAACATGGAGTCAGTAATACCTGATTTCAAATTTAGTCTCAGACCATTAGTTAGCTATGTGACCATGGGCAATTCAACTTTAGTTTTTCTTCATCTATAAAATGTGGATGATAATGGTACTTACCCTCTTATTGTGATGATAAAATGAAATAATTTTTGTAAAGTGCTTTGCAAACCTTAAAGTACTATATAAACACTAGTTTATGTTGTTGTCAATTATTGTTAATATTATAATTTGAAAATACCTTAAGAAACAGCATGTATCAAAAGAAATTTATGCTAGAATTGTAAAATGCTTAACCAGTAAATAAGGCAATAAGAATTAAATGATTTTTCCAGGGTCACACAGCTAGTAAGTATCTGAGGCTGGGTTTAAACTCAGGTTCTCCTGATTCCAGGACTGGTGCTCTAACCACTATACCACATAGCTACCCAAATCATTACTTTTCCTTGAAGATAACTAAGAAGATGGTGTCAGACAAGAGTTCTGGCTTTATAGATCCTATTTTAAATATAATAATGATAGAACTTGGCAAGGGATTAATTCCATCTAATAAGGAGAGGGAAGGAATTTTTTTTCTTCCTGATATTTAACTGATAATGGACTTTGGAATAAGTCAGGAATGGATAACTAAATAATATGCATGATGTGAAAGAACAGCAGAGATGGTATGTAGTAATTCCCAGAAAATAAAAAAAACCTTAATAGATAAGAGGGGAAGAAATGATACTCTTGGCCTCATATGTCTTAACATAATACGGACAAAATATGGGTCAATAGTAAAGTTAGCTTTGAAGGATAGGACTCATGACTACAATAATTCATTGAAAGAGCATTCCTTGTTCAAAAGGTCATATTAAATAAAAAGTAGTGACAAGCTAACACTTTTCATCAAAGTGTCTCTACATGATCATAGTGGACAACTTTTGGACAAAGATCAAAGTACAGAAATCAGAATGGGGTTACATTGAAGAGGTATACCAAAGATTGATTAGATAGGTGGATGAAATGAATGATGAATTTTTGGCTGTGATCACAAACTTGACATTGAAAGATAAAGTTGAAATGGGACAGTTCAAGGATGGGGACATCTCTAAAATGTCTCTGACAAAAACATATCATGTAATATATTTTTACACTATCTTGCTTATAATTTTGTCTTTGAAAAGATTGAAGTAAGTAAAAAGTCAAACTCCTATTATGAAAATTGTTGCTGAAAGCTACAAGCCTTTGGTACTTCCCAAGACAATAAAACATCAAAGTTTATTATAGAAAAGTAGGAAAGGCTAGTCATAGTCTAATATGTACTCTAGAAGTTCAGAGAACAGATTTCAAAAGAGTTTAGTAACAAGATTGATATGATCTGACACTATAAAGCAAGTCAGCTCAAGAGGGAGGGGTGGTTCTTAAGAATGTATTTCTGATGATGCAATTGTGATTCTGATGAGAAGGAAAAGGAGATCATGGTGAAAAAGGCCAATATGGCTACATGAAGAGCTCTCTACTAAATTCAGATCTTAAAGTATATGTACAAAAGATAAAAATATGAGCATATGACAGAGTATATGAAAAAATATTATTTTGTAAGAATGGGACCTCTCAAAGATGGTAAGGGTTCTTTTAAAAATGTTATAGTGAATAAAGAAGAAAGTTAAGGATAAGGGTCAACTGCTTCTTGCAATGACAATACCAATGGTAGTATTGGTATTTCTTTTTCCTCTACTGGGGCTTTATTGGATAGAACAATGGTCCTGGGGTTAGAAAGATCTAAGTTCAAATCTGATACACTTCTAGCTGTGTAACCCTAGGCTTACTGTCTATTTGCATTAGTTTCCCCTACATATAAAATAATGATCATTGTATCTCCAACTTCCAGGGCATTTGTGAGGACACAATGAGATAAAATTTATAATGTCTCTGGCACACAGTAAGTGCTTAATAAATAGCTGTTTCCTTCCTGTCAGGGAGAATAATCTTTAGTCTGAGAAATACAGAATGAAAAAGTTAAGAGGAAACACTAGATAAATGAAGGACTAGTAAGGGAGCACCAAACTAGTAAGGGAGCACAGTAAGGGAGCTCTAAATGAATTCATACCATTTGACTCAGATAAGATTTATCCTAGGGTACTGAAAGAATTTGTAAAGATGATTGCTGAGCTTCCATCAGTGATTTTTGAAGAATTCTGGAAGGTCTAACAGGGGACCCAAGACTTCAGATGGGCAAATGTTTCATTTTGTCCATTTTCCTATCTCCCCTTCTCCTTTACTGCCCTATCTTGGACTTCACTCTTGGGGATAATAGGCTCTAATAAGTAAACTTTCTCCTTATCTTTGGACAAAAAATCAAAGGACATAAAAATCAGACCTCCATGTTGCCTAGTACTTCTAGCCATCCCTATACCATACTGCCATATAAGCTCCTTGAAGGTAGGAACTGCCTTTCTTATTTGAATTGGTATTTCTAGTACTTAGCACAATACCCCTCTCATCCTCTCTCCTATTCCCCTTCCCCCTTCACTACATTTATCAATCTTTCATTTATCTATTTTTAAAAGAAAGGAAGGATCTGCTATGAATTAATGACTTTATGAACTGGACTTGCATTCCTAGAAAAAATCTGCAGTTGCTTATTAAGAAAATATTTGTGAGCACACAATACGTTCAGAGTGGTGATAAGGGAATCATAGGTCACTTGAACAAATATGAGTTCAAGAATAAACAAGTCATTCCAGGAATTCTTGCTTTCTTTTTTTGTAAGATAACTTTTTTATGTAGAGGAATTCTATTGTATGACTGGATTTCAATAAGGTGTTTGATATAGTTAGTGATCAAGAATTTGTTAAGTAATTATTATGGGTCAGGCCACATCTTTAAGGAGCCCAGGGAAGCAAGGTGGCTCATTGGATAGAGTGCTGGCCCTGGAGTCAGTCTCCTCATCTGCAGAATGAGTTGGAGAAGGAAATGGCAAACCACTCCAGTATCTTTGCCTAGAAAAACTCAAGTGGGGTCATAAAGAATTGGGTATGATTTGGAGGACAAAGACAACAAGAAAGAGATTGCAATCTAATGGAGAGATAACATGGTAATTAATAGGTACATAAAAGATATATACTGGCTGGGTGGGATATAATGTCAAAGAGGGTGACAGTGATGAAGATGAAGGTAGTAGGGTACCACTAGAAAAGGCCTTCTACAAAAGGTTCTTCTTAGAAGAAGCCAGGAAAATGAAAGTTTGAGGTAAAAAAGAAGAGCATTCTATGTAAGAGGAATAGCCCATTTGATGGCATAAATTGTTGTTAGGAAATGTTCTGTTTGAGGAATAGCAAGAAACTCAGTGTAATTGGTTTGTAGAATCTTTAGATGAGAGTAAGAAGCTGTGAAAGCTAAAAAAGGTTGATGAGAGCCTGCTCCAGGGTATTAATTATGAATGGAGAGGATATATATATAGGATAGGTAAATTGTGAAGGTAGAATTGACAAATTTTGGCATTGAAAGATTTAGTCTTTTTGGAAATACTCATGAATAAGATGGAAATATATGGGAATGGTTGATATTACAGTTATATGAATTCATAACTTGTTGAATGCCTAAATTCAACAAGGAAAAGGAATATGCATTTACATAGTACAGACTCTGTGTCAGGCATCTTAGAACTTTACTAATATCTTATTTAATCCTATGACGCTTCATTGTTGTCATTCAGTTGGGTCCAACTCTGTGTGATACTATGGGCCATAGCACACCTGGCCCTTCTGTCCTCCACTGCCTCCCAAAGTCTTTCCAAGTTCATGTTCATTGTTTCCATATCACTATCTATCTGTATCATTCCTTTTGCTTTAAGTCTTTCCCAGCATCAGGGTTTTCCCCTCTAATGGGTAGGTGTTACTATTCCCATTTTATAGTTGAAGAAACTGAGGTAAGCTGATTTGTCCATAGTCATATTATTAGCTAAAGTCTGAGGTAAAATTTGAATTTAGAGCTTCCTTACTCCAGGGCCAGTGTTTTATCAACTTTGCCACCTAGGTGCTTCATATAGGGACACTGAAGAGTGATGTTATGAAAAAAAGAAATGGAATGACTTAAGTAGAATGACTTGGTGTTCTATCCTTGACCCAGTTATTTTCAATTTAATCAATTCTTTAAAGACATGAAACTGAATATGATAGCTAATAGAACCACCATCCTCCAAAAAAATGCTGTCAGAGTAAAATGAAGAGCTGAATCTAAACAAATGAAATTTAATAGGAATAAATGCAATAATATTTGACATTTACACAACACTCTAAATGTGCAAAATGATTTACATATATTGTTTCATAAGGAGGGAGATACTGTACATTAATTTTCCCATTTTTATGGATGATAAAATTAAGACTGAAAGGCCTCAAATGACTGCTTATGATCACATAACTAAGAAGTGTCAGAAATGGGGTTTGAACTTCTGTGTAATCAAGCTGTTAGCAAACATTAGGTATGAGATTTGAACCCAGTTCTTCCTGACCTTCTATTCTGTGCTGTACTATACATTATTAGAGTCACAAAATCAAGTACATCAGTACAGGATGAGATAGTGATTGTTAGAGAGGAATTCATGGGGTCACAAAGAGTCAAATACGATTGAATACCAGGAAGGAATTCATTTTTAAAAAAGCCTGAATATCATGGTGGACCACAAGTGCCACATAAATCAATAGGGACTTGGAGGCCTAGGAAAGAAATTCTGTCTTAGGCTATCCTAGCTATCTCCAAGAATTGGAGAAGAGACGCAATAGCATCATTGCACTCTGCTGTGGTTGGATTACACCTGGAACACTATATTTATTCCTGGTCTTCACATTTTAGGGAAAAAGATTGACAAACTAGAGTGCATCTAAAAGCAGAATGGTAAGAGGACTGAATTTCAGTTCATATGAGGATATGTTGTAGGACTTGGAGGTTTTTAACCTGAAGAAGAAAAGGTGGGTCTAGGTGTGTTCATAACTGTAGCCCTTGAACAGTTAAGGAATTATCGTGTAGAAAAGCAATTAGTTTTATGGTTTTGGTCCCAGAAATCAAAATTAGGAAGAGTGGGTGGGAATTACCAAGGAGATTAATTTAATGTCATTATAAAAAAAGAAAAATTCTAAGAATTATTACTGTCTAAAAATTGAATAAATTGTTTTGGGAGAGAACAAACTTCCCATCCTTGGAAGTCTTGAAATGGAGGAGAATGAATGACTACCTGATGGGAATATTGTACAAGGGACTAATTTTTTTTTGGCAGAGCAATGGGGTTAAATGACTTGCCCAAAGTCACACAGCTAGGTAATTATTAAGTGTCTGAGGATGGATTTGAGCTCAGGTCCTCTAGACTTCAGGGTTCTATCCTCTGCATCACCTAGTTGCCCCAAGGGACTAATTTTTAAGGTAGAAGATGAACCACAATGGCATTTAGGGTCACTCTAAAGTCAGCAATTGTATGCTCTAGGGAATCTCTAAAACATCTCACTGTAAGGAGAATAATATTCTAGATAGGAATAAAGTCCTAATATTATTCGGGTAATCGAGAAATTGGTCAAAATGGTAAACTTTTGAAGTCACTATTATTTATTCATTCCTTTAATCTTAGTTTTGAACTCTTTCCAAGTTGTTTTCCTTCACATTATTGTTGCTGTTATTGGGAATAAATTGTTCTGCTTCTGTTCATTCTATGCTGCACAAGTTCCTAAGTCTTCTCATCTTTCTTTGAGTCTATCATATCTATCATTTCTTGAAAAATAGTAATATTCCATTAAATTCTTATACTTCAGTTTTTTCAACCACCATCTCAGCTGAAAAGCACCTATTATGTTATCAAGTTTGAGCTACTTTAAAACATGCTGCTATTTCAAAGTATGCTACAGAATTTCATCATGCTATAAAGATAGAGACACAGGAAAAACTGAGAAGAAAGAATAGGAAGGGGAGAGGAAGAAGAAAAAAGGAGTAAGAGGAGGGAAGAGAAAGGAGAGAAATAGAAGGGAACAAGAAAAAAAAAGAAAGGTAAAAGGCAGGACTAGCATGAAGCTAATAGACACACTTAATTGCCAGCCTATCTGGACTATTTAGCTGTTTTTGAACTTAAATTGTTGTGTCTGTTACCACGAATTTCTGTGAGATATATTTCACTTCTGGAGTGATCTCTCTGCATTTTATCATCCAGGATGATAAATCATCCTCTGATTCTTCATCTTCAAATATTCAACCAATAAATATTTCTTAGCCATGTTCAAGGTTTTGTCCCAGGCATATATATCCTCACTCACCAAGTGAGGAAGTGAGATAATAATAATGCATGTATCTATGAACAGAATAAGTACTAAGTAATTTTAAGGAAGAAGCACTTCTAGCTGGGAGAATCAGGAGGGGTCTTATGTAGGAGATGATTTTGGGAAAAAAAACTAGGAATTCTAAGAGGTGGAAGTGAGTAGGGAGGAATCCCCCCCCCCCCCCCGTTCTTCAAGTATTCTTGGAGCCCTTTCTGTGGGTCTTTCCTTTGCCCACATTACTCCTTCCTTTGAACTATGCTTTCAACCAGAAGGATGTAAATTCCCTGAATGCAGGTATTGTGTCATTTTTCTTCATATCTTCAACACCTAGAACAGTGACTTATACCTGGTAAACTTGATAAATGATTAACAATTTCTTTTGAAACTTGCTCCTTATTATAGTCTAGAAATCTTTTCTACTGAATTGCTAACTGACTTGTGACATTACTTTAGTAGTTATATTTTTAAATAGAAAGAGCTAGCATGGAAGCTTGTACTTGTGTCTTTTATTTGCCCATTTTGGGGAGTCTAATAGAATTTCTTAAGTGCACTGTTCTACTAGAATTTATTCATCTTTTATCAGCTAACAGAATTGCAGATATGGCAGAATCATAGGCAACTTCTATAAGTCTTGCAAACTCCAAGCTAGGAAATGAAGGCAAAGATCAAATATATTTTATAGTGCCTTGAGGTTTCAGCTATCTGTTTCATAGTAAATTGTCTTTAATTTATTTGTGAAGTCCTTGTCTCTTTAACTAGATCGTTAACAACATAACAACATAACAACAGTTATACCCTAATACTTCACCCCCCACCCCAAATGCCTTGAACATATTAGGCACACAGTAAGTTTTTGTTAACTGCTGAGATGAGTTAAAAGGATGATATACAAGACAATGATTGTCAGCTGAATAATACATTATGCAAACTAATTTTATTTTCTCCTTGCTATCCCTCACCAATTAAAATAGACTGATTTCTGAAAGAGATTTTTTTTCTCTAAATTTGATCAGAAATGTGCAAACATTTCTGAATTTTTTGAGGAGAATCACAGAAAATTGATGAAGTAGATCCATGCTGTACTCAGAAGAAGACAATTTGTTCATGTATTGATCCTTCTGAAACTTGAAGAACTTGGAAAAGAGTGGGTATGTATAATAATTACCTTTTACTCCTGTCCTGGGAGGAGGCAAAAGGTCTGTGATCTCAGCTGTGCAAATTTGTAGAGCACTTCCCTCTTCAGGTTTTCTCTAACCAGATTTCTGGGAGAAATGGGCAGACTTTACATTTTCTACTTTGATTTTTTAATTTTAAAATTAATTAAAATTATATTAAATCCAAGCGATATTTAGTTTAGTTATAGTGTGCAAGCTTGAGTAGGCTATTCTTGGCCCCCTTTTCTTCTATTTAAAGCAGTATTGATGGACACATAGAAATATAAGAACATCACTCCAAGGTGTATACAGACCCATAAAAATAGAACCCAAACCAGGACTTGACAGATACCAAAGATAGGCTTTTGTATGATTAGCTAGCACTCACGATGGTGCAGGTCTGTTTAATATTAATGAATCACTAATGTCAAATATGAGAAACAGTGCAAAAAGCATGGAGTCTTCTAATATAGTCACCCGCGGCGACAGTAAGACATGCACTTGGGATTTTGCAGTAATTAGAGAAATTATCATGAATAAGCATATGCTAAAATCCATCCATTTCTAAGTTGTAGCTTTTCATTTTTACATGTTAGTATAGATAGATAGATAGATAGATAGATAGACAGACACAAGGTACATATAGACAAAGAAGGTCATTTTTATTTTAAAGTTTTATTATGAATTTGAACATTAGTATGCAGAAATATTTTAGTAACAGAGAATAAAAAAGAGGTTGTAGCTGAAACTGAACTTTTATTATCCACAATTACTTCCTCCCTCCCTCCCTCTCTGCTTCTTTTCTCCTTCTCTTCTCTTCCTCCCCTCCTTCTTTCCCTCCTTCCCTTCCCTCCCTTCCTCTCCCCATCCCTCCCTTCTTCCCTCCCTTCTTCCCTCCCTCCCTCCCTCCCTTCCTTCCTTCCTTCCTTCCTTCCTTCCTTCCTTCCTTCCTTCCTTCCTTCCTTCCTTCCTTCCTTCCTTCCTTCCTTTCTTCCTTCCATCCTTCCTTCCCTTCTGTATGAAATTTATCATGGTAGGAACAATATTGCCTTTTTTTGCTTTGTGTCTTTTTCTGAACTTCTTTTATCTTGTCTTCTCTATATAAGCAGTGGATAGGAGAGACATAGAATTCTTTGATTGTAGAACACTAGGAACTCCCTGATTGTTGTCCACCCTTCTGTGGGTGAAACTACTCTTTCCTAACTCCTTCCTTCAGAAACCACTCTCACCCCCTTAACTCAGCTCCACCATGAAGGGATAAGGATTTCCTCGAACCAGCTCCATAAAATGGACAATAAGAATGGAGAATTGTCAGAGATCACTTCCTCAAACGAACTATAGGAGAATGTTTCTCTTTACAAAGTGTACTTTCTCTTAGTTCAGATGATTCATTTGTACCCAGAGAAATCCATGATAGTTTACGTGCACATGGTTCAATTTTTTTCCATTTCAGATGAGTTATAATAACATTTATCAATAAATTATCTTTGATTTGTTTCATGGTCTTTACTGGGGAAATCTTGGTGATCCTGGAGAATTTCTTTATCATCTGTGAATAAAGCAACCATGAACTCCCTCTCATTTGCTCTCGAGCAAATTAAATACAACAAACATAAACCAATGTATATATTAAGTGGAATTTTATCGTGAGACTAGTTGAATGGCAATGCAAACTATAAACTCCAAAGAAACTAAGCTAAGCTTTAGGATGGAGCTATAATTTCCCCATCTGCATCTATAAACAAATGAAGATAGCTATAGTCTTTTCTGCAACAGTACTGGGTGATTCCACATATCACTTCGGGTTATTATAGTGGAAGTAGCAGCAATAGTCACATTCAATCTCAGCAGTTCCTCCCATTTCTCTTTCCATCAAGTTATGAAAAATCTAGCAATCATTCAGTTTTTGCTTGTCATTGTGATTGGAGTTGATTAGGCACAGAACTCATGGGAGGAGCAAAAAGATAGCTTCCTTGCCACTACACTCTGTCATGTTAGCAATATTTTTCATTGCCTAGGAACTGAGTCTTGGACCTCTTTACTGCTTTGAGGTATCTAGTCCCTTCTCTCCACTCTTGAGATTTCAATTTTTTTCTTCCTCTAAGGTAGAGGAAGAAAGAGACTGTCTTTTTAGGTAGTCACATCTCCATGGTTCTCATGGATTTATGTACATAGAAGCTAGGAATTCCATATTTGACAGCAAATACTGATCTCCTGCATTCAATACATATGCATTTGTTTAAGAAGGGTTACTTTCTCTAAAAACTTTATCAATCAATAAAGAGATATAGTGGAGAGGGCCCTAGATTAAGTATCAGAAGATCCATGTTTTAATTGAAATTCTGCCATTTCCTAGTCCTTAGTGAAGAAAACTTGCCCCATTGATGGGTTTCACATTTCTTAGGAACTTATGTTGGCTTCAGTCATAATCTTCATCCATTTGGGGTGGGTAGGGAGTCAAACAGCCCACTCCTCCCCATATCTTCTTTTTTTAAAAAAATATTTTATTTGTTTTCCAATTATATACAGGAGTTTCTACCTATCATTTTTTATATTTATTTTATTTTTGTACAAATGATGTTTTTTATACATTACTAAAATACTCTTGTTTAAGAATAAATATAATATCCCCTCCCCCAAATATAGACCCTCATGAGCAATAAAGTAAAGAAAAGAGGAAAAAATTAAAATTAAAATAATAATAATAGTAATAGTAATAGTAATAATAATAATAATAATAATAATAATAATAATAATAATAATAATAATAATAATGGCAGCTAGGAGGCACAGTGGATGGAGCACCAGCCCTGGAGTCAGGAGCACCCAAGCTCAAATCCAGCCCTAGGCACCCAACAATCACCCAGCTGTGTGACCTGGGCAAGCCATCCCAACCCCATTGCCCTGTAAAAACCAATAATAATAATAATGATGATAATAATGATAATAATAATAATAGTAATAATAATAGGGGAGGCCAGGTAGCACAGAGGACAGAGCACCAGCCCTGGAGTCAGGAGCACCTGGGTTCAAATCTGGCTTCAGACACCCAACAATCACCCAGGTATGCAGCTCTGGGCAAGCCATCCAACCCCATCCACCCCGCAACCCTCCCAAGTAATAATGATAATATTATTATTATTATTATTATTATTACTATTATTATTATTATTATAATAAATGTGCTTCAGTCTGTGTTCCCACACCACCAGCTCTGTCATGGGTGGATCACATCCTTTAGGATAAGTCCATCACAAAGGCTACTTCCATATTTTTCCACCGTAGCCATTGCTGATCACAGCTCCCTTCATTTGTACTTCCCCAGTACCATACATGATATTTTTTCTCTCCTTTCACTCCATCCTTCTTCTTAAATGTGCTGTAGGGTAGCTGAATGACTCAAGGGACTGATCACCAGCCCTGAGGCCATGAGGCCCTGAGCCCACATACTATGCCTAAGGCCCAGCAACTACCGGCCCTGTAGTCCCAGACAGGGTATCCAATCCTAGCCCCTTGAAAGAAGTAAAAAAGAAAATATGTTATATCTGAATACTCTCCCCCATGGTCCACCCTCTTCTCCATCACTCACATCCCCCCTCCCCCTGTCCCCCTTCTCTCCTTCTTACTTTAGATATCTATACCCCATTGAGTATATATTCCTCACCAAGCCACCTTTGATGAGGGCAAAGTTTCCCTCATTCCCCCTCGCCTTCCCCCTTCCATATTATTGCAATAGCTCATTATAATAAAAAAATCTTATTATATGAAAGATCTTAGCCTATTCCACCTCTCCTTTCTCTGATTCCCATTACATTTCCCTTTTAGCCATTGACTCCATTTTTACAATATATTATATCTTCAAATTCAGCTCTCTCCTGTGCTTCATCCATAAAACCTCCTTTTTCCTGCTCTATTAAATGAGCATTTTCTTATGAGTATTATCAGTGTCATTTTTCTATGCAGGAATACATGTATTTCATCATCATTAAGTCCCTCATATTTTACTCTTCTCCTCCACTCTCTACGCTTTACCTGAGTCCTGTATTTGAAGATCAAACTTTCTGTTCTGGCCATTTTAGCAGAAACATTTGAAATTCCCCTGGTTCATTGAAAGTCCATCTTTTTCCCTGGAAGAGGACATTCAGTTTTGCTGGGTAGTTGATTCTCGGTTGCATTCCAAGCTCTTTTGCTCCTACAAGCCTTTAATGTAGTTGCTGCTAAGAATTGTGTGATCCTGACTGTAGCTCCACGATATTTGAATTGTGTCCTTCTGGATGCTTGTAATATTTTCTCTTTGACTTGGGAGTTCTGGAACTTGGCTATAATATTCCTGGGAGTTGTTCTTTTGGATCTCTTTGTGGGGGAGATCGGTGGATTCTCTCAATTTCTATTTTGCCTTCTGTTTCTAGGATATTTGGGCAATTTTCCTGTAGGAATTCTTTAAAAATGATGTCAAGGTTCTTTTTCCTGATCATGACTTTCAGGTATCCCAATAATTTTTAATTTATTTTTCCTGAATCTGTTTTCCAGATCAGTTATATTTTTTAATGAAATGTTTCACATTTTCTTCTAATTTTTCATTCTTTTGGTTTTGAAGTATTGTGTCCTGACTTCTTGGAAAGTCAACAGTTTCCTTCAGTTCCATTCTAGATCTGAAGGATTCGTTTTCCTCAGAGAGCTTTCATATATCCTTTTCCATCTGACCAATTCTGCTTTTTAAAGCATTCTTCTCCTCAATAACTTTTTGAACTATTTTATCTATTTGACCTATGCTGGTTTTTAACATGTTCTTCAACATTCTTTTGGATCTCCTTGACTAAGCTGCTGACTTCATTTTCATGTTTTTCCTGCATCTCTCTCATAACTTTTCCCAATTTTTCTTCTATCTCCCTCACTTGATTTTCAAAATCTTTTTTGAGCTCTGTCATAGCCTGAGCCCCTGTTTTTCTTGCAGTCTTCAGATGCAGGAGCTTATACTTCCTCATCTTCAGATTGAATATTTTGATCCTTCTTGGGATCATAGACAATGTATTTCTCAATGGTGTTCCTCTTTTTTTCTCTGTTTATTCATTTCCCCAGCCTGTGTCTGGTCTTGGGGTGCTTCCTGAGCTTTTAAGTATTATTGGGATGCCCCCCTTTTTTCCTGCCACAAGGATCCCATTGTGTGAAGCTGTCTTCCCTCCTGGTCTGTGAATGAACACAAGTGCACCCCTCTAACATGGGACTGAGGGGGGTGGGGCTGCTGTTCTATAGGAGGCCTAGACTGTGATCAGGATTTCAATGTGGTCAGAGCTCCAGAGTCCTTTTCCAGGTACAGAGGACAGACCTGGAAGTCTCTCTCCACTCCCCTACCTAGGCTGAGTACTCAAGGCTCAGTTGCCTGGGGGCTCCTACTTACTGCCTCTGCATGCTTATGGTTTCTGGATCTGGGCTGCCTTGGCCACTCTGCTCTCTGAGTGCCCTGAGGGCTGGCTTCACTCTCTCCCTCAGGCAGAGGTCTCCCGCTGATCTTCCAAGTTGTGACTGGTGCTCCCTGGGGTGTAGGTCAGGAAGCTGCCCCCACTGCTGTGAGCCAAGGCTCCCAGGCACCCTGGAGCTGCCTCTAGAAGGCTGAAGTTTCTTCACTCTGGTGAGCCACCCCTCATGGAGCGGAGACTTTCTACTATTTTCCAGGTTACCTTGGGCTGGAGAATTGCTTCACTGGATCCCTCTGTGGATTTTGTCTCTTGAAAATTTAGTGAGAGTACTTATTTTTTAAGTTTTGGGAGAGAGCACCTAAGAGAGGCCCTTTTCCTGTTGCCATCTTGGCTCCTCCACCCCCTCTACTTATCATTTTTGGTAAGATTTTGAATTTTATACTTTTTCCCCACCTTCCCTTCCCTCCCAGTAGGCAGTCTGATAATCTTTACATTGTTTCCATGCTATACATTGATTGAAAATGAATGTGTTGAGAGAGAAATCATATTCTTGAGGAGAAAATAAAATATTAGAGACAGCAAAATTATGTAGTACATAAGACACTTTTAAAAAAAAATTGAAGGTAATAGACTTTGGTCTTTGCTTAAACTCTACAGTTCTTTCTCTGGGTACAGATAGTATTCTCCATCTCAGGTACTCTAAAATTGTCCCTGATTGTTGCATTGTCAAAATGAGCAAGTCCATTAAGGTTGATCATCACCCCCTTGTTGCTGTTAGGGTGTACAATGTTCTTCTGACTCCTTTCACCCAACATCAGTTCATGCAAGTCTTTCCAGGTTTCTCTGAAATCCCATCCCTCTTGGTTTTTAATAGAACAATAGTGTTCCATAACATACACATACCATAATTTGTTCAGCCATTCCCCAACTGATGGACATTCACTTGATTTCCAATTCTTTGCTACCTCAAACAGGACTGCTATGAATATTTTTGTACAAGTGATGTTTTTACCCTTTTTCATGATCTCTTCAGGGTATAGAACCAGTAGTGGTATTGCTGTATCAAATGGAATACACATTTTTATTGCCCTTTGAGCATAATTACTGAATGCTCTCCAGAAAGGTTGGATGAATTCACAGCTCCACCAACAATGTATTAATGTTCTAGATTCCCATGTCCCTTCCAGCATTGAACATTGGCCTTTCTGGTCATATTGGCCAATCTGATAGGTGTGAGATGATATCTCAGAGCTGCTTTAATTTGAATTTCTGTAATCAGTAATTCATTCATGTCTTCTTACAGTTATTCCAAACTCACAGTATAATGCTCCCCTAAGCAGAGGAATATATTTTGATTTCTAGGTAATGGACATCACTCTCCTTTGGAATAGGCATTATGGAATTCTTAGAGCTTGATCAGACATCAAAGATGCTAAGGCCATCCTCTTCATCCTTTGCCATTGCTAGGCCTCTTGACTTTTTTCTTTCCAGTAGACTTTGATGATTCAGGAAGAGAGAAAGAAGCTGATGATTTTGTACAACTTTGCCTCCCTTAAATCCAATTTATGCTCAAGTCACTATGTCAACCTGTGATGTCATTAGTCCTCTTTAAAAATGAAGGTCAAATGATAACAACAATCTTTTCTAGGGCTCCTAGTCATTTCTTCAGTAAAATAGGAGAAGGGGTTGGACTATGATCTCTAAGGTCTTTTCAGGTTCTGAAACTCTATGACTTAGTACCTGTTTTCAACACAGAATATTTGAGAACTTTTTTTGTTGTTTTTTTCCAAGGCAATGGGGCTAAATGGCTTGCCCAAGGCCACACAGCTAGGTAATTATTAAGTGTCTGAGGCCGCATTTGAACTGAGAACTTTCAAAATGTTTTCTTGAACAGGTGAACAATGATTTCAAAATATCCTGATGGAATTTCTAACCTTTCAATGCCTTGATATAATTGTTTGTGTGTGCAAATGTAAAAAAAAAATTACATCAATCAAGGAAACAATCACCTCTTAATATGTAGAGAAGTTCTAGGTGCAAGGATCATTTTCAGGATGAAAAGAATACCAAACATTTGAAATTATTAATGCTCTATCAAATACTGGTATATTATAAATCCAGTATCTAAAGAGGATGTGGAACATTAAAATTCAATCAAACAGGACCAGAAATGGCAATAAAAGAGTATGAGGATAAAAATTCAAAGCACCAGTTCTTCCATGTTTTAGTATTTAGAATGTTGAAGGTATAGTGGAAGTGAAGTCAAAGGACCTATGTTTGAGCTAGAGCAGGCCCAAAGGCCAAATGACCCCAAGAAACCCTTCCAGGTCTAAAACTATGATCCCATGACATATAGTAAACCTCTAAATTTTGTTGTTAAATATTTTGAAGGGTTTAATGTGGGTTCTAATTGTTTGAATGCTCTTTCCCCATTACTCCATGAGTTCCTTGAGAGTAGGGACTAGTTTTTTTCTTGTATCCTTCACACTTAGCACAGTTCCTTTTACAAGGTAGGTGCTTAATAAATAGTTGTTGTCAACCTCTGTGCCTCCTATTCCAGTCTGCTCAATGAATTCTAGAGTAGAACCTAGATGAGAGTGATCTGGTCTGTTGGAGGATCTACTTCAGACAAACTTGATGTGCTTTGGAAGGTCTGTAGTTCTTTTTTGACTTACTGGGCTTCCAGGTGAAGGAAGGAAGTCATAAGATGGTGAAATAATAAGCATATGTAATATCCTACATTCATAGTTCCCCCATTTCCCCAACAAAAGGAGAGTAGGGTTTATCTTCATCTCTTCTCTAGGGTTAAGATTAGTCATTGTAATTACACTGCACTTGGTTTTATTTTGCTTGTTTTCCCCTTTATGTGATTGTAAACATTCCTGCTTCTGCTTTACTCTTCACCATTTCATATAAGCCATACCATGCTTTTTTGAATTGCTCATATTTCTTATTTTTATGCTATAATAATAATTCTGTCATATTAATATCTCATAATATGTTTGACCATTCTTCAATTGGTTAAATTCCTTAAGTAAGAAGGCATTTCTTAATTAGGAGCCATTTTTAATATAGTGGATAGATTACTGGACTTGGGGGGGGTCAGGAAAATCTGGGGTTGAATCCTTCCTCAGACATTTATGAGCTAAATGATCCTTAGCCTTTTTGGATCTTAGTACCTATCTTGGTACCTTACCAGTCAAGTGGTGGACTTAGACTTGATAAAGTACCTTTCAGCTCTAACTCCATAATCCTATGAAGTATTATTGATTTTATTTCCAGTTCTTTGCTCTCACAAAAGTTAAATATTCTGAGAATTTATTTTATGCATAGCATCAGAGACCATCAAATCAAAAAGAGAAATTTCAATTGTGCTCCTCATTGAATTATATGAAAAAGGGAAACTAATGAAATAGAGTAAAACTCTAAATATGATGTATCTATCCTTAAATTCTCCTTTTTTAGTGAGTTGATATATGCCCAGAAAAGAAAGTGGATAGGTCATATCAAGTAATAGAATGAGCTCACATTGGCATCCTCTACATTAAGAGATCAAGTATAAGACTGCTCATGTACTGGAAGATCCTTTTCTGAAAGATTTATAGAATAACACAGGACAAGGAAGGTGAGGCTAGGTTGTGCTATCAGGAGATCAAGGACCTAAATTGATAAGACAGCAATATTACAGCAGGTGCTATCAAATCTAAATTCAATACAACAAACATTTATTGATTACTAACTAAATGTAAGGAAGATACTGCATATATATGCATATATATATATATATATATAATATATATATATAATATATATATTATATATATATAATATATATATATATATATCTCCAAATACCAGTGGGAAGATTTTGGGCCAAACCATTAAAAATGGGAAATGATACAAATCAATGCATATTAAGAACCTAACAATTTTCCAGGCACCATAAAAATAAAGACAAGGATCAAATAGCGCCTGTCTTCTAGAAGCTTTCCTTCTATTGGGAAAAGTAACATGAAAACACATGTTCTGAATATGCATTTGTATATGTGCATATATTTATGTGTATGTGTAATACAAAAATTTGGGGGGGGGAGTCACTTGCAGTCCAGAAGTTAGAGATGAGGAAACTGTTCATGTAGATGGCACCTCTTGAACAGTTAGTTAGGTGGTATAGTTGACAGAATGATAGACTTGAAATCAGGAAATTCTTGGTTCAAATTCTTCCTGAGATAAGCTGTGCAATCTTGAGTTAAAAACTCAAACTTTCTTAGCTCCACTTTTCTTATCTGTAAAATGGAGATAATGATGGTACTTAACTTTATAATGTATTGTAAGGACCTAATGAGGTAATATATATATATATATATATATATACATATAAAGTGCTTAATAAACCTTAAGGCATCATACAAAGTTTAGCTTTTATTACTGACTTGACCTTTGCAGGATGCTAAGGTTTCCAAGAGGTAGAGGTGATGAGAGATTGCATTTTAGATAATCAGTCAATGAAGATGGGAGATAATATGTGAGTGTGTGTGTTGTCATAATAGTTTTATGTAGGTCAGAGGTTTATGTAAATTGAATATGATGTCATGTTCTTCCAGTATTATAATTGTCAAATGGATACAATACAGTTTAGCTGACTATTTTAAACCTTCCTACTCGCTAGTGAATAAATCTTTTGGGCTTTGGAGTAAGGAAACTTCTGGTTTGAGAAATATTCCATATGGGACCCTGCTAAGGACCTTATGAAAACTCACAGTTGGAACAAACGCTGATAGTAGATATTTGAATTTCAAATACAGAAAATTTCTGAAAGAGAAACCACTTCGGCAAAACATGAATTGCTTTCTAATACTCAAAGACATAGTAGAAAGGGCAACTGAAAACCATAAGACAAAACAAATTTTGCTAAACTGTTATAAAGTCCCTTCTCTTTTCCTACCCATTCTCCTGAGCAGCCAAGAGAAACAGTAAAATTAAATGAAACTATGTACAGAGTTGCAAAAAAACCGCTCTGAAGACAGAAATTCTATCTGCAAACTATGATGGCATGGCTGATTCAAGTCTCTGCTAGGAAGCACTAACTAGAGAAAAAAAAGAAATACTGATGCTTGGTTTGAAGCTCTGGCAGCTGACTGATGCAACCAACTTGTAAGGGAGGAGGAAAGTCAGTTTGCCTAAGTCCCATTTTGAACCAAGACATTGCCACTAGAATGCAGCCAATTAATAATTACATTTTTTGCAGTCTAAAATAACTTAAATGAAACACAACTCTGACTTAATTTGATGTAGTTTGTAGTAAAACATAGACCTGATATTGGATAAGTGTATTACAAGTGTCAACTCCATTGTCTCATCTACAGATAACTTGGAAAGTTAATTCTTCCTCAGAACCTTCCAACAATGCATATCTAAATACTTGAATAAGAGTAGCTAGACAGGTGATTTCAGAATAAATATGAAACACACAGCTAGGGTTCTGTTTTTCCACATCTGTTTTCTTTGCAGTTTAATGTGTCCCTACTGGTGACCAAGTCAAAGAGCAAATGTTTGATACCTCTACTTCATGCTGCAGACATATTATTCTACCAGTGGGAAATAAGACTCTTGCAGACCTATTACAGAAAGCCAAATTGCTTCATCCTTAGGAACCTGAGTATTTCACTAGTGAGCAGTAGGGAGCCCATACAAAAGCTATAATTTGCAATCTGAATCTAATTTCAGACTTCATCTCACCAAAAATGAAAATTAATATATGAAGAAATTCCCTATGTTACCAGGTAGTTCCCTTGCAATTTTTTAAAAAAAAATTAATGCATAAGCTATTTTTTGGAGTGGAAGCAAATTAAATGAAGGTTAATAGATGTTTCCAAGTTCATGGCACATTTTCTTTTATTTTGCATATACTAAGTATGCTAAGTATGGAGTAAGACCAGTTGGGCATGCTAGGAAAGTCATTTTCCTGGCTACTCATTGGAATGGAGACTTTTCAAATGTTACCATCCTTAAAAAAACAATTTTGCCTTTTAATAAGAGTGAAAAAATTTATGTGAATCCAGCCTGAAAATAGACCAGTAGAAGACTGCTCTACCAGAGAAAGATTGAATTTAGGGGCTGTCACTCCCATGGATGGAGGGAACTACTTGCCTGAAAAAAGGTCACACGGCTGAGATTTTGCCTCCACCCACCCCATTGCTAAAATTGAATTAATGAGCAGGGTGCCTATCTCCAGGTTTTTTGTCCATAAAATTTCCACAGTGAAGTACATGAAAAGAGAACAGTAGAATGAACAACACTGAAATGTCCTATCCCAATTTGGAAAGGAGAGAAGCTTCAGCTACAAAACTGATGATATCTTGGAATGAAATAGAAATTTGTCATCAGTTTTCAGTCATCTAGGAGGAATAGCGCAAGGTTAGGACCAGTGATTGCAACCATTATGGAAACTGCCCCCACTGATGTAGATCAGCAACTCACCTGTAATTCATATTCATAGTGACAATTTTGTCTTTGTATTCTCAGTGCCTAGGATATTGTCTCACAATTATAGCTGTTAAATAAGTGTTTTTAAGATGGATTTTTATTGATCTTTAGTTTTTCATAAAACCTAGATTTTCTTTTGAATTCCCTTTCTTTCCTTCCTCTCAGAGAGCCAGGCCTTATAACCAAAAATCATAATTGCTTTTTGATTGATTAGAGAGTTGACTTGTCTGTAGTTGAACCTAAGACTTACTGAATTCAAGGCTGTCTCTTTGCATCACTTCATATAAGAAGAAGGCACACAGAATTCCTCAACTCTAATTTTTTAACTCTTATTTTTTATCCATCAAGTCTTTTAAGCAGAATTGTAAATAAATGGCAAATAGGTAGGGTTCAGTTTTTCCCCCATTCCCCAATTTCTATTCATGATAGATATAAAATAAAGCAGAGAAATACTCAAAATCAAAGAGAGAGAGAAAAAAGGGGAGAAGCAATCATCTATTTCTGTATACAGCTTTGGAATTCCCAAAGTCTATGTTCTCTGAAATGTTTTCCCTCCTTGCCTCCACCTCTTAGAATACTTAGCTTCTTTCAGCGCTCAGTTCAAGTTCTTTACATGAAACCTTTTCTAATCTCTTCCTACATCCAGTAGCTATGAGTTTCTTTTCCAACAAATTAGCATCTGTTTATTTTGTAAATATCTATATGTGCATATGTCTCCCATCTAAGAGTGTATATAGGTCAGAATCTGTTTGATTTTTGTCGTTGTACCTCCATTATCAAGCACAGTGCTTGGCAGTCCCACACTAGGTGCTTACACTCCATGGGACTGGTTGATTCTGTGATGAAAGCAAAAAAAGGACGAAAGACCTTGGAAGTATCTGGGTCTTTGAAGAGGGCATGATCCAAGGGGAGCTATGGCAGAGAGGCTAACAGAGAATGAATATCAGTCATAATTTCTCTGTCAGGACAGATGACCTGTATATTCAAATAGGTTGGGTGGTGGTAAAGAAGATTGAGAAGCATTGTTGGCCACATAGCAACTCCTAAAATGATTTCTTTATCCACATAAGTAAGAAGTGGCATTACCTTAGACTACAAAGGGCAATGATCTTTAGGACATATTATGATAAATGAAAGCAAAGCACACACATATTTGCAGCAAATGACCTTTTCTGAGCAGATCAGTTGATCCCTGAGAGAGGTCATGTTCTCCTAAAAAATGGCTTTCCCATTTCTAATAAATAGCATTTCCCACTCATCTTCTCTAAGAGATCCAAGATCTAGTTTGGGAGAAGGAACTCCAATTTAAGTGATCCTCTTTAGATCTGAATAGTTAGTAACCACACATCACCATCTAGGGTGCCAGTTTTTAACCTGTGTGTTTAACCTCAACAATTCTCCTAGACTTTAAGTTGTAGAAGAGGAGACAAGTTGCATTTGTAGGGAGAGTTTCCTCATCAGGAGTTTCAGGAGCAGCTAGGTAGTACAATGGATAGAGTACTAGCTCTACAATCCAGAGTACAGTACAGTCTTGTACATTTGACACTAACTAGCAGTGTGACCTTGTGCAAGCCAGTTAACTCTGTTTCACATCCAGGGCCATCTCCAGTCATACTATCATATCTTGCCACTGAACCCAGAAGGCTCTGGAGGAGAAAATGAGGCTGGTGGCTTAGCAGAGCTTCTCTTCACTCAAATCCAGTTCAAATGCTCATCATGGGATCACCTCCCTGATGTCATGATCTTTGAGAATGAAAGACAAAAAAAATCATTAAGCAGCATCAACACCTGGAATTTCCTAAATTAATGAAATCATAGGTTTAGCTCTTATCCTAAAGTTTGGTTTTACCATTTGAATTTGACACAGACTTTATTTTACAAGCCAAAGGAGATGGTGAGCAGGTCATTGTAATCCATGCTCAGTTTTGCCATTGAGTATTGATGCTCTTCATTGAGAACTGGGAAATCCATTTAGTTGGTTAGAAGTGACTTTGCTACAAGAAGCAAATTGATTTTTAAAAAGTCACATATATGTGGAAAGAAATCTTGCCATAGAAACTCAACCTATTTCAATATCAAAGAGGTCTTTTATTTTAGTAGGCAACAAATATTTAATTTTCAGAAATATTGTGGTTCCTGATCCCCATTCATAAAATTATAGCATTTAGAGTAAGAAGGGATCTTCAAGGTCCAACCCTCTTATTTTCTGGGTGAGGAAAATGAAGTTCAGAGAGGTCATAGTTTAGAAGTCATGAGTTTAGATCTATAAAGGAATCTAGAGTATAACTTCCTTATTTTTCAGTTGAGGACATTGATGCTGGTTGCTTGTGACTTTCTCAGGATCACACAACTATAGGATTGGAATCCAGGTCCTCAGACTCTAAACCTAGTACCCTAAGCTCTGTCACTCATTTTGTTCACTACCAAAACAGTTTTTGGCAGCTCCTTGTTATCACTCATTTCAGGGCAAGAGTAGAGGAAACAATAGTAGAAATGTAAAGCTCCACTTTGGGTAATTTAAAATACCTGTAATCTTTGTTAGAAATAGTGTGGTGACTAGAAATTAAAGGGATTCCTATCATTGGGGAATGGCTGAACAAGTTATGGAATATGATTGTGATATAATACTATTGTATTCTAAGAGATGGCACACAGTATGGTTTCAGAAAAAAACTGGGAAGACATATGAATTGATGCAAAGGCAAGTAAGTAGACCCAGGAGAGAATATTTTACACAAAAACAGCAATATTGTAAAATGATCCATATGAAAGACTTAGTCACTTTGATCAAAACAATATTCCAAGAGAATTTCAAAGGACCCATGATGAAAAATAACATCCATCTCCAGAGAGAGAACTGATGAATTCAATGTGCAGATTGAAGCATACTTCTCTCTCTCTCTCTCTCTCTCTCTCTCTCTCTCTCTCTCTCTCTCTCTCTCTCTCTCTCTCTTTCTCTCTCTCTCTCTGATTTCTTTTGCAATATAGCTAATAAGGAAATATAGTATGAATGGTTTCTCATGCATAATTGATATCATGTTGTTTGTCTTTTTAAGGGATGTGGGGGAAGGGGAGGGGAGGAAGGGAATTTGAAACTAAAAAATAAATGTTAAAAAATTTAGCATTTAATAAGCAAAGATTTAATGAAATAAAAGTATATTTTAAGGACATATTGTGGTACAAGGGAAAATATGCTGATATGTCCTTAAGTTGGGTATGTCATTCAATCTCTGGACCTCAGGATTCTCCACTGTAAAATGAAGAGACTTTTAAGGTCCCTTTGAGTTCTAGAGCTATGATCCTATACTTCATGTAGTTAATTGAGAGCTAACTCTAATTCATTTCAAAGAGGGAATAGTAGTTGAGGGGGAAAACTTCCTCAAGGAAATTTTGCAATGAGGTTGTATATGATTCCTTTAGCATCAATTTGGGAAGACTGAAACTTTGTAAGGGTGGTGGGGTAAGGATAATATGCCCCAAAAAGCAAAGTTGTTCTGCTTTCCTTAGCTTTCATTATCTCTTTTTTTTGTGTGCTGATATTTTATGTCATCTCTTTGGAAAGCTAATTTTAAGTCTATTTTTTATCTATATTACCTTATTTTAGAATCAAATGTGATCATTTGTGGCCTGAAAAAAGAACTGAGGGGAATGCATCAGACTGAATGATGGATAGGGCATTGGGACGTTAGAAAGGGTAAAATATACTCAATAAATATGTTTTCCTATGGGAGTAAAGGGTACTGTGAAGCAGTTTATGATGCTGAACATTACAAATTCTCCTTGAGTTTATCTCATCCTGCTTGCAAAATTTACACAATTGTGATGTAAATAAAGTTTACATCTAACTAACTTGTCTGTGTTGAGCTTACCAGATATATACATGCATCCGTATTTTATGGTATGTTGTTTTGCAAAATGGAGCCAGAATAGATTAGCTCATTTGAAATTTATCAAACATTAGCAGCTTGAAAAGTGAAGGCTATTCTGTTTTTCTGTTTTCCTTCTTTTCTTCTATTCCTTCCTTCCTTCCTTTTTTCTCCTCTCCTCCTTCCCTCCCTCCCTCCCTCCCTCCCTCCCTTCCTTCCTTCCTTCCTTCCTTCCTTCCTTCCTTCCTTCCTTCCTTCCTTCCTTCCCTTCCACAAACTTGTGATTTCATGAACTGTGGGTGAGGAATCATATTCCACAGATAAATAGTCTAGGCTTTTAAAAAATATTATTATTGTAGTGAATAAGAATTCATTTTTTTCTCTTCCATCTCTTCCCACAGGAAAAAAAAGAAACAAAACCTTTATAACAGATAAGCATCATCAAACAGAAGAAAATTTCATATTGCTTGTGCCTCCAAATGCATATCTCACTTTGAATACTTAGTCCATCACCTCTCTGGCAAGAGGTGAGTAACATTTTTTAGCATCAGTCCTCTAGAATTGTGATTGAGCATTATATTGGTCATTGCTCTGAAATATTTTTAAAGTGTTTAATTTTACAAGGTTCTTATTATATAAATTGTTTCCATGTTTATGTTCACAAGTTCATACAAGTTCTTTTCGGTTCTTCTGAGACTGTCCCCCTTTTATAGCTTACATTCTTAAAGAGCTGCCATATATGTGTGTGTGTGTGTGTGTGTGTGTGTGTGTGTGTGTATGTGTGTGTGTGTATGTGTGTGTGTGTGTACACACACACACACACACACACACACACATACAAAATCATATATAAATGTTGTTTAAAAAAGGCATCAATGAAAAAAAATTACCAAGTTTAAAAAGAAATTGTTAGATACTAAGAAAGTACTAAGACTTGTCCATGGTCAAACAACTAGTACATGTCAGAAAAGGAACCTGGACCCATTTTTTTTTTTTGCCTCCAAGAATACCTCTCTTTCTGCTACACTCTGGTCCTTTTCTAAACATGGAAGGTTTAAAAATGACAAAGAAGTAAAATTGGGGTGGGGGGAGACTAAAGCAATATACCCAGGAAAGAATTATTTGCTTTTTTCACTTGAATGGAAGTAATTTCAGTATATTTCCATGAAAGGCCAGATCTCGGCTTTAAAATGAAAAAACATTAAACGTTAACTGATAAAAAATTGAGAATATTCTTTAAAATTTGAAGACTGAAATCACCTAAATATCTAAAAAAATCATGTTTTTAAGAATACATAATTCTCAAGTTTCCTTCCCTTCAGAATCTTTGGGAAGTTTACCAACATTAATTAAATCTCACAGTGCCATGATGAATGAATTAAGATTATTATGAAATCAGTTATGCAAATGGGTGAACTGAGACAGAGAAATATTAAGTGCATTTCCCAAGGTTGTAGTGAAGTCAGTGGAAAATCGAATCCCTAAGTTTTAACTTCCACTTGCATGGATCTAATGGTTATTAGAATGCTGCTCCTATATAGTCCACGTTGGCAGTGAATAACATTAAACAATATAAAATGATTGAAATATACAAAGGGGTATTAATCCTTTGATCCTCATGCCTTCCTCTGATTGTTGGCTAATAAAACGTGGAGAACAACAATAAAAATTATTAAAATTTTGATACTGAGTCTATTCAGGTAGAGAAGACATAGTGTTTCTAAATATTTTGAGGACATAAAAAAGAAAAGGATTTGTATGTGAGAATTCAAGAGATTTGGAACTTGAAGAGATCTCAGTGATAATATAAAACATTCATCTCACATTTTGCAGATGATAAACCAGATCCAGAGATACTAAGTGACTTAATCAAAGTCAAATAGGTGATTTAATAAGGATTTGAACTCAGGTCCTATGGCTTCAAGCTTAGGGCCATGGAACATTGTATTATAAAACTTCTGCTTTAGTAAGAGATTATTAAATGCCTAACATGTTTCCAGGTACTGAATTAGGAACTGGAAATACAAGGTCAAACACGAAACAATACCTGGCCTTAAAAAAAGCTTACATTCTACTGGAGGGGATAAAAAACAACAGATGAGATAAAGGAAAGTAGTGTATTAGGTAATATATTAAGGAAAACTACTCATATATATCATTTGTTGTCCTTTGGGTAAATTTCTCCAGTTTTATCATGTAATAACTTAGCTTTATATATGTGATAGATATATAAAAAATAATATTCACATTTATTCTGCTGTCCAGTAGAGAAGGAATTGGAAAATAACAAGGATAAAAACAAGAGAAACTTTCTTTGCACATAAGGAGAATTTAGAAACTTAGGAATAAATTCAAAGAAATTTATCCAACTTCATTGGGTGGAGTTGGCAATATGTTAAAGTGAAAAGGGTGATTAATTTTGAGTCAGAGAATGTAAGTTCATTTCCCAGCTGTTGTTTACTTCTGTTACCTTGGGCTGATTAATAGCCTCATTTCAACTTTCTGCCACTGACTAGCTTTTTGACTATGGGAGATCTACTTTAAGATGGTAGAGTTGGTATAGATGATCAAAAGTCCAAAGTCAGAAGGGACTTTAGAGGTTGACTAATTCAACTCTCTCATTTTACAGTTGAGGAAACTGAAATATAGAATTTAAATGACTTCTGCAAGGTCACATAGCTCCAAGGTCACATGGCTCCAAGGACATTCTTTCCTCTCTTCCATACTGTTTCTCTATAACTCTCTTGACAGCTCTAAATCCTATTATCTCTTAATGTAGGAATTCCTTCTACAATATCTTTGATGGATATAATCTAGCTTTCGCTTAGCTTCCTTTTTAAATACAGTCCATGGTTATGTCAAATTCTTAGAAAGTTCTGCTGAAATCTTCCTCCTTGTAATTTTTACCCAATGGTTCTAGTTCCACCATTTAGAACCATATCTTCACAATAATGATTCAATCTTTCTTCTTCCTCAAGTGTTTGAAAACATTTATCAGGTACTCCTCTTAAGTTTTTTCTTTTCTAGACTGAATAACCCCAGTTCCTTCAACACTTTGTCATATGGCATCCTGATTATGCCTAATGCTCTTCTCTTTGTGCTCTCCAGTTTGTCAATGCCTTAACATTTGACTTCAAGTTCTGAACTGGATATTGAATTAGAGAACTAAATATAGTTCTAGAGACATAGTTGGACTAGGATGGCATACAGTTATAATATTATTTCTATTGATCTGGATGCTATAATATAACTTAGAATCATTATTTTTGTTGGATTTTACAGTAGTTTTATGACATTCTTGACTTCTCTCTCTTTTTTTTTTTGTTTTTTTGTTTTTTTTGCAAGGCAATGGGGTTAAGTGACCTGCCCAAGGTCACACAGCTAGGTAATTATTATGTATCTGAGGCTGAATTTGAACTAAGGTCCTCCTGACTCCAGGGCCAGTGCTCTATCCACTGTGCCACCTAGCTGCATCCATCTTGACTTCTCTTGAACTTGCATGAATTTATTTATATGTCATTTACTCCATTAGATTATGAGTCCCTTGTGAAGGCAAAGGCACTTTTTGTATCTCCATTTATTAGCAAAGTACCTGGCACACATGGTTCTGTTTTTTGTTCTCTTTGTCACTTTTCCTTCCTGGTTGTCTGTTTTTACATCTCTAAAATGAAATAGTTAGTCTAGATGATGGCTAAAGTCCTTTTCCAGGTCTAATTCTCTCATCCTATAATTCTGTAATCCAGAAAGGTTTCATGAAGAAAGTGGTTTGAATGGTATTAGTTGTCAATTATTTCATCTGTCCAATTGCTCTACTTTCCAAGCCAGCCCTTTCTGTAATGAACTTTATTCTGACTTTTTGAGGATAGAGTGACTGTTATAGAACCAGTTAACAAACTTCTTTCCCAGCTACTCAAAAAAAAGGACTAATGCCTTCCTTGACCACTAAAGTATATCTAGTTTGTAGTGACAGTCATATGGTGACAGTGAATAAAAGAGATCCAAGAAAGCAAAAAAGGACTCATAGGTATAAAAATGTTGCTAGCATAACTTTTTATTATGGTAAAGAACTGGAAACTAATGAGTTATATCAGTGGATATGGCTAGATAAAAATGAAGGTAATGGGATAATATTGTACTCTCAAAATGATGAAAGTGATAAAAGTGATGAAAATAGATGGTTTCAGAAACCTGGGAAGATTTGTATAAACTGATGCAAAATGAAGAGAATAGAATGTGGAGAATAGAGCACTGTAGAGACAAAGAACTTTGAAAGGAGCAAAAACTATGTTCATTGCAATGGTCATCCATGATTTTAGAGGCCTAATGTTGAAGTAAATATTCCTACCATGAAAGAAAGGTGATGGATTAGGTTACAGAATAAAACATTTATTTTTGAAAAGCAAAGAAGAAATTAGTTTTGCCTGATTGTGCATATTCTTTGTTTCTCTTTGTTCCTTCCTTTTATTTCTTTCTCCCTTCCTTCCTTCCTTCCTTCCTTCCTTCCTTCCTTCCTTCCTTCCTTCCTTCCTTCCTTCCTTCCTTCCTTCCTTCCTTCCTTCCTTCCTTTCTTTCTTTCTCTTTTTTTTGGAATGAGGACAAGAGAGAAGTAGATTTTTGTTCATTCAAAAATACAAAAAAGAGGGGAGGCTAGGTGGCACAGTGGATAGAGCACTGGCCCTGGAGTCAGAAGTACCTGGGTTCAAATCCGGCCTCAGACACTTAATAATTACCTAGCTGTATGGCCTTTGGGCAAGCCACTTAACCTCATTTGCCTTGCAAAAATCTAACCAAATACAAAAAAGAAAACAAAAAATCTTACAATTTGTTCAATTTAGGGAAAAAAGAAGAATCACCAAGCAAAAATTATAGAAATGTTAAAAGAGGAGTGAAAATTGGGGCTTTAAAAGTAGGATGGGAAAATAGACCAAAATTAGGAAGGTGTCAAACTTGTCCATCAGTGTTAGATTAGGCACCAAATGCATATCTGAGAGAATAAAGGAAAAAATTATTAAGTGCTTATATCAAGCACTTTACTGAGGTAGACAGAGGCTAGGTGACTTGCCCAGAGTCATATTGCCAATGGGTTAGGTTAGATTTGAATTCAGGTCTTCCTGATTCCAAGCCTAGAACTCTAGTTTCTGCTGGATTTTACAGTTGTTTCATGACATTCTTGACTTCTCTCTTTTTTGTTTTTGTTTTTGTTTTGCAAGGCAATGGGGTTAAGGTCACACAGGTAGGTAAAAAGTTGCTTTTCTGTCCATCTTTTTCTGTCCAACCATTACTAGTGTTGCATCTTTCTGACTAAAAAGCATGGTTAGAACATGCAGGCAAAAAAATAGATTCTTATAGATCTCTAACTGCGCTCTGACACAAATTCTCAGTATCAAAGACAGGTAGATTTATGGAATTCTCTATTTCTAGAATGTGAAAGTTCACATTTGGGTAGGAAAAATATTCTTACTTTGAATGCACAGAAAATTTGAAGATATATTAGTCTTATATGTTTTTATGAAACTAGCAAATATCCTAGCCAAAAATGAAGCAAAATAGTAGCAAGTCATGTTTGGCAAAAACCAAATGAGACTGGAAAACATCTACATGCTCTTATTTTGGCATATTTATAACTACATTAAATCTGTAATCTGGGACAAAAATATGATGGCTGACATTGATAACACTGTTTCTGTAAATATGCAAATTGATCTTATGCGCACATTGCTTTCTTTGATGTGCTTTGTCAAAACATCCAGATAGTTTATCATGATAAATATTTCATTATATAAAACAAGAGGCAATTTCACAGCCCCTATTTTTCCTTCACTTTTTCTCTAGCATGTCTATTAAGTGGTGAGTGTTTGCAAAAACATGAACTTGGCATTGTTCTTGAAGGATCAAGGATAGAGTTCTGCAGTAGCATCTTCAACTAATCTCAATTCTATTGTGATCTTGGTCATTTGCCCAGGAGCATTTTATGTTTTGCTCATGATCCAGAGGGACAGAGTTGGAAGAGAGTAGGAGTCAGTACAATATTGTAGTTAAATGGAGTTAATTTCACTTGAAAGAGGTTTTAGGTCTTTCACAAAACAATTGTAATACAGGTCTCAAGCCTGCAGCATTTTTGCAAGATGGTCCTCATTAGTGGGGAGAAAGATGACTACATGGTTCATGCTTATATGAGGCAAAGAGTTATCCTGAAAGCTTTTTTTTATTTTTATTTTATTTTTTCCTGAAAGCTTTCTAAAGGACATTTTTTCCCCTTTTCTCAGAGCACACATAGAGGCCCTAAAATCTTTTGGGGGCTGACTTTGGGGAGGAAGAGAAAAGATTTAGGAAGGTAGTTGTGTATGGGCAGACCAGCTCCTCAATATATCCCAATTTCCAAAGCCTTTTCTTTCTATTTTGGAGCTAAAAGTCCAAAGGAAAGTATGAGACATATATATATATATATATGTATATATATGTATATATACATATATATGTGTGTGTGTGTGTAATATATATATATATATATATATATATATATATATATATATATATATATGTACTATTTCAAAACAGGAAAGAACTTTTTCCAATTCAGTCTCTCATTAAGGCATACAGCATGGAGACATCATTCTCTCTATAGATAAGAAGTGTCTTCTGCCAAATATTGGAGATTAGGGTTATCCAAAAACAAGGATCAAGAATTTTACCTGCATAACTTAGATTTCTTATCTGCAAAATGCTTGTACTGGGCTAAATCACCTGTAAAGTTCCTTCCAACTCTAGATCCATGATTCTAATATTCAATAACCTAATCCTGAAAAGTAGAAAGACCTAAATGCTTATCCCACTTTGTAGAATGTTGAAAGAAAGAAGAAAGAAGAAAAAATGATACCATATTAACTCGTTTCCATCTTCCTTTGGGAAGAGTATAAGCACTATTCCATTATACCATCTCCTGCCTCTGAGGTGAAGAGAATAGGTGTCATTACATATAGCTACCAGTCTGGTCTCCTGCCTGGAAGGAGAGAGAGTAACAATTTGAGTTCTACTCTAAGTTTTTACTTCCTCACTTGAGCTGCCCAAATCTTTGAAAGGACGTCACTCTGAGGTCAAAACCCCACCAACATTGAAAATATATCTAGAATTTTCTCCATCCTAGTTATACTTTTTTTTCTAGTGATTCTGAATCCAATAAATAATCATACATAAAACACTCTTCATCTTCCATTTCTCTTTCTTCTCTATTTACATTTCCCAAAAGACCTTTAACCATGTCCCATACTCCAAAGTGAACAAACTTGCTTTCATCTTAAACTTTTTCCTTTCTCATTTCCTTCTCTGGCTTTTACTGAGACTTTACTCCTTCTAGATGGCAGCTAGATGAATGTTAGACTTGGAGTCAGAAAAACTGGAGTTCAAATTCAACTCAAGGTACATGTTATGTGACTTTGGGCAAATCATTTCACCTCTCCATCTCAGTTTGATCAATTGTAAAATGGGTACAATAAAAGCACCTTCCTCCTAATGTTGTTGTGAGGGTCCAATGTGATAATATTTTAAAAGTGTTTACCATAGCAGCTGGCACAATAGGCCCTATTGTATTATTGTTATTGATGTTATTGTTGTTATAAGATATGTAATATATAAACAAATCTATAAAATCTATAATATAAAAGATGATATATAATCTATATATAGATATGTAATCTATAATCTATAAAAATCTTTCTCTCTCATTGATCTAGGTGGGTGAGTTGGAATATTCCTTAATCCCCAATGTCAATCTCAAGTTCTTCTTTGACCACCATCATTCATTCAGTGGCCTCTTCTCCTTTGTGGTTCACTCAATACCTATCTACTAACTAATAAAAATTCTGGTAGCTCATATCTATAGACCTCCAAGACATTCCCCTTCCTTCCTCACTGAATTCAGTACATAACCAATAATCTCTGTTCTTCCCCAGTTCCTGTACTCATGCTCTTCACCTCATGCCTGTACTGTGACAATAGCCTACCCATTGGTCTATTTGTCACAAATCTCTCCCCATTCCAGCCCAGCCTTCATCTATCAACTATTGTTATATACTGGTACAACTTAAAAATCTTCAGTGACTCACCATCAGCTCCAGGATCAGATGCATATTCCTCTTTTTGACCTTCAGAGCCCTTTGTAACCTGCCCCTACTTTTCTAGTATCCAACATCTTATCCTCCCCATTACCACATACTGAATTCAGCGACACTGTGTCATTGTGGTTTCTAGTAAAAGATAATTCAGTCCTCTATTTCAGGCATTTTTTAAAACTAGTTATCTCTCATGCATGGAACGCTCTCTAGCTCAGGGTCCTTACTTCCCCCTTCTGTTAAGTCCCAGCTGAAATCTCACATTCTACAAGAAGTCTTTTCTAAACCCTCTTAATTTGTGTCTTCCCTCTGTTGATCATTTCTTATTATTTATCCTGTATGTGGCTTTTTTGTTCATAGCTATTTACATGTCTCATCCATTGCACTGTGAACTCCTCAAAGACTTGTATTGTCTTTTGCATTTTTTTGTAACCTCAATGCTTAGTGCCCAGCATGGTAAATAAACACTTTAAGAATATTATTGATTGATTCCATCCATCCTAAGTGAGCAGGTTATAATAGAATAATCCTTGTTATGGATGAAAACACATCCCTGGAAGAAAACACATCCTGAATTACCTTTAAATTGGCCATATCAAAGTAGAGAAATACAGCGAATTTCTGAAGGTACATAATCCATTTTTGTGCAAACTGCATAGTTGATTTTAGGTCCCTTTAGAGAAGTAATTAAGTAAAGACCTCAAGAGTCATTCTCTTTATTATGACAGTATTTCAGCATTATTTTTCATAGATATCTTAATCATCTCTTCCCAAACAACTATTATTTTGCTTTACCAAATGCACATAAAGGTATCAATGTACTGAGTTCGTGGGAATAGAAATAGATTTTTTTAATTACTAAACTTTCTATAGAGTATCAATAGAAAAGGAGGAAACAGATGAGCACTGCTTCATTTGCATTTAGTCTGAGTATATTTTTAAAACCAGTAAGTCACAGGTGTTCTTTTCAATTTCTTATAAACCAAAAAGGTATTCTGCCACTTAAAAAAATCTTTCTTCCAAAGATATCTAAAATTTCTTCTAAGCCGCAACACCATTGCACATAATTAAGTAAACAGAAGATTTCCCGATGAATGATAGTCTTGTTAATTCAATAAACACCCCTGAGAAAATTGCTGTCACTGTTTAAAATTGAGTTTTGAATTTAGAGCAGCCATCACCACCTCTTACTTGTGTCTGACAAAGAAACCACATCTTTTTATTCAAAAATGTTTGTAATACTTCTGACTTCTATTTTCAAAATGAGGTTTCAGGTTCAGGGTTTAATCTTTGAGTTATAAATGGAAATATATAATGGTGACCAATTTGTAGACTTTGCAACAAGAATAGATCTTTTTGGAGAACAATTTGGAATTATGCTAAAAAGAAACTAAAATCTTCATACCTTTGACTCAAATATCATAGATATATACAAAAGGAGACCAAAGATGAAAAGAAAATGACTAATATGTGCCAAAATATCCAAGAGAGCAGGTTTTTTATTTTTTTGTGGAAACAAAGATCAAAAAGCAAAGTATACACTCATTCATTGAGGCATGGCTAAATGAATTGTGGTTGAGGTTTATAATGGAATAGTATATAGCATAAAAGATGATGAGTAATAAGTATTCAGAGAAATATGGAAAGAACTTACATGAAATGATGTGGGGTGAAGTAAATAGGACCAGGAAAATAATATACAAGACTACAGTAATAAAAATGGGAAGAAGAAACTAATATAAAATTGTTGTATAATTATATTGATCAGGCTTAGCCCTGGAATATAGTTGAGAAGGAGCACATGCAATATAGCATTTATTGCTACAAAGAAATAGAGAACTTGGAATATGATATTTCAGGAGTCAAAGAATATGGGCTTGCAACAAAGAATAAGAGAAATCTGGAAATAAGGTGAACTAGGATAACAATTTATATAATGATAACAATATTATAAGGGAAAAACAACTTTGAATGACTGTAACTGAAGAGCAATTTGAAATTATTCTCCGGGACTTATTAAACTACCAGGTAGACCCTTTCATACCACTACTTTGTCTAATCATTTAAAGATGATTAGGGATAAAAGAAAAGAACCTATATGTTCTACAATGGTTGTAGCAGCTTTCTTTTGTACTAACAAAGAATGGGAAATGGCAGGGATGCCCATCAATTGGGCAATGGCTGAACAAATTGTGGTATATGATTTTGAGTGAATACTACCATTCTACAAGAAATGATGATTGTAGAAAAACATGGAAAGACTTGCATGAAAAAGCAAAGAGTAGGGGCAGCTAGATGGTGCAGTGGATAGAGCACTGGTCCTGGAGTCAGGAGTACCTGAGTTCAAATCTGACCTCAGACACTTAATAATTACCTAGCTGTGTGGCCTTGGGCAAGCCACTTAACACCATTGCCTTGCAAAAACTTAAAAAAAAGAAAAAGCAAAGAGTAAAATGAATGTAACCAATAGCACTTTGTAAACAGTAACTGCAATATTATTTTAAGAATAACTTTTAGTGAATAAGTTATTTTTTTCTATTACAAATACTCAAATTAACTATAAGGGCTATATGAAGAAAGATACTATTTGGATCCTGAGAAAGAACTGATAAATAGAAGTATATATAGAATAATTTTACATGTGTCATATTTTTTAAATAATTAGAAGTAACTAGGAAGAGCAGTAAATGGATGGAGAACTTGGAATCATGCAGAACTGGAATTATGCAGAATTGGAATCATGTAGAACTGGAATCATGCAGAACCTGGAATCATGAAGAACTGAAAACATTTGCTAGTTGTGTGATATTAATCAAGTACTTAATCTGTCTGCTGTAAATGAATTGTGGCTAAGTACTTATCTCTAGGGTGGAAAGGGGAGAAAAGAAAGAAAAAAGAAAAAAATTTATATGATAATTTTGTTGTATATTTGAAAGGAATAATAAGTGGTACTTAGTAGATTTAAAGCTTCATGTATAGTTATTTTTTTTATTGCACTAGATTAGGGAAATGCTTGTTTTATTCTACAGATTAAAAATAAAAATCCTCACAATTCCAGAAAAATTATAATGAAACATGCTATCTACTTCCTGATAGAGTTAAGGAATCAAGGTATAGGATCATTCATTCACACACACACATAGCACAATTTAATAAGAGATAATGGAGTTTGGGTCCACTATACCACCTCCTGGCTAAGGGCTTATACTAAGATCAGTAGTCAACTCAACTGAAACAGCTATGAAATGAAAGAAGAGTCTCAGATGTTAACCACTGTAATCTAGGTGGATAAGATATGAACTACTTAGGTGAAAGAAAGTTTCCAGAAATAAAGGGCCAAATACCTTTAAATAGAACTAAGGTTAGCATGTTCATGTAGACTGAAGGTGGAGGCAATGTAATTCTTGTGAGACACTTTGCTTTTAAATATTGTTTTTCAGCAAATTAAACAAAACACCCAAAAGGATGTTTCGCATTCATTAGATATGTAAATCAAATGATTTTATACAACTTTTTAAAAAAGAAGAATCTTTTTCTTAAGAACTTAAACATCAAACATGAACATTTTAATTTTCAAAGTACAAAAAGGGATTGTATATGAAAATGTGAAGCTAAGTCAGATAAAATTTATTACTTATAAATAATAGTATTTGCATGGTGCTTTTCAGTTTGCAGAAAAATTTATATTAACTATAAAATATAATTACATTAACTAATTTTATCTCCATAGAAACTCTGGGAATTAGGTTCTTTTATTATCCCCATTTTATAGATGTGGAGACTTAGGTAGACATTAAGTACTTGTTTAGGATCACACAATGACCAATGTTTGAGGCATGTTTTGAACTCAGTTTGTCATGATTCCAGGTTCAGCATTCTATCCATTTACTGCTCTTCCTTGTTAGTTCTAATTATTTAAAAAATATAAAACATATAAATGTATACACTAAATTTAACATAGTAGTAACAAAATTGCTCTGTTTATATCCCTTAGTGAACTTTTTACTTTATTTCATCTATTTTTTCCATGTTTCTTTTTCATAGGAATTCAAGCAAAACAAAAAATTTTCAAACCCAATCTTTACAAATGCTGAGTAAACAACTCAAGCACAAAACTCTTATGCCTTCATTTATTGGAGGTATCAAAGTTTGCCTCACTCTGTTAAACATTTGTAGGTTTTGAGTTCCAACTTTTAAATTATTTGATTATTTCAACTATAAAAAATAAACATGTTTATTTTTTTAATAATAAAGGCCAGGGCTTCTATCCAGGATCTGGAATTTAAATTCATAGCACTGACTGAGAAATTCTTAAGATCAGAAATATGTTTTTCTAAATAAATACATATTGGGAAACCAAAAATCTTTGTTTACCTTATAATAAATACAATATATTTTCATTCTTTTTAAAATTATTTACTTTTCCAGTTATGTGTAAAGATAATTGTCAACATTCATTTTTGTAAAGTTTTCTCCCCCTCTCCTTCCCTCCCCCTCCCTTGGATAACAAGTAATTCAATATAGGTTATACATGTATAATCATGTTACATATATTACCATATTAGTCATGCAGTGAAAGGATCAGAGCAAAAAGGGAAAAGCCACAAGAAAGAAAAATCAATAAAAAAATTTAAAAAGGTAAAAATAATATACTGTGATCCTCATTTAGATTCTATAGTTCTTTATCTAGATGTGAATGTCATTTTCCATCCCAGGTCTTTTAGAATTGTCTTTGACTTCTGTAATGCTGAGAAGAGTTAAGTCTATCATAGTTGTTCACATAATATTGCTGTTAAGATATACATAAGGAGGGGCTGCTAGGTGGTACAGTGGATAGAGCACCAGCCCTGGAGTTAGGAGGACCTGAGTTCAAATATGACCTCAGACAATAATTACCTAGCTGTGTGACCTTGGGCAAGTCACTTAACCCCAATTGCCTTGCAAAAACTAAAAAAAAAGAAAAAGTACTTAAGGTGTGTTTCCAGGTTTTCCCAAAATCTACCTACTCATTTCTTAGATAGCAATAATTTGCCATTACATTCATAAACCACAACTTGTTCAGCCATTCCCCAGTTGATGGATGTTCCCTCAATTTCCTATTCTTTTGACACCATAAAAAGCATTGCTATGAATAGTTTTGTATATGTGGGTCTTTCCCCCTTTTTTTTGTGATTTCTTCAGTATACAGACCTAGTAGTGGCATTGCTGAATAAAAGGGTATGCGGTTTAATAGCCTTTTTGATATAGTTCCAAATTGCTCTCTAGAATGGTTGAAGCAGTTCACAATTCCACCAACAGTACATTAACAGTATGTATTTTCAAAACTGAAAGAAAAATTCAGGATTTCATTTTGAATATAATTCCATTCCTTTCTCATCATCTCAATGAAGTAGTTTTGATTTTGACTTTTTTTTTAGATCCTGTGATTTCAAGAATATTGAGTGCAGGGATTCTTAGCCTTTTTTGTATCATGGAATCCCTTTTGCAGAGGGTCCATCTTTTTAAATGCATAAAATAAGTAGAAAAGATAACAAAGGAAACCAAAATATAGACTAAAAATTGAAGCTCATGGTCTCCAGATTAAGATAGGAAGCTCATCCAGGATAATAAATGGTCTGGGAACTAGATCATATGAACCACTGAGGGAACTAGAGATATTAGTCTGGGAAAAAGAAGATTTAAATGGGGGGGTATAGAAACTGTTTTCAAATATTTGAATGTTATCTTACTGAAGAGGAATTCCAGAGGGAACAATTTAAGACTAATGGGTAGAAATTATAGATAGTCAAATATAATATAAAGAACAAATTTCTAACAGTCAGAATTTTAGTTATTAGACTAATTACCATTAGGATGTGAGCTTCCTGAAAGCAGGGACTGTTTTTTGCTTTTTTAGTTTAGTTTTTTTTTTTGCTTTTCTTTGTATCTCTAGTCTGACTATATAACAATAAAAATGTTTCATGAAATCATCTCCCCATCACTGACAATATTCAAGCCAAGTCTGGATAGTTACCTGTAAAAAAGATTCTTGTTCAGTAGCCAGGGTGGATAACATTGCCATCTTTAAGGTCCCTTTCAAGGACTATGGGTGAGTATGAGCAATCTGTAACATATATCATATAAAAATCTTTGAGAAAGTAGTAAAAAATATCTTTAGGATAAATATATGGGGTTGAAAGAAGGTAGACTTGTCACATGGTAAACCTGAAGAGTAATGGGAAAAACCTGTGTATTTTAGTGATATTCTTACAGTGTCTCTCACCTAAGGGAAAGTAAGCCAACTAGTCTGAATGAACTTCTTATTATGAATAAAAGGAAGGACATGGACAAGAGTTATAAAATATGAGTAAGCATAGATGGGTTGACAAATACATCCTTGGAGGGAGCATTTTTATCACTGAGGTCACAGATCCATTTGAGCATTCAAGAAAAGTCCTTTATAACACTAAGATTTTATGATTCTGCCTCAGAAAATTAGAAAGATGTGTTGTATGTCATTAAGCTGAAGTGATCCTGAAGTCCCTTATTGACTATGGGAGGAAATTAATTAGTTGTCAAATATATATAACAATATGCATTAATAATTTGCTTTTTTTTACAGACTTTTCATTTCCCTGGGTACTTAACAAAATTCAATAAATCAAAGCAACAGAATAATAATATGCCATGGAGAAAAAATCCATTAACCAAAATGAAACAAAAAGTACTTGTAGCATGGGCCTTCAAGGTTAAAATTTATACCTTGTTTCTCTTTTCATCATGGGCAGAAGGGTTGTAAGAGCATGGGAGTTTCTAAGCAGTTATACTTTTGCTTATAAGTAAAAATCAAAATAACTCCTATATGTGCATGGCTCGGGGACTCTAGGGGAACTGAAATAAGATTCATTAGTGTCTCCTAATTGACTTTACCATATGGAAACAAGAATTTAATTTTCCTTACCAAAGGGAAATTTAAAAAAGAAACTTCGCATACCAATTTAAAATGAGTAACCAAGAAGGGAACTTGGTCATCCTGATTATTAGCAATAAAATTAATTCTTTTCTTCCATAGAGTTCTCCAAAGATAATAAGTAACTCAGAATCCAAATCCTTAGCACTAAATCCATTTTTCATTTCTGTGGTTTCCATAATCCCCTAAAAGGGGCTAGGGATTAATAATGCTATATACTTAGTGCATGTAACTAATAAAATTGAAAGATGGGAAGAAGTCTAAAAGAGATTTTTTTCTCCCTCTCTCCAGAGCACAGTAATAAGAGCCGAAGTACGGGTGTTTTCATTGCTTGTCTGTATCAGTCTAATACACCAACCACACTGGGTACCCAAATGGGAAAACTTAATATTAAATGACAACAGTAGTCTGAAGTAGTACCCTAGTTACTGCCTCTATTTGTTCCCTAGGGAATGTATTCTGAGGTGGAATTGTCTATTATCACCTGCCTTAGAGCCCTTCAGCTCTTTTTTAATCATCAGACTTGGGAGGAGTTTGACAACAGCTTAGTATGGTTTATGTCAACTGAGCTGGTTTCTTTATTAGGAAAATAAAAAAAAAAGGATAACAATGAAGCTTTATAAACCAGTCTATTGGAAAACCCAATAAATATCCTCCATACTTCTGAGACTTATATTCTAAGATATTATGATCATATGTGAATCAGAAATAATTCATTTCATAGGATGGGTGCCCTCAGCTCACTTTTTTCCAGGTTCAGATGTCATTGAATCAAGGAGTACCAAAACCTCAAAAGTCACTCTTTAAAACCCTTTTATTTTATAAATGAGGAAACTGGGTTTTAGAGAAGTGAAGTGAATTGCCCAAGGTCATGCATTTCATGATAGAAATGACCTTTTAACTACCAATCTGATACTGTTTCTACTGGGCCATCTGTTAACATCAGCACCATTAACAGGGGCATCCAGTGAATACATATTCTCATGTGATGTTTGGGGTGACGATCCAAGACAGACAACCCAGACATCAAAGGGCCAATTCATATTTTAAAAATAAATTCAAAGCATCTGCCCTGTCTAGCATGATTTTCATTAACATTTTTGTCCTTCCTTCATCCCCAAGCCACCTATTTCCAACTCTTGGAAACCCCTTGACTGCTTGTCCTTGACATATTTTTTTTCACAACCTCCTCATCAGGCTGCTTATCTTTGCTTCCTTACAGAGCTTCCTAAGGCAGTTCATCTGTCTTCACTCATTATCTGCCAAGTGGAGCTTGTATTAATACTCAGTGACTTCAATGTGAAAATGACAAGGAAGAAGATGGTAAAAACTAAACTGAAAAAACAGATTGGGAATCAGGAACAAAAAAGGCCAAAAGTCTGTAGATAGAAGTCTTGTGCCTATTCTTCATGAAAGTCTTATCCAATACTTTCAGTACTATTACTACTACTACTTATCTTCAATAGTTCATAATTATGTTCTGATTTAATGCATAAAATGCCTTATCTATATCAGTCCTGTTAACAAAGGTTTTCATGATCATGTTATTATTATTATTACTTACCCAAGTTAACACAGTTAATTAATATTGCATTGTGGATTCAAATCTAGGTCTCTTTCAAAAATGGTTAATGCATTAAATTAATTTTACTTGACTATACTTGTAGTTTATATAAACTCTGAGAAGTCTTAGTTCAGCAGCCACTATTATAAAGATGAGTCTTACATCCCAGAGCAATGCTACATCTCTAAAATCATTGATCAACTAGCTAATCATTGAGAGTACAAATCCAAACAACAGCAAAAGAAGATGGACCTTGCTTTCAGGGAACTTTTATTCTAATGGGTGAAGTTCACACAGAAAAGAAAGCTAAAAAGAATAGGGTGGGGAGAGTGGAAGGAATTGAGCTCAATCAGGAGCAGGGGAAGAGGATGATGATGGAGGAATTCATATTAGTCTAGTAAGAAATGAAGAGATAGATGAATAGCCTAGGTACTCTCCATACATAGACATTAAATCCAATTAAAAGGAGGGGCTGAGGATACATCCAAGTGGTAAATGCCAGAACTGAAATGATCTTACAAGAGTTCTATAAGATAGGAACCTATAGTGAGAAATGAAGAATTCTAGGGGTAACCTTGAAGAGATGGGAGGGTGATTCTCTAATGCTGTCAGCTTGAACCCCCACAGGTATGCTTTACACCAAGATTATGAGCTGAGGATTAATTATCAGTTAGCACTGGACAGTATTTGGAAGAGGGTATTTACTAATAAAGTGGTATGATAAAAACAATTGGGAAAAACATTCCTTGAAATGCCTGTGACACACTCTCTCACACAAGTATATACATAATGCAGAGGAAAGTGGGATCAGATTTAGACAGTACAAGTAGCAAAGTGATAATACACAACTCTTAGTTGCTAGAAATCCTTTTTCTTCCCTTCCTCGAGGGATGATGCAGCAGACATTGCTGAGAGTCAATTGCTGTCCTGGGGGGGATAATGAAAGGAAGTTGGGAAATCCAAAATGCTCTGAACTCTGAAGCTTTCTAGATCCTCCTCTTGCCAAAGTTGGGGTGAGGGTGGAAGAAAAGAGAACTGAAATTGAATCTGAGGCCTCTCCTCCAAAAATATGTAAGGAAATTCCCTAGCCACTATATATTTATTTTAGTTCATTATCTTTAAAAGATTTTTTATTTTGTTTTTTAAAATATTTTATTAGTTTTCCAATTATAACAATAGTAGTTTCTACCTATCATATTTTTGTAAGGTTTCGAATTTTATAATTTTTTACCCACCCTCCCTTCCCTCCCCAGCCCCCAGAGAAGGTAGTCTGGTAAACTTTACAATGTTTCTATGCTATACATTGATTGAAATTGAATGTGTTGAGAGAGAAATCATATCATTGAGGAGAAAATAAAATATTAGAGGTAGAAAAATTATATTGTACATAAGACACTTTTTTTTTAAAAAATTGAAGTTTATAATAGACTTTGGTCTTTGTTTAAACTCCACAGTTCTTTCTCTGGATACAGGTGATATTCTCCATTGCAGGCACTCTAAAATTGTCTATTATTATTGCATTGATGGAATGAGCAAGTCCTTCAAGGTTGAATATAACTCCCATTTTGCTGTTACAGTATACAATGTTCTTCTGGTTCTGCTCATCTCACTCAACATCAGTTCATGCAAGTCTTTACAGCTTTCCCTGAATTCCCATCCCTCTTGGTTTCTAATAGAACATACAATATACCACAATTTGTTCAACCATTCCCCAATTGATGGACATTCATCAGATTTCCAATTCTTTGCTACCACAAACAGGACTGCTATGAATATTTTTGTACAAGTGATGTTTTTACCCTTTTTCATCATTTCTTCAGGGTATAGACCAGTAGTGGTATTGCTGGATCAAAGGGTATGCACAATTTTGTTCCCCTTTGGGCATAATTCTAAATTGCTCTCCAGAAAGGCTGGATGAGTTCACAGTTCCACCAACAATGTATTAGTGTTTAAGATTTCCCACATCCCTTCCAATATTGAACATTGTCTTTTCTGGTCATATTGGCCAATATGGTGGGTGTGAGATGGTAGCTCAGAGATGCTTTAATTTGCATTTCTCTAATCAATAATGATTTAGAGCAATTTTTCATATGACTATGAATTGATTTGATTTCCTCATCTGTAAATTGCCTTTGCAAATCCTTTGACTGTCAACTGGAGAATGGCTTTTTTTTTTATAAATCTGACTCAGTTATCTGTATATTTTAGAAATGAATCCTTTCTCAGAAATACTAGATGTATAAATTATTTCCCAATTTACTACATTTCTTTTAATCTTGGTTAAGTGGTTTTGTTTGTGCAAAAGCTTTTTAATTTTTTTTTTAGCATTTTGCAAGGCAAATGGGATTAAGTGGCTTGCCCAAGGCCACACAGCTAGGTAATTATTAAGTGTCTGAGCCCAGATTTGAACCCAGGTACTCCTGACTCCAGGGCCAGTGCTTTATCCACTGCACCACCTAGCCACCCCAAAAGCTTTTTAATTTAATGTTATCAAAATTACCTAATTTGTCCTTAATGATGATCTCCATCTCTTCCTTGACCATAAACTGCTTTCCTTTCTATAGATCTGACAGATAAACTATTTCTTGATCTCCTAGTTTGCTTATAATATTGTCTTTTATGTCTAAATCCTGTATCCATTTTGATCTTATCTTGGTATAGGGTGTGAGATATTGGTCTAATCCAAGTTTCTGCCATACTAACTTTCAATTTTCCCAACAGTTTTTTATCAAAGAGAGAGTTCTTATCCCAGAAAATGGACCCTTTGGGTTTATCAAACAGTAGATTACTATAATCCTATCCTGCTGTCTCTATTCCACTGTTCCACCACTCTGTTTCTTAGCCAATACCAGATATTTTTGATGACTGATGCTTTATGATATAATTTTAGATCAAGTAAGTCTAAGCCACCTACTCTTGCACTTTTTTCTTTAAATCCCTAAATAGTCTTGACTTTTTTGTTTCTCGATATGAATTTAGTTACAAATTTTTTTCTATCTTATTATTAAAGTAATTTTTTGGAAGTCTGATTCATAAGGCACTAAATAAGTAGTATAGTTTAGGTAGAATTTTCATTTTTATTATATTAGCTTGGCCTATCCATGAGCAGTTGATATTTGACCATTTATGTAAATCTGATTTTATTTATGTGAAAAGTGTTTTATAGTTGTTTTCATAGAGTTTTACTGTCTGCCTTGGCAAGTAGACTCCCAAATATTTTATATTGTCTGAAGTTACTTTAAATGGAATTTCTCTTTCTAGCTCATGCTGCTGTTATTGTGCTAGTAATATATAGAAATGCTGAGGATTTATGTAGGTTTATTTTACATCCTGAGACTGCTAAAGCTGATAATTGTTTCTAGTAGTTTTTTAGATGATTTTTAAAGAATCTCTAGGCATACCATCATGTCATCTGCAAAGAGTGAGAGTTTTGTTTCTTTCTTTCCAATTCTAATTCCTTCAATTTCTTTTTCTTCTCTTATTGCTGAAGCTAAAATTCATATTATATTAAATTATATTAAATCAAATGATAAATTATTAAATTAAATTAATTATTAAATTAAATTGAATTATATTATATTAAACATTGAACAGTAGTGGTGAGAATGGGCATTCTTGTTTCATCCCTGATGTTATTGGGAATGCCTCCAACTTTTCCCCATTGCATTTAATGCTTGTTGATAGTTTCAGATAGATACTTGTTATAGTTTTAAAGAACAATCCATTTATTCCTACACTCTAGCATTTTTAGTAGGAATGGGTGCTGTATTTTTTCAAAGGTTTTTTCAGCATCTATTGATAAGGTCATATGATTTCTGAAAGGTTTGTTATTGATGTAGTCAATTATACTAACAGTTTTTTTTTTATATTGAACCAATCCTGCATGCCTGGGATAAATCCTGCTTGGTCGTAGTGTATTATCTTAGTGATAACTTGTTGTAATCACTTTGCTAAAATTTTATTTAATATTTTTGCATTCATATTCATTAGGGAAATTGGTCTATAATTTTCTTTCTCTGTTTTGACTCTTCCTGGTTTAGGTATCAGCACCATAAAATGGTGTCATAGGCAAAGTTCCATCTTCACCTATTTTTCCAAAGAGTTTGTATAGAATTGAAACCAATTGTTCCTGAAATGCTTCATAGAATTCACTTGTGAATGCATCTGGTCCTGGAGATTTTTTTCTTAGGGAGTTCAGTGATAGCTTGTTGAATTCCTTTTTCTGAGATAGGGCTATTTAGGTATTTAATTTCCTCTTCATTTAACCTGGGCAACTTTTATTTTTGTAAATATTCATCCATTTCACTTAGATTATCAAACTTATTGGCATAGAGTTGGGTAAAATAATTCTAAATTATTATTTTAATTTCCTCCTCATTGTTGGTGAATTCACCTTTTTCATTTAAGATATTAATAATTTGGTTTTCTTTTATTCTTTTTTAATCTAATTAACCAAAGGTTTATCAATTTTATTGTTTTTTCATAAAACCAACACTTGATTTTATTTATTAGTTTAATAGTTTTCTTGCTTTCAATTTTATTAATTTGTCCTTCAACTTTAAGAATTTCTAATTTAGTGTTTAATTGGGGGTTTATCTAATTTTTTTAGTTGTTTGCTTAGTTCATTGATTTCCTTTTTCTCTATTTTATTCATGTAAGCAGTCAAAGATATAATATATCCCCTAATAACTGCCTTAGCTGTATCCTCTAAATTTTGGTGTGTTGTTTTGTTATTGTCATTAGCTAGGATGAAATCATTACTTCTCTCTATAATTTGTTGTTTCATCCACTCATTCTTTGAAATGTGGTTATTTAGTTTCCAATGAGTTTCAGTTATTTCTCTCCATGGACCATTATTACATGTGATTTTTTGTTGCATTATGATCTGAGAAGGAACTATTCACTATTTCTGCCAATCTGCATTTGATTATAAGGTTTTTTTGTCCTAGTACATGGTCAATTTTTGTATGTGACATGTACTGCAGAAAAAAAGTATATTTCTTTCTATCTCCACTCAGTTTTCTCCAAAGATCTATCATGTCTAGATCTTCTGACATTCTATTTACCTCCTTAACTTCCTTCTTGTTTATTTTATGGTTAGATTTATCTAAATCTGAGAGAGGCAGGTTGAGATCTCTTACCAGTAGAGTTTTTCTGTCTATGTCTTCCTGTAATTCATTCAGCTTCTCCTCTAAGAATCTGGATGCTATATCACTTGGTGTATACATATTTAGTATTGAAATTGCTTCATTGTCTATGGTACCTTTTAATAGGATATAGTTTTCTTCATTCTCTTTTAATGAGATCTATTTTAACAGCTGCCTTGTCTGAGATAAGGATTGCCACCCCTGCCTTTTTTCACTTCGGCTGAAGCAAAATATATTCTGCTCCAACTTTTTTACCTTTTTCTCTCTCTCTCTCTCTCTCTCTCTCTCTCTCTCTCTCTCTCTCTATATATATATATATGCTTCAAATGAATTTCTTGTAAGTAGAATATTATTCTGGTTTTCAATCCACGCTGATATTCACTTACTTTTTATGGGAGAGTTCATCCCATTTACATTTAAAGTTATAAATGTTACCTTTTTATTGCCCTCCATGCTATCTTCCCTCTGTTTGTATTTCCCCCTTTTTTAATTTATCCATATTCCCCAGTATTTTACTTCTGAATACCACCTCCTTCAGTGTGTTTGCCCCCTTATATACACCTTCTCCCCTATCTTTCCCCTTTCCCCTTTGCCCCTTCTTCCTTCCTATCCTTCTGTTAGTTCCCCTTATCCTCCCCCTCCCCACTTCCCCTTTTAATATTTGAAAGTTAAGTTAAGTTTCTTAACTGAGGAATGTATGTTAATCCTTCTTTGAGCAAAATCTTTTGAGAGTGACATTCAGGTGGTTCTCACCTCCTCTTTTCTTCCCCTCTATTGCAATAGGTTCTTTGTCCCTCTTTATATAATGTGATTTACCCCATTCAATCTCCTCTATCCTCCTGTCTCTTTACTGTCCCCTTTTTTGATGAAATATTGTTTTTAAATCATTCTATCTAAGTCACAGAGAAGTTGTGAGTATCCATTACTTCTGGCTAAGTATATTCTCTCTAATTGAGTTACAATTCTCAAGAGTTATGAGAATCTTTCTCCCAGATGGGGATATATATATATATATATATATATATATATATATATACATACATACATATATATATATATATATATATATATGTATGTATATAGCCAGTTTCATGTTATTGGATAACAATTTTTTTCTTTTCCACTTTTTTTACCTTTTCATGTGTCTCTTGAGGCTCTTATTTGAAATCCAAATTTTCTAATTAGCTCTGTACTTTTTATCAGGAAAAGTTGGAAGTCTCCTATTTTGTTAAATGTCCATTTTTCCCCTCCCTGGAAGAGAAGGCTCAGTTTTGCAGGATAGTGGATTCTTGGCTGCATTCCAAGCCCCTTTGCTCTTCAGAATATCATATTCCAGGCCCTTTTATACCTTAATGTGGATGCAGCCATGTTCTGTGTAATCCTTATTATGGTTCCTTTGTATCTAAAGTGTTTCTTTATGGCTGCTTGCAGGATTTTCTCTTTCATCGGATAGTTCTAGAATTTGGTCACAATATTCCTTGGTATTTTCATTTGGGGATCCTTTTCAGGAGCAGATCAATGTATTCTTTCAATAACTATTTTGCCCTCTGGTTCCATGACATCAGGGCAATTTTCCTCCAAACAATCTTGAAATATTGAGTCCATGCTTTTTTCTTTTTCAATCCTCAATGTGCTCAGGAAGCCCAGTGATTCTTAGCTTGTCTCTCATGGATGTATTCTCTAGGTCAATAGTTTTGCTGATGAGGTATTTTACATTTTCTTCTATTTTTTTTTTGATTTTCTGGTTTTGTTTAACAGATTTTTGTGTCTCATGAAGCCATTAGTTCCCATGGATTTCATTCTTTTTTTCTTTATTAAAGAAGAATATTTTTCATTTACCTTTTGCAAGTCCTTTTCCAATTGGTCATTTCTATTTTTGAAGGAATTTTCCATTTGCCAATTGTGATTTTGAGAGAATTATCTTTTTTTTGCCCTTATACAATTGCATTTTCCAAGGATTTTTTTTTCTTGTTGCAAGGTGTTATTTTTCTCTTGGGTTTCTTTTTTTTTCAGCTATTTTTTTTGCAAGGCAATGGCATTAAGTGATTTGCCCAAGATCACATAGATAATTATTAAGTGTCTGAGGTCAAATTTGAACTCAGGTCCTCCTAACTCTAGGGCAAGTACTCTATCCACTGCACCACCTAGCTGAACCTCTCTTGGGTTTCTTTTCCCAATTTTTCCAACTGATTTTTAAACTCCTTCCTGAGTTCTTCTAAGAAGTGTTTCTGAGTTGTAGACCAATTCATATTCTCCTCAGAAGTTTTAGCTCTTTGAGTTATGGTCTTTGTCTTTGAGGCAGCTTTCAATGGAACCCCCTTTGTAATGGCCTTTCTTCATTTTCCTAGATCTTGTCTTGGGGGAGGGGCTGGTTCACAAACCTTTGGTTTTGAAAACTTTAGAGGCTTTGCTTGCTGAGTTTAGTAACTCCAAGTGGACTGGCAAGTAGGGGTGCTAGAGGCTTTCTCTGGAGTGTCTTTGACCTTGATTTGTGGCCTACTCCCTAGACCTGGGTGGGGGTGGGGTTTGGGGAACAGCAGGATGTGAATTATCTTTGATCAATGTGTGCTGGACCCTTGGGCAATCTAGTTAAGCTCCTTATTATTCACTCAGTACTGATAGAGATCTGCTGCCCACACTTGAGCCTGGGATGGGGGGGGGGAGGTTATTACTGTGTTTGTTCTGGGAAAAGTCCTTTTCTCTGGCGGGAATGGGGGGTGGGCTCAACTGGAAACATGTGGACTCCACTGAAAATATGGGGCACGCGGCCCTGGTCTTCCAGGCCAGTAGAACTGAACAGATTGATGTCTAGCCACTGCACTGGAACTCTCCCTCCAGCCTCACTGGAGTACTTCTGCCTGCTTACAAAGCCAAAAGCTTCCTTGGCTATTCTGAGGTTAGTCCCAGATCTCACCCTACCACCCCTATGCTGGTGACCGCAGCTCACCTTTGCTCCTTCTGGATTTTGTGGATTTGAATTCTGTTAAGAGGTTTGAATCATATTAGTTCTGGAGGAAAGCCAGGAGACCTTAGGACAGTGCCTGGCTTCTCTCCATCATCTTGACTAGAAGTCTCTTAAAAGACTTTTCAATCTAACACCTGTCATTGATGGATTGAAACATGTTCTTACACAGCTAAAGTATTAGGTACAAAAGGGAGTGAGATAGTCACAACCATGTCTCTGTACACTTATTTATTATGTGAAAGTTAGTGGATAATGATAAAGGTATCCCCCCCAAAGGGAACAACAATTATATATATATATATGTGTGTGTGTATGTGTGTGTGTGTGTTTTTGCAAGGCATGGGTTAACTGGCTTACCCAAGGCCATATATCTAGGTAATTATTAATTGTCTGAGGCTGGACTCCAGGGCCAGTGCTCTATCCATTGTAACACCTAGCTGTTCCAATTTAAAAGTACACATTAGGGAAAATTTTTTAAAAAAGATGTTAGCAGGGCATTAAAAACTACTATTTTAAATTTAATGATACATAACAACTATATGGATCAGATGTTCATGGTTTCATAAACAATCTTTTTTGTTTTCCTTTGCATACTGAATATTCACACTTATTGGTCATTAAATTCATTAAAATTTAAAAAACAGAATGGATAAAAATTAAAAAAAACCAAACAACAAACTCTCCTAAATTTATGGCTGTTAGCACTCTAAAACTAAAGCCATTTCTATTGCCTCTTTGACAATATATTAGACATGTTTATCACCCAGTGACATAACAAAAAACTGACTGTATCTTAATATAAAGGAAGCAGCTAGTAATAGAATTAGCTCTGATTTTAGAATCAAATGAGTGCCTGGTTATAGAAGGGGAATTTGGGGGGAAATAAGATTTAAGCTACTGTTATGTGCCTGTCATTGAACCACATGCTTAACAGTATTATTTTATTTGGGTTTCACAATGTGAGGTAGGTACTATTAATATCCTTATCTCACAATCAAATAAAACCGAGGCATACAGAAGTTAAGTGACTTGTCCAAGGTCACTCAGCAAGTAAATGTCTGAGGCTAGATTTGAACCCAAGTATTTCTGACTCCAGATAAAATAGTCTATCCATATTATATCACCTTGCTGACTCATATATCAATAACTAGAAGTCATACACTGATTTAAGGTTTGAAAAATACTTTACATATATTATCTCATTTGATTACACAACAATCTAGTAAGGTATGGGCTATTTTGTTGTTTAGTCATTTTTTTTAGTCACATTGACTCTTTGTGATCCTATTTTGGGTTTTCTTTGCAAAGATATTGGACTGGTTAACCATTTCCTTCTCCAGTTCATTTTACAGATGAGGAAACTGAAGAAAAAAATGTTTGCCCAGGAACATACAACTAGTAAATGTATGAGGCCACATTTAAACTCATGAAGATGTGTTCTCCTGACTCATACCCTTTAATCAGTGTACCATTTCTTGCCTTATAGATACCATTACTATTCTCATTTTGTAGAAAGGGGAAACTAAAAACTAAAAAAGATAAAGTGGTTAGATCAAAAGATCCATGTAAAAAACAAAGAAGAAAGGATAAAGAGAACATATACCTGTATTTTTATAATGCCACATATTCCTAGTCATGACTTTTTTTCTATTAACTTTATACCTGCCTGACTCAATCTTATTTTTTCTAATCACCTAATTATCTATCATTGTTAGTATGAAAGTGGGCAGTCACTCTGGGTGTCATGGAGTAGAGACGGACTTTTGCTGAGTTGGGATTCCAAACTCTAAGTTTTCTTTCTTTTTCTGGGGAATAATTCCAAAACAATTATTACCATGAATATAATGCATTTCCAAATGTCTCATTAGACATGAGTCAAAGATAGTAATCCCTACAATCTTTACACAAAGATGACAGCTTCCCCCAGTTCTTAAAAAAACAAGCATCAAAAGGGCAAGACTACAGGGCAACTACAGGGCAATAATGAGTACGTTTTTAATGGAATACTTTTGGCCACTAACAGATGAAAATTGTAAAGGAAGGATGAACAGTTGTAAAGGATGGACAGTTGGTTATCTGTACGAATAGAGAGTGTTTAGACTATCATAGGTTTATTATAGCTAAAGACTTAACCTGCAGAGACCAAAATGCTAACTTGGTAATCAGGATGAGATTGATCATAGAATATACAAGAACATAGATACTTTCTAGAGTCATAAGGGTCTTTAAGATAAGCCAGTCCAACCTCCTGATTTTACATAACATTTTGATTGTTAATTTATCTTATGATATATTCTGATTCCATGATATTTGGTCCACATCTTTTTCAACAATGATAGTGTGAATTCCCAAAGTTAAAGTTGTTTTTGTCTGTTTTTTTTCAAATAATGACTGTTTGAGAGCCAATGTATGCTACAGGATGGAATGGTAGACCTTGATCTAGGAAGAACTGCCACCTAGTAGTTGTTGTGACCGTGGGCAAATTGCTGAATTTTAGTTTCTTCATCAGTCAAAAATGAAGATATTCATGGAAAATCCACTTTATAGGGTTGATGCAAGACTCTGATCCAGTGACATTAGTCTTCTTGCTGTTCCTCAAATAAGAAACTCAATTTTACAATCTGGGCACTTTAAATGTCAGGAAAAATCCCACATTCTAAAGGAAGCCTTTTATGATCCTCTTTCATTTTAATGCTCACTTTGTGTTCATTAGTTCCAAGTTATCCTGCATATAGATTATACATAGTTATTTGCTTGCTGGCTTCCCTATTAGACAGTGATCTCCTTCAGAGCTGAGACTGTCTTTTCCTTTTTTTTTTGTATCCCAAGCACTTAGTACACACAGTAAATGCTTGATGATGATGATGATGATGATTATGGCTGTCATTCATTCTCAAAGAAGACCATGACATCAGGGAAATGATACCATGACAGGCAAGAAAATTGGATATGAGTGAGAGGATGCTGTACTAAGTCACCAGTATCACTTTCTCCTCCAGAGCCATATGGGTCTAATGGACAGATAAAGATAGGACAATTGGAGAAGGCACCGGATGTGAGGCAATCAGAGTTAACTCACTTGTCCAAGGTCACACAGTAAGCTAGAAAGGGCACCTAGTCAGTCCAGTGGGTAAAGCCCAGCCTCAAAGACAGGAGAACCTAAGTTCAAAAAATGCTAACTGGTTTCATACGTAGCTATGAGAGGCACATAGTATGAGAGGCACTTTGTAAATTATTAAGTACTAAAATGTCTGAGTAAGTTTTATTTTATTTTATTATTCAAGAATTTAAAATTTAAGAGCTTAAACATGCACTAAGACTTTTGGGACACTTTTTAGTTTGTACAACAAATGAAAATGCAAAATTTATTTTAAAATGCATATAATCTTATTACTAAAATCAATAAATGTAACTTTTATGGATCAATTGCCATGGCTAGGATTTGAAGAGTTAAAGGCGCTGCAATGTGTATTATTGGAGAGAATATTCACATTGATATTACAATCATGGATCTCTGAGCATTTGAGTTAAGTATAAATGTAGTCATCATTATTGGAATGTAGCTAAAAGATAATTGTGGAAAACCAGGCAAATACCACTATATGTTAACCAAGGCATGCTACAATAGTAGACACACATTTTGACTTTATTAATTGGTTACTTGATACATAATTTATGAGATAATTCAATAATTCACCTATCATGTTCAGTGGAATATAGAAGGAAATGAAATATTGCTCTCAAGGCAGTGTATTTCCTATTTGACTTCTTGGCAAGGTAAAGGCTTCCCTGTTTAGGGAAGTTTCTAAGTAACTCTTTTTCTGGGCTTCTGAGTATATTCATACTGAGAGGTGAATCATTTGACGTTTCAGTATGTGGCATGAAGAGCAGGGATACATGCTAAACCACAGTAATATGACACATGTGGGAGTGGAAGGACATTAATTACCAATTGCCAGCTATACAATCTATAAGGTGTAGGTGACATGTTCTCTAGAAGATCTCTGTCCTGCTGGATAGTTCATTTCTATTTCCTCTGTGGTCTCTCATTAGAAGAAATATACTCATAAAAATAGTTTCTGTTTCCCCTAAAAAAAGGAGGGAAGATCTCTGAGGGAGGGCCCTTCCACCCACTTAAAATTCTATGAATTTCCTAGTCATTATTCATATGCTCTTCTGTTCCTTATTTGACCTCCTCCTCAGCCTTGGTTGGAAAATAAAGTAGTTGAGACTCAATATGGGTAAGAAAATAGTTTACTGATGTAATAGTGAAAATGTGATTCCATGACCCCCTTTATCTGAAAGGTCCAAATTCTATTTTTTTAAAAGTCCTATCTTCTCCATAAGTATTTTTTGGATCACTTACTTTGGCCCTTGATGACTGGCACTCTTCTCTAAATTATGATTATGATTATTTTATTATTATTATTTAGGTTTTTACATGGGGTTAAGTGGCTTGCCCAAGACCACACAACTAAGGAATTATTAAGTGTCTAAGGCCGGATTTGAACTCAGGTACTCCTGACTCCAGGACCAGTGCTCTATCCATTGCACCAGCTAGCCACCCCTCCTCTAGATTATTGTGACAAAAATTATCTATGACTCCAATTTGGCAGTTAGCAATGCTACTTTGAATTTTTTAAAAAGTATACCATTTTACCAATGAAATTTTGAACTCTTTGAGGACATCTTCTAGATTCTTCTTCATCTCCAGTCTCTCCCATCTCTTTTCTTCCTCCATTCTCTCCAATTAAAACTCTTTTCTCCTTCATTTCAAGCACCCATTATGCTCTTGCTTTTGTGTCTTCTCCATGAAAATAGATAATGTTTTGTTATTCATTATTCAAGCAAGTAACTGTTTACAGTTTAGTATGTATAGGTTTTTGTTCCATTCATTTCTTCAATTAGGACTTTTCCTTGTAAGCCCTTTTTTTTTTACTACCTCTTAACCAGTAATATGTTTTAAAAACAGGTGAGAACACAATTGTGACTGTTTCCTGGTAAAATGAATTTTTCAGAATCATCTAGCATTCCTGAAGATTTTTTTTTCTTTCAGGAAGTTGGAGGAATTATGGGACAAGAGGAAAAAAATGACATCAACTTTAGAAAAGCACTGTGATTTTTTCCCCCATTTGGATTAGTACTCTCTGTATAAGACTCTCACACTGGACCTTTAGAATTCATATCTTAATCCTGGGGGCAGTTAATCCAATCATCTTTGGAAGTTTTATACTAGGACTGAGTAATTTTGACTTATTACTGAGTGCAAACTTCCCTAGTAAAATTTATCCATTCCCAGATACCCGATGAACAATGCTACTTCACATCTCATCACATCAAAATATCTTACTAACTGCCTGTGGTCAAGTGAACATACTTTCTCTCATATCCTCCTTTGTTTCATCTATTGTTCTGGGCATAATGATCAATAATCTATTGTTTTAGGCAAAAATCACATCTAGGCATAAAGCTTCTGAAAACAGCATGTCAGTTGACTCCTTTATGGTTCAACTCATAATCCTTGTGATTTTCCAGGTCATAACTCCTCTCCTTGACCACTGCTCATATTTTTATTATTTTTCTTAATAGAATGAGGACAATGACTTTTACTTTTTGCATTTGTATTCCTAATGTTTCCTAGCATTTAATAAATACATTTTTCATTCATTCATTCATTCAAGATAAATATGATTTAGTATTTTAGGGTAATTTGGATGAGAAGGAATGGTTTGTAGTTTCTTCTACTATGCATTCCCCCTGAGAGGGCAGAGCTGGGAGAAGTCATCCATGCATTTGGAGAAAGGTTTGAAAATTGTGATTCCATTTATTAACATCTATTAGAAGTTTTATGTCATCACTGGAACCCATAACATTTTACTCATTAAGAAATTTATATCTCATGGGGAACAGTTTTCTGATTTTAAAACTATGTTTGTTTAAAAAAGTTTATTAGAGGATCATAGGTCTAGATCTAGGAGGGATCTCAGATACCATTTACTATACATATTTCCCAGCTTTTCATGGGTTCTTAATCTTTTTTTCCTGTTAGAAACTTCTTTGACAGTCTCATGAAGCCTATATATTCCTCAAGCTGCTTATAAATGTATTAAATACATTATATATTAAAAGGAAAACAACTATTTTGAAAAAATAATTACTTAAATTTAAAAAAAGAACAAGTCACTGAGCTCAGATAAAGAAACCTTGACCCACTCCAATCCCCTCATTTTTACAGATGGGAAAATAAAATCCCAGGGACACAAGACCCACCAACTCTAAAACCAGTGAACTTTAATTTACATTGTTCTATGATTCTATCTCATCTTATGTTCTTTTAAATATTGTATTTTAGGCAGATACCTACCTTTCCTGCCCTTGTCCTACCTCCAGTTGTAGTTACTGTTACTGGGAATTTATTCAAGAGAGCATATGAGAAGAAGAAAGAAGAAGAAGATAAATGAAGATGAAGGAAGAAGAAAGAAAAAGAAAGAAGGAAGAAGAAGGAGAAATAAAAAGAATGAAGTAGAAAGAAAGGAAGGAGAAGAAGAAAAAAGGAGAAGAAAGGAAGGAAGGAAAGAAGGAAGGATCTCTTCCCCTTGGGTATAGATATAAAATGACCCTGATCTCATTTTATGCTGTTTTATATTCATGTCTTGTATCCATTTTGAGCTTATTGTGGATATGGTGGAAATTGTTGGCCTAAATCTAATTTCTGCCAAAGAACTTGTTCATTTTTTCCAGTTCACAAAGGAAGGATTCTATTGTATCTCTTTTACAAACAATTCCAGTTTAGGGTTTTAAATATAGGCCTAACAAAAAAAAATCCTCTCATTACTATGCTTTCTGGGATATTAGAAAAAATGAGTGTGAAATGTTAAAAACTTTTTTATTGAATTAACTATTTTAAAACACTTGTTCATATGATAAATTAAGCTATTTATTTTCTTAATGTTACACCATTTTGTATCCCTGGCATAATTCTAACTTAGACATAATGAAATATTTTTCTGTACATACTGCTGTGCTCTATGTATAAGAATTTTACTGAAAAAGTTTTAATACATATTTATTAGTGAGATTGTTCTATGTTGTTCTTTCTCTGCTTTGTCTCTCTCTCTCTCTCTCTCTCTGGATGAGGATATATTTATTTCATGAAAGGAATGTGGTGGAATGCTTTCTGTTTCTAATTCTGAGAATTTATTTTGTAGCATAGGTATCATGTACCATACTATTTTTGTCTCTGATCAGAAATGTATCTTAGAAGTATATTTTTGTTAACATAGATTTTCTTTTTTCTACAAACGGAAATCAGTGTACACACAAAGAAAAAATTGTAGTGAAGTGACTTGAAATAAAGACATGTAAATGAATAGCTTTCTTTAACATACCTTTCTTGAAAATGAACAGAATTCTAGTTTCACCCATTTTAAGATAGCCAAATATCTTGTATGATCTTATCCTTTATTTTTGTCCCCTAACTAAGCATCTCCTTGGTTTTTAATATAGAAATACCATGTAGAGAGTAGAAAAAGTAGAAAATGGCTATATATCAATCAAAGAGAAAAATAACACACTGCATCAATGGCGATCATGACCATATTATTTTTTCAATCAAATATATTTCACAAGACTATTTCTCCTTGAGCACATTGTCCTCTGACTTGGATTATTCTTGTCCTACACATAAAAATATCATTTTATTTAAATGAAAATAGAAGTCAAATTTCTTCTCCTTATTTCTATTTTTGCCTTCATTCTTGGATCTTGAGTGCAACTAATTAAAGATTTAAAAAAAATTATTCACAAGAAAATTTGCCCTACATACATATCATAGGCTTTTCTAGACTACTAATCGCTTTGTTTCCACGCTTGGGATATCAAAAGACAACTCATCAGGCTGAGAGAGAATCAGGTTACTTAATTAAATATCATAAATCTTATGTTTTAATTCTAGGTGGGATGATTAATTTTGTATTACCAAATCTGGTACCATTTAGAGGATACTCCTGGGATTGTCTGTTCTTAAATTTATAAATTATGAACTCAATGAACCAACACAGCTTATAATAGATATTATAATACATGCAGGCTTATTTTGATAAAACACTCTTCTTGAAAGAAGTTGGGATGAACAAAAGTATGTCCTTTGACATGCTCTTTTTCCCTTTATTTTAATGCTTTTAAAAACAATTTCTGTTTCACAATTTTATCTAGTGTGATGACATCCTTAGTGCAAAATGAATACTGATCAAAATAAGAAAAAAGAAAAATAAATGAATGCTGAATCTCCACAGAATTATATAGAGCTGTTACAAAGGTAAAACCTCTAGTGAAAACAGAAAGCAAATTAATTTGGAGGCAGTGTACATAGTGGACAGAGTTGATTTGAATTCTGAATCAGACCACTTATGTGACCATGGGCAACCCACCCAATCTCTATCAATCCTGATCTTTAAAATGGGGATAATAGTATTTAGTTCACATAGTGGTTCTGAGAATCAAATGAGATAATATCAGTGAACTGTCCTGGGATGACTCCAACAGACTAATTCACTTTTGCCCTATGTGACACACTATATGAATGTTTACTATTACTACTGCTGCTGCTACTGCTTCTATTGCTTCTACTGCTACTCCTCCTCCTCCTCCTCACTATTACTACTACTACTACTACTACTACTACTACTACTACTACTACTACTACTACTAAACAATGCCTTACAGCTACTAATAAACTACTACTACTACTACTACTATTGATTTTTTTTTCTTCCTTTTCAAAGAAGACCATGACATCAGGGAGATGAATTGAGTTTGAATGACAGAGTGCTATGCAAGCTCACTAGCCTCTTTTTCCTCCAGAGATATCTGGATCAAGTGACCAGATGTGAAACAGGATGACTGGAGATGACCTTGGATGCTAAGCAATCAGTATTAAGTGACTTGCCCAAGGTGACACAACTAGTAAATATCTGAAGCTGCATTTGAACTCATGTGCTGCTGACTTTGGGGCTCTACCCACTGCGCCATCTAGTTACTGTTACTAATAGCTATAAGAAAACTAGATGGTACAATGAATAGAGAAAAATATGAGTTCAATTCAGTTTTAGATACTAGCTATGAGACACTGGGTAAGACATTTAATACTATTTGCCTCGGTTTTTTTCTTATCTGTAAAATGAACTGGAGAAGGAAATGGCAACCCACTCCAGTAACTGCCAAGAAAACCCCAAATGGAATGATGAAAAGTTGGATATGACTGAACAACAAAAACAGTGAGAATCATAAAAATATTAGAAATTTCTATTTGAGGGTAAAAAAAGATAGGGAAATAGTTTTACTTAATAGATAATAGAGAAAATCTTTTCTATGTACCCTGGATTTTGATCTTCTGCACTAAAACTATCAGTAGCCCCCCTTTACTGAAGAATATTACTCCAACTATTCTAGTCTATTCATTTCCCTCCAAAGACAACTTAACATTCTTACCACTCTATGTTCTGTTTCCCTTGCTTGTAATACCTTGCATATCCTTCTCCTTTCTGACGCATTGTTGTCTTCTTTGAGGAAGCATGATAATAGAAAAAAGTAATGGACTTTGGCGTCAGGAGGATCCTTGTTCAAATCTCACTTCTGGCATTTACTAGGATGAATGATTTCAACTCTCTGCCTCAGTTTCTTTATCTGTTAAATAGGAATATTTGTATTTATTTGACAAATCCCTGAGGAGATCTAAAGCATTCTTTGAAGGTTTGGCTTTATCCTGTTAATCTTTTCTTTCATCATATTAATTCAGTTGACACATAATTAACTATCCTGTATTGTGTCTTTTAAAATGTATAATGACCCCATGTCTGAATACATAAAGACATTTCCCCATTTTCCTGTCTTTGAGCACAAAATGAATGGAAATGGAAATCCTGAAATATTTCCCAGAGACCTGAACAATGCACAGAATGTCACCAGTGTAGGATAATAGAGTTGAAAGTGATAGAGAAGATGGGGAGATCCAGAGGCATGGTGACACCTGGGAATGTCTTTCCATGGTGTGTCTCTATGCCAAAAGGAGAAACTTTCTGCCACACCAAAAATTGAATTCAAGAGGCATAGAAGGATAGAGGTAGAGTATTAGACCATGAATCAGGAGGACTTGAGTTCAAGTCTCCCTTCAAACACTTGTTCGTCATGTGATGCTGGGTATGTCATTTAATCTCTGCCTCATTAGTAAAAAGGAAATAATAATACTATTTATGTCTTTGACTTTTTGTAAGGATTAAAGTGAGATAATATTTGTGAAATGTTTTGTAAACCTTAAAGCACTATATCTTGTTAGCACAGAGACTAACTAGTGTTTGTTGTGAATAGTAGAATGGGTATGTCCTATCTAGTCAAGTTAATAAGCACAACTGTATTGCTTGTTGCTATTCAGTTTGGGCTTTTCTTGGCAAAGATACCAGAGTAGTATGTTATTTCCTTCTTTTTTTATACAGATGGAGGAAATTGAAGTAAGTAGGGTTAAGTGAATTGCTCAAGGTCACACAGCTAGTAAATGTTTGAGGCTGGATTTGAACTCAGGTCTTCCTGAGAGCTTCCTGGAACTCAGGTCCAACCCTCTATATGCTTTATCCACCTAGCTTTCCAAACTCTTCTATTTAATTTAATTAAATCATATATTAAGATAATGAACTTGTATAGAGGTTTTATTGACTTAGAAGGGAGGAAGGGAGGAAGAGTGGGGCAAGTAGGAGGAAGCAAAGACTATATATAGTTTCCATGATCCTGACTACTTTTTTGAGAACTGAGAATTAGTCAGAGCATCCTCTATTGTTTCTGATATTCAAATTTTGCATCTTCAACTAGATAGTGAAAGAACATCTCAATATCTTCCAAATTAATGAGGTCTTAGCAATGAAGTTGCCTTTCCAAATCTGAGGACTGTTTTAACAGCAAAGTAACTGGGAATAAATTCTCCTTTTTTTTCCCAAAGGACTGGGCATCATGAGAAAGTGCATCTCATTGACCTAGTCTCTCTTTCTCTCTCTGTCTCTGTCTGTCTCTCTGTCTCTGTCTCTCTCAAATCTTAAGCTGAGAAAATTTTCACTCCACTTGAGAACTGATATAGCATTTCAAAAGGAACTAAAAAATGTCAGATCTGAAGACCAAATTCCTTCACCTGGAGAAACAAAGCATTACTGGAAAATCCCCATCCAATCCCAGCATACCAACACCCATCATGAATTGATTGGTCAGTTTAGCTATCTCCAAACTCCCTGACCTAATTGCTATTTAAGAGAACCATTTAGACAACTAGTTGCAACTTATTAGTCAACACATGGACTAGCACTCTCATGAAAGATAAATCTAGGACCCCTCTTCCAGGCCTTTCCTTTCCTTCTGACTGCCTCATGGGTGAGGACTGGAATTGGTCCTAATAGTCATATTGTCTGCTCTGTGCCATTGCTGTTCCATTAAATAAAATTGGTATTACGGCTCTACCTCCAAACTACTCAATTCATTAGATTTTTTTGTTTTGGCTTTTGGTTTTTGGGCAGGTCACACAACTAGGTAATTATTAAATGTCTGAGGTCATATTTGAGCTCAGGTCCTCTTGACTCCAGGGTCAGTGTTCTAATGCACTGTGCTACTTAGCTGCCCCTCATTAGTTTCTTTTAGGTTTTCTTAAGACTAGTTGCAACCTTTTGCAAATCAGATCACACCATTGTAAAATATGAGCACCCTGAAGGGAAAACAGGTGACAACCTTCTTCCATAGTTCCTGATATTGGTACTATTTCTTCTTCCCCTTCCCCTTCATGTAACTACAATAAATGACCTGCCCATTTGTTTCTTATCTTGGTACATCTCATGGCTGCCCTTTCAATTTATTTTTCTGGGTACTGTGTCTAATATAGACTGTAGGATTCCAGGATGATGTTGTGAATAACCATGTGTCTTATGATCATCTAAGAACAAATAGCTCTTGATAATCATTTCATAACAATTTCAAATGGCTCCAATCTGACTGATAAAGGAAAAAAGAAATAGTCTTCCTCAAATATTCTTGTTTTCAGAAAATTTAGCTTCCAAACATTTTTTTACATCTAACATGAATCATTATTTTGTATCTCTGAAGATATGTTTTTTGTTTATTAGGTCTGGCATGGCTTGTATGAGTTTTATAAGGGGCACTAAAGAGGACATTCAGCAACTAAGAGATTTCAACCAGACAGCAAAACACAAAAGAAGTTGAGACAGTAGTAAAATTCACTTTAGGTAGACTAAACTTTTGGGACATACCAAAGGTTCTGCAGAATATTTAGCAGTCCATGCTGCTCACTTCTTTAGCTGACAAAATATAATATCTTCAGCTCCCCCCCCCCCGTAGAAACCAAGAAGTTATACAGCCAAGGAAACAAGCTAAATTCAGGTTTTTTCATGTTTCTATCAGCCATGACTTCATTTCCATTGTCTGTTTACTAAGAAGAAAACAGTTCTATATGAATGCAGAATGAAAATATAATACACAATTTTAAGCTCTGAATAAATTTAGCAATGCCATTTGAATATCTGATATGGTATTTTACATTAATCTTGAAAATGCTGGAACTGTTAGGGAAATCAATTCAAAATACAATGGAAACAATGGAATATTCTTTTCCTATCCATAAAGTATGATCAGACTATTGAGGAAAATTTTCAAATTCAATCAATTAATTAACAATAATCTATTAAGTATCAAGTTGTGCTGGGGACTGGGGATTAAAAAGACAAAAATGAAAAAAATCCCAATTCTCAAGAAGTTTATTTTGAATTCTGGGGCATTGGGGTGAGGTGGAGTCACAAAATGTGGAAGGCAACCAGCTGACCTCTCCCAACATTCTTCTATAGAATACTCTAAAATACTACTTCAAACTGAAGTTTGGACCAGCCAAGAGAAGATTAGGGTGACATTTCCCCAGCCTAAGTCAATTTAGGAGGTAGAAAGAGAAATCTTTGACACAGGGATTGAGGCTGTTCCAGAGTCTATTTGGTGGCAACACTAACAGTGGACTTTGGAAGTAGCAACAATGTTGGGAGCTCTCAAACAAGAGATGATAAATGTATAAGAAACTGAGAAGTGGAGATTTTTGAGGATTCCTGTGTGAACACTAAGACCAGGACAAGGCACTGTTTTGAAATTCGATTGCCTACTTTCTTCTGGGTTGCAGCTCTAGGGTGGAGAGGAGGACTTGCTGTCCTAAGGTAGCATAGATCCTGAAGAACAGCATCACTTTCAGTCCCAAGGGGAGAGTAACTACATTCCTCCCTGGATCACAGTGTCTTAAAATCACTGAAAACAAAAATCCCTAGAACTAGCTCCAAAAGTAGGTTGCAGTTTGGAAGAGTATCCCACTCCCCTGGGAGCAAAGGGAAATTTAAACAAAAAATATAAAGTTAAGAAATTGATTGGAAAAATGAAGAAACAACAAAAAAGAAGCCAACCATAAAACTACTATGATGACAAAAATCAAGTCACAAACTCAGAAAAAAGCAATGATATTAAAATAGCTACAAGCAAAGCCTCAAAGTTACATGTGATCTAGATACAAGCAAAACAAAAATTCATGGAAGAGCTAAATTTTTTTTTTAGAAAATTCAATGAGAGTGGTAGAGAAAAATTGAGAAAAAGACAATTAGTAGTTTGGGGAAAGAGGCAGAAAAATTCTGAATAAAATAACATTTTAAGAACAGAACTGACCAAGTGAAAAAAAAAGAAAAAATATTTTCACTGATGCAAATAATTCCAAAAATAGTAGAATTGGCCAAATGGAAAAAAGAGATACAAAATTTCATAGAAGGAAATAATTATTTAAAATTAGAATTGTTCAAGTGGAAAAATAATTCCAAGAGACATAAAAAAAATCAAAAGAATAAAAAACAACCAGAAAAAATATAAAATATCTCATTGGAAAAACATTGATTGAGGAGAGATAATGTAAGAATATCTCAGCTATCTGAAAGTCAAAGAAAGAGCCCATGCATCATATTTCAAGTAATTGCTGAGGAAAACTGTTTTGATAGTCTAGAATCAGAGGGTAAAAATGGAAACAATTCACTGATCACCCCCCAAAAGAAATCATTAAGTGAAATTAATATTATAACCAAAGCCCAGACCACCCAGATCAAAAAGAAAATTTTCAAGCTAGCTGAAAAATATTGTGGATCTAAAGTTAGGATAACACAAGATTAGCAGCTTCTTCATTGAAGACTAGAAGTCATGAAATGAGATTCTAGAAGGCAAAGGAACTAGGTTTAAAACAAAATAACTAACCTCGCAAAACTGGGTATAATCCTTCAGGGGAAAATGGATATTTAATGAAATAGAGGACTTTATGCATTCCTGATGAAAAGACTGAATAGAAAATTTGATATTCAAATTCAAGACTCAAGAGAAGCATAAAAAAGGTAAACATGAAAGACATATCATTAGGGACTTAATAAAGTTAGGCTTTTTATATGGAAAGATGATACATGTAACTCCTAGGAACTTTATCATTACCAGGGCAGTTAGAAGAGGGTATGAGTTTGAGTCAATTATTTTGGGATGATCTAAGAAAAAGAAGTAAATAATTTCTTTAGTTTTTATTCCTAGGATTGTTTAAAATGTCTCTTTTTATTGAACATCTATTTTTTTCATGATCAGATTTGTAAGATGGTTCACCCTGGGGTGCATATTGAGTGCCTTTGCTCTTTAGAACACATTATTCCATTTCTCTCTGCATTTTCTAGTGGGTTCAGAATAGTCTTGTGTTATTTGACATTTCTTTCTTTTCTTTTAAGATTTTTTCTTCTAGTCACTTGCAGAATCTGTTCTTTGTTAAATTGGAACTGTCAAATTTAACTAGTATGTGTTTTGGAGTTTGCTATATAGTATTTTTTTCTGGAGGCTATCTCTAAATTCTTTATAATGGCACTTGCTTTTTGTGTTCAGAACTTCCAGGTGGTCTTCATGTATTAGTTCTTGAATTGTGGCGTTTAGGTTTTTTGACTTGTAATCCTGTAATCCTTAAGTCGTGTCTTTGTGTCTTATCCTAAAGATCAGTATTTTTTGCTTGTATGGTGAGCATATTTTCTCTTAATATTATTCCTATTTGCTTTTCTTCTGGATTATTCTTTCTATTTGAATTTCTTTTTTTTTAGATGTTTGCAAGGCAGATGGGGTTAAGTGGGTTGCCTGAGGCCACACAGCTAGGTAATTATTAAGTGTCTGAGACCAGATTTGAACCCAGGTACTCCTGACTCCAGGGCCGATGCTTTATCCACTGCACCACCTAGCTGCCCCTCTATTTGAATTTCTAATCAGTTAGCCTCTCTTTTTTCGTTGGTTAGACTTGCCACCATGTATTCAAGTTTTTCTGTTCAATCAATTATTTTTGCCATGCTAAGAATTTTTGCTAAAGAATTTGTTAAACTAAGAATTTTCATGGGGCAAATCATCCTAGAAAATAAAATAACTTGGTGTGAAATCACTCTATAAAAAGATAATTTTGCAATATTCTCAAGCATTAATGTCTTTTAATGGATAGTATAAGAACATAAAGAGGCAGTTATGATGAAGTGAGAAAAGATGATCCTTGGTGGATCCTTTTTAAGGATTCTATTAGCTGATTCATGTCACTTTGCCTCTGAGTGACCAATTCTATAAATTCTCTCTATACATTATAAAATTCTTATTCCCATTTTCAACACTCTGGGACATCTTTCTTTGGTTCCATGATCTTTTGGAAAGCCACAGGGCCCTTTACCTCATGAGATATTGATTCATTTTTCTTTGTTTCTCTAAATTCCTCTCATTGATCTTTTCCTACCAGTTCAAATGATTCTGAGATTTCATCAATAAGGATATTTCCTCTACCTATGCAGATAATGACTCATCCATTCTTAATATCCTATGTGATTCTTACATTTCTTCTTATTAATTTGGAATTTAGAGAAATAAAGACATATGAGTTGATGTAGAGTCAGATAAATAGCACTGAGGGAACAATATTTATAATGACTATAATAATAATATAAATGAAAAAAGAACATTAAAAGAAAGAACTCTTACTAACTATGGGAACTAATATAAATCTCCAAAACAATGAATCTCTTCTCTTGAAAGGAAAGGGAAGGACTATATAGGTACAAAATGTTTCATGTATTATCAGATCTGATTGTTGTCTGTTTTGCTTTTTGCTTAACGTTTTTTTTATTGTTATAAGGGGGAGTTTATTAGTGGTTGTTGTGTGTATCTTTTTATGTATTTATGTATGTGAGATGTATGGAAATGATTATGATAGGAAAAAATTTTAAATCGTCAACTGTACTTATTTTAAAAATGAAATAGGAGTACCCAGACCCTTACTGAATAATGAATATCATATAAGAGGTTCATCTCTTTTAAATGATGGGATTGGATTGGATGATTCCTAAGATATCTTCTATTTCTAATTTAGAAAAGAGATTTAGAGTTAGAAGCACCTTTAGAGGTCATCTAGTTCAATTCTTTTATTTAAGACATGAGGAAACTGAAGTTCAAGGAGATAGATTAATCAATCTACAAATATTTATTAAATATCTATTATGTGCCAGGTACTATGTGATGGGTATCATGGATACACACAAATGCAAAGAATGAAATAATCTCTTTTTATGGATCTTACTTCTAAATGAGAAGATAACAAGAGCCTCAGTTCCCTTACACATAAAATAAGAGGGTGGGACTAGACATCCTCTAAGGTCCCTTCTAGCTCTAAATCTTTGAAATCAAAACAAACTTCAGTTTTTTAGAAAGGTAAGGCACTACGGATTGGATTTGGAAAGGCTTTATAGCTGGTACTTGAGTTGAGGATACATTTGGAGGGAAAGGTATGTTCCAACTCTTATCATTCTTCACCACCATGCCCCCAAGCTGAAAGCTTGCTAAATCTGTGTTTTTGAATATGATTTTGGAATCTCAGGGCAATTACATCAATAAAACAGCAAATTACATTTTCCATATAATGAAAAAGTAATGTTCCATCCAGCGGTTCCTATATCACTGCTGATATATGTTGGTGGAATCAGGCATGATATCATTTTTTCTTTATTTTTTTAGAAGAATTCTTTTAGAAGTTATGTCAATTTAGTCTACAACCAAGGAGAAATGCTCACACATTTGCCTGTTTCCTGTCATTGGTTTTCCACTAGGTGATTTACAAGATTAGGCATAAATGGTGAGCTAACCCTTTAGCAAAATTACCTCCCTATTATAATTTTCTCGGGACAATTAATTTTAGCTGGATTTCAAATATGCCATGAAAGAAGTGAATTGTTAAATAGCTTTTTGGCCATTATAAAAAAGATATCTCAAAAACCCAAATTTTATTTTTTCTTCTTCATCAATGCTAGTTGTAACTCTAGTGTGGCAAATATTTTTCAAAAATCAAGAATGTTCATGGGGACAAATCATTCCAAAATGGAAAAAAAAAATTTGGTGTATTATCATTCTGGAACCATGACAAAAAGATAATTTTGCAATATTTTAAGCATTGAAGTCTTTTTTAAAAAAAATTATTTATTTAAGGCAAGTCACTTAACTTGTCCAAGGTCACACTGCCAGGCAATTATTAAGAGTCTAAGACCTGGGGCAGCTAGGTGGCGCAGTGGATAAAGCACCGGCCCTGGAGTCAGGAATACCTGGGTTCAAATCCGGTCTCAAACACTTAATAATTACCTAGCTGTGTGGCCTTGGGCAATCCACTTAACCCCATTTGCCTTGCAAAAACCTAAAAAAAAAAAACCAAAAAAGAGTCTGAGATCACATTTGAACTCAGGTCTATACAACTCCAGGGCCAGTGCTTTATCCACTGTGCCACCTAGCTGCCCACCCACCCCTTAAAGTCTTTTAATGGATACTATAAGAACATAAAGAGAGGCAGTCTTGATGGAATTAATAGAAGGTGTAGCTTGGTGGAACCTTTCTTAAGAGATACATTCCTGTTTCTGATAACTATTAGCTCATCCAAGTCACTCTGCCTCTTAGTGACCAAGGCAGATAATCATTCTATGTCAGATAATCTTTCTATATCAGGAGTTCCCCCCATAAGAAATATCACATAGAAATGGGGTTCTTAATTTGGGGTTATAAGTTCATGTATAAAGGTAATAATAACACCACCACCACTACTACTAGTACTACTACTAGTACTACTACTACTACTACTAACTACTACTAACTAATATTTTCATAACACCTACTTTGTACCAGATACTGTACTAAGTACTTCACAAATATTATCTCATCTGACCTTCACTATAACCCTGTGAAATAGCTGCTATAATTATGAGTGTATGAGTCTTGATTTGAACTCAAGTCTTCCTCACTCCAGGTCCAATACTTTTAGAGTGTTTGCAAACTTAAAATTTATACCTTTATTTTCACTGACCTTTAACTGAAGTTTAGCCTTTCCTTCTATTAAGAATTTTTTTTAAAAAAGATCTGGTAAAGAATCAATAAGATTTACTAGTTTGCCAAAGAGGTTCATGACAGGAAAAAAAATTTAAGAACCTGTATATGGAGATAAAAATCATAGTTCTAGACTACCTCGTGCCTTACCAAAGATCGAAAAAGATTAAAAACAATAACAAAGGCACATAAAACTAGAGCTGGAAACATTCTTGGAAGTCATCTCTCCAAACCCATCACTTTAGAGATGAGAAAATTGAGGTTCAGAGATAATCATTTTTTAAAGACTTTCTTTTACAAAGAAGCAAATCATATAGTAAATGCTATTCTCTTTTGCACTGGGGACTCACCTGAAGATTTCAGTTCATGTAATGTTGTCTTGGAATATTCATCAATCAATGATCAAAAAAGCATTTACTAAGTGGTCACTATTTGTCAGATACTATAGTAAAACCCAGGGGACAAAGAAAAGCTAAAACATTCTGGCCCTCAAAGAGCTTATATTCTAATGTAAGTTCTATGTTAAAGAAATCAGAACTTTGCCGATGAAGGAGCACAGAGCTGAATTCTTGACTGTGATCATCCCATTCTCATCAATTTTTAAATTTTTTCTCCCTTTTATTTATGAATTCCAGCAACAACTGGGGTCAAAGTCACTTGTTAATCTTTGCTTCTTTCTTTTATACATTATATTCAAATGTCACTAGTTTCTGTAAATCCTTTCAAAAAATCTCTCAATCACCAATACTTCTTCATTCATAAGAGGTCCTCATCACTATCATATTCAAACTACTATGGTGGTTTCCTAGATGGCCTCCTAATCTTTTCACTTCATCTTGTATCTTAGCACACTCAACTTCCTAAAAAACTATTTTTGTCATGACATTTCCCTGGAGTTTGCTTCACTAATTCTTTAGAAATCTTGTTTGGGGACCTTAGGCAAAAACAGGAGATTTTTTCATAACCCCTATTATCTCCAAGATTTAATGATGCTTCCTCACAACAAATCTTGAAACAAATGACCTGAAATTATGATACAATCTCATCTAAATCTGTGATGGAGCAGCAATAACTCTAATAAATGATATTTATATAATAATTAAAGGCTTGCAAAGTGAATTCACTGTGCAATCCTCACATTCTGAGCTTCAGCTTCCTCCACACTATTTTTATAGGCCATATTACCATATTGTATTTTTTCTTTACCTTAGCATTTTTCTACTTTCTTTTTAATTTTCTTGTTTTCTTCTTTAAATTCTTTTAAAAACCAAAGTTATTGAAATTTCAACATTTAGTGAACTATCAACATTTGTCTCATCAGATGTATTCCATTATTCAATTATTTCCATTTTTGAATTAAGGGTTCAATCTTGAACATCTCTTAGCCCTCTTATGTTGACTTACCCTGAAAGATTTTACTATATGATCCTACCTGTCTCTGAACTCTTTAATATTTACTTTCTCTAAATCTAAGATAGATATCAAATTGTGGCTAGATTTCTTCTTCTCTATCACAAATTCTAGGATGGAGTATCCACTTCTCCCTAATATTGCCTTCATTTGCATCCCTCTCTTTAAAAGAGAATTAGACATAAAGGGTTCCTTCCATTTTTGGCATAGAGTTCCAGCAGATGTCTGGGTAACTCAAGTTTTCCATCATTAATCTATGTTGCCAATGAACCAGACTTGTGAACTATTGCCTAAACTCCTCATATATTTCTTCTTTCTCTTAAGCTGATCTATAGTAGTAAGAATAATAACTAATATTACTGTGCTAAGCACATAATAATTATTATCTTCTCTGATTCCCACAACCCTGGGAGGTAGGAGCTATTATTGCTCCTATTTTATAGATGAGGAAACTGAAACAAACTAAGGTTAAGTGACTTGCCCAAGGTCTTACAGCTAGCATGAATCTGACTCTAGATTTGGATTCGGGTCTTCCTGATTTCAACCCCAGTGTTTTATATTCTTTACTACTCCAATGACAAAATCATTCCATTTCTCTCTCCTTTGTTACTCATTAAAATACTGCTCCAAGTTTCCTCTTCTAGTTCTTAGATTTCATGAAATAAGTATAGCTTCTTAAAATATAATGCTTTATTCTATTTCTTTTGAATAAATTATATCCATGCAGGACCACAATCTAGTTATGAGTTTCTTCCCACCATTCCAGGTAAGATGATGACTGGGGAGAAGGAAGGTGGTAGGTAAAAATTAACAGAACAGAAGATGGAACAATCATATGTGGAGTTGAGAAGCTAGGTCAGGACCAAAGAAATCAAGCTAGAGTCAATAACTGAGAAGTCTTTCTGCCAGAAAAGGCAGTTTCTATGCAAGAGGTTTCATGGAAAGTAGTACCTTTTAATGGGGAGCATCTCAGGGCTTATCAGGCATTAATTCTGAAGAGTGCTGAGTTTTTTTTTAAAGAGCCTGTCCTTCCAAAGTCTGAATCCAAGAGATAATAGCTTTGCCTTTCCCAATCCCATAAAAGTTTCTGAGATAGAAGCCAGAGTTGGTGTTATAACTTCACGATAATTTTGGGGATAAGAACTTCTTCCAAAACCTATAAAAACAAGGTCTCCCCTGAATTTATTATTCACCTATTTTGTACAAAGAAACATGAAACAGTAGATAGAAAACTGGTCTTAGAGTCAGAGATCTTGGTTGATGCCCTGACTTTGATACCTATTGACTTTGGGAACCTGGACAACAAGTCATTTAACGTCTCAGTGTCCTGAGCACCTCTCTAAGATTTTAATTTCCAGAATAGTTGCTGATATCTATTAGTAGAAGGAATTTCCATACATATACACATAGAACTCACAGGTCTGGACCAAAATAAATGTGCAAATCAATGTGCTTGATCCTAGAGACACAAAAACAAAATCAAACAAAGCCAAATGACAACCCCCCCTGACCCTTAAAAGTCAGACAGTCTCTAGTTTGTTCTCAAGATAACATACTGGAGGGAGCAACACTTCAGTATAAATGAATAATGAAGAGATTAATGTGACTAATGATGAGAGATTAGAAGATACAACACAGAGAAGATGGTGACTTAGTAGATAGAGCCTTGAAAAATCTTAAGGATTTTAAGAAACTGAAGTGGGGGCTATTAGTTAAAAATGAGCTGTTAATCAGCATCACTGGAGGGAATTGGTATATTTTGAGTTTCCCAACATGAAAAAAAAATCTTATGCCCTCCCATTTCATGTTCCTCTCCTTCTCCAAGAGTAAAAAGATAATCATAGAAGCCTAGATTTAGAAATGAAAGGAACTTTAGCGACCATCTAATCCAATATCCTCATTTTAAAATATTTTATTTCTCATCAGTTACATGTAAAAACTCTTTTTAACATTCTTTTAAAAAAAAGTTTTGAGTTCTTTCCCCCCTTGAGAATGTAAGCAATCTGGTATGGATTATATATGTGCAAACATGTAAAACATTTCCATATTAGTCATTTTGTGGAAGAAAACTCAAAGAAAACAAAAAGGAAAGAAAGTGAAAGTAATATGCTTCAGGCTGTATTCAGATGCCACCAGATCTTTCTCTAGAGGTGAATTTTTCATCATGAGTTCTTTGGGATTGTCTTGGATTATTTTATTGCTGAGAATAGGCAAGTCATTTATAGCTGTTCATTGTACAAGATTCCTGTTACTGTGAACAGTGTTCTCTTGTTTCTCTCCATCAGTCTGTGTAAGTTCAGTTCTTTCTTATAGTACAAAAGTATTCCATTTCAATGATATACCATAATTTGTTCCTCCTTTCCCCCAATTGATGGACATTTCCTCAATTTCTAATTCTTAGCCACTACAAAAGGAGTTGCTATAAATATTTTTGTATAAATGGGTACTTTTTCTTTCTTAAAAATATCTTTGGGATGTAGATCTAAAGGGTAGTATTGCTGGGTCAAAGGGTATACACAGTTTTATAGTGCTTAAGACAGTTTTTTTCCAAATTGCTCTCCAGAACTGTTGGATTAGTTCACAATTCCACCAATAGTGCATTTAGTTTCTCAGTTTTCCTATATCTCCTCCAACATTTATCATTTGCCTTTTCTATTATATTAGCAAATCTGGTAGTTATAAAGTGATATCAGAGTTATTTAATTTATATTTCTCTATTCAATACTGATTTGCAGCATTCTTTTCATTTTACTATAGATAGCTTTGATTTCTTTTTTTCTGAAAATTGCCTTATTCATTTCCTTTGAACATTTATCAATTTGTGGGAATAACTAGTATTCTTATAATTTCAACTTCCTCATTTTACAGAGGAAGAAACAGGCCAAGAAAAATGAAGTCTCCTGACATCACACAAGGAGTGAGTGGTAAAACTGGAACTTGAACTTAGGTTTTCTGAATCCAAGTCAATGCTCTTTTTACCATACTGTCCATGTCAGCTAGTTTTGCACTTTGGCCAGTACCTCATATGTTAAGGGGAATCATATTTAATAGATCTGGAAGGTAGGCTAGAGTTGGATTGACAAAAACTTTAAATGTCAACTGAAGAATTTGCATTTTATTCTACAGGAGTACAAGTACTATGTACAGATAGGGCTAGAAAAGGGAATATAAGAGCAAGAAAGCAATAAAGGAGATACACTAAATGGGAGATCCATTCCATTGCCAACATTCTGATTGATGAATGGAATGATAAAAGGTGAAAGGGAAAGCCTAGGGGAACCACAAGGATCTACTCAGAAATATTCTACATGGATTAATCCCTGTGGCTTGGTATAAGACAATAAAATAATACTATAAATAACAAAATAGAAGATTCTAGGCATTTTTCTTTGGTATTCTCCACTGAGGATGACAATATTCTGACACTGAAGGTGTCTTACCATGCAATGTGGAAAAGCTGCTTCATTGCTATCTGTAGCACCAAGTACGATGGCAAGAATACTATGACAGGCAAGTGGGAAAGAGATTTTTGTGTAAGTGAAGTCTTGGTGGTAACCTTTAAGTAACACTGGATGGAAGGGTCTCCCATGTAGCCTATGCTATTTCTGCAACTGTATCTCCTGGAATCATTGGGAGAATGAATGGAGATAATAACTGTTACATTTACTTCAAATGGTTGTTAGGATCACATGAGACTACTGCATGGCCATCATTTAGAAAACCTAAAGGGTATTGTATCAATCTAGAAATGTCATCATTTTTATTAATTCTGGACAAAGTATGGTGCAGTAGAAAGAGAAGTAGATTTAGAATAAAGAAAGATCTGGGTTCAAATACTCTCTTTGGTACTTACAAATTGCATGAACCTGAACAAGTTATAACCTCAATTTTATCTGTAAAATAGGGATAATGCCAACAGTACCTATCTAACAAGATTGTTTTGAAGATCAAATGGGACAGTGTATATAAAGTACTTTTGAGATCTTCACACCCATGTAACATCAGTTATGTGATGGACAATAATTTTAATGTTTGTGTCTGTCATTAAGGTTATTGCCTCAAGATGACATTTGGAACAATGGAATTCTGATGATGGGTTTTGTAAATAGGGATTGCCAATTGTCTAGAAGTTTGTGAAAAAGTTTCCAGAGGCTATGTCTTTTACATATTTGATGTCAAGTTCTTTCTTTGACCATTACAGATTTGTATTCAGTAAGTTATGATTGATAAAGATAGAGTCGAAGTCATAGTTACCAGGAGGCTTCAATTAGGAAACAAAAGTCATTAAGAAACTAAAAGGAACCTTATCTTCCCTATAACTTAGTACAATGTACTACACATAAGAATAGGAATACAGGAGAATATTTTATACATTAGCAGCAATATTGTTTTAAGAATGACTTTAAGGGGCGGCTAAGTGGAGCAGTGGATAGAGCACTGGCTGTGGAGTCAGGAGTACCTGGGTTCAAATCCAGTCTCAGACACTTAATAATTACCTAGCTGTGTGGCCTTGGGCAAGCCACTTAACCCCATTTGCCTTGGAAAAAAACCAAAAAAAAAGAATGATTTTGAGGAAATTTTGACTATTATAAATATTCATTAATTATAGAGGCCATATGAATAAAGATGCTATCTGTGTCCAGAGAAAGAAATAGTAAATAGAAGTATGTATAGAATGATTTTACATCCATCCATCCATCCATCCATCCATCCATCCATCCATCCATCCGTCATTGTCTAATAGTATGTATATATATATATATATATATATATATATATATATATATATATATACATATATGGTAGGTATCTTAAGGGTAGGGGAGCAAGAAGAAGTCAAGAAGTACATAGAAATTTGTGGTTCATAAATGTGAAACGTTGCATATAAGTTCAGGTTTTTCCTCCCCATGTATTAATCAGTTTTGCTGATGTTTTTCCTATTCTTTTCCTTCCTGTTCTCCTTTCTTCTCTCACTTCCTCTCTTCCTTCCTTCCATTCTTTCTGTTATAAGCAATGATTCTCTGGCAAAGAAAAAGTCTAGGGATATAAAAACAAAAATAACTATAAAAACTGATTGTAAAAAAACCCAAGTTAATCAGAGGTTGACTCTTGAGAGACTGACTCTACTTAATCAGGATTACACACCCATATGATTTACTTTTGTTGTTCTTGACTTGTCCAGGTCTTATCCAACTTCATATGACTTCATATGGGATTGTCTTGGTAAATATATTGGAATGGTTTGCCATTTCCTTCTTCATCTCATTTTATAGATATGAAACTGAGGAAAAAGGGTAAAATGATTTGCCAAGCTCATACAGTTAGAGTTTGAGGCTGGATTTGAACTCATGGAGATGAATATTACTGATTTCAAGCTTAGTACTCTTATCTACTATGCCACCTGGCTATTAAGACTTGCTTTTTCAATGTTATATGGTGGCTATTGGAAAGGCTCAATTCATTAAGACTTATCTATGCATTTTTCTAACCAAATATTCTTTTTTCCCCTTTATAAAATATTTGAATATTTTATTTATTTGTTTTTCCAAGTACATATGGTTTTCATCAATCACTTTTTTGCAAGGTTTTGTGTTTCACATTTTTCTCCCTCCTTCCCTTTCTTCCCCTTTCCCCCTGACAGAAAACAATCTAATATAGGCTCTACATTTATAACCATACTAAACATAGATCCATATTGATCAGGTTGTGAAAGAAAAAGCAAATCCAAATGGTAGAAAAAAAGTGTTAGAGAGAAAAAAATGGTGAAATACATAGGATGACTTTAAAAAGTGAAGAAAGTTAGCTTTGGTCTTTATTTAAATTCTAAATTTCCTTCTCTGGATAAGGGTGGTATTTTTCATCACATTTTTTAGAATTGTCTTCGATTACTATACTGGTGAAATGAACAAGTTCATCACAGTTGACCATCACCCCATGTTGTTAGTAGGTGTATAATGTTCTTCTAGTTCTGCTTATTTAACACAGCATCAATTCATGTAAGTCTTTTCAGGTTTTTCTGAAGTCCTGTCCCTCATGATTTCTTAAAGAACAGAAGTGTTCCATCACATTCATATACTACAATTTGTTCAGCCATTCCTCAATTTCCAATTCTTTGCCACTACAAAAAGGGCTGCTATGAATATTTTTGTACAAGTGGGATTTTTGCTCTTCTTCATGATGTCTTCAGAATATAGACCTAGTAGTGGTATTGCTAGATCAATGCATCTGCACAGTTTTGTTGCCCTTTGGGCACACCAAACAAATATTATAAGTCATTTTCAACTCAGAAAATTTAAAACTGATGACTTAAGAGTAAATGTTGCAAATTTGCACTTAGTCTCATAAACCATTCACTTTTTATTTGCCTAAAAATTCATATAATCCTAAGCTATAATCCTAAGCTAAAGAATAATATTCTCCTGAATTGTATTCCTTGGCTAATATAGTCTTGGTTGATTTCAATGATTTTTATAATATTTTAATGAAAAGGGAAAACAATGTCCTTGAAATATGGAGGAGATGCAGAATTATGACATGAATATTCAGTGATTTCAAACAAGAGCAAGTGGCCATGACACCTTTTTCATGTGAAGATAATGAGCACAGTTAAACAGCAAAATCAAACTGTTCAGGACTTAGCATTGGGAATGTAGCTCTTGTCATATTTTTGCTGCATTTTTACAGCCTTTAAATTTTTAGAAAAGAGACAAATGAAATTTAAAGAGAATTTATCCTAAAAACTTAATATTTAGGCTAGCAAAATTCTCACTGATGTGATTTGGAATGGAAGTGACAAAACTGGGGTTAAATGGAGTTGGTGAAGGAAGCAGGACACATTCAGAGCACCCACTATGTTCTGTGGGGGTATAGAATAAGTTGTTGCCTTCAGGGTGAGGCTATTTCTTCTCATTAGATGGCTAACTCATGACCATGGTCTCAGCTAAAGCTGAGAAGTATTTTTATTTCAGACTCAGAATGTCACTATTATGGGAAAATTCCCACAGAGTAGCAGATACTTCTACCAATGTAGATATGTACTAGAAATGTAACTCATAACCTTAGATAATTGTCTGGAGCAATGAGAGCTTCAGTGACTTTTCCAGAGTGACACATACCATATATGGGAGAGGCAAGGCCAGTTCTGGATTACTGACATACTTTAATAAAACTATAAACTCTTGTTTTTGATAAAATAGCTACGGGGATTTGGTACTTATAGTTAAAATATGTAAGTTGTTTAAAGTTCTGACTAAAGAACTCCACCTCAAGTCATGTCAGCAAACATCACTTTGTCTCAGTTTCTTCATCTGTAAAATGGGGATAATAATAGCTAGTATCTATCTCCCAGAGTTTTTGTGAGAATCAAATGAGGTACTCTTAGTGAAGTGCTTAGCTTGGAGTGTGGCATATGCAATTATTTTTATATATTTATACATTTTATATACTATACAAATTTTTATATTCTTTTATTCATTTTCTTCTTATTTATTGTGTTACTCTGTGTTTGACATTGTGCCAAGTGCTAAGGTTAAAAAGAAAGGCAAAAAAAATGAGTGGTGACTTGGCAGTCTTTGCCTTGCTCTGGGGTAACTCAGATATTATGTTGGGTTCCAGGGGTACAAAAAGACAATATGAGTAATGCCTATATGGTAAGAATGAACTGGCCTATAAGGGCCATCCTGTGGTGCATACTCAAAATTGGCATTCCTAATTCTTCGAGGTTAGATATACAATAGCATTTCTGGAATATTTGATTCTGCAGACCTATTTCAACTTCTCTCATTTCTAGAGAGTTTATGAGGTTTATAAAGCATTTTAATAAAAATAACTAGCCATTACAAAATCTCTAAGTTTTGCAAATTACTTGTAATCCTACTGTGAGTCTCACCAATTGATAGAAACTGTCATAGCTCCATTTTACAGGTGAGGAAACAAATTGAGAGAAGTTAGCCACCTTGCTGCATTAAAGAGAAACAATTCCTTAACATAAGGGAAGGGAATTATCACTAGATTAAAACCTAGTCAGAGAGGTTTGGAGTGACTCGGTGGCACTCATTATTCTCTTCTGTTTGGACTAAAGAGAAATGAATGACACCCTTTCATTAGACTGGGATATATCTACAGAGATTCAAAGACTGAGCTCTTACAATGAGGGCCAGATGCTTTTTTTTTTGCCTTAGCACCTACCTCCTAGGATTGTTATGAAGCTCAAAAAAGATGATGATAATCATAAAGCACATAGTGTCTGGCACAGACTTATATAGCACCTTTATAAATCTTAGCAGTTAGTGGTTATTGTTTTCATCATCATTATTATTTTGCTTTCTGCATGAAATCAAATTTTCTCCCCTCTAACTCATACTAGGGCTTCCCAACTTCAAGTTTAAGGAATGAAAAGTCAAAGTAGCAAGAAAATTAGTCAAAAGTAGCAATTATCTTGGCTTAGCCCCCATGCCTTGGAATAACTTCTTTATTTTCTTTTTCCCTTTATACTTAAGCATTTGTAAAGTAGTATATAGATCACTGCAGTTCAAATACATTTTTTGTTTTTGTTTTCTTTTTACAAGGCAAAAGGGTTAAGTGACTTGCCCAAGGTCACATAGCTGGGTAATTATTAAGTGTCTGAGATCAAATTTGAACTCAGGTCCTCCTGACTCCAGGACTGGTGCTCTATCCACTGCGTCACCTAGGTGCTCCATTTTAAATACATGTAAAATAAATCATAAAAATAAAACATGCACACTCCTTCTTAGCACTAGTTACACATCCTTATATTTCTCTTTCCTTCCTTTCCCTACTTAATCTTCTTTGTTGAAGAATTCACATGTACTATAGTATATATGAACCTCTGTAGGAGCTCATGTGGTATGGAGGATCAGAAGGAAGGAAGCAAAAATGTATTTATAAAGTGATAACTATGTGTTAGACAATAAACTAATCTCTTTACAAATATTACATTTGAATCTCACAGCAACTTGGGAGGTAGGTGTTCTCTCTTTTACAGCTGAGAAGATTGAGGCAAGACAGAAGTTCAGTAACTTGTCCAGGGTCACACAGTTAGTGTTTAAAACCAGATTTCAGTTCGCATCTTCCTTATTCTAGGCACTGTAGCTACCAAGCCACTTGGTTGCCCGGAAGAAGACCATGGGTATTGTTTATTAAAGATGAAGTAAACAGAGGAGTCATCACTTGCCATCTCCCTCAGTTCAGTCACTAAGAAGGATTTGTTGCATTTTAAGATACATCATTTAAAATATATCAACTCCCCCCAAAAGCTCTGAAGGGCAAAATTATAGACATTCTTCTTTTGTAATGTCCTTTCTTAAAGAGAGATATAGCATAATGCCTCCCTCCCCCAGGCAGTGCATGCAAAGTATCTACTTTTCTCTCACCTTTAAATAATTGACAGGCTCCCAAGGGAAAATTAGAGAGACTTAGACAAGGAGGCAACATTTCTCCAGGATGCCTTTGCTCAGCCTGTCCCTATACAAAATTTAGTAGAGAAACTAGACAAAAGGACTACATACTTTTTAACTGTCAATCAATCAATTACCAAGCACTTACAAGACAATATGCTGGGGATACTTACTAAGAAAGGTAAAAACCCTCTAGAAATTAAAATTCTAATGAGGCAGACAACATGTAAATAAATAGATTTGCAGGGGATGGGAATTAACCCGAAAAGGGAAAGCTCTGACTACCAGGGAATAGGGGGAACAAGGAAGAGCTTTCTATAAAAGTTGATATTTGAGCAAGTTCTTGAAAGAAGCAGATGTGAAGAAAGAGAATATTATAAACATGAGGGACAGCTATTGAGAAAAAATACAAAGGTGAGTGATGGTGGTTAGAGTAAGAGGACTCACAGTTAGGTCAATGTGACTGGATCATAGAGTATGTGCAATAGTGTGAAATGTAAGAAAACTGGAAGGGTTCAAATTGCCAAGACATCTAAATGCCATACCCTAGACCACCTTCTTAAGGTTAGGAAAGAGTGAGATATAGAGGAAAGAATATCATCGCCCTGCCACTTCCTGCATGATCATTGGTTCTTTCCTAGTCAAAAATTCCATGAAGATGTGGTGATCATCTTGTACTGGTTAGTCAACCTACAGAGAGGAAGGGTAGGCGGGAGTGTGGGAACAAGTTTCAAAGAAATTATTCTATTAAACTCATAGCCATTCATTCAAGAGATTATATCCTTGCCTTAGAGTGGAAGTGAGCAACTTGTTCAAATGTTTATATTTTATGGGGTGGAATAATTAATTTGAAAACCCATTTCCAGTGGGAGTGCACCTAAAAGTTTAGTTTAGTGACCTGGAATTCTGAAAACTTTTCATGCTTGTTCAGACAACAAAGACCCAAAAGAATGCATTTATGAACCTCTGGCAAAAATTTAAAATTATATACCCCTGCATTTGAAATTTGTGCTCCCTCTCCCCATGTGCCCAGTCTCCATCGAGATCTTTGAACCTTCACTGTAAGAAACATGATGTGAAATAATAAAATAAAGTTTCCATGTTTTGAAGCTTATTAAAAGTAATATGCCCTTTACTATAGCTTACTGCCCATGTATTATGCCCTAAATAGGTGCCTACCCTGCCTATCCTGCCTAACTTTAATTCTGACTCTGAGAGAAGAGAGGCTGTGCCTTTTTTCAGTAAACGTATTATCATCACCATCATACCATCCTTATGAGCATCATCATTTTGTGTACTAAATAGTACACAAGTACAATAGAATACATAGTATACTAACTAACATTTTCCTCATATGGAATACAAAAATAGAAAAATAAGTATCTATTTTGTGGTCATGTCTCAGGATATTAATAATTTTTTTGATATCTTTTGTTTTCAAATGACCTTTGTCTCTGAATATGCCCTTATCCTGTCCCCTCCTTATTGAACTCCACCCTTATAATAGGAATTTCAAAGAAAGGGGAAAATCAGCAAAAGTAACCCACATACCAATTAGTATGTCAGGATAAATACTCTTCACACATATCTCCTCAATGAGGTGCAGCATAGTATGATGGAAAGAGCATTACTTCTGAAGTCCAAGAGTCTTAAGTTCAAATGGCTTCCTCTAATGCTTACTACTTGTGCAATGCAGGCAAGACAATTAGTTTCTTTGTCTGCACAAAGATCAGACTAAATAATTTCTGAGGCCCTTCTTGCTCTAAATTCATGATCTTGATCCTGTATAAGAATGAAAGAAGCAAGATACATTTTCTTATATCTTCTCTGGGAACAAGTCATCATTATAATTACAAAACATCCAGTTTCTTTTTGTTGGCATCATTTTTCTCTTTATACTGTTGTAGTACTTGTAAAGATTGCTTTCCTTCTCAAATCAGTGGGTATTTACTTTAGTTCCAATTCTTAACAATTATAAAAAGCAATGCTACAGTTATTTTAGTGTATATTGGATGTTTTCTTTTATCTTCAACCCACTTTATACCTTAAAGTGAGGTTTATGAGTCAAAGATAATGGCATTTGAGTTACTTTATTTTGTTTTCTTAAAAGCATAATATCAAATTGTTTTCTCAGAATAGTTATACCAATTCACTGCTTCATCAATAGTGTATTAGTGTATGGTCATTGAATTATGTAGAAGATAGTTATATCTTTGGAATGAAGACATAAACTTTATGGAAGTAGTGTTCATTGTTTCTAAATATTCAGGTTTGGGAAACATTTTCTCAGCTCTTTATCTATATATTTGACTTAAGTTTAGCTTCTAGACAAAAGTATTGACCATTTTTTTGTATCTCAAATAGAATTGAATTTATGATTGATATTTATAAGTAAGTGATAATACTAATGAGTGGAGTAGCTTTTAAATAGTGATGAAATGCATATATTGTCACCAGCTTTTCTACATTTCATCAGATGAACTCAAATAAATGTGTAGAGATGTACTTTGTCTCAAGGTATTGCTATAAAGAATTCTGGGATGAAATAAGCTTTCTGTTAACTATTGGTGATATATATATATATATATTATATAGCTATATATCTATATAGGTAATTATCATATCTAGAAAGTTTATGAAGCTATAAAGTTTCCTTGGGTTTGACATTTTCCTAAAGGAAAGAGGGCAAATACATGTTGCCTATTGCAACAAAAGCGAGAGAGGTAGAGCCAAGAGCGGGACCCTGACAGATATCAAATAGCCATCTGATTCAGTGGACATTGCTCTTTTTAATTTTGCAAATGAAAGTGGAATAGGAGAAAGGTGCAACAAAGGATATGTGCTATGAAAGTAAGAGAATTGGTCTGGGGCCCTGGCAGGAGAAAACCATGCCAGGGATCATGCCAGCTGGCTATATGATTAGGCCAATTTTGGATGCTAGTTAGAGCCAGTAGCAATGAAGTCGAACTTTACTTAAGGCTTATATCAGCCTTGATGACAACCTAGAGAGTATAGTCTAGACAAGGTCAAGAAAGTATTAGATCATAACAGAACCAATTATGCCTGGAAGCTATCCCATTCTCCATGACTAGATTGTGAATGTCATAAGATGATCTTCCTGTACTCTTAGAACTTGTTAATTCTGCATTTTGAAATTTGTCCAATTTCACATTTTCCTCTTATTAGCAAACCTAGTGTCAGAGACTCTCATGACATGAAAGGCCCAGGGACACATAAATAGATTTTCTTCATTTCTTGGCTCCTAGCCTCTATCCTTCCTGAGAAAATGTTTGCATGGTATTTTTCCTGATATACTGAGACTGACTCCTCAGCATAGGAAAGCAGCTCCTATTGTTATAGACAAGTGTTGGCAAACTACAGTCTGAGAGCTAAATCTGATCTGTCTCCTATATGAAACCTGTGACCAAATAATAGATTTTACATTTTTTAATTATTGGCTATAGTTTACCTATCATGATATAAAACAAAGCTTTAAACAAAAGCAAAAGAGAAATCTTGCAATAAGTAAACAGAGACCCCAAATATGTACATGAAATAACAAAGATAAAGCTGAAAAGGTCAGGGTTACCCAGTTATTTTAGGTTTAATTTTTTCCCAAGGCAATGGGATTAAGTGGCTTTCCCAAGGCCACACAATTAGGTAATTATTAAGTGTCTGAGGTCAGATTTGAACTCAGGTACTCCTGACTCCAGAGCTGGTGCTCTCTCTATTCACTGTGCCACCTAGCCACCCCTACCCAGTTATTTTAAAGTTGAAAAACTAAGATTAAGTCATTTGCTTATGGTCATACAGGTAATGTATTAGAGGCAAAATTTGATAGCCAATGTACTTTCCACACTACCATGAAATTTCTAGAGTCATAGTCCCAACTAAGGTCCCTTTGGTCAAAGTTCTTCCTTAATCCAAAATCACATCTTGGTCATTATTCCTAGATAGACAAAAAATGACAAGTATTGCAAACACTTTCTCTTTGTCTCTTTATCTCTGTCTCTCATATTTCATCTCTTTTTCTCTCTTCTCCTTTCTTCCCTTCCTCCTTCCTTCTCCATCCTTGTGACCCAGTTTTACAGTGCTAGAAATACTATCAATAAGGATCAAACCTACCACCAAAATCCACATTACTCCCATTAGCTTGTCAGGCATTTCTTTTTCACTGTTTCTCTGTATGTTTTTCTTTCTGTTTCTCTTTCTGTCTTTCTGTCTTTGTTTCTCACTGTGAGAAACATGAGCTTCTAATCAATACGATACTCCTAGTTTTATAACACTGTTATCTAATTCACCAATTTATCAAGCAAGGCAATGACAAGTTGAATCTTTCTATACCATAACCTTTATGCAAGATGAAGGGAATCACTTTCCCACTGGACTTTCTTCTCCTTTTTATTCAATCTCTCTTAGATATCAGACCATATATCAGCATGAATATCTTTGTCTTGCCAAGATCTACTAAAAAAATGCTGATTTACCAAATTATGTCTTTGCATAAAGAATTTTGTTTGAATACACAAATATTATTTTTGTTTTTCCAATTACATATGAAACCAATTTTAACATTCATTTTTTAAAAATTTGAGTTCGAAATTCTTTCCTTTCCTCTCCCCTCCCTGAGATAGTTTGATACATATGCAGTCATGTAAAACACATTTCCATATTAGTTATGTGGTGAAAGAAAACAGAGATTTCCTCATCCCTTCCCTGAAAAGTAAAGCATAGTTTGATCTGCATTCTGACTCCAACAGTTATTTCTCTGGAGGTGCATAGCATTTTTTCCACCATTAGTTATTTATTAATTGCCTTGGATCTTTGTATTACTGAGAATGCCTGAGTCTTTCACAGTTGATCATATACAATACTGATGTTACTCTGTATAATGTTCTCCTGGTTCTGCTCACTTCAATTTGCATCAGTTCATGAAAGACTTTCCAGGTTTTTCTAAGAGCATGCACCTTGTCATTTCTTTTCCAGATCTCAGATTTCATTGTTGTAGGAGCATACACCTAGAATAGAAAATAACTTTGGAGATAATCTCACCCAATTCTTCTATTTTAAGCTAAGGAATCAGAGGACATGTAGATTCCCACTACTAGGAAGCATGTGATGCAGGATCTGAATCTAGCCCACCCTGACTTTGAGTCTTTCTATTATGGAAATACCCTCTACCTATGTAAATCTGTAACATTTTTGCAATTTATCATCTTTGATGTTGTCCTGTTTCACTGAGAATTTCAATTAGATGTCCAGGGTCACATAACCATTATATATCAGAATTCCTATCCTGGTTCCCTCTCAACTCTGACACATTGCTTCTTATTAACAAACATATGCTGACAAAATATACACACCAGAAGGCTATAAATGGAAATTACTTTTTTTCAGAGTTTTTTTGAAACCTCCCTTGAATTTGGAATATATCACCTCGGATCCCTCAGCTATGAGATGCCAACTGGTCAGCCATGAGCACAATGAAAAGACCATTTATCAACTGAGACTCATATTGTTATAAATTTGACAGTTATTTATATATTTAAGATATGGGAGCTTTATCTGATACTGTTGATAAAATTCCCCCTCCCAATTTAATGCTTTCTTTCTGATTTTGACTACATTCTTTGTATTTGTGCAAACCTTTTTTAATTTAACATAATATAAATTATCCAATTTACCCTGCAAACTGGTCCCTTATTATTTATTCATAAATTGCTTATTTAACTATAAATCAGATACTGATAAATCCCATGCTCTTTAAATTTTCTTGTTATATTTCTCTTTATATCTAGGTTGTCTTGATCTTATCTTGGTAAATGATATGGATATTAGTCTATGCTCAATTGCTGCCAGAATGTTTCCCAATTTTCCCAACAATTTTTCCTAAATAATGAATTCTTATTCTAAAATCTTAAGTCTTTACATTTGTCAAATTAAAAAAAAGCCCCAAGGAAATGATATCAAGACTTATTTCCTCATCTGTAAAATGAGGGAATTCGTCTAAATAGTCTCTGGAGTTCCTCCCCACCACCCTGCCACCTCAGTTCTAGTTGGTTGAATGCATGAACTGGGACATAAAATCCCCCAGTCTCTGAAGACATTGATTTTAAAATCTATTTTTCTGGTTTTCAGGAACCCAAATCTCATCTTCTCCCCTAAAAATTGTGCCAAAAGGAAAAGCATCAAGTCATACCTGCCACCAAAGTTCATATTCCCCTCATTAACTCATCTGGCACCTCAGTTTCAATAAACGTAAATAATCACAGCCTTAGCATTCAAGGTAATAATGGGGAGAGAGACTTCCCTTAACTAGCACCTGATTGTATCTCTGACTCCTAGATAGACGGAAATGAGCAAATCATTTGGGTTTTTGAGCCTCATGTTCGTCATCTGAAAATTAAGGGTACTTCTAGGTATAGATTTAGATTTAGCAGTTCATTGAGCCCAAACCTTTCATTTTGTAGAAAAGGAAACTGAGTTCCAAAAGGTGAAGTAACTTGCTTAGTTTTATCTAAGCAGTTGATTTCTGTGTTCAGATTCAAACCCAGGTCTTCCCAATCACAAGTCCTATACTCTAACCAATGGGCAATATTGTCTCTCTTCAGTTTCTAAGCTCCTGAAAAAGAAAAAGTTATGGGAGAGAGGAGTGAGTCAAAAGTGAAGACTGCCCATGACATAGTCAGAGTTTACTAAAGGTTTATTGAATCCAATTAGAGAATAAGGGGAAAAATGTCCTCCCAGAACTTGCTGCTTTTGCCTTTCTGTTAGTATTTATCTAATGGCTATTTCTATTGCTTTCTTGTTATTGTTGTTCAGTCATTCATAGTCTCATATAGGGCTTTTTTTTTTGGGCAAAGATACTGGAGTGGTCTGTTTCTTTCTCCAGCTCATTTTACTAATGAAGAAAGTAAGACAACAGGGTTAAATGACTTGCCCATGGTCACACAGCTAATAAGTGTCTGAGTCCAGATTTGAACTTAGGAAGTTTTTATCTACAGCACAACCTGGGTGCCCACTGCTTTCTTAGGTGTTGTCAACATAGCTGACATTTATATATTATATTAAAGATTTGCAATGAGCTTACATAAGTTATCTCACTTGACCTTTAATTTCTTCTTGACTCTTGAGATCCCTTCTCTGACCCTCATGCTCCCCTCCTTCAGAACCATGAAGTTAATGTAGACTAAAGGAAAGACTAATTAGTCTTCCCAGAAAACTGTCCTTTCAATGTACTCACTGAGTACTTCCTCCTGGGGACCTTTCTGTCTTTATTCAATTGTAATACCACAAGACAATATTAAATATAAGGGGAAAGGGGCTGATGAGTGTGTGTAAAGTGCTCAATCAATCCTGTTCTAATGCAGAAGAATCTGGGTACCCTGTTTCTGGAAAAGCAGAATGTCACCCCTGGTCCTTGACAGGGAACATACATAGATATTTTGTAATAACTCTGAACTGTTCATGGGCTATTGGATGACTAGGAGAGCCAGAACTTAGGTGCATTCAAGATGCAAATTTCTTGGTCTTGCTATTTCTTAACTGACGGGTGTTTGAGAAGGAGGACAAGCAACCATGGACTTCTGGGTGAGGGAGGAACCTCTATCCTTCTGTCACATAGAGTTGAATTGAAGCTGAGAATGTGTGTTCTCTTTACTTTGGGTCCATTCTTCCTTCTTAGGTGGCTCCATTCTTCTTTCTTAGAAGGAGCATTAAATATGGCAAGAAGTTTGTGAGCTTTAAAAATCATGAGAGTAAGCCATCCATAGCCTAGGATTTAGAGTTTGTGCTGGAATTTGCCAGAAATCAGATGGTGAGAAATGAAGTCTCAAGCCACCTGTTTGATTCAGTATAGTCAAAGGGGAGCCAAGCTGGAGTAACAATGATTTGGAAGTGAACTTGGAGAGGTGGATGCTATGTAGAAACTTTTAAAAATTTATGCCCTCCAGGGACTAAGGTGGTATTGGGAAGAGCTTGCCCCCAAGTGTTGGAAGGAAGAAATGCTTTGTAATTTTGCTTGATATATCTTCAAAGCAAATAATCATTTATAAAAGCTAATTTATGTCAATTGGTTAAATATTATTGAATCACTAATCAATGTGGGCTAAAGTGGACTTAAGCTGATAGCATTAAAGCTGAATTCCTCAGAGGAACACTCCCTAGAACCTAGATGCGTACTTGTAGTCTTATTCTGGGAGCCCATTCATTTCTGAGTATGGGAGTTGGGTTAAGAATTCTCAGAGCATATATTACTATGCAAGTTTAGTTCATGTCATCACTAGCTATTTATAGCAAACATGCTGCCAACACTCTGCTTGAATTGAATTATATTGAAATTTAATTCTGTGGATGAACTTTCCAATGACCCATACTCTTACATTCTTTTGCATCCACCTAATCCTATAATAGTAATAATAACCATAGCAGTTTCTTATATTTATATAGTTCAAAGTATTTTCTCAATTTTATTCTCACACTAACTGTGAGGCAAGTAGGAAAATATATCATATACCTTAGTTAAGTATGCTTTAGTGAATAGGCTGCCTTGTGAAATGGTGGCTGTTGGGTGGCAACAAGGGATAACTTCTTGTGATTAGGAAGGTATGAATTCAAATCTAGCCCCAATTCCTTATTAGCTGAATAAATCATGGCAAATCACTTAATCTAGTTTAGGTTTCTCCCATATAATATAGAGATAATGATAGAACCTCTTTCACAGGATCAGATGGAAAAAAATGTATAAAGTACTGTGTGAACCTTAAAATGATAGAAAAAGTCAGTTATTATTATGATTATAATTATAATTGTTGTTGTTGTCATTCAGTCACATCCAACTCTGTGACTTCATTTTGATTTTCTTGGCAAAGATACCCCAGTGCCTTGCCATTTCTTTCTTCAGCTCATTTTGTAGATGAAGAAACTGAGGCAATCAGGATTAAATGACTTATCCAGAGTCATACAACTAGTATTTGAGGCTAGATTTGAACTCAGTTCTATTTGACTGTAGGTCTGGTACTCTATCAACTGTATTGCCTAGCTACACATGTTATTATAGTTATATCATGTAATAATAATAATAATAAGCATTTATGTAGCATCATCTGTCAGACACTGTACTAAATACCTTGCGATTATTATGTTATTTGATCCTCACATTGTCTTATTTGATCCTACCTTAGGGTAGGGTACATATGATTATTATCTCTATTTCACAGATGAGAAAAGTGAGACAAATATGTACACTGATTTGCCCATAGTCATACAGTCATTAAATATCTGAGGCCACTTTTAAACTCAGGTCTTCCTGATTCCAAGTGCTGCATTCTATCCACAGTGCCACCTAGCTGCTCATATCATTAGTGAGTTTTCTATCATCAAAAGTCAAGGATGGTCAAGAGAGATTATTACATGGAAAATTGGATTAGGTGGCCTTTCAACTCCCTTTAAATGCCATAATATAAGATGAGAAAACTGGGGCCCAGAAAGAAACAAGATAATTGGTGAGAATGCAGGTCTCCTTGTTTGTGGTGCTTAACAACATTTATTACATTTGGAAAATCAAGTATTGCAAATTTGCAATGACAACTTGGTCCAGTTGATTGAACATAGGATAGAAGACATAGCCCTACAAAAAAACAAATAAACAAAAACAAACACAACAAAACCTAAACCTGAGTGGAAGGAGAACACACACTGATGAAGTCATGTATATACCAAAGTAGAAAGTGTCCAAAGGGAATTGTCATAAATTAATTAATGTTAGTCTTAACTTTCCTACTGAAAAACTGTATACACTCTGAAGGACCTGGGGCATCATTCTCTTTTGGAGATGCCCATGCCCTAAATGGAATTCCTCCTTGACCCTGCTCCTTTTTTTTCCCATCCCCCAAGATTAATTTTTCCATAGCAATTTATGAGACTCTATTAGTTCAACATTTTCCAATCCCCCCCCTGTATTGCTGTTAGTTGAGGGAACTTAGAGAATACTCACTAAATCAGGATAAACTACGGGCAGATTTCATCATATTAGTAAAATTTGTGCTTGATATAATTATTTAAAACAAAAAACAAAACAAATCTTTTCTTGACTAGTGTCTGCATGTAAGATTACTAAGGACTGACTAAGGACATATTTGCCTTTGTAAGAGAGAGAAGTTACAGGATGTTCTCATTTCTCCACTGACTGAAATCCTTTTCATCTTGCTAACCTCTAAAGTCAGGTTACATTGCAAAGAATCCTCAAAGTGTTGGATTGCAATACTTCAATTTCTTAGGTTGACTATTTAAAAAAATGGCTTACAGAAAAAGGGCAGGACATCATCTGTGTAAGGGGTGACTTCAAGGAGTTTTGAAAATTTTTTGTACAGTTAACAAATTGTAACAGGAAAAGGTAGCTCAAAAATTGCCTTTAATAAAGCTGATGTTTTAAGACTTTAAGTAAATTGCTGCAAGGAATAAAGACATTATGTCATATAACTGCAGAGATATACTGAAGTATGAATTCAGAGGTTCATGTTAAACACACAAATGCTTTTAAAAGCAAATTACTGGTAAGTCCATTATAAAAACCTAAGGACACCATGAAGTTTTTATTCTTAAGTTTAAGACCTCATTTTATTTCTCACTGGGAAGACATGAAATCACTTCTCGGAGCAGTCCTTTTAGGTTGTATTACAAAATAAAATGTCTACTTGACCTCATTTCCGAGCAAAGGAGATCATGGTAGATCAGACATGTCTTCAGTATCACTTCCAATAATTCAGTAGGCAAAGTAATTACATTAATCTTGGTTTTTTGTCTCTTCCAAATGTACATGAAGTCACTTTCTGTCAGTTTGGAGAGAGTTGCTCTCATTCTTTAAGGGAAGTATCTTCTGTTCATTTTAAAGGTCTGGTTACAGATTTAAAAGTAGTTCTATTTTTATGAACTAATTCAGAATGTCATTCCTTGAAGAGCAAAATAGTTTTATGACAAGTGGGAGATACTGTCATTACACATACATTGTCCTTTAATACATTCTTTCACAACATACTATTGGATTGAAGTTTATAACCTGGATAATCAGCTCACCCACCTCTCTCCTATTTCATTAGTTGCCAAGTCTTGTCAATATTTTGCATTATCTCCACTTACATGATACCCATCTGAAAGGTATAGAAGAAGAAACATGGTCCTGAAAAAAAAATAATTGTGAAATTTCCTAGTAGATGAAATAGACATTTTTTCAACAAACAAAATGATTTCCTTATAACTCATAGCAGGAGGTTGTTTTTGTTGTTTTGTTTGGATCTGTGATTTCATCAGGAATTCTAGGTGGAAAATGCCAGAAATATCCTTTATTAAATGAGCAAAATCTCTTTATAATTTACAACATTATGATGTTTCTTCACTATACTGGGACGTAAAGTGTTTTACCTTTTTGTCAAATAGCATGTGTCAGAAGTTCTTGAACCCATTTCTTCTTATCTTCAAGTTCAACCCTTTAAGTATTATGCCAGACTGTCTTTCATCATGTGATAAGAAAAAAGGTATGTCAGGTTTAAAAACAATGTGCAAAAGAAGCTTATAGGTAGTCATAAGTTACAGATGCTCATGGGAGAATATTTTTGACATTTTTAGCTTGTCTTTTTACTTTCCCACATATTTATCTTTACTTTCTTCTTTTCTTTCCTTCTTCTTCCTCCTCCTCCTCCTTTCTTCTTCTTCCAAAGTAGCTTTACCCCCCTCTCAGTTAAGAGTAAAGGTTAAGGGGCAGCTAGGTGGTACAGTGGGTAGAGCACTAGCCCTGGATTCAGGAGTACCTGAGTTCAAATTTGACCTCAGACACTTAATAATTACCTAAATGTGTGGCCTTGGGCAAGCCACTTAACCTCACTGTCTTTCAAAAAAAAAGAGTAAAGGTTAAAGTAAGAAAAAAATAAGGGTTGGTGATCATATGCTAATGGATACTGAGGTGTCTCCTCTTCCTTTTCCTTCTCTCCTTCTTTCTTCCTCTTCCCCCCCCTCCTTTCTTCTTTCTTCTTCAAAAGTAGCTTAATTACCTTTTTCAGGTAGGAGTAAAAGTCAAGGGAAGAAGAGAAAAATAAGGGTTGGTGACATATGCTAATGGGAACTAAGGTGTCTCCCTCTTCCTCCTCCTCCTCTTCTTCTCTCCTTTCTCCTTCCTCCTCCTTTCTTCTTTCTTTCCTTTTCCTCCACCTCCTCCCCCTCTCCTCCCCTCCTTTCTCTTTCTCCTTTCCCCTCTCCTCCTCTCCTCCTCCTCCTTTCCTCCTTCTTTCTTCTCCCACTTTCTTCCAAAGTAGCTTTATCCCTTTTTCAGATAAGAGTAAAGGCCAAAGGAAGAAGAGAAAAATAAGGATTGGTGATCATATGCTAATGGATACTGAGGCATCTATTTCTTAGCCTGTTAACATCAAGAGATATGGGGTTTTTCTGTAGCATGTATTATGTGGGAAGGTGAGATGAGAAGAGGGTATTGGGAGTAAATTTGGAGATGGGCTCTGTTGGGAAGAGTAGGAGAAGCTGGGATCTGACTGTATATTGATTCCAGATGAGGTCCCTTATAGGACATGGGAAGAATAGAAGATCCTCATGAGGCATAGAAAGAACCGGAAAGCAGGATAAAATCTGTCTTGCACTTCAGATTTTGGAAATGCAACTTTCAAAGGGTTCAGAGGAAAGATGGAGGAAGTTGATTGAGCAGAGATGGTAAATTCACAAAAATGAAATTCTGAAGGCACAAAGGGAAAAATAATTGTCTGAAGAGATGTGGATCCATGAAATTAGATTTTAAAAAATATGTAGGGGTGGCTAGGTGGCGCAGTAGATATAGCACTGGCCCTGGAGTCAAGAGTACCTGAGTTCAAATTTGACTGCAGACACTTAATAATTACCTAGCTGTGTGGCCTTGGGCAAGCCATGTAACCCCATTGCCTTGCAAAAAAACCTATAAAAAATTTGTAAAAATATGCGAAGAAAAGGGTCCACTGACATTCACCTCCTTGCTGTTCCTCAGCCATAACACTCCATTGCCCAGTTCCATCCAGTTTCACTATCTGTCAGACTTGGAATTTTCTCCTTCATCTTCATTTCCTGGCTCCCCTGAATTCCTTCAAATTCCATCTACAATCGTACCTTCTCCAAGAAGCTTTTCTTAGTCCTCCTTAATCTTAATGCCAACCCACTGGAATTTTCTCCAAACCATAGTTATTTGCATGCTTCTCCTCATTAGACTGTGACCCTCTTTGCATTTCTTTGCATTTTCATTACTTATAGCACAATACTTGACACAGAATTAAGGTTTAAAAAATAATCTTTGACTTAACTTGAATAGGAATGAAAAACAAAGTTTGGAATACTAATGTTAAAACAGTGTCAGAGATGTCAAAGTTGGAATGAAGTATGAGAATGGTGAGAAAATTAAAGGATAACAAAAGCAGGAATGGAAAAATTGATATTAAGGAAAGGACAAGAATGATTGAAGTAGATGGGAGGATGACAGCTGACAATAGCGTTAAGTTAGAAATGCTTGATTATTTCATTTCTGTTTTTCTGCCAAGGAGAATCGTTTTTTTTTGAAAACTTTGTCAGTCTGATGGATGTAAGATGGAACCTCAGAATTACATTCATTTGAATTTCTATAATTGTTCATGATTTGTAGTATTTTTCCCATATAACTATTGATAGCTTAGATTTCTTTTTTTGAGTACTGCCTGTTCATATCCTTTTATCCATTTATCAAATGTGGCTAATGTGATCTTAAGTTACATTAAAAGAGGCATAGCTTCCAGGAATAAGGAATTGTATTTTGCTATGGTCAGATCAAAGCTGGTAAGTTGTATTAGTTCTGGGAATTGCTGTTAAGGAGCACTACCATACAAGAGTAAAACTCCCACAGCATTCAAGAATCAGTTGAAGTTTAAAAGAAGCTAATACTTTAAGGCAGGGTAAAAAAAGGGGGAAATGGACATATTCAAGTATTTATATGAGATTTTCCTTTTTCTTATTAATCTCATAGGGAAGAGGGAGGAGTAATGGGTGAAAGTTTGCTGTTATTCAATTATTTCAATCTGTTTGACTTTTCTTGACTCCATTGGGGTTCTTGGCAAAGATATTGGAGTGATTTGTCATTTCCTTCTTCAGCTCATTTTTCAGATAAGGAAACTGAGGCAAAGAGAGTTAAGTAACTTGTTACTAAGTTATGTTTAATAAGTATCTGAGGCCAAATTTGAACTTAGGAAGAGTCTTAATAACTGGTTGTGTAGAGAGGTAGTGGATTCCCCTTATCTGAAATCCTTCAGTCCAATTTTAGATAAACACTTGCTGAGTATGTTGAAATGAGAATTCTTTTTCAGGTAAATTTATGACTACTGGGATCTCTTTTAACTTTACATTTTGTGGTTATATTTTATTAATAATAATAGCTAATATTTCCATATGCTTTAAGATTTGCAAAGTGTGCATTGACAGCTTAGATTTCTTTCTTTGAGTACTACCTGTTCATATCCTTTTATCCATTTATCAAATGTGGCTAATGTGATCATTAAATTACATGAAAAGACACATAACTTCCAGGAATAAGGAATTGTATTTTGCCATAGTCAGATCAAAGCTGGTATGTTGTGTTAATTTTGTTCATTTTATACTTAGAACAGTTCTAGGAGGAAGATTTTTCTATATCATCCATTTTACAGATAGGGAAACTGAGGTAGACAGAAATTAAATGACTTGCCCAAGGTAGTGTCTGAGGTCACATTTGAACTCAGGACCTCCTGACACCAGACAAAGTATTTAGCTACCATGCCATCCTTCATCCTTTAGTAGAGTATCTCATAAGTTGCTGTAGTTTAGTAACATGCATAGCCTTTGGTAATGTGCTTCTCTAAATATGACAAAGCTGGTCCTTGAAAGATAATTGTTCAGTACATACCTGGTCTCAAGCATGAAAGCTTCCCATCTTGGCAAAATTTGTCAAAGCTTGTGTTGTACTGACTTATGCTTCAAGAATATAGAGTCACTTAGATGCCAAGAAGAGATTAGAACAATCAAAACTAGTCAGTCAGATTACTTTTATAAAAATTGGTCCTTTTTAATGTAATCTTGGTGGGGCAGCTCTTCTCTCCTATTGTGGAGAGGCACATTGCAGTACATAGAACTGCAATAGTGAATTGCAATAATTAGAATTCTAGACCTGGAGCCAAGAAGTCCGAGTTTGAATTGGAATTGCAAATTTACAATTGTAAATTTTAAAAGTCATTTAACCTCTCCAAATTTCAGTTTCTTCATTTTACAAAAGAGGGATACTTAAAAAGACACTTAAGAGTATCTTTATCATACTTTAGAGTACTTGCATCATACTTTATATAATTAGTATTATTATGTTTCATGTTATATTATTATAGGTTATTATGTTTCAAATATCCAACTAATTACTCTCCATTTAGTAAACTCCAGTATCTCTGTGTTTCCTCCAGGATCAAATACAAAATGCTCTGTTTGGCACTCAACTAAATTAGGGTCTGCCTACCTTTCCTGTCTTCTTACACCTTAATCCACACTACATACTCTTTGATCCAGTGATATGGAATATACCATGAATAAGACAGTCAATCTCTAGGATTCTTGTGTTTTCTTTGCCTGTCAAATGTCCTTCCTTCTCAACTTCACCTAATGACTTCCAGGACTATAAGTTTCAATAAAATGCCATTTTTAAAAGAAGCCTTCTGCAACCATTCTTAATTCTGCTTTCCTGTTTCTGTTAATTATTTTTTATCGTGTATAAAACTTGCTTTGTATAATTTGTATGTTGTCTAGATTGTAATCTCGGGGACAGAGACTTGTCTTATGTCTCTTTTTGTATTCCATAGTGCTTAGCAAAGTGCCTAGCTAGTAGTAGGTTCTTTTTTTTTAGGTTTTTTTTTTTTTTGCAAGGCAAACGGGGTCAAGTGGCTTGCCCAAGGCCACACAGCTAGGTAATTATTAAGTGTCTGAGATCGGATTTGAACCCAGATACTCCTGACTCCAGGGCTGGTGCTTTATTCACTGTGCCATCTAGCCACCCCTTAGTAGTAGGTTCTTAAATAAATGATTATTGATTGATTGATATTTAAAAGACCTTTTAAAAATTAGACCTGTGATTTCATTAGTATGAAGAACTCCTAATTAAGAAACTCCTTTTAACTGTGTGCATTGGCAACTTGTATAATTAAATTCTTAGAGAGTTATTTGAATCATTGAAAAGCTAAGTAAATTGCTCAGCAGTATGTCAGTGATGGGACTTGAACAAAAGGTCTTTATGGTTTTCTCTCCATGTATCAAATCATGTTGTATCTCTTATAAACCTTAAAATATCATATAAATCTCCACTTATTATTGGAATCATGGACTTAGAGCTAAAGCTTGATGTCCATTTATTCTTGATCCCTTCAACCTCCTTCTCCATTTTCCAGATGAGGAACTTGAGGCCTGGAGAACTAAAGTGATTTCTTCATCAAACTCCAAATATAGTACTTGTTTTGCTACATATTATTAATGATAATATTATTTTCTGAAGTTATATCTTCTCTAGTTGAATGAGATCTTCAAGTGAAAAAGTAAAAATTGCTTTGTGTATTCAGAAGCAGTTATAGAATATTTTGTTCAAGAGGAAAATATGCTTCATTCCTAATGCCAACCCTTGATAATTGACATTTTGTCTGCCTCTTTGGTCATGACAACATAATATACTGAACAAATGGTGTAAGGATGTTCCTAGCCCACGTACACTCCTCAAAGAAATTAGATTGCTTTTCATTTTAGATAGGACAAAAAAAGGGCTTAGGGTCTGCTCTGATTTGTTGTGGGAAGAGAATACAGTTTTAATAAGTTGTAAATGTTTTTGGTAATTGTTCAGTGTTAGCCTGACTTTTTCCTTTGGAATACTTTTATCATACTGATTTGGTAGAAATTATTTTGCAATTTCTTATCTTAGCAATCTATCTTCATCCTTCAAAATATTAATTTTAATACCCAAGGTTCTTGTGTTCAATAAAGAAAGGAAGGAAACAAAACATTTTTAACTGCTTATTTTGTGCCAGACCCTGAAAGCTCATAATTTCTTAAAAAGTAACCTTCCTCTTTTAGAAAATTTATTTTCAAAGAGGAAAAATGTAGCACTTTGTGTCACTTGTTGTAGAGATGATATGCACAGATATCTAATTCATTATCATTAACATGTTACCTATTTTCCTCCATCCTTTAACCGAATATTCAAAAGGAAATTTTATATTCATTCTCATTCATTCAGGTATTCATTCATTCATTCCACTTCCATATGAATCTACTTTCTTATATGATAAAGCATATCCCTCAAAAGCGCTTTATTTGCCAATGGAACAGAGAGACTAGCCCAGTCTCAGAAACTAATATCTTGCCTTTGTTATAATGAGAGAGGTCATTTATATGACATCTTAAGGTTTACAAATATCTTGTTTGATCCTTACAATGACTGAAAAATAGGTACTTTAGATGTTAAAGGGTCATAGATTAATGCTGGAAGTAAAGTGAGATACCCTTTAATTACACACATCCTCTGAGACTCAGAGAAGGTCAGTGAATTGCCTATGGATCAGATTCTATACCCAGATATTACCAGAATCCAGTTCCAATATCTTTTCTACTATATTATACAGTCTCTTTACTACTTAAAAGATTTTTTTTTCTGATATCTTTCTGGGGCTCTACCAGGAGCTTCTCTATATAATTACTAGTGATAGTAACGACTACGAAATGGTAGTTAATTAAAAGCTTTCCTAAAACAAAGCTGAAAACCTGGAATAATATTTGTGTCCCTTTTATGTATCTCTCATCTCACTTGGTCATCTCTATTACCATGAATTAACATGCAAGGATAGACACTTAAAACATAAAATTCTCGGGATTTCTTCTTTAAGTCATCTTATGGGCATTCTTGGAGAGCTAGCTGGCCCAGTGAAAAAAGTGCTGGCACTGGAGTCAGGAAAGATTCTTCTTCTGAGTTCAAATCTTGCTTCAGACACTTCCAGAGGGAGTGTGACTCTGGGCAAGTCATTTAACTCTTGTTTGTCTCAGTTTCTGTATATGGAAAATGAGCTAGAGAAGAAAAGGGCAAAGTACTCCAGTAATTTTGCGCAGAAACCCCCCAAAGTGTCAAAAAGTCAGACAAAACTGAAATATCTACACAACAAATGGGTATTCTTCAGTGAGGACTATTTCTGATTAGTTTCTGATAATTTCATTTGCTAATGAGAAGCACTAGAATGAGAAATTTGGGGTTTAAGTTTAGGATACAACCTTTTTTTTAACTGTGGGTGATGTTTGTCCTTCATTATACTGGATGATCATGACATCAGGGTTGATGCCATGATAAGCACATTAATTGGATTTGAGTGAGGGGGATGCTGAGCTAAGTCACCAGCCTTACTTTCTCCTCCAGACCACTGGGTTCAGTGGTCAGATATGAATCAGAACACCTGGAGTTGCTCTGGTGGAGAGGTAATCAGGGTTAAGTGACTTGCCCAAGATCTCACAGCTAGTAAGTGTTGGGGCTGAGGATGGATTCGAACTCCCTACCTCTTCAATCCAAGGTTAGTGAGTGCTCTATTCACTGCACCACCTAACTGTCCTTAACTATGGGTATTGAGAGGGGAAATCAATGCCAATTACAAATCATTGACCACCATAAATGGTATGGTAAATAGAACTCTTTACTTGGAGTCAGGAAGAGATGAGTTTAAATCTTGCTTGAGTCTCTTACTAGCTGTGACAATTTGTGTGTTATTTAATCCCTCAGGCTCCTCAGTTTTCTCATCTTTAAAGTGGGAATACAAGTACTTAAAAGCAACAGTTCACAATGGTTGGATGCTTTCTACACTCTCACCTCTTGTGTCTAATAATAGATCAAAAGCTATAGGAATAGTTCTTAGATTCACATTAATTTCCTTAAAAAAAATCAGGGACTTGGGCAGGGATTGGACCAAGTTAAAATCAATCTTCTCCCAACTGATTTTAGGAGGAGATAAGAGCTTGTTTAACAGATAGCATATATCATCTCCAATGGATAATAACAAGAATACTAGATCTGACATTAGAGGATCTGGGTTTTAAATGTATGATCATTGGAAAGACATTTAACTTGGATGCTATTTCCTCTTCTGTTAAATAAAAGTCTTCATAAATGACATGACATTAGTTACATTAAGCCCCCAATGTTACAAATCCTCTTTAGATTACTCAGATTATACAGTAGCATAAAGTTGTACAGGAAGCCTATGAAATTATTCTATCACTATATTGATACTGGAAAGATGCTTCAAGGAGATAATGAACTGAATCCAGAAGTGAACAAGAGGAGAAGATCATTCTGGATTGCATTTGAGAAATTATATAACACAGTACTTATGACATCCCAAGATGCATCTGGAATTTCTTATTTATTTATTTTTTAAACTCATCCTTTCATTTATATTTTGATTAATTTGGCAAACCATTTATTTACTCACTTACCTATCTGTCCTCCAATTTATTTATTCATTAGTTCATCCATTTATCTACTTATTTGTTTGTTCATTTATTTACCTAATTACCCATCCAGTCATTCATTTTTAATTTTATTAGTGTTTTTATTTTTATATTATTTTATTTCTTAGGGAAGCTAGGAGGTGTAGTGGATAGAACACTGGTCTTGGAGTCAGGAGGACAGGAGCTTAAATCCGGCCTCAGACATTTACTCTTACTAGCTGTGTGACCCTGGGCAAGTCACCTAACCCTCACTGCCTTGCATTCAGGGTCTTCTCCAATCATACTGATCCCTATCCTGCCACTGGAGCCAGATGGCTCTGAAGAACAAAGTGAGACTTGTGACTTCCCACAGTACCCACCCACTCAAATCCAATTAATGTTCTTGTTATGGCCTTACTTCCCTGATATCATGGTCTTCTTTGAGAATGAAGGGGAAACATCAGCATCAGCACCTTCATTTTTTATTATATTCCCTGTTTCTCTCCTCCCCAGACAGACTTCCTTCAGAATAAATAAAACAAAAAAAAAATCAGCAAAAGTAATAAATCAAGCAAACTTTATATGTAGTTTTCCTTATTCATAGTCTCTTACCCCTGTAAAGAATGGAAGGAGGCTTATCCTTATCAAGCCTGGTTCTTTTGGGGGGTCTAACTTAGCTATTATAATTTCAAAGCACTAGTTTTAATTTAAAAAGGGTCATTTTAAATATTAATGACATCCCTGTGATGTTGAATATTTACAAATCATTGACCACCATAAATGTAGATGATTAAAATTTTAGGTGACCCCAGAGGTCAATAGAGAGACTCACAGTCAGGGTCAGTAGGCTAAGGTATATTACCAATTCTGTTTCTGTTATGTCATTTACATTGTTTCTCTTAAGCAAATCAATTTGACCAGAAAAGGAGGTGAGTTGGTCATGTAGCTAGAGTGAAAGATGACAGATCAATCAATTCAATTAAATTTGAAATAATTATTGTGTTATATGAATGAATAGGATTATTATTGTGCTATAAGGATTGATAAATAGGAAAAGCTTAGGAAAAACATGGGGAGACATATGTAGTGAGGCCAAGTGATGTACAGGTGATGAAAAAATATCAGTAATATTACATTTCTTTTGGTCACAGAAATAGAAAATCTTTTCATGATTTTCCTTTCACCTTATACAATCCTAATGAAATATTAAAAAAATGGTCCACATCTCACTTGATCTACACAACCTCTAATCCTTCCAAAATTATGAAAATCAAATTGTTCAGATCTCAGTATACTGAAGTATCTATAACAGTGACCAATGGGCAGCTAGGTGGCACAGTGGATAAAGCACTGGGCCTGGAGTCAGGAGTACCTGGGTTCAAATCCAGTCTCAGACACTTAATAATTACCTAGCTCTGTGGCCTTAGGCAAGCCACTTAACCCCGTTTGCCTTGCAAAAAACAAAACAAAACCCTAACACTGACCAAGTTAAAAAAGATATATATATATATATATATATATATATATATATATATATATTTATAAATTACTAAGTATTTGAAAGATATGGTAAAGAAACAGTATGTTCTTTTCCATCACTACAATGGTGGAATTGGTAGATGTGCCTAGGCTCTTCATTTGGGTGGTACATGGGGTTACTGGCTCCAAGACAGTGATTATGGCTATATCAAATTCTTCTGTTGTTGGGGGGAGGTGGGGCGGAGGAAAGAGAGGGAGGGAGGGAAAAAATTGTAAAACTCAAAACCTTGCAAAAAAAAATAAGTGGTGTAAACTAACATTGTATGTAATTGGAAAACATAAAATATTTAATGGGGAAAAAAGCATCATGACTGCACAAGCTTAAAAAAGGAGAAAGCAATTAGGAACTTAAGGGTTTTGAAGAGCTTTTCCATTCTCTCTCTCTCTCCCTCCCTCCCTCCCTCCCTCCCTCCCTCCTTTTCTTTCTTCCTATACTTGTGAATATTCTGTCTAAAAAGGACCTCTTGGAGTTTTCAAGCCCAAATCCCAATGGCTCTCCTTGATTGTTCAACAATGGGTCTCTAACTAAACCCTCTTGGTCATCATTTGCACCTAGATTATGTTTTGCTCCCCCCCCCCCCCCCGGGTGTTATCAGATTGGTTTATTTTTCTTCTTTTTTGGATTATGCAAAAGAGGCTTTTTTGCTCCTTGTCTTTCTTATCAGACTCAATCTTAGAGAAATCCTGAGGGTTTTACCCTCTCAGCTTTGTGTTTGTTCTTTTTTGAAGTGGTCATTCTTGACTCTTTTTCACTGCTCTTTCTTATCTAACCTTAATCACTGGAAGGGCTTCATCTCAGTCAAGCTATGGCTTGGGAAAGACCAACCTTTAAAAGATCAAGGTCTCTCCCACTGCATCCAGAGTCATCTCCATTCATCTTGATTCATATCTGACCACTGGATTCAGGTGTCCCTGGAGGAAAAAGGGAGGCTGGAGACTTTGCACAGTACATTCTTAAATCTAACTCACTCGCATATCATAGAACCACCTTGTTGATGTCAAAAATCTTCTTTGTGAACAAAGGGCAAATATCATCCATCAGTAAAAATGAGAACTTAAAGGGCCCAGGGACAAGTTCACTCATACCTGAGTCTCTCTCTGCCTTATTGAGGTGTTCCTGACTTGAAAAAGAAATGTTTCTTAAGCATGAAAAAGGAGATTCATCAAAAGAAAAATCCCCCCCCCCCCAAATTAAAGCACTAGAATAATTATAACATATTGCCATGAACATAAAAATTAAATTTAAAATTATATTTGTGAAAGGGGGGGATTGGAAGGGACAAAAGTAAAGACAGAGAATAGAGACAGAGTTCTTTTATATTTTGATCTTTGCACATCTTTGCCATCCCTTTCAAGACCTTGGCAAATACCTTTGTTGAGCATAGATCTTCTAACTGTGCAAATACCTATTTGAAAGTAACTTGATTGACTTCTTTTTTAAATAAATTTTGACACAACATAAAAACTCCCACAGACTCACAAAAGCACAATCCCTGAATATAGGCAAAAAGAATAGAAGAGTGATTGCAACTTATAATACAAGTAATTTTATGCTTTATTAGTTTTGTTAAAGGAAGGTCACATGCTTTTATCTTAATACATCAGTCACATTCCCCATTGTATTTGCTTTTATTTTTGTCATTGCTTAATATTACTTCTATTTATGTAATTTTAATTTGACTTTGCTTCTTCACTGAACCTCACTTCACATAAGCCTTCTCATATTTCTTTGAATTCTTCATATTTGTAATTTTTTACAGATCAATATTATTTCATTATACTCACATACCACGTTATTCAGCTATTTCCTAATCACACACAGTTTGATTCCAACTTTTTGCCATTGCAAATGATAATATGATGGATATTTTTGTACAGATAAATTTCTTCTTGTCAGCATCCTTCTTGGGGCATAAGTAATGAGAGAAATTTCTGGGTCCAAGAATACAGACAGCTTTGTCAACTTTTCTCACATCATTTGAAATTGTTTTCCAAAATATTTGGACCAACTTATAGCTTCACCAATAGAGAATTAGCATGTCTATTTTTGTAATGCCTTGCCAACAATGTTTTTTTTTTCCTGTATGTGTGTATGTGTTTAGCTGTTTTTGCCAATTTGATAACTGCGAGATAATACAAAGTTGTTTTGACTGACATTTCTCAGATTATAAATGAATTTGGATATTTATCCAACTGGTTGTTAAAAGTTTGTTTCTTCTTTGGATGTTAGAATATTCATAACTTTTGATGACAAAAGGATTTGCCCTTAATAACATAGATTTGTATCAATTCCTATTTTTGTTTTAGTTGCCAGACTTTTATCAGAAATATATAATGCAATGATTTTTCTCAGTCTGAATTTTATTCATTTTTGATTCATTATAATTTTTTGTATAAATATTCTCATTTTTGTGTAATCCAAATTGTTTATGTTTTTGCTGTAACTAGTTAGAGCTTCATCTTCTAAATATAGTTGTGGAAGATGTAATCTTTCATTTTATTCTAAATCTTTTTATGGTATTTTTTTTAACATGTAGATAATTCATTCATTGGAGCAGGTAGGAGGCATAGAAGACAGAATGTCAGACTCATAATTAGTAAGACATCTTCCTGGCAAATCTGACCTCAGACATTTACTAGTCATTTGACTCTGTTCAAGTCAATTAACCCCATTTGCCTTAATTTCCTCATCTGTAAAATAAGATGGAGAAGGAAAGGGCAAATCACTCCAGTATCTTTGCCAAGAAAACCCCAAATAGGATCACAGAGTTAGCCACGATTAAAACATTAAAAATATAACTTTAAAAAAAGCAATGAACTTATTAATTTGGAATTTGATATAAGATATGATGTGAAATGCTAGTCTACTTTGCTATTTGGTGGATAATCAAATGAATAAGTTAAGGTAGTCATTGTAATCTATAGTTACTTTTGAATCACTTTTGAGTAAGAGTTAAATATATCTTATTTACTAAATTTTATTGTGCTAAGTTGAATACTTAAAAAATCTGCATCAACAGACATAATGATATTTTATATTCTTTATATTTCTTAGTGAATTATGTGACTGTAAATATTTTATGGTTATAAGAAAGCATTCATACAGATTAATATTTACTAATGTATTCTTGCTTTTCTATTATCTGTGATATTTTCCATTCTTTTGTGTCTTTCCCTCTTGAAGATCCCTTGAAAATCAATGTTAGAGTCCCTTTAAAAGTACATTGCTACCAGCATGAATTTCTTCTGTATGTTCATGTCTGGTTGCTCTCTCCAATTTGATCTCCTAAAGTACTACTGCCAATTCATCATCAGATACTTAGGTATTAGAATCCAAATTTGTTTATTCTACTATTGCTATGGATAAGACTAGATACCTAATGAAATGCCAGCTGATCTGCTCCAATTCACATCCATCTATTTGTTGTTCTTCCAGTTTTGTCTACAAATCCTCTAAGGATGATCTGGATTAGCAAGACATCATACTAAGCCTTTTTTACTGTGAACTACTTTTACTGCTTTGTGAGGTTACCAGAAAACTTCTGTCATCCTCTGCTGTGATGGCTTTCCAGAGAATATGTGCTTTTAAGTCATGTTGGCATTGACTGCCATACCTTTTTGTACTTGGAGAGGAAATCAAGTGCTTATTGAATGAAGTGGTTTCTAGGTTTGTTTAGGGTCCATGATGACTACTTCCTCCACACCATTTGAACATTTACCAAAAATATGCTAATGTCATTGTTTCAAATTTTGTCTATTTTCCATTTTCTGAAATCAATGCCTTATTAAAGAAGTCAGGTGGGAGTTGTAACCACAGCCAGTTTTTTGGGTTTTTTGTTTTTTAGCATTTTGCAAGGCAAATGGGGTTAAGTGGCTTGCCCAAGGCCACACAACTAGAGAATTTTTAAGTGTCTGAGGCCATATTTGAACTCAGGTACTCCTGACTCCAGGGCCCATGCTCTATCCATTGCGCCACCTAGCCGCTGGACAGCCAGTATTTTTATTCTTTATTCTGGCTATTAATTTATTGTTGATTTTGATTTTTTTCTCTAACTTGGGATGGGGAACCTTTTATTTTTGCTAAGGGACATTTAATATTTATAACATCATTCACTTGCTATATTTGATCAAACATTTAATTAATTCATCCTTGAAGAGCTCATAGATTTATTGAAAGCACAAGACCAAATGGCCTGCAAGCTGACATTCTTTTCCCCAGCTCTAAATACTCATTGGTTTGACCACATTCAGATAGCTGATTTGGATATAACTTGCACATCAAGAGCCAGTTGTTTTCTGTCTGTTAATATGCAGTCAATTGCATTAAAAATATGTGGTGTCCACCACTTACATATTACCTTTTTACTAAGTGCTTTTTAAGAAAACATTTAGGATGTATATACATGAAAACATTTTTATGTTCTTTTTCTTTTTATCATGTAATTTTATTTTAAACTTAAACACAGAATAAGGATAAAACACTTTCATGTGCACAGTAAAACACAAGAAAAGATTTATAATATATATAGCAACACATTTCCATTTCAAGAAAATCCATATAATACTACACATTGTGTTTAAAATTTTCCATCTTTTCTTTGCTTTCTTATAGGTTTTCTTCTGTTCTTTATTGTATACTATTTACTTAATTTTTCACTCTCCCCTCCCCCCCTTAGCTACAATTAAGCATGGATATACACGCATATACAATTACATGCATATAAACATATACATATAAACATACCCATATTATATATAATGTAAACATTTTATGCATGCCCCCACACATACCCATAGATACTTATATTCATATACACATACACATTCATAAACATCTATGTATTTGGTTTGTATATCTCTCTTATTTTTAAAACGTTTTTCTGAAAGCAACAATCCTTTCTCAATCTTTATTTCCACTCATTACCTTGCCTCCCTATTCTCTAACCTAGTATCCTTCCAAGAATCTTCTCACACTCTTTTATACCTACTTCCCCATTGATCCATATAACTGTCTATGTTCCTTTTATCCTATTCCTCTAACTCAGTAACCCCCATCCCCTCTTCTTATTTCCCCTCTTAATTTAGGCAGTTTTTATACTTATATCTATATATTTTTAACCATACTTTTCTTAGGCTCAAAATGAATAACAAAGTTAGTTTTATAAATGAAGTTTTATTCTCTAGGATCTTACCAAAAACCCATGGGTGGATGGCATTCTTATGTATACCAATACAGAATTAAATGAATTATCAATACTTAGGGAATTTAAACAAAAACCCTAACATTTTGGCACCCAACCAATCAAGTTGTAAACATTTGTGCATAAAGGTGTCATTGATTACTTTATTTATTACTCTAATCCATACATAAGGTCTGTTCTATATCAGAACTGACAAAGAACCAGTTAGCACCAGGATTATTCTCTCCTGACTTGATTTATGTGTTATTAGATATGATATAGACATATAAAACATTGGAATTTCTTCCTTTCAAAAAATGTCATAAGTATGATAATTTATTCAAGTTCTTATCTAGATAACCAGAGCAGTGTCCCAACCTCTCAGGATGGTCTTAATTGTTTTTATTATTTATTTAAGGCAATGGGGTTAAGTGACTTACTCAAGGTCACACAGCTAGGCAATTATTAAGTGTCTGAGGTTGAATTTGAACTCAAGTTCTTCTGACTCCAGGGCTGGTGCTCTATCCATTGTGCTGCCTAGCCTCCCATTTTTCACACAACTTGAAAGTAAAACTTGCAGATACAATTAGAAGGGAACTAAGTTGTTACACACAGACAGCGCCTGACTTCAGATTCATAACAATAGAAAGAAAAACCTTATGGAGGGCAAAGGCCAATATTTCAAGCTTCTAGACTTCAAAAATGGATTTTAAATCAGAAATATAGATCAGAAATATTAATTCCAAATTCAAGTGTCAGATTAGACAATATCATACATCCACACACACATACACATATATGAATATATTGTTTCCTTTTTAAATCTATTCTCCATGACAGCAGTTTCCAGAACTACCAGCTTTTCTTCCTTAACTAATTCCTCTGTATCAATTCTTCCTCTTAACCCTCATTTGTATAAGATGATAACTCTTTTTAAAAACATTTCCTACGGGGCAGCTAGGTGGTGCAGTGGATAGAGCACTAGGCCTGGAGTCAGTAGTACCTGAGTTCAAATTAGACCTCAGACACTTAATAATTACCTAGCTGTGTGGCCTTGGGCAAACCACTTAACCCCATTGCCTTGCAAAAACCAAAAAAATATATATATATCCTACACCATTTTACTTTTAAGAATCCCATCCCTTTAAGCTCTAGCCCAATCTTTCCTTTGAACTACTCAATTACTAATAACAATCTTAGACATAAAATTTACACTTCTGTGTATAAATAGTAAATAATAATTTGTCTTTTTTGAGTTTCTTGTAATTAGTCTTTGATGTTTATCTTATGTTTCTGTTAGGTCTTGGATGTCAAATTTTCTCTTAAGTTCAGATCTTTTTACAATAAAATTCTGAAAGTCTAGCAATTCATTAAATGTCCATGTTTCTTTTTCTTTTAGCAAGGCAATGGGTTAAGTGACTTGTCCAAAGTCACACAGCTAGGTAATTATTAAGTATCTGAGGTCATATTTGAACTCAGTTCCACCTGACTCCAGAGCTCATGCTCTATCCAGTGCACCACCCAGCTGCCCCAACTTAAATGTCCATTTTTGTTGTTGTTCAGGATTATGCTTAGCTTTGCTGGGTATGATATTTTTGACTGTAATCCAGCTCTTTTATAATTTGATAAGTAGTGTTCCACAACTTGCAATCTTTCAAAGTAGCTGCTCCTAGGTCTTGTATAATGCTAATTGTGGTTCTGTCATTTTGGAATTGCTCTTTCTTGTTAATCTTAATATTTTCTTCTTAACCTGGGAGTTTGGAAATTTAGTTAAGATATTGCTATTAGCTTTCTCCTAGGATCCCCTTTCAGGAGGTGATAAATTTTTTTTTTCTATTTCTACTTTCTCCTATTGTTCTAACATTTCAGGATAATTTTTTAAAAAATTTCTTGAATTATTGAATCAAGATTTTTTTTTAGATTGTATTTTTCAAGTAGTCTGATTATTTTTATGTTTTTTTTCTTCTTGATCTGTTCTCCAGAGTGGTTGCTTTTCCTTAAGAGGTGTTTCACATTCTCTTTTATTTTTTCATTCTTTATATTTTATTTTGCTGTTTCTCAGTCTCTTGTAACTTATTTTTCCCTTGGAAAACTCTAATTTTCAAAGAATCATTTTCTTCCTTAAGATTTTGGATCTCCTTTTCCAGTTGGTTTACTTTATTATCATAATCTTGTTTTTCTTGGATCATTCTTACTTTCTTTTTTTTAGTTTTTCCTCAATCTCTCTTATTTGATTTTAAAAATCTTTTTTGAGTTCTTCTAGGAATTCTTTTTTGATCTGATAGACATTTGACATTGCTCTTTGAGATAGGAGATGGCTTTTTTTGCTTCAGCATCTTCCTCTGAGGACAACCCTGGTCTTCTCTATTTCCACTGTAACTTTCTTATGTTGGCTTCCCTTTGTTGCTTATTTAAAAAAAATTAGCAGCTTATTTTTATATTCACCTCTATTCTGGGGTATGGGGGATGGTGCCTCTAGCTTCAGGAGCTTTATCTTGGGTCCAGCCTCGTTTCTCCTTCCAAGTCACAACTGGGGACCCTCATCACACTGTGGTGCAAATGATTTTACTCCCTCAGAATCCTCCAGTAGCTCTGGGACCAAGACAAGTTCTCCAGTAAATGTCCACAGTCAGCAGCATTCCTACCACTGCTTCTATATGAACCAGGAGTGTGCTGAGTGGGGAGGTGAGAATTCATGTGACTGAGGCAGTGGTTACTTCTAACCTGGGTGCACGTAGGGTTCATTTCTTACTGTTTATGGAGCTAGGCTGGAGGTGTTTTCACATCATTTTTGAACTTGGGTTCTAAAGTTCTTCAATTATCCCAGGAGGATTACTGTTCTGGGGAAACTCTTGTTTATTTTTGCCTCTCTCTATATTCACCCTGAGGTGCTTTTTTGACTTGTTTGTGGAGAAACTCTGGAAAGCTTAGATTTTCCCAGAATCCTTTCCACATGAAATTTCTAAGTAATCTATTAGTCTGTGACTTCTTTTATTTCCTAATCCTTAATCACATTTTCAAGCTTATTTTTTGTTACTCTTCTCTATGCCCACATCCCCATTAAAGTTCCAGAATATCAAGATCTTTTTAAAAACAATTTTTAAATTAATTTTTTCAATTATATTTTTCCCTCTTTCCCCTAAAAAAGAAAAAAACCCAGAAAAACAAAGCTTTTGTAGCAAATAAGTCAAATATAGTCAAATACCCAAAGCCATGTCCCAAAATGGGTCTTATTCTGCATATTATTCCATAATCTCTCTATCAGGAACTATATTGATCCAGTTTGAAGAAACTTAGTTCTTTATATAATTTCTCTACTTTTTTTTATTCTGTATAACTTATATTAGTCATCATTTGCCATTATTTTCACTGTCTGCTCACATTTATGAGAATAGTAAGACAAGATGATCAAATATGCTGTTTCTTGTTGGCAATGAACAAATGATACATACAATTCAGTTATTTCCTTTACTTGACATGTAAGTTCATAAACACCTGGCTGCTATTTTCCTACCTTTCTAATCTTTTTTACTTTATTCCCTTCTACCTACCTTATAATGCAACTTCAGTGATATTTTCCTTTCATGACACTCCATCTCTTCTCCCTGTGCCTTTGCATTAACTGTTTCCCATGCCTAAAATTCTCTCCCTCCTCACACCTTCTAGCTTCCCTGATTTCTTCCTAGACTTGGTATATGTTCACTTACAAGGTCTCTTCCCTCCCTCCAAATAGTAACTAATGACTTCCTTTTGAGTGTCTCAAATTTACATTGCATTGATATATTGTACGTGCATAGTTATTTCATATTGTCTTCCCCCACTTAGAATGTGAACTCCTTTAGGACAATTCATTCCTCTAGTATTTAAGATAGTACTTAGCCACATAGTAAGTGCTTCATAATCAATCAATAAACATTTATTAAGTGCCTACTAAATACCTGGCATTACTTGTTGATGGACTGATTGATTTTACTTATTTTGAGTTTGAAATAATGGTGGCACTTACAAGTAGAACTATCCACCAAATCTATGGTTTAAATTCTGTTTTTTTCCCACTGCTTAGAAGAAAGGTCTAGAGAAGGAGAATTTTGGAAATCATATGTTCATACTTTGGATTTCTTGATACTGAACTGTTTTGATTTGTGACTGAGTATCAACTTATCTAGGCAACTATCTAATAGACTAGATCTTTTAAAAAAATATTTGGCATTCAACTGTTTCACAAAGGCAATCTTGCCATCTGCCCTGCATTTCCCCACTTGGACCAAAATGCTTCAAAACAGATCTCCAGAAGCCATGACTTCTAGAAATTGAATCTACATAGCTTTGGAATTCCTGAGACTTCTTAACTAGTGAATGAGTGAATGTAAATTTATCTTTTAAAAAATTTATTTATTGTTAACATTAAAATTTTTGGTTCTAAATCCTCTTCCTTTCTTCAACACCTACCTTATATATTGAGGAGACAAGCAATATGATACCCATTATAGACAAGGTTATGTAAAACCTATTCCAATATCAGTCATGGTCTCAAAAAAGCAAAAAAAGTATCAACACATTATACCTCAATTTGCTGAGTGCATACTTACCTAATACATTACATCTAGCCTATAACACTATATTATATTTCATATGCCAATCCAGTCATGCTATCTAGGACAACTTATGTCACCTCTTGCTCTGGGCACAATAATCAAGTCACTAGGTCACCAGTAATGTTTCTGCAATGCATTACCCTATGACTCCTCTCACTATCCCTCTAATTTCCCAAACCAAAACTCTCTCCTTTGACCAACACTCCTTTATGTCCCAAGTGTAGCTATCTCTTACCCTCTCATTTAGGTTCACAAAGTTTTAAAATACATGTTACAAAGCTTGCATGGTTGAGACCTGATTCCAGACTGGGAGAGAAAATACTGTATTCAGTGTTATATACCTACAAAAGAGACTTATTGGGAAGGTACACAAATTCTTTGGAAGAGAAAAGTGAATAAAGAATACTCTAGGAAAAGAGATGAGAAAGATGTGAAAATAGTAGATATGTATTGGTAACTGACTCCATCATGTTTCTGAACTTGCTTGAAAATCTATAGATTGTCCAGAATGAATCCCTAATGGGTGAATGTTTTTTTTTTTTTCCTTTCTGGTTTGAGCTAAATCTTCACTGCACTCCCAGTCAAAGAGTTCATTCATTCTTAGGTATCTTTGGTGCATTCTAATCTTTAATACAGTTTCTATTTCTGCTTGAGGTTTATTTTACTGAAGGAAATAAGTTGGTGAATGTGAGTTAGGGGCAATGCTCCTCTCACAACAAAATATGCCAAGTCCTCAAAGAGATGTTACTAGATTACCTTACTTGTTTCTTGAGGAACCTATGGGTAGGTTAAGAAGTAAGTTAGGACTGAATATGGAACAACTGATTGGTTTAAGATCGGGAAAGAAGTATGACAAGGCTGTATATTGTCAATTTATTTATTTAACTTATATACAGATTAAATTTTCCAAAAATGCCAGACTTGATGAAAAGTTGGAATTAAGGTTGCTGGGAGAAATATCAGCCATCTCAAGAACACAGATAGTGCCACTCTGATGGTAGAATGTGAAGAAGAATTAAGAATCTCTTCATCAGGATGAAAGAAGAGAATGTAAAAACTGGTTTGGAGTTTAACATTAAAAAAAAAAACAACTACAATCATGGCAACTGGTCCCATCACTTCCTGGCAAATAGATGGAAAAGAAATGGAAGCAATGAGAGATTGTATATTCTTGGGTTCAAAGATCATTGCAGACTGTGACCGGGCCATGAAATTAAAACATTTTTACTCCTTGGAAGAAAAACTATTACAAATCTGGACAAAATATTAAAGAACAGAGACAACACCCTGATGACAATGGTCTGTATAGTCAAGCTATAGTTTTTCCCAGTAGTAGTGTATGGCTGTGAGAGCTGAATATAGGAAAACTGAGTGCCACAGAATGGGCCCTTTTGAATTGTAATGCTAGAAAAGATTTTAGGGAGTCCTATGGACATCAAGGTAGTAAACACTTAAAGAAATTAATTCATACTCCTCATCAGAAAAACAAACACTGAAGCTGAAGCTTAATTTTTTTTGTCTACAGAATGAGATGACAGGGACTCCCTGGAAAAGATTTTGATGTTGGGAAAGATTGAAGGTAAAAGGAAAAGGGGATAGCAGAGGGTAGCAGCAATGAACATGAACTGGGACAGGAGATAGAGGAGGATAAAAGAGCCTAGCATGCTATAGGAGCAAGATGTGGCAGAAATGATTGATTGAATAAATAACAACAATCCCTCACTCCCTGAAACCACCACCAGGACTGACAAAAGAAGTGGTTGCTCTTTTGATCCCAGAATCATGTGCCTGGATCATAAAAAAATTAATGTGTGAGTAGGTGTATACAGTGGTGGGTGTGGAGGGGACACAGGGAGGTTTAATTTTAGTCCAGTATGACTCCTTAAGACTGAAGGAAAAAGTACTCAGCCTCTATGACACTATTGAGATCTACCAACCCCTCCTAATTTCCCCTGCTCTCACCAGCTAGAATTCAATTTTGGTCCTTGATATTCTTCATTAGAGAGAAAGAAAGAGGAAGATCAGGTATTCATCCATACTATCCACATAGTCATCTATACATTTAGACAACTTGAGTTAGAATTTTATTTTTCATAGTAAAAAATATAAAAGTGTTGAAGGAGAAATATTTGTCTAGCCTTTTAATATTTCTTTTTACGTTTTTGCAAGGCGAACGGGGTTAAGTGGTTTACCCAAGGCCACACAGCTAGGCAATTATTAAGTGTCTGAGACTGGATTTGAACCCAGGTACTCCTGACTCCAGGGCTGGTGCTTTATCCACTATGCCACCTAGCTGCCCCTTAGCCTTTTTAATATTAAGAAACTATTATCTGTGCTTGCCTGATACTTTCTGTGCATTTCTGACTCCCTTCTTCATTGTTCAGTATAATCTTTTCCTCATATGTAAATTCACCATGAGAATAGAAAGCAATCTTAGCCATCCTCCCTTCTCCTCCTCCACCTTCCTGGTTGGTTCAGTCACATCCAGGTGGGTTCAGTCTTTGATCCCTTCCTCCTAACTCTTCCCTGCACAAGAGGTGGGTTAGACTCTCTATAAAAGTTTAAATGATACCCTCCTCTATACTAGATTCTTAGGTCTAATCTCTGTCATGTCTCTGGATGTTTCTTTTCCTTTTCTCTTTTTCCTTAAACATATCAACTTTTATTATTCAACTAGTCCTTTAAGTAGTTATCTTGCTGCCTCTCCAGAAAGCCTAATCTCTGACCTGTTTGCAATCACCTGTGAACTTTATGTAGTAACATGTGAACTTTCTGTAATAACATGTGAATTTTGCAGCAACTTGTGAATTAAAACTAAGCCTTCTTACCTCCCTGAGTGATAATGGTGAGTTTTTCACCCCAAAATGAATCTGATCTTTGATTTCCCCTTTCCCTGGGAGCATTTCCTCATCAGCAAAAGGACTTTGTCACAGGGAATAAAGAGAAAAAGAACTCTCCCTTTCCCTGAGGATCTTATAGCCTCCTTTTCTAACTTAGCTGTGACTCAAATAAGGGGAATGGGTAAGTCTGTTCCCTTCTGTGGTTGCTCTGTGCATTGCTGGTGTCTTTAGAATCCCACTGCTGCTGCTGACCTCAGTACCTTACTGAGGTCCTGGGTCCTTTTCTTATCTTTCACTTCTCTCTGTTCTCAGAGTCCTTCTTCATTGGTCCTTCTTCAATGATGAAGCTACTTCACTGATTTATGCTGTTTGGCTATGCCCTAGCATACACTGTCAAATGTTTTTATCATCTGGATGATGAAAACTCAACTAAGAGTCTTATAGCTGTTTCATTAGGTATATTAAATACCTTCTGCCTATTTAAAAACTGCCTACTGCTTTATGAACAGGTTCCAGGACCTCATACTTGTCACAAAGGAGATCTCTTAAAGTGACTTCAGGAATACCTCTTTCCACTTTGAGTTAGCTATGATGAAAGATATTATGATGCAGTGGATAGAAACCTAAAAACAGTCAGGAAGAATTGAATTCAAGTCTCTCCTCTGACATATCTTAGCTACAAGACTCTGGACAAGTCACTTAAACTCTCAGGGTTCTAGGAATTGATCTGCTTTGGTAAAGGGAGTTTTCTCATTGGGAAATTTCCCAAAGCAAGGTGTGTACCAAAATGAACCATTCAGTGTCCCAATGTTGCATCTGTCACTTGTGCTAATTCTTTCAGATAATTCTTTTGGAGTTCAGAAAGGTATTCTCTCTTTAAAGTTGTCTTTCCATCTTTATCCAGGGCAACTAATTTGGGTTTTGCAAATTACCCCAGGCTGCTTCACAGAGACATTCCAAAATGGACAGGGTGAGCAGAACTAGCAGCTCTCTGAGGCTAATATGAATAATAAGCCTTGCTTAAGGTTAAAGATTTGTGTCCTCTCTATCTAAAGATGACAGTTTAAATGGTAAAAGTAGACAAGAGCTTTAAATGAGGATAGAAAAATTTGGAATGATTCACAGATATGCATATCTAAATGAACCCATTTGGGAGATTTGTGTATGATATATGTTTCTCATGTTCTCCACTGAAGCCCCTTCTTTCATTTAAGTGACATGATCTAAAAAAGCTTGCTATAAGTAGTAAGTATTTATATGAAATTGTATAGGTTGTTTCCCAGCTTACTTCTGACAGCACATTTGGGCTCTTTATCCTCATTCTTTTTTTATTTTCCTGCTACCAACTAAGATTGAACATGAACTCACACCATGATTTTAGCCATGATAATAAGACACAGCAAGAATATGGGAAAGAACCTCCAAGAGGACTCAGGAACACCAAATTAGCCAATTTTTTTGTCACTCTCAAATACTGATTACAAGTCTCTTCCAGAGTAAGTTTTTTTTTCATAAAGCAAAAATAAAGAATATTTTAAACAATCTTTGATCTGAGAAATAGTTCATTATATTTTTGTTAGAATATTTCCCTTCATCATGCTTGCTGACAGTGGTTGGCACATTGAGTGCCATGTGGGTGGCTCACTGTCTCACTGTTGCAGGGATTTTGTGGTTAGGACCCTTTTTATACAAGGAATAATTTTAATTTTTAAAAAATAGATTTATTATTCTTTTTTAAATTTAGAGAATATTTTCAAAATGTTGCTTGAATTTAATATTGTAATTGAAATTTTCCATAACTGAATTTTGCTAAAGTATAAATAATGATGATGGTGGAATGAATAGGGGTAAAGGAAGAAACAATGGATACTATTTGATCTAATCTGTTCATCTAATCTGAATATTCTTTTTCAAACAGTACCTCCACTGAAGTTTTGTTCAAAGAAATTGCATAACCTAAAAGTATCTCAAAAGTCATTTGCCCCAACTTCATTACTTTATTTTATCCTTTTCAATTTTTTATAATTTACCATTACTCAATAGCATGTTTGAGCCCAAAAGAACCTTCCCTTACAACAAAGAAAAATAATTAAGTAAAAATAACTAACAAAATAAACTCTTCTGACAATATATGGCACACTCTGTATCTTACAGACCTGCATTCCTATTCTGAGATAAGAGATGCCTTTCATATTTTTATTCTCTAAAATCAAAACCGCTAATCATAGTAAATGTGGGTTTTATTTTTTCCTACCCCAAAGAATGTTGCTTATGAGTATTATACAATATCCATCATTTTACAGATGTATCAACAGCCTCAGAGACATGACTTGTCAAAATTAGTGGGAGGCACCCTAAGTGCTGGGCCTGGAGTCAAGAAGACTCATCTCCAAGAGTTCAAATCTGGCCTCAGACACTTAGTTGTAAAATACTGAACAAGTCACTTAACTCTCTTTACCTCAGTTTTCTTACCTGTAAAATGAGCTGGAGAGGGAAATGACAAACCACTCCAGTATCTTTTCCAAGAAAATTCAAAATGGGATCGCAATGAGTTGTACAGGACTAAAAAATTGAAGTGACTCAACAATAGCAAGATTAGAACCAAAGATTTCCTGTCACCTTAGTCATTTAATTTACCTTGCAAGTTAAATGTCTCCCTTTGTTTACCTCTCGTTTTAATCAAACTTTCATTGTTCAATTTAAATAAAAGATAATATATTAGAACAAATATTTAAAAACTGCAAGGGGGTGGGGCGGTTTCCTGGCAGTGGATAAAGCACCGGCCCTGGAGTCAGGAGTACCTGGGTTCAAATCCGATCTCAAACACTTAATAATTACTTAGCTGTGTGGCCTTGGGCAAGCCACTTAACCCTGTTTGCCTTGCAAAAACCTTAAAAAATTTTTTTTCAAGTTCATATCAACTGTTTTCTCCCATGAAAACCAAGTCAATGAAAAGAAGAATAAAAAGTACTTGGACACTATCCTCTTTTGCACAATAAAATTTACTCGAATTTTTAATATTCATTTTTCATTTTATTTTTTTAGAATTTTTATTGCATTTTTTTGAATATTTAGGATTCAGGTTGGGGAAGAGAGACTAGTTTTCATAGTTTAAATCTAAGATAAAGTTATGATTCTGAGAGATTTCATTCTATTGCTTAGAAAGATTAGTTATCTCTGAAAGAATAGCATTATTTCATATTTCATATTTTATAATATTCTTCTTCACATCCTCTTTATTCAAAGCTAATTTGATTTGCTGGCTATTTCTCAGATATGTTCATCATCTTCCCTGCCTTTGCACAGGTGGCCTACTAGATTTGGAAGGTTCCCTCCCTTTCAATTCTTTTTTTTTTTAATTTTATTTATTTATTTTCATCCATATACAAATGCATCTTTTGAAGTTACAAAATTTCCCTCCACCCTCCCTTCCCATTCCCCTCCCCTCAGCAGGGAACAATCAGGTTAACATTTTATATTCATATTTTGTTAAACATGTTTACAAATTGGTAGTTTTGGGAATGAGGAATTAGGATTAAGGGGAAAAGAAAAGAGATAATTTTTATAAAGTATTCATTAGATGCTGAAGGTTTTTTTTTTTTTCTGTGTATTATGTTTTGTTTTGTTTGTCTTCCTTTGGTTGGGGATAATATAGTCCATAAACTATCAAATACAGTTGTCCTAGCTCTCTGGACTGCTGAAAGGAGCTGCTTCCATCAAGGTTGTTCATCTCATGATGTTGTTTATGTTTACATTGTTCTCTTGGTTCAACTCCCTTCACTCAGCATCAGATTCCCTAAGTCATTCCAAACCTCTCTAGGGTCCGACCATTTTTGGTTTCTTATAGGCCAATAGCATTCCATAGTATTTGTGTACCATTCCCCAAATGATGGGCATTCTCTCAATTTCCAGTTCTTTGCCACTACAAAAAAGAGTTGCTGTAAATATTTTGGAACATGTAGGACTCTTCCCATTTTTTTTAATAACAGCTTCTAGATATTGATCTAGAATTGGAATTGCTGAGTCAAAGGGTATGAACAGTTTAATTGCTCTTTGGGCATAGTTCCATATCTCTCCAGAAAGTTTGGCTCCTCTCACAACTCCACCAGCAATGTATCAATGTCCTAGTTCTCCCACAACCTCTCCAACATTGATCATCTTCCCTTTTTCTTATCTTGGCTAATCTAATAGGTGTGAGATGATACCTCATTGTTGTTTTAATTTGCATTTCTCTAAACAATAGTGATTTGGAGCATTTTTTCATATGACTACATATAGCTTTAATTTCTTCATTTGAAAACTGTATGTTCATATCCTTTGCCAATTCATCAATTGGGGAATGACTTGTGATCTTATAAATTTGATGAAATTCTCTATATATTTTTGAAATGAGACCTTTATCAGAACTCCTGGTTGTGAGGATTATTTCCCAGCTTTCTGCTTTCCTTTTAATTTTGGCAGGATTGATTTTATTAGTGTAAATTTTTTATAAATTTAATATAGTCAAAATCATTCATTTTGTAGTTTATAATCTGCTCTAATTCTTCTTTGGTCATAGATTTATCTCTTTTTCCATAGAGCAGATAGATTTTTTGACTATTAATTTATCTATGGTATTGCTCTTTATGTCTAAAACCTGTACCCATTTTGACCTTATTTTGGTATAGGGTGTGAGATTGCCTAGTTTTTGCCATACTATTTTCCAGTTTTCCTGACAATTTTTGTCAAATAGTGAGTCCTTATCCCAGAGGCTGATGTCTTTGGGTTTGTCAAATAGTAGATTGCTGTAGTCATTTACTACAGTTTCTTTTGAACCTGTCCTAATCCACTGATCCATTACTCTATTTCTTAACCAGTACCAGGCAGTTTTGATGACTGCTGCTTTATAGTATAGTTTGCGATCTGGTAGAGCTAGGCCACCTTCCTTTACATTTTTTTTCATCAGTTCCATTGCGATTCTTGCCCCCCTTTTTTTTTGCTCCAGATGAACTTTGTTACTATTTTTTTCTAGCATGGTAAAGTAGGTATTTGGTAGTTTGATTGGTATGACACTGAATAAATAATTTAATTTGGGTAGAATTGTCATTTTTATTTATTAGCTTGACCTAACCATGAGCATTTGACATTTTTCCAATTATTTAGATCTGACTTTATTTGGATGAGATGTGCTTTATAATTTTGTTCATACAGTTTCTGGGTTTGTCTTGGGAAGTAGATTCCCAGGTATTTAATGTTGTCTACAGTTATTTTAAATGGGATTTCTCTTTCTATCTCTTACTCTTGGGCTTTGTTGTAATTGCCCATGATTTATGTGGATTTATTTTATATCTTGCTACTTTGCTTAATTTGTTGTTTCAAGGAGTTTTTTTAGATGATTTTCTTGGGTTCTCTAGGTATACCATCATATCATCTATAAAGGGTGAAAATTTTATTTCCTCATTGCCAATTCTGATTCCTTCAATTTCTTTTTCTTCTCTTTTGCTACTGCTAGCATTTCTAATAATATATTGAACAGTAATGGTAATAATGGACATCCTTGTTTCACCCCTGATTTTACTGGAAATGCTCCAAGTTTATTGCCATTAAATATAATATTTGTTGATGGTTTTAGAGAGACACTATTTATTATTTTTATGGAAAACTCCATTTATACCTAAACTTTCTAGTGTTTTTAATAGGCCTTGATATTATATTTTATCAAAGGCTTTTTCAGCATCTATTGAGATAATCATATAATTTCTGTTGGTTTTGCTATTTATTTGTTTAATTATGTTGAGTGTTTTCCTAATGTTGAAACATCCCTGTCTGCCTGGTATAAATCCAACCTGATCATGGAGTATTGTCCTGGTAATAACTTGCTATAGTCTCACTGCTAAAATTTTATATAAGATTTTTTTGCATCAGTATTCATTAGCGAGATTGTCTATAATTATCTTTGTTTTGATTCTTCCTGGTTTAGGTATCAGAACCATGTTGATGTCATAAAAGGAGTTTGACAGAATTTCCTCTCCTATTTTTTTAAATAGTTTATGTAGAATAGGAATCAATTGCTCCTTAAATGTTTGGTAGAATTCACTTGTAAATTCATCTGGACATGGAGACTTTTACTTAGGGAGTTTATTGATGGTTTCTTCAATTTCTTTTTCTGAAATGGGGTTAAGTAATTTATTTCCTCTTCTGTTAATCTGGGAAGTTTGTATTTTTCTAAATCCTCATCCATTTCAGTTGGTTTATCCAATTTTTTGGCATACAGTTTGGCAAAGTAGCTCCAAATTATCTCTTTAATTTCCTCCTCATTGGTGCTTGGTTCACCCTTTTCATTTTTGATACTGGTAATTTGGTTATTTTTTAAAATCAGATTAACCAAATGTTTGTCTATTTTATTGACCTTTTTCATAAAAACAACTCTTAGTTTTATTTATGAGACCAATGGTTTTCTTGCTTTCAATTTTATTAATCTCTCCCTTGATTTTCAGAATTTCTAATTTGGTATTTAATTGGGAATCTTTAATTTGTTCTTTTTCTAGCTTTTTAAAATTCCATACCCAATTCATCAATCTCCTCTTTTTCTATTTTATTCATATAAACATTTTGAGATATAAAGTTTCCCCTAAAAAACTGCTTTGGCTGCATCTCATAAATTTTGGTATAATGTCTCATTTTCTTGGATATAATTATTGATTATTTCTATTATTTGCTGTTTGATCAATTATTCAAGATAAAGTTATTTAACTTCCAATTAGTTCTTGGTTTATCTTTCTGTGACCCTTCATTACATATAATTTTTATTGACTCATGGTCTGAGACGTGTGTATGTATTATTTCTGCCTTTCTGCATTTTAATATAAGGTTTTTGTGTCCTGTAAATGGTCATTTTATGAAAGTGCCATGTACTGCTGAGAGAAAGATATATTCTTTTCTATCCCCATTAAATTTTCTCCAGAGGTTTATTATATCTAGATTTTCTAAGATTTTGTTCACCTTCTTAATTTCATTCTTGTTTATTTTGTGGATATATTTATCTGTTCTGAGAGAGGAAGATTGAGGTCTATCATTATTAAAGTTTTGCTATCTATGTCTCCTTGTAATTAATACAGCTTTTCCATTAGGAATCTGGATGTTATACCACTAGGTATATACATGTTTAGTAATGATATAGCTTCATTACCTATGGTACCTTTTAAGAAGATGTAGTTCCCTTCTTCATGCCTTTTAATGAGATTGATTTTTGCTTTTACTTTGTCTGAGATTAGGATTGTTACCCCAGATTTTTTACTTTAGCTGAGGTGTAATATATTTTGCTCAGACCTTTTACCTTTACCCTATGTGTATCTCTCTTCCTCAAATGTGTTTCTTGTAAACAGCATATTGTATGATTCTGATTTTTAATCCATTCTGCTATCTTCTTCCATTTTATGGGACAGTTCATCCCATTCACATTTACAGTTAAAATTCCTAATTCTGGGGGCAGCTAGGTGGTGCAGTGGATAGAGCACCAGCCCTGGAGTCAGAAGGACCTGAGTTCAAATGTGGTTTCAGACATATATATATATATATATATATATATATATATATATATATATATATCTATGTATAATTACCTAGCTGTGTAACCTTGGGCATGTCACTTAACCCCACTGTCTTGTAAAAAAAAACCCTAAAAAATTCTGTATTTCCCTCCATGCTATCTTTCTCCAGTTATATTTATCTCTTTCTTTTTTTCTTATTCCTTCTCACCAAAATTTTACTACCTTTCCCTTTTGATTTTTCTTTTAAAAATTTAACTTTGTTTATTTTTACTTTTACCTTTCCTTCCCTTTTATCAATCCCTTCTTCCCTTATTTTCCCTTTCCCAGTCCCACCCCACCCGCTTCCCTGTAGATTAAGTTTGATTTTTAAACCTAAATGGGGATGTATCTTATTCCCTCACTGGGATAAAACTATTGAAGAGAATTTACTCAGCATTCACAGTCTCCCTTTTTTCCCTCTAAACTTATATATCTTTTTGCCTCTTCCCTTGGTGTTATTTATGACTCTAATATTATTAATCAGGTATCATCAGTCACAGTTTGATTATTTGATTGCCTGATAATCTCCTATTGTTATCAAAATATCACAGATTGTTTACTTGATTATTTGATAAGCAGCATTGTCTCAAATTGAATCAAATTATGATTATAATCACTTTTTACCTCACCCCCTTTTCTTTTTTTTAAATTTATTTTTATTAAAGATATTATTGGAGTTTTAGAATCCCCCCCCCAATCTTGCTTCCCTCCTCCCACCTCCCCCACGGAAAGCACTCTGTCAGTCTTTACTTTGTTTCCATGTTGTACCTTGATCCAAATTGGGTGTGATGAGAGAGAAATCATATCCTTAAAGAAGAAAAGTCTAAGAGGTAACAAGAACAGACAATAAGATATCTGCTTTTTTCTAAATTAAAGGGAATAGTCCTTGCACTTTGTTCAAACTCTACAGCTCCTTATCTGCATACAGATGACACTCTCCTTTGCAGACAGCCCAATATTGTTCTCGATTGTTGCACTGATGGAATGAGCAAGTCCTTCAAGGTTGAACATCACTCCCATGTTGCTGTTAGGGTGTACAGAGTTTTTCTGGTTCTGCTCATCTCACTCAGCATCAGTTCATGCAAATCCCCACAGTTTGCTAAGCCATTCCCCAATTGAAGGACATTTACTTGAGTGCCAATTCTTTGCCACCACAAACAGGGCTGCTATAAATATTTTTGTACAAGTAATGTTTTTACCCTTTTTCATCATCTCTTCAGGGTATAGACCCAGTAGTGGTATTGCTGGGTTAAAGGGTATGCACATTTTTGTTGCCCTTTGGGCATAGTTCCAAATAGCTCTCCAGAAGGGTTGGATGAGTTCACAGCTTCACCAACAGTGTAATAGTGTCCCAGATTTCCTACAACCCTTCCAACAATGATCATTATCCTTCCTGGCCATATTGGCCAATCTGAGAGGTGTGAGGTGGTACCTCAGAGAAGCTTTAATTTGCATTTCTCTAATACTTAATGATTTAGAGCATTTTTTTCATATGGCTATGGATTGCTTTGATCTCCTCATCTGTAAATTGCCTTTGCATATTCTTTGACCATTTGTCAATTAGGGAATGGCTTTTTGTTTTAAAAATATGACTCAGTTCTCTGCATATTTTAGAAATGAGTCCTTTGTCAGAATCATTAGTTGTAAAGATTGTTTCCCAATTTACTACATTTCTATTGATCTTGGTTACATTGGTTTTATCTGTGCAACAGCTTTTTAATTTAATGTAATTGAAATCATCTAATTGGTTGTTGGTGATGTTCAAACTCTTCCTTAGTAATAAACTGCTCCCCTTTCCATAGATCTGACAGGTAGACTAGTCCTTGATCTTCTAATTTGCTTATAGTATTATTTTTTATGTCTATGTCCTGTAACCATTTGGATCTTATCTTGGTAAAGAGTGTGAGGTGTTGGTCTAATCTAAGTTTCTTCCATACTAACTTCCAATTATCCCAGGAATTTTTATCAAAGAGGGAGTTTTTATCCCAATGGCAGGACTGTTTGGGTTTATCGAACAGCAGATTACTATAATCATCTCCTGCTTTTACACCTAGTCTATTCCACTGGTCCACCATTCTATTTCTTAGCCAATATCAAACAGTTTTGATGACTGATGCTTTATAATTTTAGAACAGGTAGGGCTAAGCCACCTTCTTTTGCACTTTTTTTCATTAAGCTCCTGGAAATTCTTGACTTTTTATGTCTCCATATGAATTTACTTACAATTTTTTCTAACTTGTTAAAGTAATTTTTTGGAATTTTGATTGGTAGGGCACTAAACAGTTTAGTTTTGGTAGAATTGTCATTTTTATTATATTAGCTCTACCTATTCATGAGCAGTCAGTTGATATTTGCCCAGTTATTTAAATCTGATTTAATTTATGTGAGAAGTGTTTTATAATTGTTTTCAAAAAAGATTCTAAGTCTGTCTTGGCAAATAGACTCTCAAGTATTTTACACTGTCTGAGGTTACTTTGAATGGCATTTCTTTCTAGCTCTTCCTGCTGTTTCTTGCTAGTCATATATAGGAAAGTTGAGGATTTATGAGGGTTTATTTTATAACCTGCAACTATGCTAAAATTGCTAATTGTTTCCAGTAGTTTTTTTGGTTGATTTCTTGGGATTCTCTAGGTAGATCATCCTGTCATCTGCAAAGAGTGAGAGTTTTGTCTCTTCCTTCCCAGTTCTAATTACTTCAATTTCTTTTTCTTCTCTAATTGCAAATGCTAACATTTCTAATACAATATTGAATAGTAGTGATGATAATGGGCACCCTTGTTTCACCCCTGATCTTATTGGGAATGCCTCTAGCCTCTCCCCATTGAGTATAATACTTGTTGATGGTTTCAGATAGATACTGCTAATTATTTTAAGGAACAGTCCATTTATTCCTACACTCTCTAGTGTTTTTAATAGGAATGGATGCTGTATTTTGTCAAAAGCTTTTTCAGCATCTATTAATATGATCATATGGTTTCTGATAGCTTTGTTGTTGATATAATTGAGTATACTAACAGTTTTCCTAATATTGAACCAACCCTGCATTCCTGGAATTAATCCTACTTGATCATAATGTATTATCCTAGTGATGACTTGTAATCATTTTGCTAAGATTTTATTTAGGACTTTTGCATCTATATTCATCAGGGAAATAGGTCTATAATTTTCTTTCCTCTGTTTTAACTCTTCCTGGTTTAGGTAACAGCACCATAATTGGTTTCATAGAAAGAGTTAGGCAGAGTTCCATCTTTCACTATTTTTCCAAAGGTTTTATATAGGATTGGAACCAATTGTTCCCTAAATGTTTGGTAGAATTCACTTGTGAATCCATCAGGCCCTGGAGATTTTTTTTTTAGGGAGTTCACTAATGGCTTGTTGAATATCTTTTTCTGAGATAGGGTTGTTTAGGTATTTAATCTCTTCTTCATTTAACCTGGGCAACTTATATTTTTGTCCTCACCCACTTTTCAAGTATCTTTCAAGTACTCATAATCCTCCTCACAAAGTATCATTGAAAGCCATAAAGGTTCTTGAACTATTTGGATCCCTCCCCCCAGGCCATTTTTTCTTTTAGATTTTTCAAGGCAATGGGGTTACGTGGCTTGCCCAAGGCCACACAGCTAGGTAATTATTAAGTGTCTGAGGTCGGATTTGAACTCAGGTACTCCTGACTCCAGGGCCAGTGCTGCAACACCTAGCTGCCCAGATCTTTAAGATTCTTACAGTTAATTACACCAGGGATGACTTAACCAGTGCTTTACTTAACAAGGGGTTAAGTAGGGGAGGAGAGGTAAAGTGTGAAAGGAAATTGGCCTGGGGGCAGCTAGGTGTCAGCAGTGGATAGAGCACCAGCCTTGGAGTCAGGAGTACCTGAGTTCAAATCCGACCTCAGACACTTAATAATTACCTAGCTGTGTGGCCTTGGGCAAGCCATTTAACCCCATTGCCTTGAAAAAAAAAACCTAAAAAAAAAAGAATCTTAAAGATCTCTAAGTATTGGGAGGCTCTGGTTTTCTCACCTGAGAACTTTAAAAGTGATTGTTAATTTACAGAGACAGTGACTCAGGTCCTCCTAGTTTATGTTGTCCTCATTAGACAGGGTGCTAACCACTGTGTGATTAAAGTGACTCAAAGCATAATGACACACTTAAGTTTAAAGTTAACATCCCTGCTTTTCTTCAGGGCTTTTTGTCTATCCCATCACTGATCTTGGACCTCTACAACTGAGAAATAAGATCCAATTATACCTATATCCTTTAGGCTCATTCTTTTCAATTATATTCTACCCTATAATTATCCTTAGAGAAGTCAAGTTCTAACGAATTAGAAGCGTTACATTTTCCCTTTTAGAGTTGTAAACAATTTGATAGCCCTGATAATTAATTGTTTGTTTTGTTTTTCCCTTCCCCTTTTCATTTACCTTTTTTTTCCTTTTAAATGGAACTCTTGTGTTGTGTATTTGGGGATTGAATTCTCTGTTTAGTTCTGGTCTGTATGCCCTCTATTTTGTTGAACATCCATCTTTTCCTCTGACAGTATATGCTGAATTTTGCAGGGTTGTACATTCTGGGTTGTAATCCCAGACAAATCCTTTGCTCTCCAAAATATACTATTCCAGGTCGTCCAATCCTTCAGTGTTGAGGTTGATAGGTCCTGTGTGTCTCATTGTATTTCCTTTATATTTGAATTGTTTTCCTTTTGCTGCTTGCAATTTTTTGTCCTTTATTTGAGGGTTCGAGAATTTGACTATTACAGCCCTTAGAGTTTTTATCCTGGCATTTCGTTCTGGAGGAGTTTTGTGCATTCTTTCAATGGTTGTATTGTTCTAGTAAATTTGGACAATTTTCCCTTATAATTTCCTGCATGATTATTTTTCAGGTTCTTTTGTTGGTCCAGGCTTTCTGGCAGTCTGATGATTCAAAGATTGTCTCTTCTGTATCTATTTTCCAGGTCATTCATTTTCTCTAAAAAGTACTTTACATTTTCTTCAATTTTTTTTTCAGCCCTTTTATTTTGTTTGATGGAATCTTGTATTCTTTTAGATTCATTGCTTTTTTAATTTTTATTAAAGATATTATTTGAGTTTTACAGTTTTCCCCCAATCTTGCTTCCCTCCCCCCACACCCACCCCACAGATAGCACTCCCTCAGTCTTTACTTTGCTTCCATGTTGTACCTCGATCCAAATTGGGTGTGATGAGAGAGAAATCATATCCTTAAAGAGAACAGAATTCTCAGAGGTAACCAGATCAAACCATAAGACATCTGGTTTTTTTTCCTGAATTAAAGGGAATAATCCTTGTATTTTGTTCAAACTCCACAGCTCCTTATCTGGATACAGATGGTACTCTCCTTTGCAGACAACCAAAAATTGTTCCCAATTGTTGCGCTGATGGAAAGAGCAAGTCCTTCAAGGTTGAACATCACTCCCATGTTGCTGTTAGGGTGTACAGTGTTTTTCTGGTTCTGCTCATCTCACTCAGCATCAGTTCATGCAAATCCCTCCAGGTTTCCCTGAAATCCCGTCCCTCCTGGTTTCTAATAGAACAATAGTGTTCCATGACATACATATACCACAGTTTGCTAAACCATTCCCCAACTGAAGGACATTTACTGGATTTCCAATTCTTTGCCACCACAAACAGGGCTGCTATGAATATTTTTGTACAAGTAATGTTTTTACCCTTTTTCATCATCTCTTCAGGGTATAGACCCAGTAGTGGTATTGCTGGATCAAAGGGTATGCACATTTTTGTTGCCCTTTGGGCATAGTTCCAAATAGCTCTCCAGAAGGGTTGGATGAGTTCACAGCTCCACCAACAGTGTAATAGTGTCCCAGATTTCCCAAAATCCCTTCCAACAATGATCATTATCCTTTCTGGTCATACTGGCCAATCTGAGAGGTGTGAGGTGGTACCTCAGTGAAGCTTTAATTTGCATTTCTTTAATAATCAATGATTTAGAGCATTTTTTCATATGGCTATGGATTGCTTTGATATCCTCATCTGTAAATTGCCTTTGCATATCCTTTGACCATTTGTCAATTGGGGAATGGCTTTTTGTTTTAAAAATATGACTCAGTTTTCTGTATATTTTAGAAATGAGTCCTTTGTCAGAATCATTAGTTGTAAAGATTGTTTCCCAATTTACTACTTTTCTTTTGATCTTGATTACATTGGTTTTATCTGTGCAAAAACTTTTTAATTTAATGTAATTGAAATCATCTAATTGGTTTTTAGTGATGTTCTCCAACTCTTCCTTAGTCATAAACTGTTTCCCTTTCCATAGATCTGACAGGTAGACTAGTCCTTGATCTTCTAATTTGCTTATAGTATTGTTTTTTATGTCTATGTCCTGTAACCATTTGGATCTTATCTTGGTAAAGGGTGTGAGGTGTTGGTCTAATCTAAGTTTCTTCCATACTAACTTCCAATTATCCCAGCAGTTTTTATCAAAGAGGGAGTTTTTATCCCAGTGGCCTGACTCTTTGGGTTTATCGAACAGCAGATTACTATAATCCTCTCCTGCTTTTACACCTAGTCTATTCCACTGGTCCACCACTCTATTTCTTAGCCAATACCAAACAGTTTTGATGACTGATGCTTTATAATATAATTTTAGATCGGGTAGTGCTAAGCCACCTTCGTTTGCATTTTTTTTCATTAAGCTCCTGGCAATTCTTGACTTTTTATGTCTCCATATGAATTTACTTACAATTTTTTCTAGCTCATTAAAGTAATTTTTTGGAATTTTGATTGGTAGGGCACTAAACAGATAGTTTAAGTTTGGTAGAATTGTCATTTTTATTATATTAGCTCTACCTATCCACGAGCAGTTGATATTTGCCCAGTTATTTAAATCTGATTTAATTTGTGTGAGAAGTGTTTTATAATTGTTTTCAAAAAGATTCTGAGTCTGTCTTGGCAAATAGACTCCCAAGTATTTTACACTGTCTGAGGTTACTTTGAATGGAATTTCTCTTTCTAGCTCTTCCTGCTGTTTCTTGCTAGTCATATATAGGAAAGTTGAGGATTTATGGGGGTTTATTTTATAACCTGCAACTTTGCTAAAATTGCTAATTGTTTCCAGTAGTTTTTTAGATGATTTCTTGGGATTCTCTAGGTAGACAATCTTGTCATCTGTGAATAGTGAGAGTTTTGTCTCTTCCTTCCCAATTCTAATTGCTTCAATTTCTTTTTCTTCTCTAATTGCAAATGCTAACATTTCTAATACAATATTGAATAGTAGTGGTGATAATGGGCACCCTTGTTTAACCCCTGATCTTATTGGGAATGCCTCTAGCCTCTCCCCATTGAGTATAATACTTGTTGATGGTTTCAGATAGATACTGCTAATTATTTTAAGGAACAGTCCATTTATTCCTACACTCTCTAGTGTTTTTAATAGGAATGGATGCTGTATTTTGTCAAAAGCTTTTTCAGCATCTATTGATATGATCATATGGTTTCTGATAGGTTTCGTATTAATATAATTGAGTATACTAACAGTTTTCCTAATATTGAACCAACCCTGCATTCCTGGAATAAATCCTACTTGATCATAATGTATTATCCTAGTGATGACTTGTTGTAGTCATTTTGCTAAGATTTTATTTAGGATTTTTGCATCTATATTCATCAGGGAAATAGGTCTATAATTTTCTTTCTCTGTTTTAACTCTTCCTGGTTTAGGTAACAGCACCATATTGGTTTCATAGAAAGAGTTAGGCAGAGTTCCATCTTTCCCTATTTTTCCAAAGAGTTTATATAGGATTGGAGTTTATATAGGATAGGAATTGTTCCTTAAATGTTTGGTAGAATTCACTTGTGAATCCATCAGGCCCTGGAGATTTTTTTTTTAGGGAGTTCACTAATGGCTTGTTGAATTTCTTTTTCTCAGATAGCGTTGTTCAGGTATTTAATCTTTTCTTCATTTAACCTGGGCTACTTATATTTTTGTAAATATTCCTCCATTTCACTTAGATTATCAAATTTACTGGCATAAAGTTGGACAAAATAATTTCAAATTGTTACTTTAATTTCCTCCTCATTGCTGGTTAGTTCACCTTTTTCATTTATAATACTAGCAATTTGGTTTTCTTCTTTCTTTTTTTTAATCAAATTTACCAGAGGTTTATCAATTTTATTGGTTTTTTCATAATACCAACTTTCAGTTTTATTTATTAATTCAATAGTTTTTTTTGCTTTCAATTTTATTAATTTCTCCTTTGATTTTTAAAATTTCTAATTTGGTATTTGATTGGGGATTTTTGATTTGTTCTTTCTCTAATTTTTTTAGTGGCATGTTTAGTTCATTGATTTCCTCTTTCTCCAATTTATTCATATAAGCATTTAGAGCTATAATATATCCCCTGAGAGTTGCTTTGAGTGAATCCCATAGGTTTTGGTATGTTGTTTCATTATTATCATTATCTAGGATAAAATGGTTAATTCTTTCTATAATTTGTTTTTTGGTCCACTCATTTTTTTAGATGAGGTTATTCAGTTTCCAATTTGCTCTGGGTCTATATCTCCTTGGCCCAGTATTGCATATGACTTTTATTGTATTGTGATCTGAGAAAGATATATTCACTATTTCTGCCTTTCTGCAGTTGATCATTAGGTTTTTATGTCCTAGTACATGGTCAATTTTTGTATAAGTTCCATGTACTGCAGAGAAAAAGGTATATTCCTTCCTATCCCCATTCAGTTTCCTCCATAAGTCTACCATATCTAATTTTTCTAACAATCTATTTACCTCCCTAATTTCTTTCTTGTTTGTTTTATGATTTGATTTATCTAGATCTGATAGTGGGAAGTTGAAGTCTCCTACTTGTAGAGTTTTACTGTCTATGTCTTCCTGTAATTCTTTCAGCTTCTCCTCTAAGAATTTGGGTGCTGTACCACTGGGTGCATATATATTCAATATTGAAATGACTTTATTTTCTATGGTACCTTTTAGGAGGATAAAGTTTCCTTCCTTATCTCTTTTAATGCTATTTTTGCTGCTGCTTTGTCTGAGATAAAGATTGCTACCCCTGCTTTTTTTACTTCAGCTGAAGCAAAATATATTTTGCTCCAACCTTTTACCTTTACTCTATATGTATCTCTCTACTTCAAATGAGTTTCTTGTAAGCAGCATATTGTAGGATTCTGGTTTTTAATCCACTCTGCTATTTGCTTACATTTTAAGGGAGAGTTCATCCCATTCACATTCAAGGTTATGATTACTAATTCATTATTGCCCTCTGTGCTATCTTCCCTCTGTTTGTATTTTTCCCCCTTTAACCCCCTTTTATCCATATTCCCCAGTATTTTGTTTTTGAATACCACCCCCCTTCAGTGTGTTTGCCCTCCTATATCACACCCTCCCCTTTCTTTCCCCTTTCCCTGTTCCCTTCCCTTCCTTTTGTTATTTCCCCTTATTCCCTACACTCCCCTTCCCTTTCTCTGTCCCCCCTCCTCTTTCCCCATTTTACTTCTTGAATGGTTAGATGTTTTATAAGTTAACTGAGTATGTGTAGGTTGACTTTAAGCCAAGTCTGATGAGAAGAAGATTCAGGTGTTTCTCCTCTACTCCCTTCTTCCCCTCTATTACCATAGGTTTTTTGTTTCATGTGATAGATGGGGAAGAGATCAGGAGACGTTAGAACTGTGCCTGTCTTCTCCCCGCCATCTTGGCTGGAAGCTCGATTCATTGGTTTTTTATTTGTTTAGTTCTAATTTTTAGGGTTTTATTATCATCAATTAGCTACTGTGTTTCCTTTTTCAGTTGGTTATTTTTACTTTTAACAGAGTTGATTTCTTTGGTCACCTTTTCATAATTTTACTGCATGACTTTCATTTTTTTCATTTTTCTTCTTCCTCTCTTCTTTGATTTTAAATTCTTTTTAAAGTTCTTTGATAAGCTTTTGTATTTGAGTCCAATTTGTAGACTGTTTTGATACTTCCCCTGTGAGTGATTTTTCACTGCTTTCTTCTTCAGATGTGGAATTGCTGTCATCTTTGTCTGTAAAGTAGTTTTCTATAGTGAGAGCTCTTTTAGCTTTTTTGTTCATCTTTGTTATTTTAGTTCTGCTTTTGGGGTTTAGGGAGTATAGATCCAAGTTTTTTTTATATCTTGTTTTTTGTATTTTTTCTGGGCCTGGGGTCTGATCCCTTGCTTGTTGTGGGCCAAGATGTTGCTTATACAGTCCAGGTCTTGCCTTTGCAGAGGGTTTTTCCCCTTCCTTTATGTCCAGATTCTAACTTAACCATGGTTTTTTCTTGACTTGGTCCTGTCCTTTGTCCTGATGTTTTCAGGGTTCAGACTTTGGAGCTGGAATCCTCCCTGCTGGCTTGCAATCTAGCTTTGGGGGCCTCTACTATTGTTAAGCTGTTGGGACCTGGATTGCACTGTGGCTTAAGTCCTCCTGCTGACTTTCCCGGCTCTCCCACCACCTGGACTTTACTTCCCCTTTTCCCCCAAAGAAGATCCTTCAAGATGTCTACAGTATAAAACTTCTTTGAATCTTCTCTTTTTCTTGGTGGGATCTGAGGTGTGAATGTCAGAGGAGAGGCTTCATTTATCTTTGGTAGGGGAAAGCTCTGGGAGCATCTTGAGCTGTTTTAGTCAAAGCAATGTGAGGTAACATCTTTGGTTGAGTTTTATTCCAAATATCCCTCAGAAAAGAGGTGGCTCTTTTCCCCTCTGCCTCAGAAAATTGTTAGCTTTCTAAAGCTATTAGCACAGATTCTGCTTCCAAGAAGAAACTTTTCTTGATATCTTTTTTCCCCATCAATTCAACTATTAGTGCTTTCATTTTTTTAAACTTAGTTTCATTTTGTACTATCTCATCTGTAATAAACATACTATATTTCCCCCTCTATGCTTTTTAAGATTAACAAACTTTCCCTTGGTCATACCCTTCCTATCCCAGTGATTCTGACCCTTTCCCCATCATCATTTACACCTGGTTCTCCATCTTTTTATTGTCTCATTCCTTATTCCTGTTCCCTTTAACACAACCCTCATTCCCAAGATTACCCTCTAAAATAATTCACTTTCCATGATGTTCTCTGGAATGCTTAGTCTGTAACTAAGAAACTTCCTATCATCTTAAATCTTTTCTTTACTCACCCTTTCTGGTTCTTGCTGAAACCCAGCTCCCTTTTGATAATAGCGTTTCCCTGGTTGCCTTTTCTAGCACTTACTACAACTTTTATTCATTTTCCTTACTCACTGGTTAAGGAAGGGGGAATTAGAATAATTTTTGCTCCTCATTATCACTTGGAGGTTCTTCTTCTGCCACTATAATCAAGAATCCTTTCCTCCTTTGAGATTGACTCAGTCCATATCTACAATCTAATCAGAATTATAGTAACTGTTGTCTAGTGCCTTCCAAGATCATTTTATTTCCTCAGTGAGATCAGAGCTTAATTCAGAGTTTTTCTCTCCTGGCATAACATTTAGTGGTTCTCTTACTTTTTCAGAAACCTCACAGTTCTTCAACATACTCATTTTACAAGATCTACTTCTCTTCCCTATCTCAGGTACACACAAAGATAGTTATAGCCTTGATCCTGCCATCATGCTAAACTACATTAGTTCCACATTTATGAAATTCCCTTATCCGATTACATGATGTTGTCATTTCACCTCTTTTTCTGCCTTACTATCCCAAACCCTGCTAATTTTGTTGCATATTTGAAGGGATTAGCAAGTTGTGCAGAGAAGATTTGCAGTTTCATGTGCAATCATCTTTTTTATTTTACTGTTATGAAAATGCTTGTTTTATTCCATAAATTAAAAATCAAATTTAATAATAGGAAAAACTAGAGGTGATGAGAACCTGAACTAAGTGATTTGTGGTTGGGTAGAAGGAAGACAAGCAAGAAGGATGATATAGGTAAAACTGAAAAGATTTGACAACAGATTAGTTATATAGAGTTAAAAATGGTAACATTGAAGCTGACCCTATTGAAGGTACAAACTAGCATGATTGGAAGGATGATGGTATCCTCCACAGAATAGGGAAGTTCTGAGGAGAAGTAGGTTTGAGAGGAAAGAGGAATTTTATTTCAAATATATTGAGAATATTTAGTACAAAATATCTTCAATTGTCAGAACTTGAGCTCAAAAAAAACAGTGGCCTAGATATAGAGTTATCCATGTGAAACTATGAATAAAGATGATAATTAAACCTATGGGAATTAAGTGAGGGAGTATACGGAGAGAAGAAAAGAAAACTCAGGTTAGATCACTGGGGAACATCTAATTTAGAGAAAGTAATATAGATGATAAACCTGCAAAAGAGACTAAGAAAGATCAGACAGATAAACAAGAGGAGAACCAAGAGCCCAATATTATGGAGACTCAGAGAAGAGAGAGCATCTGAAAGGAAACAGTGGTCAACCGTGTTGAATTTTGCAAAGAATTCAAGAAAGATGAACCCTGCAAAAAATCTATAAAATGTGATAGTTAAGGCATCACTGCTAACTTTGGAAAGGGCAATTTGAGCTGAGTAATGAGGCAAACTTTTGCCTATAATTTTATTCACTTGATCTATAGCAGCAGCAGATTGTATGTTTGTATACAGAGAAATAGACTATAGGATTTAAAGTTTGAAACTGAGGATTAGATAGGTAAAATAAATGCCTTGGTTAAAATCATCAAAGTAATAGATCTAGGATCCAAACTCAAGTCTTCTGATTTTCAAATTCAGTGCTCTTCTTACTATATACACACTATCCCCCCCCCCATGGCATCTTTTCCTATCATATTAAATTACAATACAAATAAAGAAGGAAACCCTTTCCTGTAAGTAGTGTAACTACTTTAAGATTCCCTATAATTTTTCTTGATAAAATGTTTCTTCATCAAAAAACATCACTAGGTATTTGTAAGACAATCTATTTTTCAATATTCAAAGTTCTCCACAATGACTGTCATTGCTTATTATCTGTCTCCAAGGTTTTTTTTTTTTAGGTTTTTGCAAGGCAAATGGGGTTAAGTGGCTTGCCCAAGGTCACACTGCTAGGTAAGTATGAAGTGTCTGAGACTGGATTTGAATCCAGGGACTACTGATTCCAGGGCAGGTGCTTTATCCACTAAGCCACCTAGCCACCTAGCCACCCCTGTCTCCAAGGTTTTCATTGACCTAAAGAGCCCATATTCCAAAATTATCACATGTTTTTTATTGAAATGAAGGTTTGGATCCTCAGTCATAAATATAGGTGGAGATAAATCCATTTATGTGTAGGAGAATTACTTAAGCCACCTCATTGAGGGAGTGACTACAGATCACTTGACAGCTGACCCAACTAATGAACAGCAAACACTTACCTCTTTGTCCTGACTGAGCTTCCTTTAGACTAGGGATTCTTAACCTATGGTCCAAAGACCTGGGAGCATCCATGCATAAATTTCAGGGGATTCTGTAAAGTTGGTTTTAAAAAAAATTTGAAAACTATATTTCAATATAAATGGTTTACTTCATAATCCTACAAATTTTATTTTATGCCTTTAAACACTTTATTCTAAGAAAGGTTTCACCAGACTGTTAAAATGTTCTCATGACACAAAAAAAAAGTTAAGAATCTTCGGTTTTGGCTCAGTCTGTTTTTAAATATAAGAAAACACTCATGTATATTTCATAAACGTCATAAATATTGTTCCCACCTTAAATCTATGTATGTATGTATGTATGTAGTTTATCAAACCTGTGGTTTCATCAATGTAAGGAATTCCTAGTGAGGAACTTCCTCTACTTATGCAAATAGGTATTTGCTTTGAAATTTTTAATCTTAGAGAGCTGCCCGAGGGGGTGGTGGTAATGAGAAGTTAAGGGACTTGTTGAGGGTCTTATAATCACTGTGTCAGAGGTGAGACTTGAAGTTACTTCTTCTGACTTCTAAGATCAACTTTCAAGCCATTATAGCTTACTATCCACTCTGCTATTCTTCTTAACTAGATTTAACTCCAGGAAAATCTCTAGATATAGCTTAGGTTATAGTCCCAATTTTATTTCCCATTAAGCTACATCCTTCTAGCATAAGCTATTATGGTTTGCTGCTTAAAAAATGAACATCAATGACAAAGACAAGTTGCAGAAAATCAGATTAAAGATTTTCTTTTCTTTTTTTCTTCTTTATTACTATTTCTTATAATGATGAGTTATAAGCTGGTTCCCTAGAGAGCAAATTGCACTCTAGTTTTCAAGATAGTTTATTATTGCCTGATTTTTACAAGATTAATTATAATTACTTGTTATTTTCTTGAATTGTATTATAAAGATTCTCTGGTTTGTAACCATCAAGTTACATCAAGTTTTAAGCAATATTGGTCAAAGTGAATTCAACCATGATTTTCTTTTGACTCAGCTCAGAAAAGTTGAACAGGTAATCAGTATTCAACAATTATTAAGGAAACTTAGGTTGCCAAGTGGTTAGAGAACTAGGCAGGGAGTCAGGAGGTCCTGAATTCCATCCTCAGACACTTATTAGCTGTGTGACATGGGAAAGTCACCTAAGCCTGTCTGCCTTGTTTTCTCATCTCCAAAATGGGCAGAATTATATGTATTTGTATAATACATTATATGCATGTATATAGAGAGTTATAGTTACATAACAAATATATCTATATGTAGATAAATGGATATATATGTATGCATATATATATATATAAAGGTTATATATATAGATATAGATATAGATATATAGATATATATAGATATATTAAACATTGCCAAAGCAAGAATTTGGTTTTTTGACTGGGTATATCTTTATACACATTAATATATTTATATATATATATATATATATATATATATATATATATACATATATATATATATATGTATCTCTATCTCTGGCTATCTATAGAGATTGATTGAGAAATGGAGGAGATGAAATATAGAACAATAATTTAAGATCAATATAGTGAAGTTTCTTTTTTAAAGATAGAGTTTTGGACAGTAGGTAGAGGTTGAGGATTCAACAGCCAGAGATAATTGATGATGAGGGAATGGGATCAAATGCCCATTTTCTTTGCAAGGAAATGGTTTTTCACTTTGTTAGAAGCAAGAGAAAAACAAAAAGTGAGGAAGGTGACATCAAGGAGTTTTGAGATAAAGAGAATAAGAGAAGAGGTAGCTCCCATGATTGGCTTCAATTTTCTTAGTAAAGATTTCTTCCAACTTAAAGGCCATAAATTCAGCATACTTATTTTATAGTTGGAGAAACTGAGTCTTTGATAGATGAGATGTCTTCCAAGGTCACATTGATAGTTTTTAAAAAGTTGGTATAGGGGTGGCTAGGTGGCGCAGTGGATAGAGCACTGGCCCTGAAGTCAGGAGTACCTGGGTTCAAATCCGGTCTCAGGCACTTAATAATTACCTAGCTGTGTGGCCTTGGGCAAGCCACTTAACCCCATTGCCTAGCAAAAACCTAAAAAAAAGAGTTGGTATGATAAAGATAGACACTTGATAATTTTTTGTCTTGATGGAGAGATCTACAAATCAAAATGGTAGAATCTTACTGACAGCTTAGCAACAATGCTAATTTTCTTTGTGGAGGTAAAGTTGTTGAATCCCTAGTCTCAATTGGAATGACTTCCCAGGATACTTAAGAATGAAGTGAAAGTACAATATTTAAAGGTAAAAGCACACAAAAATGAATTTCTTTCAATCTAATTATAATCCAAGTTCAACTGATGAAAACCTTGACCTTGAAGTTTGGGGACAGACTCAAGATGACCAAGGCACAACCAAGTTCAAAGAAGCAAAGGAAGTTTTTGTTTGTTTTTGGAGGCAATTGAGCTTAAGTGACTTGCTGCAGGTCAAACAGCTAAATTTCTGAGACTAGATTTGAAGGCACTTCTTCCTGACTTCAGGATAGTTCTCTATCTGCAGTGCCCACTTCACTATCCCACAAGAAAATAAGCTTTAGCGAAGTCATTCCTAAAGTTTTACCTGGACTAAAATAAAAATGTTTCTAGGTGAGAGATGGTGAGTGAACATCATATTACATAAGCATCTAGCTTTGGTTTTAAAAAATCATAAAATGATTACCACCTCTTAGTTCATAGGTTTACCTAGAGAAGGGCAAATAATGTGCCAAACACAATACTAGAGTAGAAATACAGAGTGGTGACTGGATTGTAAAGTTATGTCATTGCTCAGAAGAGCATGACAATAGCAAATAGGGTTTGGAAATTTTAGGTATTTGTATTAACCCCTCTAGAACATATTTATTTGCTTATTATTTAACCCCCCCCCCATTTTAAAATGTTCTGCTATTTACTCAATCTGTCAAGGATGACACTCAGTTCCCACTTTCATTATGTTAACTGTAACTGTCTATTCTTGCCAAACTGGTCAACTTGAATTCCAAACATGATGCTTTTATTTCCACCTTTGTGGGATTACTCAAATCCTTCTTCTTTGTTTAAATTATCCTTCTGCTTGCTGTTTGGTCTGTCTGAGTCCCAGGGATTGTCCAAGGTCCAGTTTATTTAAATCATTCATTCAATAAATGGCAAACCATGTACCAAGCAATCAACTCAGAGCTGCAAATATAAAAAATTAAATAGAACTACCTTTACCCTCCAAAGAGCTTACATTTGTGGGGAAAACAAAATAAATGTAAAAAGTATATTGAAGATATTATATATATACAAGGTAGATTCAAAGTAATCTTGGCAACAAAATCAAGTAAAAAGAAACACTTATAGGAGTCAGCTAGACGATGCAGTAGATAGGGCCCTGGAGTCAGGAGGACCTAGATTCGAATCTGAACTCAGACCCTTAGCAAATTGTTTAATCCTGATGGCCTCCAAAAATGCATTTATTAAATGCTTGTTTATTTATGTAGCAGGCACTATATTAAACACTGGAGATTAAAAAATGGCTCAAAAGTCCATTTCCTGCTCTTAAAGAATGAGAGAGAGAAAACATGGAAACAGCTATGTATAAATAAGATATGTGCAAGATAAATTACAAATGATCATAGAAAGAATTCACTAGCAGTAAAAGGCATTGGAAAAGTTTTCTTGTAAGAGGTGCTATTGTTGGTACTGTTGTTTGTCCTTTATTCTGGAAGAGAACCATGACATAAAGAAAGTGATCTTAAGACTTGCAAATGAATTGGATTTAAGGGAGGGAGGGCTGTGTAAAGTCACCAGACTCACTTTCTTCTCTGGATCTATCTGGGTCCAAGGGCCAGTAGTTATGATTTGAAAGAGCAGAAGATGTAGATAAGGGTCATATAACACCCCATTATGAGATAACAAAGATTGTCTGGTCCTGGAAATTTGCTGTTGTTGCTGCTGTTGAGATATCTCAAAAAGTTCATGTTTGTGCCATGCTGAGGGAAACTTGGACAATAGCCTCAACTGGTGGGGGGCTGGAGGGGGGGGAGGACTATGGATGATTAATCAGCAGAAGAGATTAAAAAGAAATGGTCAGACATATAGGAGGAGAACAAGGAGAGGGTAGCGCCATAAAGACTCAGAGAAGAGATGGTATCCAAGAAAACAGTGGTTAAAAATGTCAAATGAAGCAAGATCAAGAAGACTAAATAGTAAAAAAAAAAGACCAAAATTTTTGGTAATTAAGGTATCATTGGTACCTTGAGAAAGCAATTTCTAATAAGCTATAAAATAAAGGGATCAAATTGTAAAGCACTGAGGAATAAGGGAAAGGAGAGAAATTAGAGACAACAAAAATAGATAGTTCTTTCCCTAGTAGTCTGGATGAATAAGAGAGGAAAGATATAAAAGAATAGCTGGAAGGGATGATTGGATCTAGTAATTTTTTTTTTAACAGATGAAGGACAGGCATGTTTGAAGGTAGAAGGGAAGGAACTTAGAGACTGAAGATAAGAGAGGGTGGAACATTTGAGGAGACAAATTAGAAATGTTAGAAGAGACAGGAAGCAATGGGATCAAGAACATTTGGAATGGAGGAGAGAGTGAGGAATTATGTAAAAATTATGTAAAAGTAATAAAAGATAAAGAAAATAGGAGAAGAGTAAGTTCAAATCTTAGTTATTTTTTAGTTATGTCCAACCTTTTGCTGCCTCTTTTGAGGTTTTCTTGGCAAAGATAGTGGAATGATTTGCCACTCCCTTCTCCAGTTCATTTTACAGTTGAAGAAATGGAGGCAAACAGCATTAAATTACTTCCTCAGGGACACACAAGTAGAAAGTACATGAGGCCTGATTTGAACTCAGGAAGATGAGTCTCCCTGTTTCTTAGCGCACTGCTCTAACCACTACATTACCTAGCTGTCCTGTAGCTCAAATCTAATGATCTTACTGAGACCCTCTTAGGAGAAGGAAGGTTTGGGGTGGAGGGAGAGAGGTATTGGTGGCTTGAGGAAAGGATAAAAGGTTTGGAATAGCAGCTGGGGTAAGTAAGATGGGAAATGAATTAGGAGTCATAAAAATAAGAGTCTACTTGAAACTCGATAACATTAATTTATAGCATACACAATCACAGAGTTGTATAATTTCTTTCAGCACCATTCAACAGAACATGAAAAGAAGCATAGAAGGCACATGACAATAGTAATGCAAGAGTGGGGATGGTTTCAAGAATCAACTTTGGAGTCAATACTTGGGTTCTAGTGCAGCCTCTGATAGATACTGGCTATATGATCTTGGGTAAGTCATTTATTATCTCACTATCTCTGACAACTCTCTATGGGAGTTCTTACTTTAGGGTCTATAAAACTTTTTTTAAATAATTATATTTCAATATAAATGCTTTCCCTTGTAATTCTATATATTTTATTTTATACATTTAGAAACATGATTCTGAACAGGTATCCACAGGTTTCACCACACTGGGACACAAAAAATGTAAGAAACCCTTGCTCTTAGAGAAAAACCCAGATTTGCCTTGGTAGAGATAGTTTCTTTAATAGGAAATGCCTTAAAAAAAGGGCATCAGATAAAATCACAGATCGAGTTAAAAATAAAAATAACAACCCAACATTTATATATCACTTTAAGGATTAGAAAATTTTTCAATGCAACCACCTTGAAAGGTAAATAATATAGCTTCAATTTGCATTTGAAGAAAATGGTCATGGTCATGCAGCTGCTACTCAGAGTTAAAGGTGAGGATTCAAACTCAAATCTTTTAGGTCAGAGAATAATCTTTCCTTACCCATTACAAAGGTCAAGATCTACCTTATGATTCTATTTCATTTTAGTGTTCACTTCTCTTCCAGATGGTGTATAAACATCAAGGCAGACAAGTACCACTTCTGGTCATCCTGGTAACAGTAAATCTATATATCTATCTACACATACATACATATATATTATATGTGCACAGAAATGCTTATACATGTGTATATACACACACACATACCTATGGATATATATATATACATATATGTATATATATGTATATATATATGTGTGTGTGTGTGTGTATAATGTTCCTTAATAGAATATAAGCATAGTGAAGGCAAAAAGTATTTCATTTTTCCCTCAGGCTCCTTAGAACCTAGCACAATGCTTTTTACACTAATTAACATTTATTGATTTGATGACTGGCTTATATTCCAAGAAGATAGCCTTCAGTTCCAACATTTCTGTGTTTGATACCTAGCAGTGGACAGCACTAACAACAGCTAGAAAACATTCTTTCTCATGGGCTCAGCCTGAAATTGGAGAGCAGGGGAATCAATGAACAGTGATTTTTAAAAAAATTTATTTATTTATTTTTGAATTTTTATATTTTTTCCCCTAATCTTGCTTCCCTTCCCCCCCCACAGAAAGCAGTCTGTTAGTCTTTGCATTGTTTCCCTGCTATACCTTGATATAAACTGAATGTGTTGACAGAGAAATCATTTCCTTAAGGAAAAAAATAAAATATAAGAGATAGCAAAATTACATAACATAATTTTTTGTAAATTAAAGGTAATAGCCTTTGATCTTTGTTCAAACTCCACAATACTTTCTCTGGGTACATATGGTATACTTCATCGCAGATACCCCAAAATTCTGCCCAGTTGTTGCACTGATGAAATGAGTAAGTCCATTAAGATTGATCATCAACCCCATGTTGCTTTTAGGGTGTACAATGTTCTGGTTCTGCTCATCTTGCTCAGCATCAGTTCATGGAAATCCTTCCAGGCTTCTCTGAATTCCCATCCTTCCTGGTTTCTAATAGAACAATAGTGTTCCATAGCATACATATACCACAATTTGTTCAACCATTCCCCAATTGATGGACATTCACTCAATTTCCAATTCTTTGCTACCACAAACAGGGCTGCTATATTATTATTGTTATTATTATTTTTTAGATTTTTCAAGGCAATGGGGTTAAAGTGGCTTGCCCAAGGCCACATGGCTAGGCAATTATTAAGTGTCTGAGGTCGGATTTGAACCCAGGTACTCCTGACTCCAAGGCCAGTGCTCCATCCACTGAGCTACCTAGCCGCCCCAGGGCTGCTATATTTTTGTACAAGCAATGTTTTTAGTCTTTTTCATAATCTCTTCAGGGTATAGACCCAGTAGTGGCATTGCTGGATGAAAGAGTATGCACATTTTTATTGCCCTTTGGGTGTAATTCCAGATTGCTCTCCAGAAAGGTTGGATGAATTGAGCAGTGATTTTTCAAACATTTGAAAACCCAGGAAAAAATTCCTCTCCACCAAAGTTCTTGTCAATGTCAAACTGTTCCATATCAGAAACAGATGTAATTTTATCAGTAAAAAGTGATGTTCAAGAAGTTGTGTTAACATACAATAATGATAATAATAACAATATCTAACATTTTCCCTCTCTCTCCTTGGTAGAATGTATGCTTCTTGAGAGCAACGACTGTCTTATTTTTCTAATTATCTCCATTACTTACCACAGTGCTTTTTCATTCATTTATTCATTCACTATTTATATATATAACAGGTGCTAAGTAGTTCACAGTTATTGGATGATAAGATCATTGATTTAGAGTTGGAAGGGACTTTGGAGATAATGGAGTCTAGTTTCCTAATTTTACAAATAAGGAAAATGAAGAAAAAGTTTGTGATTTGCCCAGGGTGAAACAGTATCTTATGACAGGATTTCAGCTCACATCTTAAGCCCAATGTTCTGACACAAAAATTAAACCACATCTAATGGAATCTTTGTGACCTTGGGTTAATCACTTAAACTTTTTTTTTCAAGTATAAAATCAAATAGCTAATTAATTGGGCTCTAAGGTCCCTTCCAGCTCCAAATCTATATCCTAGATCTTTCCATCTCTAAAGGAATATTTGTCATTGGGCTAATTTCATTGACGACCCAACCCAATTAAGATGGTAACATATTCTCACTCAATAAATACTTCTCTTTTCTTAAATCTAATTAGAAGGAAGTCTAAGCTAAGGAGTTATAGGTCTTGGTTCTAGGGGGCCAGACTTAATAAGAAAGCATTTTAAAGAAATGTGATCCAGATGGAGCCTTCTAATAGGCAAATACTTTTGTTAACATTTCTAAAGCAAATATATCCTTATCTAAATACCAATACTTCTAAGAAAAAGGAAGACTAGTTTCAAATAGCAAAGTGATAAAGTAAGAACTGTGAGAAATAGAAAAAAGAAAACGGGAGAAGTTGACAAACACAAGAAGAAAGGATTTATGTTAACATCAATGTTGATAGAAACTGTTAGCACATTATTATTGGAGCTTTTCTTCCATCTGTCTTTAAGGAAATAAAGCGTAAATATTTTTTCTGGGAGTATCCTAAGAGTATTTCTCTTCAAGGTTATTTCTAACCCCTTTCTTATTCTATAAACTTTGCAAAAGGATAGGTTGATAAATTGAATTTTATAATGCTTTCCAGAGCCGAATATTTTTTGTTATTATTCATAGTTATATCATTACCATGCATAGCAGAGATAACGCAAAATCAGAAAGCCAATTAACACTGTAAACATCAGTGACTCATTTGATAAATAAGTCTGTGATGTTTATTATTGGCCTGGTTGAGCTTGTGTATCCTATGAACACATGCTACCAGAGAAGAACTGGTGAAGAGCCAAAGTCATATATATACAAAGGTCTCTGAGAGACTTGGATTGCTTTCAAAATGAATATATATATATATATATATATATATATATATATATATATATATATATATATACATTAGTAAAAATTACAGTGACTCAGGAACAAATTCACCTTATTTTTCCAGAAAAAAGGGGGGGGATAAAGTATTAAGGGGGATCATAATAATGGTCCCAATTGGAGAAATTTTTTTATTTTAAAAACAATAGCAGAGGAATTAGAAAGAGACCTTCACATGGAAAAGCTCTTCACATACTTTTCAAATAAATACATTTTCTTCAGTAGTGCTAATAACATTAAAGCTTTAAGAATCACTTTCCAACTATTAAACTTTAGTGAAAAACACTTTTACCTGGAGGCAAGAAATAGCTCACTCTAGATGATCCATTAATTCCTGAACTAGGCCTATAAATGAAATGGTTTATGGAGAAAAGAATTAAAGAATTTACAATCTTTGTCAAAAAATCAAAGAGAACTTCCCTTTATTTCTCAGTTTGAAATTAAGATTCATAGTTGGTTCCAGACAATAATGTTTTTTTAAATTAAATAATTTTATGATCATTTCAGATAGAGGAATAAAACAAAGGGCAGGCTCTTTTTCCACAACAACAAAAAAGACAATAAAACAACAGAGAAGTAGGAGTCACTTGATAGGGAGTTCACTAAAAATATTTACAGAGTATGGTAAAGCTGCCATTGCTTTGGTCCCCACTAATTTTTATTTTGTAATAGGTAATTTGGATATGATTTCAGTGGAACGTGACCTTTATACTATAGGAACTGCTTTTTTCATTAGAACTAAGAGAGGAGGAGGTATGGTATGATGGGATAGAATATTTTCCTGGTAGGGAAGAATTGTATTCTAATCCTTCCCCTGTCATAGACTGCCTGACATTAGGCAGGTCATTTAACCTCCTGGTGCTCCCAGGTAAATATCTAAGATTATAAAGAGCATAGTGGGGCAGGACCTACACTGAGAGACGGCATTTCTTCTTTACAAAGTTCCCAATACCCACAAATACCCCTAGGTGAGGGGCATAGAGGAAAGGGAGTTAGTAATGTAAAGAAGTCTAAGAAAATACTATCCACAGTTAAACTATGTTACCTTGGGCAATTCACTTGACCTTGATGAGCCTCAGTTTTCTTATCTAAAAGGTCTTGCACCTAACCAAAGCCTCTAAACCTGGGGCCCATAGGTTTAGATCTCTCACATAATCCTAATTAAGTTTTACTATTATATCACCTATAACAGACTTATTAATAATTTCCCAGAATCCATGGATAAATTTCAAGGGGTCCATGAACTTGGAGAGGAAAAAAAATACATATTATTTTCACTAACCTTTAGTTTCCTTTGTAATCTTATACATTTGTGCATTTAAAAATACCATTTTGATAAGAAGTCCATAGGTTTCAGAAGATTGCCAGAGGGCTTTAGAAAGATTAAGAATCCCTGAATGAGACTATACCTAAAGTCTGTCTGCTACTTTCCTATCCCAGAGCAGAAGTGTCTTTTTATCCATATACAGAATTCCTGGTGAGGACATTTCATCATTGCAGATTAGGACTGCTCCACAGTTTCTCAGAGAATTGCCTAGAGTACTGAAAAGTTCAGTGACTTACATAAGACGATACAACGTTTATGGATCAGAGATGAGACTTAGACACATCTTTTTGACTCTCAGATTTCTATCTACTATGTAATCATTGGCTCTCATGAATCTATAGGGTCATGTAAAAGATTAGGCTGCTGTCCAATAATTTAGGACTCATTTATATGTGAGCAATGTATTAACCTCATACATCTATCTGTTCAAACCAGATGTGTCAGGACCTCTATCTAAGCTAAAAAGATGACACTTTTAAAAGTCATTTATTGGGGTGGCTAGGTGGCGTAGTGGATAAAGCACCAGCCCTGGAGTCAGGAGTACCTGGGTTCAAATCCGGTCTGAGACACTTAATAATTATCTAGCTGTGTGGACTTGGGCAAGCCACTTAACCATGTTTGCCTTGCAAAAACCTAAAGAAAAGTCATTTATTGTTATATGCTTTTAATTAGAATCATGAAATTTGAAGATGAATGAATCCCTTGATCCAACCTATTTATTTTACACATGAAGAAACTAGGTGACTAAGCTCGATAATAGTAGAGCTGAGTCTAGAACCAAGTCTTCCTGACAGTTCAGTGTTCTTTCTTCCATACCTGCTATTGATGCAGAAGGCAATAAAAACTACATTTCCTCAAAATCAGCTTTTAATTTGACTCTCCATTGGTTCAGGATGACCTCACATATAATCCTAATTAATTAAATTTTAATATTCTATTCTATAACCTTTAGCAAATTTGCTAATAACTTTCCAGAATCATTCACCTTGTAAAGCATCTTTTTCAGTCCACAAACTTTTTTTTATGGACTCTATGTACATTTACCAAAGTTAATTTTTTCCCCTTCTAAATGATTTTCTTACAAAGAAAGCAATTCTAAACCTTTCAAAAGTCCCTCTTTCCTTTTGTATAACAATATAACTAATGGATAGAATAGAACACTACCCCATACAAAGAGATAACATTTTTGCAGGAGGCTTTAAAGATTCTGAGACTATAATTATAACATTCACCTTTATAAAAATTATCTTATGGTGACTTGGTTTGTTATACAGTTTTAGGTTATCATTACCTGAAATATCACAGTTCTGTATGGTAGGCTAACATAAGACATTTATATTATTTGTGTATATCTCTCTATCTAATATCTATCTAATATGTACATATCATACACATAAACAGGCATGTGCGTACACACACATATACAGAACCACCCCAACTATACCTTAAGTTCAATGGAAGATAGAGATTATATCTCACACCTCTTTATAATTCTAGTGTCCAACAGTAATATTCAATAAATCTTTGTAATGATGATATAGAAAATATAAGATTTATTTGTAGTTTAGTGACCCTGAGTTGTTTTCTTTCCCCCCACAAAGAAAAAGTCAGGAGAGGCAAAATATGTTTCTTTAAAATCAGAGAATATGATGGTTACTTGGAAAGTTTGTGCCACTCTTTTATCCACTTCTTACTGTTCAATGGATTTTCCCTGCATTCTTTATACTTTGCCTATGCTATTACTGATGCTAATTTATTTTTCAGAATCCTGAATGTTGAGTTTTACTATGTAAACTGATTTGACTTTTTAGTGAAGCAACCAAGATATTGTGTTTCTGAAGTCTGTGGTCTGAACAGCAAACTTATTCTGGTTTGCCATCCTTGCAAATGAATCTTGAGTTGAATCAAAATATTTAATACACTTAACTTATGGTATTAGATTGAATTACTATCCTTTTAAATAATATTTATTTATTATATTTAAAATATTTAAAAGAATATTGGGGAGAGTTGTGATTTTACATACCTGCTGAACTCTTGATTTCTTGATGTATCAGTCAATTGATTCCAGCACTTCAAACCTTGATTAGCAGAATTTCTCATTTGGAATGCTGCTACACCATTTGGCTTGATTTTTCAAGTTGGAATCAAATATAGGCTAGAAGTCATTGAAACCATTTCTGCACAAGTCAAGCAATGAAGAGATAATACCAGTCTCCAGGTAGTAAACAAATGAAGGCCAAGGAGCAGACAGATTCTGGAAATAGAATTAAGTTTAGAGACAGGAATTCTCTTAGATAAAATTGGTCATTCAGTGAGTTATCAGTGGCAGTTCTCTTTGCTCTTATCCTAAGTTTTTTTATTGTTCATAAGTGGAGAAATGGTAGGCTGGCCTGCTTTCACATTATCAGAGCCACAATTAGGAATTTTCAAGCCCAAAGAAATCAGCATGAAACACATTCTCAACTGAATTGAGAGAACACTATGTCATATGGGAAGATTCAGACAGGGTAGGAAAGAAGTTGACCCTAACCTACTATTTAGTACATTTCTATTTTGACTAATTTTTCTTGTTAACTAGATGCTAATCTCTATTGTTTCTATGCTATAGAAACACTGTTGGTGTCCCAGGACAAAGTCTTCATTGTCTTGCTTTACTTAGGGCTCTGGTCATGACCACCCATTTAACATAATACTACTAATCTACTGTACCATTATAGATACATTACATTTCTCCAGAGTGTTATTATTTGTTGTGCCTCTTATAAGGATTAGACCAAGTCCAAGAGTAGATAAAAAGTGCAAGTCCAACAGGATAAGAAAGACAGAAAAGCAAAATAGAGCACTGGGCTTGGAATCACAAAGATCTAGGTTTAAGTTCCAGCAGCTTGACTCTGGGCATGTAGCAACTTTTTTGATCCTCAATTTCCTCAATTGTAAAATGAGATTTCTAATAGCACCCATGTCACAGAATTGTTGCAAGGAGCAAAAACAGTTTGGGAACTTTACATAAAAGTAAGCTATGTTAATCTCATTGTTCTCATTAGGTTTGATGGAATTTAATTATCATCATATTATATTGTTTCCTTCAAGATTCAGATCAAGTTCTTTATTATATATGATGATTTCCCTACTCCCATCAGGTGCTAGCTAGGCTCCTTGTTTCTCTCCCCAAACTTGCTTGTATTTATTCTACAAATACTTTCATATATGTGTATATATATGCATATATATATATATATATATATATCCATATGGTCTCTTGTATGTCTTGTAAGCCCCTTGAAAGCAGGTACTTTTCCATTTTTGTCTTTGTATTTCTAGCTCTTAGCACCATATCTGGAGCATAGAGAATTATAAGTACATATTGATGGATTTATTGACATAGAGAAATTATTTTCATTTTTTTTCAATGATGCTCTGATGGAAATGTTCCTGGGGCAAATTTTGATTTTGCTATTCTTCTTTCTTATATGCTCTTCTACTGACAATTTTATAGGTGGATAAAATAACTGCTTCCTGCAACTGGATTCCCAATAAAAGAACTTTCAGATCTCACAGGTACTACAATACACTTGACTTCTAATGAAATACAATCAGTTGAATCAAAATGTCAGAATATAAACTCATCTCCTATAGGCTCATTCTAGGCAGCTTTGGTACAAGTCTAGAAGGAGAAAAGATGATGAGAATGGTATATAACCTTATATACCATATAGGAAGCTAGTTGCACAGTGGAGTACTCGGCCTGGAGTCAGGAAGATCTGAGTTCAAATCTGTTCTCAGTTACTTCCTATGTGACCTTGGGCAAATCACTTAGCCTGACTGACCTCATTTTCCTCATCTGTAGAATGAGCTAGAGAAGGAAATAGCAAATCACTCATATCTTTGCCAAGAAAACCCCAAATGGGGAACTAAATCAGATACAACTGAACAGCAATTCTCTAATCTCATAATCTCATGGTTTCTTCAACTGGGTCTTAAAAACCTTTCTGCTTCATATCCCTTGGGGATTATGTGTATACTAGGTAAGGTAACAGCTATTAAAATATTGTTCTTAAGTTTTCATGGAACAATTTTATATTCACAGGAAATCATGGTTCAATCTATAACAATACTTTTCTTCAGTTGGAGTTTAATTGGTTGTGTTTTAAGGAAATTTTGAAGTCTGAATTTAAAGTGTGTGGATTTGTTTTCTTTCAGTCCATGAAAGTCAATGAGTTTCTGGTATCTAGATATTAAGTCATCTTCTACAAGATAATTGGTCAGTGCTAAATTTTTGCAATGTATAGGGACTGACGTGTTGCATCTTATCACTTCCTTGCACTACCTATATTGATCATTAAGTTCAGGCTCCTTAAGAATAACCCTTCTGTAATTTATTGTGGTGATGACTTATTCATGAATTGCCAACAAAAACAATTTCCACAAACATTTCCATAAACAATTCTTCATGACTTATCCAGGTCACCCATGAAGGACCTCTTCAGTCTACTCCTGGATCTATCTTGCTTTATAAGCTCCATCTAGACTTTCAATTACATTTTACAAATCTAATGGTTTGTACCTGTTCTCAGCCATTGCTATTTATTGCTTGGTGAGGTCATGTCTAATTCTGTAAGTTTATTATTCTTGTTGATGACATTATTGCAATGATTATTATTATCCCTGTTATCATCTGTTTCAAAGGGCTTCAGATAGAAATACCCTGTGGTAAATTACTCTTTTAAAACTAATGTCATATATTCTTGAAAAGATAGATAATATAACTGCTTTCCATAGTTGAATAAAAGTAGTAGACTATAAGGTGTTAGTTGCTGTTGACTAAGCACTTAATAAATGCTTGTTTGCTTACTGATTGATCTTTAGCCATTCCAGGATCTATCAATAAGAATGATATTCCCCTTGGCCTGTCCCTGTGTGATTTAGGCTTCTATATTTTGAAAGTTTTTTCTGCTTTGGAGCACAGATATAAATGAGTACTTGGTATAGAAAGAAAGGAAACTACTATTTATTTATTTATTTAAGGTTTTTTTTTTTACAAGGCAAATGGGGTTAAGTGGCTTGTCCAAAGACATACAACTAGGTAATTATTAAGTGTCTGAGACCGGATTTGAACCCAGGTACTCCTGACTTCAGGGCCGGTGCTTTATCCACTGCCACCTAGCTGCCCCGAAACTACTATTTATTAAACATCTATTATATGCCAGATACTTCAGAGTTTTACAAATATTCTCTCATTTGATCCTCAAAAAAACTATAGGAACTAGATTGTTGGGACTAGATTTGAATCCAGATCTTCCTAACTCCAGACCTAGTTTTCTATCTACTAACTATCTGCCTGGACAGCAACAGATTAAAAACGTTCTCTCTTTCTTTTCCTTCTTCCTCTTCTTCCTTTACATTATCTTATTTTTCTTCCCTCTTCTCTTACCTAAAGCCTAAATAAATTTGCCTTAGAGTAATGTTCACTTACTTGGATTATTGAAGGCTATTATCTGCATTTATTAAACATACAACAACAACAATAGCCAGCTTGTACATAGCTCTTTAAAGTTCCCATGGTACTCATTTGGTTTTCACAATATCCCTGGAAGGCAGATGCTATTATTATCATAATCCCCATTTTACAGATGAAGAAACCGAGGCACAGAGAATTAAGTGCTTTTTCCCAGGGTCCCACAGCTAGTGTTGCAGTCAGAATTCTATCTAAGGACATGTTGATTCCAAGCCTAGCACTCTATCTACAGTGGCACCTAGCTGTTTAGATGTACAAGTGCCTGAGTAGTATATTTGAACCCCTTTCTAACACTCATACTTGAGGATAGAACTTATAGCCCCTTTAAAGACTAATTGGATTCTACTGAAATTTCTTTATCATATTTTTATTTTAATCTTTCAAGGACTAGAAAGAAAATTGGAAATATTCAATATAGAAAATATAGGAAAAATATTGGGTGACTAGAAAAAGATTTTATTCCCAACTCTGCCAGTAGCTTTCTTTTAAAAAGGATAATGTCTCAAGTCTCCATGTCTAAAAATTCATGATTCCATAACTACATGCTTGGTAATACCTACATTATTTTAATATTATATTATGTTAGAACAGGGTCCTACTGTCTATTAAAAGGAGGAGTAGAATTTAACCCACAAATCTCATAGCTTTTAAATCTTCAATAACATGTTGTCTCTGCTTCTTATTTTCCTAGTTAGAGTCTTTTTGAAGCTATAGCTAATGCCTTTTCTTGGATGCTAACTTATATTCTGTTATTGCCAGTTAGCTTTGCCAAGGATATTATAAATTCTACCTGGTGCTTTATGTCTTCTTGGCACCTCATTCCTTCTCTTTTGCTTCTCTGCCAAAGTAAACACCAACCTGGTACCAGCAGGAATAAGCTTAAGGAGGCTTTACTCCACACTTAATGAAGATACTTTTCTCTTTTCTCTTTATAACTAATTATTAGAGGACTGTAATATGTAATTATTCATATTTTTGATATTTTTCACACAGAGATAAAATGCTATAATAATAGCTATTATTATTATTGCTGTTGTTGTTGTTATACTGCTAACTAGAATATCACATTTGAAGTCTGGCAAAGTGTTCCCAATATGATCCTCTGAATAATCAATAGTTATTGACACATTTTTATAGGTTAGGTACTGAAACTTCTAAGAGATTAACTTTCTTGGCCAAGATTAAACATCAAACAGTTATTAGAACCCAGATCATCTTATCTTTTCTTTTTTTCAAAAAGAAATTTATTTTCAGTTCTAAATTATCTTCTTTATTCTTGCTTCTTCTCCATTTATTGGGAATCCAGAAGTATGCACTTCATTATACTTAAACCATGCAAAACATACTTCCACATTAGCCATGCTACAAAAGAAAAAAGTGAGAAAATAATAAAGTGAATGAAAATATGCTTCAATTCACATTCGTAATTCATCTCTGGATATGGACAAGTCCTTCAGAAATGTTTTGGATCATCATATTGATCAGAGTATCTAAGTCTTTCTTGGTAGTCATTATTATTATATTGTTGGTGCTTTATAAAATGCTCACTTTACTTCGCATCAGTTCATGTCAGTCTTTCCAAATTTTTCTGAAACTATCTACTTCATTATTTCTTATAACACAATAGTATTCAGGGTGGTTAGGTGGCACAGTGGATAAAGCACTGGCCCTAGAGTCAGGAGTACCTGGGTTCAAATCCGGTCTCAGACCCTTAATAATTACCGAGAAGACCATAACATCAGGGAGATGATGCCATGACAAGAATATGAATTGTATTTGAGTGAGGGGATGCTGTGCTAAGTCATCAGCCTAATTTTCTCCTCCGCAGTCATCTGGGTCTAGTGTCCAGATACCGATATGAATCCAGGAGATGGCCCCTGGATATGAGGCAATCAGGGTTAAGTGACTTGCCTAAGGTCACACAGCTGGTAAGAGTCAAGCTCAAACTGGATTCCAACTCCTGTCCTAATTCCAAGGTCAATGCTCTATCCACTGCACCATCTAGCTACCAAAATCTTTGCCGTAACAAAAGAACTGTTATTAATATTTTTGTAACTATGGATCCTTTTCATTTGAAATAAGTCTCTTGGGGATACAGATCTAGTAGTGGTATTGGGGGGTCAAAGGGTATGCACCATTTTATAACCATTTGGGCACAGCTCCAACTTGTTCTTCAAATAGTTGGATTAGTTTACAGGTCCACAACACAGCATTAATGTGCCTATTTTCCACATATTGTTATTTTCCTTTTCTGTTATGTTAGCCAATTTGATGGATGTGAGGTGGTATCTCAGAATAGTTTTAATTTGTATTTATCTAATTGTTAATGAATTGGGCCATTTTCATGATTATTGTTAACTTCGATTTCTTTTTCTGAAAATTCTGTGTTCAAATCCTTTGGTCATTTGTCAATTGGAGAATGGTTCTTATTTTTCTAAGTTCCCTATATGTTTGAGAAACAAGACTTTTATCATTGAACAGAAAAATCTGCTGTATTTTTTTCTCAGTTTCCTGATTTTTCTTCTAATTTTGACTGCCATGCTTTTGTATGTGCAACTGCTCTTTAATTTAATGTAATCAAAGAACTCATGTCTTCTTTACATTTTAATATCCACAGAAGACAACAGTGTTATACCTTGATTAGGTCAGAGGAAAATGAGGAAGGATGATGAGGGTTCAGAGAGACAATCCAAAATAAAAATTCTGGGTGAAAATTTCTCCACTAAATCCCTGTAGTACATAGAATAATTCAAAGAAAAAGTTGGATGTGTTGTTCTAAACCACCCATTGTTGCTGTTGTTCAGATTCATGTTTGACTCTTTGTAACCCCATTTAGGATTTTCTTGGCAAAGATACTGGAATGGTTTGGTGCTTTCATGGACTCTTTCATTTTTCTTCCAGACACTGAAGAAATGTGAAGATTTTTCTTCTTTCTCCAAAAGTCAATTATACTCAGGAAATTTCTTACACTATCAAAAATTCTGATTCTCCAAGATGTCTTCTAGCTTTAAATCTATGTTTCTATGAACCCACATCCCCTAAAATTTTCATCTTAAGAATATTTAAACATTCAAGAGTGAGAGTGCCTGGGAAGTCCTCTTTCTCTAACTAGATAGGGAGATTCCTAGGTCACATAGCATGTGAACTTTAAAATCCCTTCAAAAAGATTAGGATTTAGGACTATATTCCAGAAACTACCCTTTGAATGAGCATTTCTTGCTTCAGCCATGTGCTTCTTCAGAAATTCTACCAAAGCCCCAGCTTCTACCATCTCTTTTCACTGGGAAAATTCAGTCTTAGTATCTCTTCTCTTTGACCACATGAAATTCTCCTGAACTTTTGCTTTAGAAAGCCATTACCAACCATCACAAGCCAGAACCTGTGTTTTCTAACTCCAGAGTAATCAAGTCCAATCTCCTTATTTTATAAGTAAGAATGTTGAAACTTTACTTATAAGTAAGGGTAATGTGCCCAGATATTAAATGTCTGAGGTAGGATTCAAACCCCAATCTCAACTTTGAGTGTAATGTTCCAAGTATGAATTACAATGGCTTAAGGAAATAGAGTTTAATGGTCCCCTCTGTAGGGGATTATTAATGTGTTCAAATAGAGGAAAGAAGCACTATTGATCAAAGTTCTTCCCGCCCCCCAAACCATCCCTATCCTCTTTCACATAGATCCCTTGAAATTTAGACCCATGAGTCACCAATCCCCACACTTTCTTCAGATAAATTCTATAGAAATGCCTTGTCAAACTGGGTTTCCTAAATGATCTATAAAATTCCTGGTTATGCACACACACACACACACACACACACACACACACACACACACACACACAGTTTTAAGTAGGTTCATTGAATAGTGAATAAAGTATTCAACTTGGAGTCAGTAATAGCTGAGCTCATGGGCTGCCCCAGATACTTTACAAGAGTGATCTTGAACAAGTGACTTAAATGATTATTGTCCCCTTTTAAAAATCGAGGAAACTGAGGCAAACAGAGGTCATGCAGCTAGTAAGTATCTGAGACCACATGAGACCCTGGTGTTCTATCCATATCTCTAGCTACTTCATAATTCAATTGTGAATATGCTTTAAGAATATTATAAAAAAAGAGCAAGGTTTAATAAAGTGAAAAGAGCTATCTCTTCAAAGATATTTAAAGCAGCATCACTTTTATGTGAACAAAGAGATAGGAAACATCTTCCATGCCCACTAAGTAGGCAATGACTGAGGAATGGAATAATGCATAGAATACCAGCATAGTAGAATATCATAATGTAAATAAGATGGCAATATAGAATATAAAGTAATGAGGAAAGACTCACTCAACAAGACAGAGTTAAGAAAGCTAAGCCACTTGAATGCAATCTTTAATGTGCTGGAAGACATAATGTGCCATACTAGGAAGAGTACTGGAACTTGGAGTTAAAAGATTCAGTTTCTACTTCTGGTTCTATCAACTATTAACAGGGTCACATTACTTTTCCTACCTAGATCTTGGTTTTATTCATCTTTTAAATTAGGGATTTAAACTTGAGAGTTTTAAAGTTCCCTCTGATTCTCAATCTATATCTATAGAAGAAATATAATTATGCAAATATAGGTAGGAAGAAATGAAAACATTAGGGAAGGAGATAATAATCTGAAAAATATATTTATAGGTTTTAGGTTGCCATTTAAAGTATAAATACATGCCAATCTAATTTTAAAAGATTTCAATTTTTTTTAATTTAAGGCAATGGAGTTAAGAGTGATTTGCCCAGTCACACAGCTAAGCAATTATTAAGTGTCTGAGGTTGGATTTGAATTCAGGTCCTCCTGACTCCAGAGCCAGTGCTCTATCCACTGCGCCACCTAGCTACTCCAAGGATTTTTTTTTTAAGTCAAGCTCATAATAAATTACTGTGAAGAGTAAATTACTACAGAATCAGGGAGCCAGATAGATCATTTAAAGATCTGTCCTTTAACTTAGAGATTATCCCTTGCTGCAATTCTCGAATCATTCCCAAGCCCTGTATTATGTCACACATAGTATTAGAGTTTTTGATTTGTATTTTCTCATAAGATCTGATCAGTCTAATTTATGATTACAGTTTATTTTTTCCTCTTTTTATTTTCTTTAGTTCCCATAGGTGATTATATTTTTCTTTACTAAAAAAAAAAACTCCTATTCCATTTGCATCTCTAACCACATCTGGAAAAATCTCTTGAAATTCTGAGTAAAATAGCCATGTTTTAAATAGAATCTTTGATTGTTCCTTTAAAAAAGCTGTAGGTACCATGCAAGTACAGTGATAGAGTAAAAATAGATATCAACTTGCAGGTTGCTATTCCAGGGAAATTATGGGTAGCATCTTGCTAGAAGGATGGTTTATATTTTAATCAAGGAAGATATATACATACTGTCTTTCTTTAATATAAGTTCCTTGGGGGGGTAGGAACTATGGTACTTTTTCTTTTTGTATCCCTTAGAGCTAAGCACTCTGCTTTGGCACATTGGTAGCATGCAATAAGTACTATTTCATTCATTCATTCTTGTAAATTTGTATCTAGCTGTACCAAGTGAAGTGAAATATCATGGAGATGGTCAACTCAATTGAAAATTTAGCTAGCATAAAGGCTGAACCTTTATTTTGATTCAAATAGTTAAAGAATAATAATGCAATTACTTTTTTAAAATTGATCTATTTTTGATAATGGCTGTGTTTATCTTTTTTTCTTCTGTGCATGTGGATACATGATATAGAAGTTTCAACCTTTTGGATCTGAAAGGGACTTTAAAAGTTACTTGTCTAATCTCATTTTACAGGTGAGGAAACTGAGTCAAGAGTAGTTAAGTGAACTGCCTAAGGTTACACAGGACCAGAGTCAGAATTTTAACCCAGCACCCCTGACTCCAAACAGCCCTCTTTTCCATTGTCCAATACTGCTGAAGTCCATACTACTAGCAATATCACTGTGTAGGATGAAGTAGAACTGGGTAAGTCATCCAGTCTCTCAAGCCTCACTTTGTTTTCCCATCTGTGAAGTGGTTAGAATAAAGTAAATGTGTTTGTATAAACTGGTTTTCTCACAGCTTTTTGATGAAATTACTTTGCAAAATGCCATAATAAATGTGAGCTATTATGGGTTCTTTTTTTTCTTTTGCTAGAAAAATATTTCTTTTAATAGATTTAGGCACCTTGATTTCAGCAAAATCTTTGATGATGTCTCATATCTTTCTAAATAGTCTAGAGAAGGATAGATTAGGTATTATTACAATTAGATAATTTTTAGGGTAGATTAGATACTATAACAATCAGCTATTTTTTACCTTATGATTGGAAGATAGTTTGACAAGGAGAAAGACTGGATTTTTAACTTGTTTAACAACTGGACTTGAAGGATACAATTTGTTCATTCATTCAAACTCCATTTGTGAAATACCGTATCAGGTATTGAACTAGCTATTTGTCTTTCATTTTCAAAGAGGACCAATGACATCTTGACTTTCTTGAGAATTGGATTTAAGTGAGACAGAATTGCATAAAGTTTCCAGTTTCACTCTCTTCCCCCCAGAGACATCAAAGTCTAGGGACAAGACAAAAGCCAGGATGATTCACCAGATGCAGTGGATGAGTTTGGCATCTTCGATATCTGATCACCAGCTGCTTCAGCTTCCTTCATGGCTGTAAGAACAAATTGTTCTCATCCATCCATTTTGTCAGATGAAATCTTCACACGCTTGGGGTAGATATGCCCCTAACACCCTGAAGGGCTTGAAGCCTGTCAGTTACCCTCAACCTGGTTTATCCTATACCTCTGTGTGTGGCCACTGAACATACTCCAGCTGGAGTCACAGGTGAGAGTTGGGTGAAGGTGAATATCAAATCAGCCTGAAAAAGGCTTCACAAGTCCTCCATCAGAGGCTAGTCTTACTCCAGACTCCCATAGACAGTGGGCTTGTCAAAAACAGAAAATAAATCCCTGCCTAAGAAACATATTCTAATGGAGAAAGCATCATGATACAGATAAAGTGCAAAATTTGTACTAAATAATCTCAGAAGAACTTTGTCATTTGGAAGAATTGGAAAAGGCCTTGCATAAGAGTTGGTGAGTATATTAAATTTTTGTGAAAACTAGAGATTCAAAGAGGCAAGAACCATTTCATATGCATGGAGAATGTAGAGATGTTGTGGCTTGGTTCCTTGGGGCCCACAGCGGCAACCTCCCTCCTGCAGGGGAGCTGAGAATAAGGAGTCAAACCACTATTGCCTTATGCCTCCAGGTAAATTCCACCACTGATCAGCTACCACATATACACTGCTAGGTGTCCAGGGCAGAACAAAGAACAATGAGGTAATGGGGGGATGAAAGCAGGGTGTACATGCAGCGTCCCGCATCACAGGATAAGGGGGTATGTTAGCGGGGAGGTGGTAAAACACAGCTGTGTCTAGTGCCCTTGGTCAGTGGGGTGGAATATCCAGCTCCCAAGAACTCCAGCACACCTTATCTCTCAGGGCGGCGTGCCAGCTCCTGAGACTGTCCAGGTGGCGGTCCGTTAGAATAGCCTGTGTTCCCACATAGAGATGTGCTAGTAAATGTTTAACAAATAGTTCTCTGAAAAAAGAAAAGTAATCATGATGCACTTTTAAGTTTAATCTACATCATTAACTTTTTCTCATCATATTCTTAAGCCTGGAAATCAACAAAACAGTAAATCAACACATGATTTATATAAACTTATAAATTTTGCTCTTGTAAATTGTTCTACTGAAAATATAAAAAAATCAGCTCCTTAGACTTGGCTTTCACATACTTTCTGGGGATTAGACAGCCCATATAGAGGCATGGAGACAAGAGACTGAATAGCATTTTTTTCTCATAACAAGTTTTCCCATTTTGGTTTGCAGTTCGGCATAAGAAATTAAATGGGGATTTTGGGGGGAGTTTTGTGGAAGCTACAGATGATGTGTGAAGACCAATAGATGACACAGAAAAAAGTTTAGAAATTCAGAAATGTATAAAATATATTTATGGTATTGCAAACACCTCATAAAAGAAAAATAAAAAAATCAGATTTCTTCTTTGCTGCAAAGGGAGGGTCAAAACATTTTCCTTGGATTTTCTAGATCTTGATGTAGGGAGGAGGATAGAAAAAATCCCATGATATAGAAAGGAATTACTAAAGTAGGAACAAAATATCAATCTGACTGGTGCTTGGAGTTCAAGGTTGTATCATTTTATTTGCCTGGAAAGGGAGGCTGGCATCAGATTGTGAAGGGTTTAACATGTACAAGAATAGGGATATTTTAATTTTATAGTAAAGGCAAGAGGGAGTCATTAATGTTTCTTGAGTAGTCCTATGCTTTACATATATTTAACACTTGTGTGGAGAATGATCTGGAGAGAGGAGAGACCAATTAGGAGGTCATTTTAAAAAGTACAGGAATGCAATCATGTGGATTTCTGGTGGGTAGAAGTCTCCAGTGTTTTGTTGCTTGTAGGGCCTTGTATTTGGCCCTGTCTTGCACATTTAAAAAAAATCAATGCTATGATTTGAAGACAAACCTGGAAAGAAGTTCTAATATATTATATAACAAGATCAGAATCTACGAATATCTCAACAGTTTAGAACAGAGAGCTGAATTTAATAAGATGCTTTAGAAAAATCTAACTACTGAACTTTACATTTATACCTATTAGTTTAAATTGCTCAAATGTAGAATGAAGCAGATTTGGCTTAACAAAAACTCGAGGGAAAAAAGGCAGAATTTTAATTGTCCGGCAGCTCATTTTGAATGAATCACATGCAGCTACCAAAAAGGAAAATCCAATCTAAAGCTGTGTCAAGAAAACGTAGTCCAGAATCCAGAATTCTGACCTGGTGTGAGCATGGCTTTTTAATCTGCGGGGATTGTATTAAAATTATGGGGAAGCTATTATTGATGCCTCTTGTTTTTCTATCACTGTAAGTTTTAAATATTTTCTTTCTTACCAGAATCAGAAAAAAACCCCAAAACAAAACAAACAATGGTAGCATCAATTTCATCTAACACTGGGTGCAATGTTCTTCAGGGTTTATATCTGAATAGAGAAATTCACAAATTGTAGGGTGTCCAGAAGAGAGTGAGCAGATTGAGAAGAGAACTAGAAACCATGTCATATGAGATAAGTGGGAATATTTAGTGTGAAAAAGTGATGGCTTGGGGCTTGTTTGAAAATCTGTCATATGGAAGACAAATTAGATGTATTTTGTGTTGCTCCAGAGGGAAGAATTACTGAGGGCTAGCACCCAAATGAGTTTCTACAAACTATTGCAAAAAAATGAACTAAAGAAAGAAAACAAAAGAAAGATAAACAGAAACAAGAAATAATGATAAATTGTTCAGTGACTACAAAATTATCAGGTTTGGTATTTGCTGAATTTATATTCCTATCAAGTGATGGATATTCAAACAGAGTCAAACAGAAATTGAATTAGAATTCATGGGTTCAAATTCTGGACCTGCTAATTACTCAGTGTGACCTCAAGCATTTCATCTTTCTTCTCTAGCCTTCTTCCTCTATAAATGAGGATACTGGATTAGATCATAATTTTAGACCAGGATGGAAGTTTAGGACCATTCCTTCATTTGACAGATGTTGAAATTGAGATCCAGAAGATATTAAATACTTTGACCAAGGTCATGTAAGAAGTAAACAACCCTGAGACCTTCTAATTCTAAATCCAACACCGTCTCCATTGCATCATGTGGCCTTCTTATCTCTAAGCTTCTTTCCAGATATGATGACTATGAAATATTAATTAAATATTATTTAAAGATTTTTTATTATTACTAAAATAAACTTTCTAAGAATTTAAGTTGCACAAAATGGAATGGCTCCACTGTATCCTGAGGATTGAAATTCATTTTGTTTTGGTTACCACTATGAATAATTTCTTTGAGACTATGATAGGATAGTACTTAAGATATTTTTACTTGGATTTTTTTTCCTTTCATCTTCCAAGATTTTATCTTGGAAAGGACTTCTTAGAATATTTGCTAAATTAACAGTGACTGTAATATCTGCCATTTTAAAGAGCATTTATCAGGTTGTCTTCATAAATATTGTGGTATTTTCACAAAACTGGTCTGGGTAGCATCTCTCCTGTATGCATTTGGCCTGAACAATGTAGTAGGAATTCTGAATAGTACAACTCATAAGAGATGCTAACTTCAATGACCTCTAATTAATATTCCTGCCAAGATATGCCTCCTTCCAAAACATCTCCAACTCCAATCAATTCAGTTCATACTTTCAGGACAGGGAAAAATACAACCCCAACAGCTCTCAAATCCCAGAAACTCAGATGGATTTCAAGTTGTCAGAATCCAGCTCCTAATTGAGATCTAACTTTTGTTCTATACTTTAGCCCCACAAAACCAGAAGTATATTCTATGCCTGTTGCAATAATATTTGTTTGACTTGATGAGATTCCTGAGTAAACAATGAGAAAGATGAAAAATTTGACTGTAAGCAATTGAAAAGAATTTCTTCACAAGACATCTGTAAAGTAATTTTAAAAAGTACCCTTGATTCTACCTTAAAAGAAAATTACATCTTAAATTTTTCTCTAAAGAAAGACAAGGTTTTTTTTTTAAGTTTCACAAAGTGATAAAAGGTTTCCCCATTTGGAAAGGGCTGCTTATTGTTCTAGGAGATTAAATTTACCTATATACAGAAAATAAAATGCCACATAATTTTTAGTCATAAAATTGTCTTAAAATTATTTTTAATTTTTCTAGCATTTTAACAGTTACATTCATTTATTTCACATCTTTTACAGTAATCTAATATATTTTCATAACAATTTCAATCAGGGATGGGCCCAGGAAAAATTAGGAAGTAGGGGAAGTTTTCCTTCTGCATTTATCTTTTTTATAAACTCTTTTCCCTAATTTCAGCATTTTCCCTCAGCCCCCAAAACCTCGTATTTTGTCCCAAATATTTCTTCTCAGGAAGAAAAAATGTTATGGGATACAAAGCAATACAGCAAACACTATATTAAATATATATATATATATATATACTAACAGAATAATAACCTACTGTGTTATGATGGAAAGCAAACTGATGAGGTAAAAAGAGAACTCTATCTGGGTTAGTTTAGTTTGATTTCAAGAACATTCAATGAGTTCCTGTGTGATCTTAGACAAGTCACTTCAATTTTTAGAGCCTCAGTTTCCCAACCTGCAAAATGAAGAGATTAAACTATGTAACCTCTTAGGTTCCTTCCAGCTCCAAATCTATAATCTGACCACCAGTTTACCCTAAAGTCTTAGAAATTTAATTTCTTTTTCATCCCATGAGGTTTGCCTTTTTTTTAAAAAGAGGACTAGAGTCACAGACTGAGAGCAAGAAGTCATTTGATCAACTGCCCTCAATTTATAGAGGGAGAAACTGAGCCCAAATAGAGTAAAGATACTTGCGGAATGTCACACAGAGAATTATGAAAGGAGGGAACTCAGGTCCCTTGACTTCAAAAACCATAATAATAATAATAGCTGTTTTTTATTTAACCATGTGGCAGACACTGTATTAAGCATTTTACAAATATTATGTCCTTTGATCTTCTTAACAATACTGGGAAGTTGGTGCTATTATTATTCTCACTGATGGTTGAGGAAACTGAGGTTAAGTGACTGCCCAGTTGGTAAATGTCTTGAGGGTGGATTGGGACTTAAGTCCATTATTCCAGCCATTGTATCACCCAGTTGCCCGTATTTATCCTTCAATTCAACATAACACAATAAGTGTTCAATAAATATTTGTTGTATCCGGTGGTACCTACCATGCTACCTCTCCTGAATAATCAAAATTCAAGCCCTATAGGGTTAAGGGGAAAACAAATAGAAAACAACTAGGAGCAGAGTAGGTCTTCCAGAACAAGCACAAATGACACCAGTAGGGAGAATTCTCTGCTGATTTTTAAAGCAAATTCTGGATCTTTCTGTTCCTATTTACTTTGACCCACAAGAGAGTCTACTCAGCTTCTGAGATTTGTAGTGTGGTGCACCTCTCCTTCACACATCCTTTCTGTGAGTCGCTGCAGGGGGATTTTTGTCCAACTCTGGGGAATTTGTTGTTCCTACCTAAAAATTCCCCCCATAACATCTCCAGAGTATATTCATTGCTGCCCTTGTGCAGTAAATGATACACTTGTGATTTGAAAGACATAACGAGCCTATCTAAACTCATTACTTACTACAGAGAGTAATTTATGTACAAAAGAGAAGAGAACTATTGTCACTTAAGAGATGGTTCCCAAGATGCTAGGCAGGCAAATTAAAGTCTCAAGAGATCTAACCAGTCTTTCACTTTTCTCATTCTTATTAATTCCTTTTTATGATTCAGTCTTGTTCAGTTTAGGTGCTGGAAGGTAGAAAAAGTTAGAGTTTAGGATTTTTAAAAGCATTATTATTTTGGAATAATTATTTATATTCATTTATAGCTCAAGCTGCCTTAAAATAAATTCAAAGCTGTTTTGCCTGCTGTGAGGGGAGTAAGTACCAACTACTAGTACAGAGAGGGAAATAATAGCTTACCCTTAAATAACACTTTATCATTATAAAAAAACACTTTCACAGTAGCACAGTACCTTGCGCAAAATAAAGGCTGGATAAATATTTGCTGAAATGAATATTTATTGAATTGAATTGCCTCAATTTATCTATATAACAACCCTCTGAGTTGTACAAGATATTATTCCCTATGGAGAAACAAGGTTGGTAGGTTGAACCTGTTGCCTAAGGCCCAAGTAAATCAATCATTAAACAAGGTTTTTTTATGTTCCAGGTACTGGCTATACAAAGAACCCTAAGAGGCAATCCCTGCTCTCAAGGGACTCATAGTCTAATGGTAGAGACAACATGTAAACAATTCTGCACCAACAAGATACCAATAGGATAAATTGAAAATAATTACAGTCAGAAGAAAGGCACTAAATTAAGGAGGACCTGGAAAAGCTTGCAATTTAGCTAATACTTGATAGAGGCCAAGAAGGTCTGGAGGCAGGGGATGAAGAAGAGAGCTCCAGATATTGGGGGACAGCAGGGAAGGTAAAATACCCTGAAAAGCCCTGAAAAGGAGGTGAAGACAGAAGCATGAGCTAGTAGTCAGACAACTGATTCTCAAGTCAGAAAGACCTGCCTGTACTGGCTGAGAGGTCCAGGAAAGGATACATCATCTACTCAAGACTATAAAATGAGGAGAATTTATGACTTTTCAATGAGCATTTATTACGATCTTACTAAGTAACAGGCACTATGTTAAGCTCTGGGAATACAAGGAAAGGCAAAACCCAGTGCTTAGCAAGGAGCCCATTTTCTAATGGGAGACAATATGCAAACAATGACATACCCATATGGATACATACATATAGGTGACAAAAATATATGTGCATGTATATACATGACACATGCATACATGACACATGCATTTGTTTAGATACACAAGACATATTTAATAAAAAGTGAGTGATCATCCAATCTCTGCTTAAAAAGAGGGAACCCAGTACATCTTGAGGTAAATTCATTCACTTTTTCTTGATATTAACCTAAATTTACTTCTTCACAAATCAAAGTTTCAGCCCTCTGATACCAAACAGAATGTCTGATTTCTCCTCCTTCCTATGTCAGCTCTTCAAAGTTTTGAAGATGGTTAACAAGTCCCTTCAACCCCCAACTTATATTTATTTTCTTCAGGTTAAATGTACAGTTGAGCAAACTTTTTCTCATATGTTAAGGACTAAAAGATCCTTCCCTATCCAGTTGCCCTCCTTGGTATACTCTCTAATCTATCAGTGATCTTTCTTTAACTAAAATGCTCAGAACTGAACACAGTTATCCAGATGAGGTCTGACTAGAGCAAAATATAATGAGATTCTCATTTCCCTAATCCTGGAAACTATATCACTTTTAATGAAGCTCAATATCAATTTTTTTTACTACAATATTGACTTATACGGAGTCTGCCATCTACAAAGATCACTATATTTTTCTTTATACTTATACTAAGCATTTCTTCCTCATAATGTACTTATTTTTGAAAAAAATATTTATCTGGCATTTTATTTTCCCATTAAAACAAAAAATAATTTTTAGCATTTTAAAAAAAAATTTGAGTTCCAAATGATTTCCTTCTCTTCTTCTCTTCCTCCCCTCCACCTTCATTGAGAAGGCAAACAACTTGATATAGGTTATACATGTAGTCATGCAAAACGTATTTCCCTATTAGTCAAAGTTATTAAAAAAAACTCACACACCAAAAACAAATCAAAAATCTCCAAGAAAAATAAAGTTTAAAAAAGTATGCTTTGTTCTGCATTCAGATTTTATCAGTTTTTTCTCTGAGGATGGATAGCATTTTTCATCATAAGTCTTATTGTCTAGTATTCAGTCACAGTCATATATCACAACTAGTTTAGTCATTCCTCAATGGATGTACATCCCCTCACTTTCCAACTTTTTGCCACAACTACAAGAATGTCTATAAATATTTTTATACAAATAGGTCCTTTTCCTTTCCGTTTTGTTTAAATCTTTTTAGGATATGGACCTAGTATAGCTATTGCTAGGTTAAAGGGTTTGTATGATTTTATTGCCCTTTAGCTATAGTTCAGAATTGCTATAATGAGCAAATGTTCACAACTCTGCAATGCATTGGTTTCTCACTTTCCCCACAACCCCTCCAACATTTGTCATTTGCCTTTTCTGTCATATTGTTCAATCTGTTATGCATGGGGTGGTACCACAGAGTTGAATTAATTTGTATTTCTCTAAACAATAATTTAGAGTATTTTTCTTATGCTATAGATAGCTTTGATTACTTTGCATCAATTGGAAAATGGCTTATATTTTAAAATTTTAGCTCAGTTCTCTATATATATTTGAGAAATGAAACCTTTTATCAGAGAAACTTGGAATTTTTTTCCCACAGATCTACTCATTTTATTTTTTCCTATCCTAGCCCCCTATTCTCTTTCTCATTTCACCTCTATAAACTATTTTACTTCTTTTACCTCCCTGAATCTGCCCTCCTTTCTATCACTCCCCTTTTGTCTTATACTCTTCTTCTCCTACTTTCCTATAGAATAAGAAAGATTTCTTTACAACTGAGTGTGCATGTTATTCCCTCTTTGAACCAATTCTAATGAGAATAAGTTTCACATGCTCTCCTCCACTTTTCTCATATTGCCCTCCACTATAAATATTCTTTTGTTCTACTTTCCTTCTAGTGAATTCCTATTTCTCACCCATGAAGGAATGGAAACATTTTAACTTCATTTAATATTTAATGATTTATCTTTTCTGATCACCTTTTTGTGCTTTTCTTGAGTCTTGCATTTGAACATCAAATTTTCAAATTTCAAAAGCTCTTGCCTTTCTAATCAGGAATTCTTGAAAATCCTCTATTCAACTTAATATCCATTTCTTCTCCTGAAGAAAATTTTTCTCCTAAACAAAGTTTATCTGGGGAGGTAATTCTTGGTTGTAATCTTAACTCCTTTGCTCTCTGGAATATCAAATCCTCCAATTCTTTAATAAGGAAGCTGTTAAATGTTGTATTATCCTGACAATGACTCCATGGCATTTGATTTGTTTCTTTCTGACTGTTGCCATATTTTCTCTTTGGCTTAAGAGCTCTGGAATTTGCTTTTATTCCTGGGAGTTTTCATTTTGGGATATCTTACCTCTGGTTCTAGAATCTCAGGGCAATTTTCCTCAATAATTTCTTAAAAGATGATTTAGATTCTTTTTTAAAAATAGTGGGTTTTGGGGTTTTGGGTAGTCCAAAAATTCTTAAATTATCTTCCCTTGTTCTACTTTTCAGGCCAGGTTATTCTCCAAAGTGATATTTCATATCTGCATTTTATTTTTATTCTTTTTATTTTATTTTATTTCTTCTTGATATCTCATGGAGCTTCAACTTGATAAATTCTAATTTTTTTTAAACTTGCAGAGTTAGAATAAATTTATTTTTAAAAATTGTTTAGCATTTTGTTTTCCCCCAATTACATGTAAAGACAGTTTTTAACATTCATTTTTTTAAACTTTGAGTTTCAAATTCTCTCCTTCACTCCCTCTCCTCTACCCTCACTGATAAGGCACACAGTTTGATATAGGTTATACACACATGTTATGTAAAACATTTCCAGATAAGTCATACTGTGAAAGAAAATGCAGACCAAAAAAGAAAATAAACAAACATAAAAAATCAAATAAGGGGGAAAAGTATGGTTTAATCTATATTCAGATTTCATCAGTTCTTTCTCTGAAGATGGATAGGATTTTCATCAAAAGACGTTCAGAATTGTTTTAGATCAAAATTTTGCTATCACTGTGTGCAATGTTTTCCCTCTTCTACTCATTTCTTTTTACATCAATTCCTATAGGTGTCATTTCTTATACTACAATGTTCCATCACAATCATATAATGACAACTTAAGTCATTCACTAATTAACATCCCCTCAATTGCCCTTTCTTTGCCACCACTAAAAGAGATGCAATAAATATTTGTATAACTACAGATCCTTTTCCTTTCTGCTTTTTGTTTTTTTTTGTTTTGTCTTTATTTTATTTTATTTTTTATTCTCATTTTGTACAAATGGTTTTTTTTTACATTAATAAAATATTCTTGTTTAAGAGTAAACAAAATACCCCTCCCCCCCATGAAGATAGACTTGATTGGGTGATAAAGTAAAGGGGAGAGAAAAAAAATTAAAATTAAAAAAATAGTAATAATTGTAGGTATGGCCAGGTGGCGCAATGGACAAAGCACCAGCCCTGGAGCCACGAGCACCTGAGCCCACATCCAGCCCCGTAGACCCAACAATCACCCAACTGTATGACATGCAAGCCACCTGATCCCCACTGCCCTGCAAAAACCAAAAAGAAGAAAAAAAGACCCAAAATAAAATAAAATAGTAATAATAGTAGGGGTGGCTGGGTGGCACACAGAGCATTGGCCCTTGAGCCAGGAGCACCCGGGTCCAAATCTGGCCTCGGACACCCAAAGATCACCCTGCTATGTGGCCCCAGGCAGGCCACCCAGCCCCATTTGCCCTGCACCTTCCCCCAAATAATAATAATAAAAATTGTGCTTCAGTCTTTGTTCCAACACCAACAACTCTGTCATGGGTGGATCGCATTCTTTATGGTTAAGTCCATCGCAAAAGTTGCTTCCTTATTTTTGCACCGTTGCCATTGCTGATCGCAACTCCCTTCTTTCTTATTTTTCCACTACTATGTACTATATTTTCTCTCTCCTTTCACTCTGACTTTGCTGTAGGGTTGCTGAGTGGCACAGCAGACATATCCCTGGTCCTGGGGCCAAGAAGCCCTGAGCCCCCATACCACCCCTAAGGCCCAGAATCCACCTGGCCCTATGGTCCTGGACAGGCCTTCCAATCCCAGCCCCTTGCAAGAAGTAAAAAAAAAAAAAGAAAAGAAAATGTGTTATATCTGACCACTCTCCCCCCATGGTCCATCCTCTCCTCCTTTATTCACATCCCCACCCCTTCCCCCTGCTCCCTGCTCCTTCTTACTCCAGATGTCTATACCCCATTGAGTATATTTGCTGTTTCCTCTCCTAGCCATCTCTGATGAGAGCAAAGGTTCCTTCATTCCCCCTTGCCTCCCCCCCTTCCATATCATTGCAATAGCTCATTGTAATAAAAAAAGATCTTATTACATGAAATATCTTGGCCTATTCCCCCTCTCCTTTTTCTTTCTCCCATTACATTTCCCTTTTTTTCTATTGACTCCATTTTTACACCATATTTTATCTTCAAATTCAGCTTTCTCCTGTGCTTCAACTATAAAATCTCCCTCTACCTGCTCTATTAACTGAGAAGGTTCATATGAGTATTATCAGTGCCATTTTTCTATGCAGGAATACATGCAGTTTGTCATCATTAAGTCCCTCATATTTCCCCCCTCTCCTCCAATCTCCATGCTTCACCTGAGTCCTGTATCTGAAGATCAAACCTTCTGTTCAGCTCTGGCCATTCCAAAAGGAACATTTGAAATTCCCCTGGTTCATTGAAAGTCCATCTTTTTCCCTGGAAGAGGACATTCAGCCTTGCTGGGTAGTTCATTCTTGGCTGCATTCTAAGCTCTTTTGCCTTCTGCTATATTATATTCCAAGCCCTACGAGCTTCCAATGTAGTTGCTGCTAAACCCTGTGTAATCCTGACTACAGCTCCACGATATTTGAACTGTGTCCTTTTGGCTGCTTGTAATATTTTCTCCTTGACTTGGGAGTTCTGGAACTTGGCTATAATACTTCTAGGGGTTGGTTTTTTTGGGATCTCTTTCTCGGGTGGCGGGGGGATCGGTGGATTCTCTCCATTTCTATTTTGCCCTCTGCTTCTAGAATATCAGGGCAATTTTCCTGTCAGAATTCTTTGAAAATGATGTCAAGGCTCTTTTCCTGATCATGACTTTCAGGTATTCCAATAATTTTTAAATTATCTTTCCTAAGTCTGTTTTCCATATTAGTTGTTTTTTCAATGAGATATTTCACATTTTCTTCTAATTTTTAATTTTTTTGGTTTTGAAGTATTGATTCCTGATTTCTGGTAAATTCATCAATCTCCCTGAATTCTATTCTTTGTCTGAAGGATTTGTTCTCCTCAGAGAGTTTTCTTATCTCTTTTTTCATCTGGCCAATTTTGCTTTTTAAGGCATTCTTCTCCTTAATAACTTTTTGAACTGTTTTATCCATTTGACCTAAGCTGGTTTTTAGCATGTTATTTTCTTCAGCATTTTTTTGGATTTCCTTGACTAAGCTGCTGACTTCATTTTCATGTTTTTCCTGCATCTCCCTCTCTCCTTTCTTTTCCCAGTTTTTCTTCCAACTCCCTCATTTAATTTTCAAACTCTTTTTTGAGCTCTGTCATAGCCTGAGACCAATTTCTGTTTTTCTTGGAGTCTTTAGATGCAGGAGCTTGTGCTTCCTCATGTTCAGACTGAGTATTTTGATCCTTTTTGGGCTCATGTGCAAAATATTTCTCAGTGGTCTTCCTCTTGTTTCTCTGCTTGCTCATTTTCCCAGCCTGGGCCTGGTTTTGGGGTGCTTCCTGAGCTTTTGGGACACTCCCACAAGGGTCTCAGTGTGTGAGGCTCTGTCCTCCCTCCTGGTCTGTGGATGACCATAAGCACCCCCCTCTGCCACGGGGCTGAGGTGGGGGTGCTGCTGTTCTATGGGGGTGCCTTGACTGTGATCAGGATCTGAATGTGGTCAGAACCCCAGAGTCCTGTTCCAGGGGCAGAGGACAGATTTCTGCAGTCTCTCTCTCTTCACTCCCCTCCCTCTGCTCAATGGGCTCATGCCCTGGAGACTCCTGCTTACCTGCTCCACCTGCTTCTGTTCCTGGATCAGGGCTGGGGAAAGACCAAGCTGCTCTCTGTGTGCCCTGAGGGCTGGGCTCCACGTGCTCTCTCTGGCAGAGGTCCCCCGCTGTTCCCCCACTTTGTGCCGGTTCTCCCTGGGGTGCAGCTCAGGAGACTCCCCCACTGCTGTGAGCTGCAGCTCCCAGCTCCCTGGGGCTGCCTCTGGGAGGCTGAAGTTCTTTGCTCTGGTGGGCTGCTCCTCCGACCCGGGGAGCAGAGCCTTTCTGCTCTTTTGCAGGTTACCTTGAGTAGGAGAACTGCCTTGCTGGGTCCCTTTGTGGGTTCTGTCTCTCAAAAGTTTAGTTAGAGTCCTTAGTTTCAAAGTTTTATCAGAGAGCGCCTAAGACTGGATCCTTTCTTGTCGCCATCTTGGCTCCGCCCCCTAAATTCTAATTTTTAAGAAATTATTTTCTTCAGTGAGTTTTGTAACTTTAAATTTCTTTTTTGAGTCCTTCCAGGAATTCTTTTTTTTGGCATGCGTTTCCTGTTTGTAAGGGATATTACTTCAAATAACATTTTCAGAAAGAATAATTTATTTTTTTAGATAAAAGACATTTTTTCTTTGAGTCTTTGAAGATAGAGTAGTTCTGACTTCTAATCCTCCCTGTCACTGTAGGAATTTTCTATGGTCAGGATCATTTTGTTGTTGTTTGCTAATTTGTTGAGCCTATTTTTTGACATTTAACTTTATATTTAATCTGGGCTCTTCTCCTGAAGTGGAAGGGGCACAGTGTTAAGTTCAGGGGTTTTGTTCAATTCTTTTCAGAGATAGTTCTGGGGCTCGGTCAACTTTGTTTCTTCAAAGTGGTATGATCTAAGGAGAGATGTGTTCACTACTTTTCTGGCTCATGCTCTAATCTGTGAGAGACTACAAGCACTCTCTTTTGCCCTCTAAATGTGACAGGGTCCCCACTCTCCTGTCATCATAGTTTTGGTGTGATAATACTCCTTCTTGACCTGGGGCTGTGATGAAGAACTGCCAACTGGATCCTAGTATGGATAGTGCAACAGAGCCCTGAACACAGTGCCAGTAAATGGATTCTGCAATCTCTCTCTGACCAGATGTCTGATTCCCTTTCCATCTTTGGGATAAGATCTCTAAAAGTAGCAGCAGCAGCAGCCACTGATTCAGTCTGATACCTATTTGCTGGGGTCCTATCTGTGGCAGGATAACCTGTACTGGACTGTGTCCAACTTTCACTGTGCTGTGACAGACCTTGCTGATTGACTTATGTTGTCTTGGACTAGAAAGTTGTTCACCTCTTTTTTTATGTAAGTTTGCTCCAGAATTTGTTTTGAGGCATTATTGAAAGTTGCTTGGAGAGGAATTTGGAAGATCTCAGGTAAGTCCCTGTCTTGGCTCCACCCTCCATCTCTGTCCTCCCTCATAATATACTAGTAAAAATTATTCTTTACCAAAATGTATCCTACTTTTAGAAATAGGAATGAATCTGATTCCTCATACCCCAAATGGTTAGCTTTGATATATTCTCTAACAAAGCTTTCTTCTAAAGTCTTTTATTCCTGGGTCACTAATGTGTTCTCTGTTTCTATGGGATAATACTTCCAATAACATTTTCAGAAAGAATAATTTTTTAGATATTTAAATAAAGACTTCATTATCTCAATGTGGAGTAAATATTCTGACCAAAAGGATGGGGTGGATATATTGATATTATCACAAAATCTAATGGAAATATTTGTAAAATTTATTGAAATTTACTTCTGCTCATCCTTTAGGAAAGAAGCTATATGGAATAAAACAGTAGTTGTTTCTTTCATGAAGATGAAGAAACTGCTAGGATTTGAAAAACAAGTAGAATCTCTTTGTAGAAAGGGGTGAAACCAAGATAGCATTGTGAAGCTAGGAAACTCCCAGATTTCCCCTAAGCAACCTTAAGCCTCTGAGCAGATCCTAAAGCTGCAGAACCCACAAAAACAGAGTAAAACAAATTCTCATCTCAAGATATTGTGGAGGAACCTCAGTAAAGGTCTTTCTCATGTAGGTAAAAGGGAGTAAAGGTGGGATAGTTGGAAAGTCAGCCAGAAACTCTTAGCCACAGCACAGCTCAGGTCCAGGCTCAACAAACCAGAAATGAGAGTCCCAACACTAGTTCAGAAGACAAAGTTTGAGCCCCATAAACTCTGGGGCAACAAGTGGGACTGAGTTGGGATACCTTAATGCGGGGAATAAACTGCTAGTGCCAGAAAAACCAAAGGCAAGTGGTAAGCCAGGGACCAGACCCCGATCCCTCCATGTTTGGGACTATATCCCCTGTGCCGCAGGAGCAGAGATAAACTATCAAAATAAGGAAAAAAAAACAAAAAAAAATGACATCCACATATAGCTCCTATTATGACAGGGATGATAAAAACATCATCTCAAAAGAGGAAAGCTGTGACAAAATGTCTACATATTAAGTTTCAAAGGGATTTTTGAATTGTTTTCAAACTGAAAAAGATCTCTTAAAAGATTTAAAAAAAAGGTTTTTATAATCAGAGAAGAGAGGAAGAAGAAAAATTGAGAAAAGAAATGGGAAGGGCAGTGATTTGTCATGGTAGAGAGAGCACTGACCCTGGAGTCAGGAGGACCTGGTTTCAAATCCAGACTAAGACACTTAATACTTATTTGCTATGAGACCATGGGTGCCATTTAATCCCATTGCCTTGAAAAAAAACCCAGTAAATAAATGAATAAATGAGAGTCAGGAAAGAGAATTATGAAAAATTGACTGAAGAAAATAATACCTTTAAAAGTAAAATTGCTCAAATAGAAAAAGAAATCAACTCCTTTAAAAGTAAAAATGGACAATTGGAAAAGGAATGTAACTCCATAAAAAAGTAAAATTGACCAACTGGAAAGGAAATGTAACTCATTAAAAGCTAAAATTCACCAATTAGGAAAGGAAACAAAAACTAACTGAAGAAAATATAACCCTAAAAATTAAAATTGGACAAATGACTATGAGACACCAGGATTTCAGCAAACAAAGCCAAAATGCTGAATCAGACATCATAGCAAGACTGTGGAATATAACCAAAGCTATAATGGGGAAAATTTCACATCTCTAAATACTTATATGAATAAAATAGAGAAAGATGGCATGCAATGAAGTGGGCATGGAACTCAAAAAGCTAGAAAAAGAACAAATTAAAAATCCTTAATTAAATACAAAATCAGAAATTCTGAAAATCAAAGAAGAAGTTAATAGAATTGAAAGAAAGAAAATATTGAACTAATAATAGTTGTTTTATGGAAACAATAAAATAGATAAACCTTTGAATAATCCACTTAAAAAAAGAAGAAAACCAAATTATCGGTATCAAATATGAAAAGAGTAAACTTAACACATCGAGGAGGAAATTAAAATAATAATTTTTAGCTGTTTTGCCCAATTTTATGCCAACAAATAACACCACTAGGATAATACATTATGATCAAGTAGGAGTTATACCAAGTATGCAAGAATGGTTGAATATTATGAAAACAATAAGAATAATTGACTATATCATTATGAAATTAACAGAAATCATACTTAATAGTTGATGAAAAATCTTGACAAAATAGAGAACCCATTCCTATTAGAAAAACATCATAGAACACAGGAATAAATGGAGTTTTCTTTAAAATGATAAGCAGAATCTATATGAAATCCTCAATAAGCATTAATATAATGGGAATAAATTAGCAGCATTTCTAGGAAGTTCAGGCATAAAACAAGGATGTCTATTATCACCACTATTATTCAATTTTATATTAGAAATGTTGACTGTAGCAATAAAAAAATGAATTAGAATAGGCAATGAGGGGGCAGCTAGGTGCTGCAGTGGATAAAGCACCACCCTGGAGTCAGGCGTACCTGGGTTCAAATCCAGTCTCAGACAATTAAGAATTACCTAGCTGTGTGGCCTTGGGCAAGCCACTTAACCCCATTTGCCTTGCAAAAACCTAAAAAAAAAGAGAGAGAATAGTCCATGAAGAAACAAAACTTTCACTCTTTGCAGATGATATTTTGGTATGCTTAGATAACCCTAGAAAATCAACTATAAAACTACTTGAAACAATTAGCAACTTAAGCAAAGTAGCAGGATATAAAATAAACCCACACAAATTAGCAGCATTCTATGCATGACTAACAAAGCCTAAAGGCAAGAGACAGAAGCGAAATTCCAGTTAAAGTAACTTTTGACAACTTAAAATACTTGGGATCTACCTCTCAAGACAAACCCAGAAACTATATGAACACAATTACAATATGCTTTTCACACAAATTGTTAGTTCTAAACAGTTGGAAAAATATCAATTGCTCATGGGTAGGTCGAGCTAATATAATGAAAATGACAATTCTACCTAAATTAGATTACTTATTCAGTGACATACCAATCAAACATCCAAAAAATTACTTTACTGAGCTAGAAAAACATAGTAAGAAAATCCAATTGGAATAACAAAAAGTCATTGAGAGAATTAATGAAAAAAAAAATGCAAAGGAAGGTGGCCTAGTTTATACCAGATCTAAAACTATATTAACAAGTGGTAGTCAACAGAATTGACTGGTATTAGTTAAAGATTAGAGTAATGTAACAGTGAATTAGAGGAGGTAAAAAAGAAGCAGTAGTGAATGACTATAATAATCTATTGTTTGATAAACCCCCAAACTCTAGCTTCTGGGATAAGAATTCAGAATATGATAAAAACTTTTGGGAAAACTGGAAAATAGTATGGCAAACTAGGCATAAACCCATCTTATCTCACACCTTATACCAAAATAAGGTCAAAGTGAGTACAATATTTAGACATAAAGGGTGAAATCATGGGCCAAATTAGAGAAAAAGAAATAATCTATCTGTTGGATCTATGGAGAGAGAAGTTTATGACCAAAGATATCATTATAAACTGCAAAACAGATGATTTCCACTACATCAAATTAAAAAGGTTTTGCACAAACAAAACCAATACAGCCATGATTAGAAGGAATGACAGAAAGTTGGGGGAAAAATTTCATAACTAATGTTATTGATAAAGAACTCATTTCTAAACTATATAGAGAACTGAATCAAATTTATAAGAATACATCACTTTTCAAATGATAAATGATCAAAGATTATGAACAGGCAGTTTTTAGATGAAGAAATTAAACATAACTATAGACTTATAAAAATATACTCCAAAAATGCAAATTAAAACTCTATGGTACCAACTCACACCTATCAGATTGGCTTAGATAACAATAAAGGAAGATGATCAATTTTGAAGAGAACATGGGAAAACTGAAACACTAATGCACTTAGAGTTGTGAGCTGATCCGATTTGAGAACAATTTGGCACTATACCCAAGGGGCCATAATACTGTGCATAATCTTTGATTCAGCAGTACAAATATTAGTTCTATATCCCACAGAGATCATAAAATGGGGTAAGATTCACATGTACAAAAATATTCATAGCAGCAGCTCTTTTTTTAGTGGCAATGAACTGGAAATTTAGGGAATGCCCATCAGTTGGTGAATGGCTGAACAAGTTATGATATCTGAATGTTGTAGAGAACTATTGTTCTGTCAGAAATCTCAAACTGCCTGACTTTAGAAAAGTCTGGGAAGATTTGCATGAATTGATGCTAAGTGAACAGAACCAGGAGAACACTGCACATCATAGCAGCAAAATTGTGAGATGGACCAACTATGATGGACACTGTTTCAACAGTTCACTGATCAAGACAACACTGAGGACTTGCAAAAGAAAATAACACCCAGGAAAAAGCATAACAAAATGTTATATAGTCTGAATGCAGAGCAAAACATACTCTCACTTAAAATTTTCTTATATATTGTTTTCTTTTCTTTCTCATGGCTTTTTCCCCTTAGTTCTAACTCCTTTTTCACAGCATGATTAATATGAAAATATGTTAAACAAAATTGTACATGTACATCTCATGGGGAGGGGGAAAGAAGAGGTGGTAGAAAAATGTGGAACTCATAAACCTGTAAATGGATGATTGTTGAAAATTTCCTTTGCATGAAACTGAAAAAAAGAGACTCATTTGGGTACATTTATGAAAACATTAGCTGAACTATCAGAAAAGATGGTGAATAATTTTCTTTTTTACTTGAAAATTTTTGGAAACAAAATTTAAGAGAAGATGGAAGTGAGAAAGAATATAACTTGTGTTTCTCTTTAAAAAAATACAAAAATCCAAATTTTCTGACCAGATAAATTAAAATCTAATGACATTACAAAGCTTTATCATGTTGCAAAAGTCAATGGTTTAGAATTCCTTTTTAATAATTAGTTTAGCATTTGAAACAGAATTGATAAGTAATTTTTCTTCAGCTCATTTTTTGCAGAGAAGGTATAGTACAAAACTAAGATTATTGTTTATTTGATATCAGTAAAGTCTGTTGAAGACAAACATTTTGCTCAGGTATGTTTTCTTTGTGGATCTAAAGTTCTAAACTTTAAGACCATTGGGTTAAAATATATATAAAATAATGTTCTACTATAGGGATTTGACAGAATCTAATGTGGTATTGTGGGAAGAACAGGAATTAGAAGGCTTTGAATCTAGAACAGGTTGATTGATGTGCTATTTTTTTATAAGTAATTTCTCCCCAGTTTCATCTCAAGATGTGTGAGGTAAAACTAGATAAAATCTAAAATTCCTTCCAACTTTAAGATTTTAAGATCTACCCACATCACTGCTCTATCTTTTTCTCTGTCTCTGTATCTGTCTGCTTCTCTGTGTCTGTGTGTCTGTCTCTGTCTCTGAGTGTCTTGTCTGTCTGTCGTCTTCTGTCTCTCTGTAGTCTTCTGCCTCTCTCTCTGTCAGCTTCTGTCTCTCTGTATATCTTCTGTCTCTCTCTGCCTCACTGATGATATCTCTCCCTTTCCAAACTGCTTCTTTCCCTTTCCTTCCTCTTTCCTTTTCTCCCTTTCCTCACCCTTTCTCTCCCCTCCTCCCTCCTTCTCCAACTTTCTCTCACTCCTTGGTTCACTCTCCTCTCCTTGTCTTCTTGATATTTTATATGTGATTTTCTAGGATCCTCTTTCTCTCCTTGAATGTTTTTAGCAAGTTTTTCCATCATAAAAATACTATATGATCACCTGTATTGCTATATCCAGTGAAATTCTTATTTTATTCCTTCTCTTATGTACTTTTGATCATGAATTAAATTTTAGTCCAAGCAAGACTAGATATTCACTTGTTTTTAGTTCTTTTTCTTAAAATACAAAATCATATTTATAGACAGCATGGTTTATTGTGCAAAGCAACAGATTGGGATTTAAGAATCATGAATTTTAATATGTCCACTTGCTTTCTAGTTTCAGTAAAATTTCTATCTGTTTTATATACATACATGTACGCATATATGGCATTAGTATTTTTTTCTGTAGAAGACTGGCAATAACTCTGATAATGCTAAGGTAACAGAACTAACTAATTAATGTTAGAGTCCTGGCATGCCTGAGATACTAGTTTGTCAAAGAGCATGCTTTTGTTGAATTGTGCCACAAAATTGCCATTGCACTACTTCATTCTGTAATGAACAGTCATCTTTTTTCCCCCTTTGTTTTATGCAACATAAAAACACTAGTTGAGTTGTACAAATTATACATTCCTATTATCTGCTAGTGGGGTATGGCATACACATACTCTGAATATAATAAACTCTATCTTCTAAAAAACAAATTACTGTTTCCTTTTGATAGTAATATCCTTGTGCCTGAGCCCTCAGGTACCTGCTTGCATAGGTCAATGCATGGACAGACTTCTGGGTCAGAGACAATATTTGGGGAACAAAAATATGGACATATGGGAAATCAGGAATCACTATATTCTCTGGAGCTTTAGTCCCTCTCTTCCTGCATTCTTGTTGAGTAGAGTACTGGGTCTGGAGTCAGGAAGACCTGAGTTCAAATCCAACCTCAGCTATTTACTAATTCCATAACTCTGGACAAGTCACTTAACCTCTGTTTGCCTCAGTTTCCTCAATTGGAAAATGGAAATAATAATTTTAGCATCTACATCACAAGGCCATTGTGAGAGTCAGTTCAGAGAATTCTAATGTGCTTTGTATAGTGCCTAGCACATAGTAGACTCTTAATGTTTCCTTTCTTCTTTCCAGTTTAGTGCACAAGTTGTACATGTTTCTACTTTTATTTAATTCCTGGAGGCAGCCGCAGGGTAGGAGAGAAAGAAAGTAACACCCTCTTTAGGACTAATGACAGTAGCAGCTGCCTCTCTCCTCCTTTCCCTGCCTCCCTGATTAAACTAACAGCAGGAGCAAATTAAATCAAATGTAAATTTAATTAAATTTAAACATAGTACAAAACAGCATATCATAACACAGAAATCTCAGTTTAGTAACCTGTTTTTAACTTCCTTATCAAAACTTTTACCAACTCTACAGACAAGAATAAATAGCTTTCCTTTTTCTTGCCCATTCTATTAGCAAGATATCAAATGTAATTTGCGTGCAAAATTATCAATGTAACTCTCAAAATAGGGTATTGTCAAAATTTCACTTTTTCACAGTTCTTCATTTCTTTTGAACTCAACACAGAATTCATTTCCTCCAGAAATCCTTATTTAATTATTTCAAAATAACTTGCTACCTTTCACCATCCCAATTTAAATAATCTACTCCCTTTTTTGTATTTATATATCAATTCAATGTTTGTACTCTTTGCATTCTCTGTATGAACTCTTTTCCAAATCAATTTACATATATATGTATGCATAAACATATGCATGTGTAAAATTTAATATGTTTGTTAGATAGTAAATTTGAGGTCAGGAATCACACCTTGGGGAATGTCAAAAAATGCTGATAATAATTTGAGAAATTATGAAGAAGAGAAGAATAGGAGAAATGCTGCAAGAGGCAGGAAAGAAGGTAGATGCTTCAAACTTATCTCCCAGAAAACTTAAAACAAATTCCTGGGAAAAAAATTTAGAACAGATTATTAGAGATGGCTTGGAAGCAATTAGAAAAGGAAGTGGTGCTCATTAGGCAGCAGCATGAGTTCCTGAAGGACGAGTTATGGTAGAGTGACCTCATTTCCTCTTAGATAGGGCTACTAGGCAGATCAGATCATGGAGAAGACATAAGTACATGCTTAGATTTCAACAAGACAGTTGGCAAGGTCTCTCACTATGTCCTTATAGAAAATGGAGAAATATAGGTTATAGGGCAAGCTGGTAGATTTGGAAATGATCAAGACCAGAGTGGCAAATAATAATCAGTGTCAATCTTGAGGCAAGTCTTTAGTAAAGACTAAGAATTATTATTTTGTTTTGTTGGATTCAATGTTTTTTGTGTATTATTTTGTTTTTTAAGTATTTTTAGATTAAATAAAGGCTTTAAAGAATGAATAAATATAAAACATTAAAGAAACTCTGGTGGTCTTCAAGGAATTGGGGTACTTATTCTTAAAGTGAAATTTAGTAAAGATAAACATAAAATCAGGGATGACCTGGAATCAGCTCATACTGACTTATGAGAGCTAATCGTTGCAATGTTGCATATATTTCTTAGAAATTGGCAAATGCTACAAAACAGTACTTGATTTATTTTTGTTGTTGCTATTAATTGTCTAGACTTAAGAAAGTGTTGGTAAAATGTTAATAAAACAGATTAAACTTAAAAGTGCGTCATAAATTCATTTCCCTCACTCTTTCCCTCAGGAGCTGGTTGTTAAATATTTACCAACATTTCCTGCATAAAAACTTCAACTTTTGTTCAAAAAATTCAAAAGACAAATAAAGCATGACAGAGTTCTGATTTGATATTCATTCAGAAGAAAAAAGACTTGAGGATTTAGTGATAACAATTTCCATTAGAATCAATAGTGTAAAACAGCAGTCTGAAAAAAGTTGTGTCACCCTAGACTAAACATTATATTTAGGTTAGGAGTAGTGATAGCCTATTCATTTCTGGCTGCCACATTAAAAAGGACATTTGACAAGTCAGAGTGAACTCAAAGGACCAACTACTATAGTAAGAGAACTCAAAATTAATCTATACAAAGAAGACTTGAAGGAAATGGGGTTCTTTGGCTTGGGGAAGAAAATACCACTTGGGATCTGACTGTTCTTCCTAATCATTTGGAAGGTTGTTCTATTGATTAGGCCTATTTTACTTGCCCCAGGGGGAACAAAGATAATGAAAATATTCCAATAACTTTCTGGAAATAAAGTGATATCCCCCATTGATTTCCCCATCCATAGAGATCTTTTTTTTTTTTTTTTTTTTTTTGGCAAGGAAATTACCTTAAGTGATTTACTCAAGGTCAGCCAGCTAGGTAATTATTGAGTATCTGAGTTCAGATTTGAACTCAAGTCCTCCTGACACCAAGGCTGGTGCTTTATCCATTGCAACACCTAGCTGCTCTCATGGAGATCTTTAAGAAGAAATCTTATGAGCATTTGTTTGGGATGTAGATGGGGTCAACATGCTTCAAGTATGTACCACATATTTGATATTCATTCAACCCTTTAAGTTTTGTAAAGTGCTTCCTGAATATTATTTGATCCTTGAGGTAGGTACTACAGATAATATTAGACACATCACCAACAAAGATACAGAGGTCTGAAGAGATTAAAAGACTTTCCAGTGGTCCCATAGCTAAAAAAAATGGCAGAGGAGCTTTTGATCTCTATTCTTTCCTAATCCCCAGGCACAAGATGGTAGAATTTGAGATGAAAAAGTGCTCAAAGGTCATGTAATCTGATTCTGTGATATCACAGATGAAGAAATTGTAGGGAGAGGAGATCAGATGACATGGCCAAGGTTATATAGATAAATCAACTTTAGAGGATGGATTTAGCCCAGATTCTCTGACACAAGAGTCTATTGCATCACGTTTTCCTCTGTTCAAAGCTATTCATACTATAGGACTTCTGAAAAAACTTACTTCTAGGAATCTGTGATAAAATAATGATTTATACTTGTCAATTTATTTTTCTGTGTGAATTCCATTATTTTATCATAGACTACTTTTAGATCATGGATTATGTCCACAATAGAACCTTATATACCTAAAATGGGCTAATTGAATAACTCAGTCAATTCACCTCATGCTACTTAGAATGAATGATGAAATGCCCAGAATTATTAATGAAGTGAGAATAACTCTCAATCAACCAATCAATCAAACATTTTAGATTAAGTTCTAAATGTCCTTGAATAAACTGAAGTGACATTGATAGGAAAAATGTTTGGATTAACAAAGAAAACTAAATCAAACCCTGTAGTTTATCTATAAAATAGGGGAACAGTTCAGAACCAGTTTTTCAAGCATTCAGTGGAGATTTGGATTCCAGGGAGTGGCAAAGGAAGAGAGAACATTTTAACTAGCATTCTTTCCCATCACTCCGCCTAGTTCAGGTTCACTAGTTCATTATTGATAGAGCTATGAATCAGCACAACTATTTTGAAAGCAATTTTAAATTATACCAATAAAGTGACTAAGATGTACAAATAATACTGTTGACTGATAGTTTACAATCCACTAAAACTTTCACTTCTTTTTCAGAAAAATCATTCTTTAGTCAAGTTTCCCCATGTTATACTTGCAAATTTGATTTAGGAAAATAAAATTTTTCATTTATATTTTTTATCTGAATTATCTATCTCATCAAGATCTTTTCAGAGTCTAGTCTGATTAAGAATGTTCTCTATCATCCTAATTTTGTATCATCTGCTGATATGCTAAGCATGCTCTCTATAACTTTATTAATTCATTAATAAAAAACACAGGGTCAAACACAGATACTTATGATTCTTCACTAGAGATAGCCTTTTCTGTAATCAAAACACTTGGTTGTAATTATATTTATTTGCCAAGTTTGGGGCATTGGTATTATTAATGTTATTTGTGAATTTTTTTCCCTTGATAAATATTAGTAAGTTTTAAAAAGGGACATTTAGTCAAAAAGACTGGGAAGGTTGCAAAATGAAGCTAAATAACATAGTGAGATTGAATGAAGCTTCTCTTTCCTGGAGGTCAATTATTTGAGAGGTTTCAGCTGATGTATAATTATGGCTTTTTTTTAAACCACAGCCTACTGTTAGTAGTTCATGCTGCTTGTTTTTATGAAATAAGAAGTCTAATTTTCTCCCAAGGTATGACAAGGGCAAGCAGGCCAGGGTAGGAATGTATAAGGCTACTAGGATATACACCATTAAGAGAGCATGTTTAGTGGAAAGAGATTTTGTTCTCTTCAACCCAAACCCCCTTTCCCATCCCTCCAAGGTACTGTGTGATAATGAATGTGCCAGTGAGACTATGGGACTTGAAGAATGATTCTAATGCCTAATCATTTCTTGGGCTGGATAAAATGGAGCCTCTAGCTATTAAAGTCTGGCAATCTGACCACCATCACAGATTTGAGTTTTAGGAATTTGATCAAGGATTTCATGTTGTTTGTAGCAATTCTAGAGGGATTTTTATTGTGTTTCATAGCTCAGATTTTTTTTACCACTTCCTGCTTACTAAGTTGCTCATAAATGAAGAAGGGCATTCTATTTCCCACCAAGTTTCTGATTAAACATCATAGCCTCACATTACTGGTGTGATACTGAGTAACACAACATCCCTTGGACTTAAACTTTTTATGTAAAAAAATGAAGGGGATGGTCTAGATAACTTCTGAAGCTATGAAACACAATAAAAATCCATCTGGAACCTATGTTGACACTGTGGTAAGTACTAAGGATACAAAGAAAGGTCCCTGACCTTGAAGAACTCAGTCTACTGGGGGAAACTACATGTAAACAACATGTTACTGTGATTATGTAAACTGACTATGGAATCCTTTCTTTTCCACTTACTTCCTATGTGACCTTGGGTAAATCAGTTCATTTCTCTGGGTCTGAATTTTCTCCTCTGTGAAAGAAGTGTTTGGATCTAGAAGGTCCCTTCTTGCATTAACTCTAGGAGCCTCTGAATGGAAAATGGAAGAGGCTCCACTGTTCAGTGATTACTTGCTTGCTGATGGATTGATTCACAGCAGAATAGACAAGTTTGACTATAAAGACAGTTTTTGAGAGGTAAGTTCCTAGAACTAAGAATTGCATATCAGTCATTTAAAGATAATATTTTCTACCCTAAATTACTAAAGCAAAGGTTAAAAAACAATTCCATTGAAATAAAAAATGTTTTTTTAAACTTCAGGCCTCTTACTTGATTAGTAAATTGATATAGAAATGACTTGGATTAGATGCTATGTATGTATAAGGACTTTACAGTGGATTCTGGGTGTTTTTTATCTATCTCCATAATTGTAATCATTTCAGAAGACCAAGAAGCCAAGGATAAGTAAGGCCCTGAGAAGAGGGTCAGTTTAGGTACATTAGAAAGTGCTCTAGATTTGGCATTGGAAGGACTATGGGCAAATCCCAAATCTGTCAGTTGTTAACTATGTGAACTTGGACAACACAACTTTTATGAGCCTCAGTTTCCTCTGAAGTAGGGTGATTGGATAAGATGACTTCCAAGATCCTTTGCAGTTTTAAGTCTAGGAATTTATAAGGAACTTTTCAAGAAAATGCTGAACTTTCTTCCTTACTAACCATGATCACTGTTGTAATTTTTTCCTGGGGCCATCATTACCCAATAATTTCTATGCAATATACAAAAATGCTACTCTTTTAAAGAAAATCATTGACCCCCCCTTTTGCATTTCATTATAAATCCCCCAAAATCATTTTGGCTTTTATTTTATCCAAATAATAGCAAGTTTATTGTTTTTTTCAGCTACACTAATTTAAATCAATATTTTGTTTTTTATAACAGCTGCAGCAGAAAATCCCATTTCACACACATAAGATGTTCTAAGTAGTAGTAAAATTTGTATCACTTTCCTTAAAAAAAGAAGTTCTTTATTCATTCAAAACACAATAATGTTTACAGTTTTGAATGCTTGTTTTTTTCCTTTTGGGGTTAAGTGACTTGCCCAAGGTCACATAGCTAGGCAATTATTAAGTATCTGAGGCTGGATTTGAACTCAGGTCTTCTGACTCCAGGGTGCTCTATCCACTGCATCACTTAGCTGCCCCTTAGATGTTTATTTAATAGGATAGCAAGAAAACCAATCAATCAACATATCTAAAATAGAACTCAACATCATTTTCCCTCTTCTGAACTTAATCTGTCTAATCATCATTCTAGTCAATCAGCTCATCTTCAGTCTCTTATTCTCCCCAGCAACCACATATGAAACAGCTATCAATTTCATCTCCACAAAACTCCCTTATCTTTCCCCTTTCTTTCTGTTCATGTGGTGACCACTTGTCCTTTATCAACTCATGTATAGTTCATATTTTGTCTTCTTTTCTTAAACTTCTTTTCCAAACCTCCATGCAATAATCAACGTGATATTTTTAAAAACACAAGTCTGAGCTGGTAGAGACCTTAGAAGTGATTAAACCTAAGCCCTTCATTTTTAGGATGAGAAAAATTAGATCCACAGTTTATGTGTCTTACTTACTGCCATAAATTACAAGGATTTGGAGGCGAACATGACTGAGCATAGACAGGACCGTGGTTTCTCTCTAAGCTTGAAGGAACAGAACACCATACCTCTGAGTGGGACAGAGATTAAGATTATGTATTGAGCTGCCTTCCATCTCTAAACCGGTGATCCAAGATGGATCATATTTTATTAATGACAGTTAAAATCCCAGCAATTGCACAGTACTCTTCTTCCTTTACATTCTAACATTTACCAAATCTGCCATTTATTCCTACTTCTCTTTTCTTCCCCCTTTTTCCCGTTTTCTATTGCCAAAATCCTTAGTTCATGGATTTATGTTCTGATTTTTAAAAATTTTTTGGCTCCTACATTAGCACCATCTGTTCCCTGTCCTTAGTTGTCGTTCTTTTCTTTCCTCATCTCCCACCAAAACGCCTCCTACAAGGTCATCTTTCTTTCTCCATTACCATTGCTGCCAAATCCTGGTATCTTGATAAGAGGTCCTCTTCTGTCCACTATACAGATGATTCTTTTATATGATCCTCACTAGCTCCATTCTCTCTGCTTCCTCTCTTTTGTTCTATTCATCTTATCCTCTTGGCTTCCTACTCTCTCCTCTATTTTACAACTCCTTTCAGATTGCCTCATACACAAACTACAAATGAAAATCTAACAATATCCCTTTCTTTTCTTCCCCAGTAACCTCATAAAATTCTTCTACTTGTAAAAATCTTTTAATTTTTCAGTAATAATCCCCATTTATTATTGTCCATCTATTCTGAATTCATACTACCAAATCACTAACAACATTAAATATTTTTATCCTTTTTATTGGGATATGGTCATATGTAATGATATGAATGTATTATTTAAAGTATTACTTCAATACCAGCCTATCTATATGAATGTGCATTGCTGTTCTGTAATTTCAGTTATATGACATGCTCATAGTTTCTTAACATTGGTGTGAACTTCTTCTCCTTACCCAAATCACAGTCCATCTAAATATTTTGGTTTTAGGAAGGTGCCACAGGTTCAGCAATATTAAGTAATTTGCTTGTGTTTATATAGCTAGTAATTATCAGACCCAGAACCTAAATACAAACATCTATCCATTACACCATGCTTCATCTCTATACAGAACTGTGTTAAGGATATTTACACATGTATGTTTAGCTCTCTATATCTATCTATCTATCTATCTATCTATCTATCTATCTATCTATCTATCTATCTACAGTATATTATGCAGAATAAATCTACATTTATATCATCTAATATTTCATATGTATATAGATATATTTGTGTGTTTATGTGTATGCAAATAAATGTATTTTTATATATTTATATACAGGGTCAGTTAGGTAGCACAATGGATAGTGTACTAGTCTTGAATCAGGGTCATCTTCCTGAATTCAAATTTTGCCTCAAACACTTCCTAACTGGGTGGCTCAAGGTAAATCACTTAATCCTGTTTGCCTCAGGTTCCTTATCTGTAAAATGGAGCTATGGAAGGAAATGGCAAAAAATCCAGTACTTTTGCCAAGAAAACCCCAAATGAGGTCACAAAGGGTTGGACATGAGTGAAAAGACTGAACAACAACAATATATGCATATATGTAACATACTGTGGAGGCTGATTTGTTTCTTGGGTTCGGTTCTGCCCTGCAATGAATCATGACTCAGACTCAGCAATGCAGGGTTTGGAAAGAAAATGGAAATTTATTAAAGATAGTTACAGCATATTAAGAAAGTAATAGAAAAGTTAAAAAGAGTTTAAAGAGAAGACCACATATATTGCTGATTGAATTGACCAAGCCAACTGGCCAGGATTCAGCAGGTGGCTGAAAGGTAAAAGAGGGTGAACCTCCCCCCCCCCCCCCATCTCCAAAAATTCTCTCCCAGAATCCATGGGAGGGAGTGGTGACCTGAGAAAACCCAAGTCCTTCCTTGGAGATTTTGCCTTTTGGGGAGGGGTCTCTTTTGGGTGATTTCCAGGGTCTGTGCTCCCTGTTTGCACCCCCCCCCCCAGAAAACAATACAATCCAAATCAGGTTGAAGGTCAGGCCCTCAGGAATAGAAGGAAGAAGGAAGATTCCCTTTACAATGCAAACAAAGGATTTGCAAAGTTTGTCTCCAACTGATCTCTTCACTCCCATGGTCAGGTTTCTCTGCATCATATTTCCCCCTCAAATTATTAGGGACTGAGATTCTTCTGGGGAATTGGAATAAAGGTCCATCTTTTTTTTTTTTTTTAACATGGATGCTTTATTTACCAAAAGAGGCAGAAACAGAACATTTGTATCAGGAAAGCAGATGGAGTAAGTTCAGAAGACCCAAGAGAAAACAACTCTTCAGATAAATGTACTCTGATCTGCTAGAAGGCAGCTCAGAGGCAATAACATTGACTGGCACAAAAGTGGCTGTTGTATATTTTTCCCCCAAAAGATAATTTAAATATGACTTTTCAGGACTTGGTAATTTATTTCTTTGAAAGTCTGCCTCAAAGACCTGTTTGGGGACCATGGGATTTTTAATAACTATGTTATTATAAAACTATGGATTTGGAGATTTGTCAACCTATGGTAGACATGGGTCAGTACTCATGAGGAGTTCATGGTTTAAGGTATTAGAATCTAAATGAGAAAGGAGAGTAAAGGGGAAGTGGGAGGTTGACTGAGAAAAGACAAGGAAAACTGCTATCAGAAGCTGAAAAGCCAGAAGCCAGACCTAGGATGTCTGTGGAGCTATGAATCTCCTTAAATCCATAAGAACTGATGATCAATAGAGAAACTTTTGAAATCATGCTGAGAAGAGATCTGATTGCAATGAAGTAGATTTTTAAGTTGGAAGGTATTTAGAGACCACATCATGTCCTACTCCATTTTACAGATGAGAACCCCTAGGAAGCAGGCTCTACAATGCTCAGGATTACATAGCTAATAAATGATTAAAGTACTTATGTTTTCCTGACACCAAATCCAACCTTCTATACAATATACTGGAGAAAGTTCTTTGTCCTAAGAAACTGATTAGACAACCCCCCCACCAAACAAAAAAACAAGCAAAAAAAAAACCCAACTTATGCTATGGGAAAAAAAAAAAAGGTTGCTCTGGGGAAAAGAATAATTTTTCTCTAGAGCCAGCTACTGCCCAAAGCTTCTATGTGGCTTGAGAGGGAGGAAACCCCCATAAAGTCTATATACAGCAAAACCCAAATTGTTTTCATAGATCTCAGAATTAAAGATTTAATCCGCTTATCACTGCAAGAATGTCATACTGTAGCAGCTGGCTACTTGAGTTCGGGTTCTTCTTATGAGGAATCATTATTCAGACTCAGGAAAGCAAGAATGGAAAGAAAACAAAAATTTATTAAAAAGAAGTTACAACACATAAAAAAATGGTAGGTAAAGAGAGACAGAGATAAAAAAGCAGTCAAGTAGAGTTGACTGTGACAGAAAGTCAGGCCTGACTTTCACTGATCAGAGGTACTACCCAGATTTCTATAGTCTTGTCCTTATCCAGAGGGAAAAACGTGGATTCCCTCCCCCCTTACTGGACCCAGAATTAGGTAGAGGGTTGAAGCCTAAAAGAGGTCAGGATACAAATTTTACATTAAACAATGAATTAATGGTAGTGGATTTACATCTCAAGAATGGGGATCTCCACCCAATTTCACAAGATTTAGCAACTTTTAAGATTACAAATTTTGTTTCTGCTACATTCATAATTCTCTACATCTCCTCACCCCTGCATCAATACTGCCTTCATGCCTAACCAGGAAATCAGACCAGAGAAGTTCTGCAGACCCCAGGCTTGAGGTTGTTAGCTAAAAATGATGAACACTTAATGACCTGAGAATGGCAGAGAAATGACTTCAATCACTAGAAAAGTGGAAAATAAAAGAAAGAAAATGTGAGCATTTATGTGGTACCTTTTATATGCTAAATGCCTTACAAATATCACATTTGAATGGAGAGACTCAGTAGAGGAGAGTTCTTACTTTGCAGGGGGTTTACGCCCTCTCAAGCCACATAGAAGTTTTGAGCAGTGGCTGGCTCTAGAGAAAAGTGATCCTTTTCTCCAAACAACCTTGTTTGGAATAGAAGAGAATAGAACAAAGTCTGGAAGGAAACACAGAAAAGATCATTTTGAAAGTAACATGCTAAATTTATTGTATACTTAAAATGTGCATAATAGAAATTTGTTTAACATACATACTGAGAATGTGCTCTTTATCATAGAAACCTGCTGCAAAATCAGTTAATTTCTATTTTTCTATCCCTTCTATCTTTGTTGCATTAGTTTTGTTTATGCAAAAACATTTTAATGGGATCAAATTTGTTCATTTGTATCTGCTGTGATCTTTTCTATCCCTTGTTTGATCATGAACTTTTCTACTATCAATAAGTTGAAAAGGTAATTTCTTCTTTGCTCCTTGCTCGAATTTCTTAATTAGATGGGGGCCTTTTATACTTATGTCATGTATCCATATGGAGCTTTTTATTGTTGTTATTCAGTCATTATGCAATTGTGTCCATCTCTTCAAGACCCCATTTGGGTTTTTCTTGGCAAATATACTGGAGTGACTTGCCATTTCCTTCACTATTTCTTTTTCCTTACACTCCCCTCTCCCACTGGGAAAAGTAGAAGAGACCAAAAATAAATGCTTGCTATTTGAAAAGAATGATTAATAATAATAACAACAACAACAATAACAATAATAACAATAAAAGAAAACTGAAGGGGAAAGAAGATAGAGGATGTATAGATTCAAAAAATAACACTAATATAAAATAAGAGAAATCAATAAAATTTTTAAAAACAATTTATGTTACTTTTATATGGATATGTTCATTCTTTTTTTGATAGTTATTAAAATGGGAATAAAAATAACATTTCAAATATAAGAAATGGATAAACAAAACTTTACCCCTCCAGTCAATTTTATCTTGAATATGAACTGCAATTTTTCAGGCCCTTCCTTTTCCATAGCTAATGAAAAATCTTACTGGAAATAGCACCAATGAATGACTAGGAGGACCATCCATATAGCAAAATTATAACTCACTTCCAGAATGGATCTTGGATTATTCCTTAATTAATAACAAAAATATATTTTATTTAGCATTTTAAAAAGAATTACTTTTTCAAAATATAGGTCCTGAATTTATTTTCTTTACTTCTTTATATTTTCACTTCCTGTGGTCACAGTGATTTGCCTATAAATGACTAATTTCGATAATTAAAATTTGGTCACAGAATGAAGGGAGAAATGAGATATTGTCAATGTGACTGGTTTGTTTAAATGGAGAGCACTTTGGTGGAGAGTCAGGAGCTAGTCAGGACTACCCCTAGAATTCTGAGAATGAGTTGTGGTGACATGGCAGTCATGGCAACTATGAGCAGTTTTCCCTACCTCCACTCAAACACCCTTCTAGACTGCAAATATGAGTGTATGTTACTGGGAATAAATTAGCTCAGAGTAAGAGAGAGAGAGACAGAGAGACAGAGAGAGACAGAGAGAAAGCATAGTATCAATGCTATGCATTGCCTTTATTCAATCTAAATAACTTCATACCTGGTCTGTGTGTGTGTGTGTGTGTGTGTGTGTGTGTGTGTGTGTGTGTGTGTGTGTGTAAGGATTCTCCAGTCTGAAACTCCACCATGTAGCATACGGACAAGTGACTTTTCTATGATTTATGTAGTTTTAGTTAACTAGGCTATTTTAAAATTAACACATTTACTTGTCCATAACATAGCTAATAAATAAGTCATTTGGGAGATTTGAGCCCAGATCTATGTAACTCCAGTGCCAATTATCTATCTGCTTTCCTAAATACATATGTACATATTATTATAGTTGTTATTATTATTTACCAAAGTCACTTAGAATGAAATATATAAAATTAAACCAATGCTCAGTTAGGAAGTAAAAATAAATCAGAATTTGTGAGAAGCAACTAAAAGCTATTTTTTAAACACTGTTACTTTGGCAACTGATAAATGCTTTTCTATTAAGGATGATAATTGAAGATTAAAGTTGAGTAAAACAACCTTGCCATTAAATTTCTTTAGATTTGATGTTTGAAAATGAATTATAACTGAGCATAAATGTGTTTTTAATGTTACAATGAAGGATTAAACTGAAAGGAAAGCAAAAAAGTATCTTAGTAATAAAATGTGGAATCTGCTAAAGATAAATACTAATAGAGAAGGCAGTCACCCTGTTTTATTTTAAACAAAATGTTTTTCAAAAGCTGTTTATGTAAGAGTATGAAGTACTATTGCATCTCTAGAGGTTAGAGGGGGCTGCATTTCAAAGTAGTGGCTAGAATGACTTAAATAGGTGATAAATCAGTTTAGGAACTTTTTCATAAGGAGATATCATTATGAGTAAGAATTTACATTTTCCTCCTAAATAGTATCATCATAAAATATTTAATCAAGGCTCTAAAACTGTCAAATGTAGGTGGTCAATTTGAAACCTGGCAGCAAAGGCACTAATACTTTCATTTTAGCATTTTTCCCTTCTTTCGCATAGAGATATGTATTTGGAGCATTGAACTTGCTGAGATTTCGAAAGAATAATATCAATAGAAAATCTGTTCATTTTTTCAATAATGCTCCATCCTTGCTTTCTTACTATGTGTAATTCATGTCAATATCCTTCTATATATTTGCCACAGGAAAGAATTCCTTGCTTTAAAGAAATTGCTGTCATGGAGATTCCAATATATCACAGAGACAGAATCGTAGAATTTTAGAGAGACTTTTGTTATATTTGTCTCTCCCCCTCTCTAAATCCACATGAACACATCATCCATTTTTCCTTTCTCAATTTTTATTTTTCTTTATCATTTATATTTCTTTTTGTTTGTCATCCAGGCTGAAAACACAGTAGTATTTCAAGTGTCCAATGCCATTGCTGAGCATCATGGAAACTTTGTCTGCTCCATTCCTGGTGAAGATTACCCTTTCTCAGGTTACTAGGTCTCACCTGAAAGGTGCTAGACTATAACTTAGTAGGATTTTAGCCTTGCTACTAATGTCTATAATTTTAATATTTCCTTAGTATTTTAACCCAAATAATCCACAATGACTGCTAGCCCTTATTCTTATTTGTCATAAACCATTTTCAAAGGTTAAAATAATAATTTATATCTTATTCTCTCCTCCCTCTCCTCTATCCCTTTAAAATCCAAGTAATGAGTTTACCAGTTAAAGACCTTGCAGAACATCTGTTGACTTAATTAAAGATGAATAAGTTTCAAGGATGAATTCCTTCCTTAAACTGGGTTGCATTTTCAACAGATGATGCATTTGAAACTATAGGTTGTGAAACAGGTGTGTGATCATTTTGGTTATATCTTGCTATTTGGCAAAATTCCTACTGTGGAGGGGGAATTGTTAGAGATATTGTCAAAGAGATTGATGATGTTAGGCGTTTTGAAATTGTCCTTGACAGATTGTATAAAATGCACAATTCTCCTCCAAAGACACATCATGAGTTGTAGCAATATGTAATGCTTAATACATACTTTTTCAGTGGCAGGGATTCTATTAGTTCAGCAAGGCACATTGGCATGAGATCAGACAGGTCTCCAAAGTAATTTGACTGCACCAAGACTGCTGTAAACAGTTCCTGAAGTCAAGTGTAAGTGAGAACCATGAATGTACACAGGTTTTTGGTATAAAATTAACTTTTGAGTTACTGATCCAGAAGATACTGTAACCTGTAAGGGAGGTAAAAGCCAGACCTAAGTAGGATCCCAGAAGAGCAGAAAGAAATACAGAAGCATGGAGGTGGTTAGGTGGAGCAGTGAATAGAGCACTGGCCCTGGAGTCAGGAGCACCTGAGGTCAAATCCAGCCTCAGACACCTAATAATTACCTAGCTGTGTGGCCTTGGGCAAGCCACTTGACCCTATTGCCTTGCAAAAAAAAACCTAAAAAAAAAAGAAATACAGAAACACACAGAATCAGTGAGATATATATATATATATATATATATATATATATATATATATATATATATAGATGTGGTATCATCACCAAAAGCAAGTATTGATCCAGATGGTAGCCACTCCAAATGTCACTTCCATTCATTCATTAAAAAAACCAAAAACAAAACATTAAGCCATTCTATCAAGCAAGAAATTTTGATTAGGGTTTAAATGAGTGAGGAGGAGTATTATAGAATTATCTATAATCTGTCTGTCATGGGTTGAGATATTTTGTAGCATAGATGATATTCTTGTTTTTCAAGAAGTTGAGATCTTCCTGGGAAAACAAGATATACCCATAGAGCACTTAAATGACATTACCAGTTTTATGTCTATGATCTTAATATATGACTTTATATGATTAAGTACTTAAATAAATGATACATAAGTGCTATAGAATTTTTTGTGTATGAGGCAATCAAGGTTTAAGTGACTTGCCCAGAGTCACATATTAACTAGTAAGTGTCAGGCTGTATTTGAACTTAGGTCTTTGGGCAGTGTGCTATCCCTAATGATTTCAAAGAAGAATAATGTTGACCAGAGAGGTTGGGGAAAACTCATGCTATGTGGCCTGAGGCAAATCACTTACCTTTTATTTCTTCCCCAGCTATAAAATGGGGAAAAGAATTATGCCTACCTCCCAGGGTTGTTGAGTATGAGCATCAAATGAGCTAAAATTTGTAAATCCCATAGTATCATGTCTGGTACATGTAGTAGGTCCTTAAATGCTTCTTTCCTTCCTTCCTTGTATATGTGCTTTATTTTCCCTACTAGATTATAAACTTCATAAAATCTGGAATAATGTGCTATCCCCACAGCATAACAGTAGTTATAAAACATTTCCCCCAATAGCAGGAGCAAACTCTCCCATAAATTCTAGGAACACAATCTCCTATAGAGTTAATGTGTGGGTACCAATTTTAAGGATAATGAAAATGATGCGGAGACACATATGACTAGACAAGTCACAGCTCCACAAGGAAATGGCCATATTATCCTTTGTTTCTTAGGAGAGTCTATGAATTTCACTGGGGGCACAGTGTTGGGTGAGTCACTCTCCTTCACAGATTGGCTGAATCCTTTCAGGGCATGGTCCAGTCTTCTGCTAGGTTGGGTCAAGCTGGTTAGTTGATAGCTGAAGAGGCTCCTCATCAAGCTCAGGTATTGCTGGATGATTAATCCTGTCTCTCTTCCACTGAGCAGAGGTTATTAGATAGGGTCAAGCAGGTCACTCTGAGATGCTTGTCAGACCGGATCAAGTCTGCCCCTTGGCCATTCAGTTTTTCTCAGAGTAACTCTGTTGAATGGATAAGTCTTGGGCTTTGATGGGCAGCCATTGGCTCAGTTGAGAGGTACTGTATTTTATTTAATCAGAATTTCAGTGCTTTTTCCAGCTAGGATAATGACCTTTAACTCAGGATCAGTAGAAACCCATTCTCTTTGACTTTCTGAGAGACTTAACTCTGAGGTTCTTATCACCACCAGATAGTATGCGAGACAGGCTTAGATTTCCTGACTTAAAAACCCCTTTCCTCAGTTAAGGAGCTCTACCTTTCCATAAGGTGATCAATATCAATTGAATTAATTCTATTTTCCTAGTCCTCTGTGGGAACCTATGCAGGTAGGATAAATGTATACATGTATTTTCTACCCTGGAGGCAAGTTTATTGTCTTTTACCAGCTTCTTTTTATGTTGAACTATTGAAACCTCATACCCTTACTGAGATAGGAGATTCTATTTTGAATTTGAATGTCTTCTTTTTTATATTTTTGCTGAACATCCCCTGGAGACCATCCCTTATACCATCAACTCTTAGCGAATGAATGTGCATCCTAGAACACAATGAGTAACACAAAACAATGGGTTAAATACAATCTTTATGTACATGCCCAGTATTCTTAGCTGATGGAGTCCCTAAGTGCACTTCAGAGCTTATGAAGTGATCTATTATTTGCCTGTTAGTTATCTGATGAGCTCGAACTTCCAGTACCAATAAAAGACTCTTACAGAGACAACAAAGAACCTCAACATGTAGCTGTTTTAAGTTCAGAGGTCTTTATCAATACTTTTCATCACATGGATACTACAGAATAAAACTCAGGACTGCAAGGTACATCTCTCCTCAGAGTTCTTGGTACTGATATTAGGGGTGTCTTTTTTCCTAATTCCAATGGTTCAAAACTTTGTTTTGGTAAGTACTTCCTAGTAGCAATCACAACTTATGATTTGTTCTCACCTATATCCTAAATACTGTCTATTAGTGAATTTACCCCCAGTATCATTTAACCAATTAATATAAATTAACTTTTATATAGGGATAGATATTTGCCAGGAGGATAGAACAAAAAAAGAAGTACAATATTTCCACCACACTGGGGATTGTACTTTTCCCCCATATCATCTTGGTCCCTGTTAAGAGTGGGCTTACAATGAACAGAGGTGCTATGAAGTATTCACTCTAACAAATTCACTTCTGTATTTAACATAGATAATAGATGGAGTTGCTCCAGAAAACTATATTTTACTGGCCAGTCTCACTGCTGGGCAGATTTCCATTCATTTCTGTGCTTGACTATAGGTTCTAGAATGCACTCTAGGTTCCTAGTTCTATAGAGATCTCTCAAAATTGTAGTTTAGTTTACTCCATCTCTATATTCATTCACCAAAGACAAGAAAGAATAGATAGCACTGTGACAGAAATAACAACAGGACCATGCCTCAGGGCTTGGTGTTCACTCTTGTGAGCATATGTTCAGTTGGCTGCAGGACCCTTACTGCCAGCACAACTACAATTTGACTCAGTAGCAACAAGGTCCTATGCTGGAGGCTTCATGACATTTCCCCATGAGAGAGGACCCCATTTTCTCCCCCACCTAGAGGACCACAAAAACTCTTAAGAGGTAGACAAAAAGTAGACCAGAAATGGTCACAGAAGTCCAAGGACATATTTAAAGTCCCCTTGGTGAGAGTGTTTCATCTGAGTATACTGTACAGAAATAGAAGGGGTAAATTGTGGCATAGTGGATAAAGCACTGGCACTGGAGTCAGGAGTACCTGGGTTCAAATCTGGTCTCAGACACTTAATAATTACCTAGTTGTGTGGCCTTGGCAAGCCACTTAACCCCGTTTGCCTTGCAAAAAAAAACCTAAAAAAAAAAAGAAGGGGTAAATTGATCATCATCAATACTATCACATTATTATTCTCATTCTAATCTCTTGGACAAGTCATCTACTTAAATGCAGGGGTACACTGACAACTTGAGGGAGGCCATCTGATGATTAAATTTTCATTTTCACCTTCAAAATTGGCATGTACTCCAAACCAGACATTGATTTATTGTTCCATTGGTTGATGAAGAAGGTGATGGTAGAATGGAGTTAGTGTTTGACTTTTCCTCTATAATTCTTCCTGCCAGTAGACTGATAACTGGAATAATCACAGTCAGTTTTCTCTAGAAGGATTTACATGACTTAAGAGACAGCTGGGTTTTTACCTCAAGCTTCTAAATTCCAGGAAATATTCCATTCTTGAGGGAAACTAACTGGGTGAACAGGTAAATTTTAGAGATACCTTATGCCAACTCAGTGTCAATGATAGTTACATGATGCCATTGAAGAAAAACTTACAGTTTTTAATTCCCAGGATCTGGGTTCAAATCTTGTACTAGGCACTAAACTCTGAGTCTCAGCTCATCATCTTCAAACTGTAGTGATAGGACTAAATGTCTTCTTTTATTCTATCAATCTATGATTATATTACCTATTCAAAGATAAAAGGGTTAGTCATGTTCTTTTTTTAATTTAATTTATTTATTTAGGTTTTTACAAGGCAATAAGGTTAAGTGACTTGCCCAAGGTCACACAGCTAGGGAATTATTAAGTGTTTCAGTTCAGATTTGAATTCAGTTCCTCCTGATTCCAGGACTGGTGCTCTATCCACTTTACCACCTAGCTGCCCCCTCCCAGTCATGTTCTTTTCTAACTTTTGAGCTAAGTCATGGGTAGATAGGAACGCTATTATATTCACAGTGGAACTCCCCAAACCTAAGTGAGCTATGTGATAGTTTCTGCTAAGACAAGGATGCTCTATTATCCTATCCTTTGCTATACTGAGATTAGGTCCATTGCAGAGTTGTTGTTTTTTTTTCCTGGAGTGGGTGGGGGAAGAGTACCTCATGCAGTCATCTTCTGGGAACTACTGAAAACCCTAGGAAAAACATCACAGGTTTGTAGATGAATCACTTGAGATCACAGAATTTGTTCCAGAAGAGATTTCAGAAGTCATCCAGTCCAAGCCTGTCATATTACATTTCAGTAAAATGAGGCCGAGAGATTAAGGACTTTATTCAAGGTCACACAGTCAGGATTTCAGCTCATATCTTTATGATTTTAAATCCAGGTTCTTTTTTTTTACTTAATCATGCCAACTCGAATAATTATAATAGCCTAATATTTACAAAGGTCTTTAAGGTTTGCAAAGCGCTTTACAAATATTATCTCATTTTATCCTCACAACAATCCTAGGAATCAGGTGCTATTCGTAACCCCAATTTATAGATCAGACAAATGGCAGACAGAAATCAAGAGAATTACTGAGACAGGATTTGTTTTCAGGTCTTCCTAATTTCAGGTCCAATGTTCTAGTCATTGTACCACATGACTAACTTTACTATGAGAAATGTTGACTGCTAGGATCCTGACTTAATCCATAATCTTGTATGAGAGTGTAAGTATACTTTCCAGGTGCTGGAGGAGAGGGAGGTGAGAATTCACCGTGATCCAACCAGAAGAGGAAAACAGGAACAAAACAGAAGTTTAAAGAGCTCAGAGACATTCAGTTGAACTGCTGTCCACTGAGCATCTCTGGCAAGCCCTCCTTGGTCCAGCTGAGCCCTGGCATCCTCTGATGGAGAAATGAGGGATGGAGCAAAGCAGAACAACTAATAATTTTTAAAGCCTTCTAAGAGTAGAGAATATGAACCCCAGAGAGCAGTTTCCTAGAGTCCCTATGGAAATGGAGTAGGTCAGAACAGTTAAGCATTTAAGGTTAGGTAGAAAGGCAAATGAACATTGAGTGTCTAATGGTAGCTATCTCTAGGGAGTGGTGGGGAAGGGAAAGAAAAAAAGGAAAAAAGAAACTTACAAGATTATTGTATTTTGATAAGCATAGATTTAAAAGAAATAACAAGTTGTATATAACAGATTTGCAGTTTCATTTGCAAATATCTTTTTTTGTTCTACTCTTATGGAAATGCTTGTTTTATTTTTTAAATTAAAAATAAAATAAATGAAGACTGAAAAAAATTTACCCGATGACATGTAAGGTAGTAAAGAAAGACAAAGAGCAATGAGATAGATAGCATCCATGTAGAGAGTGAAGCTCATTCCTCCTCTGCTTATTGCGATATATTTATCTCAGTTCAAGGGAATATTTTAAGTGACAGTAAGGTCCTTTTAGGCTCAGAGGTAAGTTCTGTCTTGTATCCTTTACTTTATAAATAAATCTATTCTAAATTGTGAAGCACTGTTAATTTAAGTACTTATAAAGGAAGCTATTCTTTTTTTAAATTTTATTTATTTTATTTCTAATTTGTGAAACAAAACAAGCATTTCTATAACAAAGTGAAAAAAATCATTGCAAATGAAAGTGCAAATCTATAGCATACAAGTTGCTATTCCTTTTAAATTTATAATAAAATTATCATGTAGTTCCCTTTTTCTTCTCTCTCACCCCTGCCCTAGAGATAGATATCCTATACAAATAAATACATATATGTATAAACATATACATATATGTAAAATCATTCCTTATATACTTCTATTACTTCGGATGCAGATACCATCTTCCTTCATAGGTCCTTTGTAGTTAATTTATATATTTATAATAGTCAAAAGATAACTATTTTTTTTAGATTTTTTGCAAGGCAATGGGGTTAAGTGGCTTGCTCAAGGCCACACAGCTAGGTAATTATTAAATGTCTTAGGCTGATTTTGAACTCAGGTTCTCCTGACTCCAGGGCTGGTGGTCTATCCACTGCATAATCTAACCGCCCCAAAAGGGAACTAATCTTGAGGAATAGTCAGATACTGAAATCCCCAGGTTCTACCTAGGCAGAGATAATGAGTTAGATAATAAAAGATTCCCCAAATATATCTGGGTCCTTTGTGTTAGGAACTGTGACTGAAGTCATGTAGGAATTTGAGGAAGAGTTGCTTATTTGTGGGGGCCGTTATTTTTGCTATTGTCAGAGGCAGCAGTGGTGTCCTAGATAGTTAGCCTCTGCATCAGGATGACCTAGGTCAAATCCTGCGTCTGACACATTCTACTAGTTATTTGATTCTGGGTAAGTCATTTAACCTCTCAGTACTCTAGGGAAATCTCTAAGATGGAAGGTTATAAAAAAGGTGTTCTTGGTAGTAGAAGGAATTTCCTTATTTGGGAGCTCCCTATTACAGTGAAATTGTAGGTAGTTCCCATGAGCACTGTTACTGATCCTTTTCCCCGCTAAACTTGTTAATGCAATTGTCCTTTGAGTTTAGAGAACCACGTGCTTGCAAGGGGGTTGATGACAATACACTAGATGGTGATCGATTGTGAGGTTCCCATATTTTTTGTATGGGAACAATATGCTGAAGAGGAGAGAAAGCCCTTAAAATTTATCCTGGATAATTCCAAAAAAAAAGATGTAGGACTCTTTATGTTATAATACCTCGAGTCTTCCATCTCCTGCTGGGCAGTCTGCTAGCGGGCTAAGTAGGGCATTTGCTATCTGCCCCAAAGTAACCATTTCCATTTGTACCAGGACAAGGTAATATCCACCTCTGGCTGAGGTTGGATTTGAACTTAGGTCCCCTGTCTCCAGGACCAGTTCCCTATTCACTACACCATCTAGCTGCCCTCTAAATGGGATTTGGAGAACCTCCATTGCAAAGAAGAGCAACTCTTCCTTTAACTTCAGGTCTCCCATCTTCAACTGTGCCTGTCTGTGGAAGGAAGAGGAGTGGAGTCCTCCACTCAAGAAGATCATTCTTGCACCTGGTCATATTCTTCATGTCCCAGTGAATCTGAACTTTAGATTGTTCAAACCCTAATCCACATGCCCTATTACCTGATTCCTCTTTCCTATCCCCCCCAATCTCCCTACCCTAAAGTTTCAACCTAATTCTACTCAGTCTTTCCACTGTGCCCTTTTGAAAACTTGTACCACAGGCAACACACTTCTCTTCATTTTAAATCTTTACCATCTACTAGCTCTACTAAAGTCTTGCTTCCCTTTGATGACACAACTTCCCTGGCCATTACTTTTACAGTGTTAGACTACTTTCATATAGTGCTCATTGTCCTTGGCTCTCAGGTCACCACTGCCATTTCCATGTATTCCTACTTCCTCTATTCAAGCTATTCATATTGATGTGGTAGCTATTATTCATAGCATCTCCATTCTTCTCTCCCAACCCCAATTCAGCTCAATGTTCTTTCTTCCTCAATGAATTTCATGTTGTTTCACATTTTTTTTCCTCTCCTTCCCAACTCCTGTCATTATATTAGGGGACTTCAATAGACATTCTTATTCTCCCTCAAAGAAGATATCAGTTCTTCAACCTACTCAGCATCCATGAGCTCTACTTTACCTCAGCTGTACGCAATGATGTTCGCACTCTTATTCTTACCCACAAATGTACCATCTCTATGCTGATGATCCTCAAATCTCCCTAAACTGACCCAGCTTCTGATCTCTAATCTCCAAATGCCTTTCAGACATCTCTAATTGGACATCCAGTAGACATCTTATTCAAAGTGTCCAAAACAGAACTCACTGTCTTTTCCCCAATCCTAATGATCTTCTACCCTTTCAATTACTTTAGAGGGCAATATCATTCTCCTATTCTCTCAGGATGAAAAATGTTAGAAATCATCCTGGATTTCTCACTATCTCTCAACTCCCATTTCCAATCTGTTGACAAGGCCTGTTGATTTCATCTTTGCACCATCTATTTAATTTGCTCCCTTCTTTCCTCTGACACAATAAGACTTCAGTGTAGACTTATCACTTCACACCCAGATTGTTGCAATAATTTGTTTCTAGGTCTTCCTGCCTTAAGTCTTTCCCCATTCTCTTCTTCATTCAGTCAGTACAGCAATAGATCTGATCATGTCATCAATTCTATTCAATAAACTCCAAAGAGTTCCAAATGTCAGATATTTCCAAATACAAAATTTTCTGTCTGGCATAATAATACATACTAGAATGAGTAGATGATTTGTCCTCATTGTTCTCTAGGTTGGTTTAATTAATTCAATTTTATACATATTGAATTTGAGCTGACAGTGAAGCTTTCAGATAGGAATATTTAGGACATGATATATTACATTGGAATTCATGATGGAAACTGGAAGTTCAAGATAAATGTCAGGGCTAAAGACTTAAATTTCATGAGGGAGAGGATTTTACAAAAGTGGTTAGTCATTATCAAATGCCAGTAAGTTATTGATTTCTTTAACAAGAATTTAGTGCATTTTTGTTCCAGTGATTAAAAAATATTTACCAAATGCAGACATATTTTCTATTTGCAAGGTTTATTATAAAGTTTAGTTAAAAATCAACCCTTGTGATCATGGAACATTCAAACAGGGCCATGCTGCATAACAAATAGCCATCCTTGTCTCATTTAAGTAACATTTTCCCTCCAAATTACTTAGAGACTTAAAAATATTCCTTTATCAGAGTTTCAATATAGCTAGATCAGAAATTTTTTGTTTCTTGTTGAAAATTGGGCTCATGGAAAAGGAGATAAAAACTATTTAGCAGAATAAGGTTTTGATATTATGTCTAGATTTTCTATATGCTTTCTGCTTCCCATTAAATATTGGTTATTATATATTGCAAACAGGCTTGATTATCCAAGTCAAACCAATGTTCAATATGTATAATGAACTAATTATTTTTCTTTGTATTCCTATTAATGCTTTTAAATAATTTTTCAAATTATATTTCAGGATTCCCAGTCATACTGAGTCATTTTTGTTAAAAAAAAAAACCAAGCCTCTAGTTTCAGAGAGAAACTTGACATCTGCAGAAGCCCTACATAATTTTTTGAAAAACGATCTTATCTTTTTCCTTATTGTTCTAGCTCACAGTGTCTGCTGAACATTAACTAATGTTATATTATGAAATCTACGGGTTATCCATTCAAGCAAACAATATACATCAAATGCAATAGGCATTTGTTCAACATACAATGGGCATTTTTCATCCACTTGTTATATCCTATATGGATAGTTACTCTGTATTCTTTTGAGTAGTTATGAATCTTATTTAAAAGGCCCTGAAATGCTCTGGAGTTTTGTACTATAGTTTCAGCTGAATGAAAGTTGATGATTACCCAAAGATCAATGGAGAGGTACAAGATGAGTATAATTTAAACTTCAACCTATTGCCAGATAAGAATTGTGCTGAAATGAAATAAACTTTAAGATCAGAGAGATATGTGAATAGAATAAGACAAACCAATCATTTTCAAAAAGAAAGGAATAACCAGTGACTACAGTCTGATATCTGTGATTATAAAGAAATCTAGAGGGAACTTCCACTCCCTTATGATGTCTCTTATGGCAATTCATGGAAAGATAAGAACAAAAACCAAGAGTGGGCTGCTATTTATGTCATATGACAAAGTACTGACTCCAAATGAGCTTACATATCCATCAAAGTAAGGAACACAATACAAAATATATCAAACATAGCCAAAAAGGATTATGCTGTCTCAAATAAGAAAATACCTGTCATTTCAATTACCAATCCCCAGGACCTCAGGGGAACACAGCTGGAAAGTCTTTCATCTAAGTTATTTAGCTTCATTCCCTTAGTTGTAATTATAACCCTTTATAGCATGCTAAGTAATTCCTCCCCCTGCTGGATGTTTACACCTTTCAAATATTTATAGATTGTCATCATTTCTTAGTCATCACTTAGAAAAGCAGCATATATTTAGCCCCTATAATATTTTCTCATAAATCAATTCACTCAATACTGTATTGCTTTTCTCAGCTCTCCATTTTTTTCTGTAGCCTTCTGATTGAGTGGCAATCAAAGATAAATGAAACATTTCAGGGGTAATTTCCCCAAAGCTAAGATGAGAAGGATTAAAAACTCCATTTTTGAGTAGCTCAGAATATCTTTGTCAGTGTTTTTGTCACATTGCACTTAGCGTTCATGAATTTTCAGGGCCAGAGATTCAGAAATCTCTTTCCCATTGCCACAGAAATGGCTCCTCTCATTCCCTTTAACATGTATGCAATTTTATAGATCCCAAAATCAATGGATGTTAGATCTTGAAAGGACTTTGGGCATAATTAAGTGTCATAGACTCATATTAGAGAAAAGAAAACAGGGTCAGAGAAATTCAAAGGCCTGTCTGAGGGCAATAGCTAATGGGAGATTTAGATGTTTTTAAAATATGTATTTCTGAAATATGTTTGGCATTTTGGAATTTGAGTCATATTTTCAGTTATTTGGATCCATCTGTTATTATTATTACTCACTGTCCTCACCATTGATGTTAGCAAAACTTCCCAAATTAGCAACATCTGAAAACTTCATTAATGTGTTATTTACATCCTCTTCAATATCATTAAGGATGTTAAATTCTTTTTAACTGAATTTATGACCATTCATCCTTATTCCTTTATCTCATTTTTAGTATATAAGAATGACTTCTAAACCTTTCTATCATACAAAAGTGTTGACAGTTTTTCTGTAGTTCAAAATTTGCACAAGATTGTATATCTATCTAAATTTATCTCTCTCTATATACATATTTATACACACAAACATATACAATATATGTATATCAGTGAACTAGCTAGTATTTCTTCATGAACCAATACAGTATATTGCTCAAAGAATTTTTAACCTAGAAAAGACCTTTCAGATGATCTAGTTCAAGCTCCTTATTTTGGTAATGAAAAAAATGAGAGCCCAAAAGGAGAATCTGTTCAGTGTCACTTAGATACAGATCCATCAATTTGAGATCTCATCAATGTGTTGATAGATATTGCTTTAAGGTTTGCAAAGTGCTTTGCAAATATTATCTCATTTAATTCAGGTCTTCCTGACTTCAGGTCTTGAGATTTAGGCCATCTAACTTCCATGTTCATTAGAATGTAAGCTTCTTGAGGTCAGATATTTATTACTTTAATATTTTTATTTCCTCTAAACTTAGCACAATGACTGGTACATTAGGCTTACTTTTTGACTGATTGATTCCTTTATTCTTTTCATGATCTATAAAAGGAGAGAAGAGCCATGCTTGCTTTACTCAGCTCATCCATCTACTATGTTGTGTTAGGACTGATAATATATCCTTAGATGATAACTTTTCCTTTAAGGTCAAACTGGAAGCCAGAAGGTCTACAAATGGCCCTTTGGAACCAGATTAAAATGTAAATAGGAAATGTTTAATAAAAAATAAAAATGCAATATAAAATGATATTAATTTTTTGTTTCTAAGTTAATATATGGCCTATATTTGAGTTCACTAACCATACATTAATCCTGCCTTATGCATAACCATTTGTTGTTAATAACATTGCAATTTACTCATGTTCACAATGTTTCTCCCTTTTGCTCTTTAGATCATCCACAAATTTAAGACTTTACAGATTTTGGTTTTCCACAATTTGTAACCATTTTACAGTTACAAATCGGGATACATTTTAGATGCATAGACCATTACCTAGATCCATGAGTAAATAAATTTGGTGACCTGGACTCAGTATTAAATAAGAGGAAGAGAAAAAAAGGTTGGATTACATCTGAGAAACTGAGAAGCGCCTTTAATGATGCCAAGCTGCTTCCTGAAATAAAAGTCCTATTTTAATACTATTAATTCCATGATATACTATGATACAGACTGTTGTAAATTTAGTTGGCATTCATTATGAAGGTTACTGAATTTTTTTTGGAAGAAGTGTAATCTTATTGTTGGTATTTGTTCTTGACTAAAAAAAAATCCATATGAAATTTAAAATTTTTTCTATTGTATTTGTGACCTAAAAAAAGACACATTTATCTTATTGTAGTCCTTGACATCCAAAGGAATTTTCATTTATAATGGTTGTTCCTTCATAGGGGTGCCTGAAAAGACAAGTATAAATCCTGTTTTATATAGGTTTTGGCATGTTCTCTCTCCTCCTTCCCCAGGCTGTGGGCAGCTGGAGGGCAAAGGTAGTCTTTTGCCTTCTTGTATCCCCAGTGCTTAGTATAGAGTCTGGCATATAGTTGGCACTTAATAAATTCTGGTTGATAATTGACTTTTTTTTGAATATATGTGGAGACAATACTTCTCACCATATGTTGAACTTTTTTGCTAATTTTGAGTTTCTCTAGAACTAATGGGGAAAGTAGCAAATAACAGGGTGGATAATATCATCAAGAATTGCAATAGTGCAGTCTGAAAGTTCGTGATTCAAGTCTTGCCTCTTGCGATATGGTTGCAAGTTAAGTCATTTCATCCTTTGATGCCCCAGGCAATTAAGACCCTTGCCAATTTCCCTTGTTATAAGAAGTTTCCTCAGTGGGAGCATCTTGTATCAATGAATCATAGACCTATATCAAACAGAATAAATTAACAGCAACCAAATCCCAAACAGCTGAATTTAGAAGCTTACATAGTAATTTCTTTAGAAGGTAGATAGGATAAATTTCTTTAGAGGTAGGTAGGATAAATAACATTAACCTAATTTTGTAGCTGTGGTAATTTAAAGCAGAAAGTTTAAATGATTTGTCTATGGAGGTAAAACTAGTAAGAATCAGAACCAGGATTTTAATCTATTGTTCTTAGGTTTGCTCCAATCCAACTAATAAATATTAATTAAAATGCTTACTAAATATTGGACAATTCAAAAGTTCCTTCAAAAAGACTTCTTTAATAAGAGCCCCCACAATCCTGGGTATTGCATGCTGGATGATTGATCCTTTTGCTGTGCTTTCCAGACTCAGGATTACTGTAGACTTTTATTTTCTATTATATTTTGATCTTTCTACAGATTTCAAATATTCTCTCATTCATATGCTTCATCTTTCTTTTCTTCACCTTAAAGTTAGAACAGTAATTCTAGGGTCATAAATCTAGAGCTAGAAGAGCCAACTAATATAATCTCCTTATTTTATAGATAAGGAAACTGAAATCCAAGGGCATGCCCAAGATCACACAGGTAATAAGGATAAAAGAATTCATTTGAACTTACCCCTGAAATCTAGAACTCGTGATCTTTCTTCTGTATTATACTTCTTTGTTATACTTTAGATAATTTATTTTGTTAATTCTCTCGCTCAAACCTTTTTGCTTTTGTAAGAGTTTTTCATTCTACTCTTAGACATGTCCAGTGGAACTTTTTGGTAAATATGAAGATCTCTTCCTCACCATAATAATGGTCCACATATTTATCATGCTTTATAGTTATCAAAGGCTTGTCTTCACCCTCCTGTTAAGTAGTAATAAGTAATTGTAACCAGGATTAGTAAATTGTTTACTCTCTTAAAGAAGAGGTGATGAGGGAGAGAGGGAGAAAATTTGGAACTCAAAATTTAAAAAAAATGAAACTTAAAAATTGTCTTTGCATGTAATTAGAAAAAAATAAAACACTATTTTAAAAAGTCTGAGTATTATTATTTACACTTTACAGATAAAATAATGGAAACTTAAGTTTAGGGTTTTTTGTTTGTTTTGTTTTTATTATCATTCATAAAGTACTTTAAGGTTTACAAAATTCTTTACAAATACTCATTTTATTCTCACATTAAGGGATTGGGGGAAGGTGAGTAGGTGTTATTATTACCCCCATTTTAAATGAAGATGAGGAAAATGAAGCAGACAGTTTAAATGACTTGCCTAGTGACTCAAAACTAGTATGTATGTGCTACAGCATTTGAACGCGTCTTCCTAATTCTAAGTCCAATGCTCTGTCCAATGAGTGGGGGTTAAGTGAATTGTTCAAGGTTATATAGATAATACATTTCAGACTTCAACCCAAGTCCTTTGTTTCTGGTTTCCTCCTTTCTTTACATAATGTTCTTCCATCCATGAAAAATTAACATAAGAAAATTTAAAAGTACACCAAAGATACATTAAGGAGTTAATTATCCATTTTCAAAAAGGTGTTCCCTTGTTCCTGATTTTTGCAATTGCTAATTAGTCTTTTGCTGCTATAGTTGCCCAGGAACTATTTGCCCTTCATTTTGTTTGTGGGGGTGGGGGTGGGGTGGGGCAGGGAGTTAGACTTCAGTAATATATGTTTCAGGGATGAATCTATCCCTAGACCAAAGGTTCTGTGGTACTTAAAACTTTCTCTTCATTTACCTCAAATCGTTTTCAAAGTAGCTATATTTGCAGTTTTGAACTTGATAGACTTAATGATCATTCAAACTTTAAAATAAATTGCATGCTCATTAGAAAATGCACCACTTGCTGGTTGGTTTTTTTTTAATCATACTTTCCTGGAAAACTGGTTGCCATGGTTACCCCCTCAGAGAGCTGTATGTCTGAGAAAGAAACTGGACCAGTGATGTAGAGATGAGAAATTGATGGACAGCCAGAGTGCAACATAGATATGTGTGCAATGTCAACAAATTTAGAAGTAGTTCCCCACCAAGTTCCCACCAAGACTCCTGCAGAGGATTAATAGGAACATTCAGGCACTTTGCATATATTTTGCATTTACTTATCTATGAAGATGGTATTTCCTACACTTGTTCAAGGACTATAAGCTACACGAGCGTAGAGAAGTCTTATTTTCCTAGCACAGTGCCTAGAAAATAGTATATGTTGAATATATTTATTGGAGGAAATAACATTATAGCATAAGTGCATGTGATCATATCAAAGATATTTCCACAATTTTCTGCTACTTCTTTCACCTACTGAATGAAGCAAGAAGCCATTGTAATCCAGTATAGACCATGGTGCTTCTGTAAATGATCTCTTCCTGTTCTCTTCCATTTTATCTTCCAATTCTCTTCTTGATATTATCTAAGACTCCTTTCAACCAATGAATTCAGGAATCATTTATATTAAGTGCTGACAATGTGCAGCCACTGTGCTAGTCACTGAAGATACAAAGTACAAAACAAAATAGTTTCTGCCCTCAAGGAGGGCATTACATTCTCTGAAGGGGTGGGAAAAAACAGATCCAATAATCAATCAACATCTATTAAGTACCTACTATATGCCAGCCACCGTGTTAAGCATGGGAATAGCCTGAATACAGAAAAGTACAAAGCACATACAAAAGTGATTTCCCAGAGTTTTAGTATTTATTTATTATTTTTATGGCAGGGTACTAACTGCTGAAGGAAAGAGATTTCAAAGCTAGGGCATTTCTCCCTTCTGTTTAAATAATTTTTTTATACATTTTTAAAATTTCAGTTTTTTGCTACATTCAAGTTCCAAATAATTTTCATTCCTCCCTCCCAATCTTGAACTATAAAATAGTTGTTGTTGTTGATATAGTTTCATATATCAGTTCATTCTCTGGAAGTGGATGGCAACTTCCTTCATGAGTATTTTGTAGTTGAATATTCATAAAATTTATAATAGCTTAGTCATTTTCTCTTTTAATAATATTGTTATTAATATATACAACTTTTGTTCTATTCATTTCATTGTTTAGTATTTCATGCAAATATTTTCATATTTCCTAAATATCAACCTGTTCATTATTTTTTTTTTTAGGTTTTTGCAAGGCAAACGGGGTTAAGTGGCTTGCCCAAGGCCACACAGCTAGGTAGTTCTTAAATGTCTGAGACTGGATTTGAATCCAGGTACTCCGGACTCCGGACTCCAGTGCTTTATCCACTACGCCACCTAGCCATTCCCTGTTCATTATTTTTTACAGTTCAGTAGCATTCCATTAAAATTATATACCACAATTAATTCAGACATTACTCAATTGGTGGACATCCCTTCAATTTTGACTTCTTTGACACCAAAAAGAGAGCTGCTATAAATATTTTTTTTTTTAGGTTTTTGCAAGGCAAACAGGATTAAGTGGCTTGCCCAAGGCCACACAGCTAAGTAATTATTAAGTGTCTGAGACCGGATTTGAACCCAGGTACTCCTGACTCCAGGGCCGGTGCTTTATCCACTATGCCACCTAGCCACCCCTATAAATATTTTTTTAAATGTTGGCTATTTTCTTTTTTCCCTGATCACCTGAGTCAAAATGTATACATATATATTCTTTCAGAATATTGCAAATTGATCTCCAAACAGGTTGGGATTAGGTGATCCATTTTTTTCTACATTTCCTTCAATATTTGTCATTTATCATTTTAGCCAATCTGATAGGTGAGAGATAATATTTCAAAGTTGTCATATAATTTGTATTTCTCTAATCATTAATACTTTAGAGCATTTTTATGACTATAAGTAGCTTTGATTTCTTCCTCCAAAAATTGTTCATAATCTCTGACCATTTGTTGATGATGATGATGTTTGTCCTTTGTTCTTGAAGAAGAACATGATATCAGGGGAGGTGTGTCATTGCAACACTTGAATTGGATTTGACTGAGGGGTTGCTAAGTCACCAGCCTTACTTTCTCCTCTAGAGCTATCTGGGGTCAGTGGCCAGATATGGACAACTGGAGTTACCCCTGGATGTGAGGCAACCACATTAAAAGACTTGCCCAAGATCACACAGCTAGTAAATATTAAATGTCCGAGGTTGGATTTGAGCTTCAGTCCTCCCGACTCCAAGACCAGTGCTGTACCCACTGTACCACATAGCTGATTTGTTAATTGGGGAATGAGTGATAATTTTATAAATTGACGAAGTTCTCTATTTATTTTTGAGATGTGAGGCCTTTATCCAAGAAACTGTCTAAAATTTTCCCTCCAATTTTCTTCTTTCTTCCTAACTTTGGCTATACTGGTTTTATTTGTACAATCCCCTTATAATTCAATGTATTCAAAATTATCCATTTTATATATCACAATGCTCTCTATTCTTTATTTATTCATAAAATCTTCTCCTATCCATAAATCTTATAGGTAATATGTTACATGTTCTTCTAAATTGCTTGTGATACATCTGGGTATCCATTTTGACTCTATATAGGTAAATGATTTAAGATATTGGTCTATACCTAGTTTCTACCAGATTCTTTTCATTTTCCCAATAATTTTTCCTAAGTGGTGAATTCTTATCTCAAAAGTTTGAAATTTTACATTTATCAAACTCAAGATTACTATAATTATTTACAATTGTATATTAAATATTCCCTATATTCTACTGATCCACCATTATATTCTTAACCAATACCTGATAGTTTAATAATTATTATTTTATAATATAATTTACTATATGATTTCCTTTACACCTTTCATTAATTCGTTTGATAGTCTTGACCTTTTGTTCTTTCAAATTTTATTTTTTCAAGTTCAGCTAATTAATTTTTTTATAATTTAATTCAGATGTCACTGAATAAGTAGGTTAATTTAGGTAGAATTGCTATTTTTTAATATTGACTCAGTCCACCCATAAATATTTCTTCAATTATTTAAATTTGACTTTGTTCTTTATTATATTTCCTGTGGATATTTTAAATGAACTGTCTTTTATTACTTCTCTTCTTGAAGGGCTTTATCTCTCTCTCTCTCTCTCTCTGTATATATATATATATATATATATATATATATATATATATATATATATATATATATAGCTTTACATATCTTGTAGGGCTTGGTGATGCGTAGAAAGACTGATGATTCATACAGAGATATTATGCTATTTTATCCTGCTAAATTATTTTAATTAGCTTTTGGTTGAATTCCTAGTATTTTCCAATATCATCTGCATGAAGTAGTCCATTTTGATTCCTTGCTTTTCCTAACATTTCTAGTACAATATTGAATAATATTGGCAATAATGGGCATCCTTATTTCACTGTTCATGCTATTTGGAGGGCTTCTAGCTTATCTCCATTACAGATAATGCTTGCTGATTATTTAAAGGAAATGATTTTTATAATTTTAAGAAAATAATCATTTATTCCTGTTTTCCAGTGTTTTTTTTTTAAATAGGAATAAGTATTGCATTTGGTTAAAAGCCTTTTTCAAATCTATTAATATAATCATGTGACTTTTGTTATTGATATAATCAATTATGTTAATAATTTTCCTTATATTGAACCAAATAACCACTGGTTCCTGATATAAATTGTACTAGGTCATAATGCATAATCTTCGTGATATATTATTGCAGTCTCCTAGAGTATTTTATTTAGAATTTTTGCATCAATATTCATTAGTGATATTGATCTTATTTTCTTTCTCTGTTTTTACTTTTCCTGTTTAGAATCAGCACCATATTTGTTTCATATAAGGAGTTTCTTTGCCCATTATTCCAAATAATTTATTTAATATTGGACTTAGCTGTTCTTTAAATGTTTCCTAGATTTTCCTTATAAAACCATCTGGTCTTGAGGATTTTTTCCTTAGGAAACTCATTTATGGCCTTAATTTTTTTTTCTAAAAAAGGTTTATTTAGATATTCTATTTCCTTTTCATTTAATCTGAGCAGTTTATGTTTTTGAAAGTATTCTTCCATATCACTTAAATTGTTAAATTTATTGGCATATAATTAGGTAAAATGACTAAATGACTTCTAATAATTCCTTTAATTTCATTCTCATTAGTAGTGTAGTCACCCTTTTCATTGTTGATACTAGTGATTTGGTTTTCTCTTTTAAAAAATCATATTAACTAATGACATTGATTCTATTAGTTCTTTTTCCATAAAACCAACTTCTGGTTTTGTTACTTACTTTATTACTTTATTTATTTATTACATTCAGTTTTATTAATCTCACCTTTAATTTTAATTTCAATTTGTTTTGGGGGATCTTTAATTTGTTCCTTTTCCTAGATTTTTTATAAACTGCATACCCAATTCATTGATCTGCTCTTATCTATTTTATTGATTTAAGCATTTAAAGATATAATATTTTCTGATTATTTCTCTTTCTGCATCCCATAACTTTTGATAAATTTTCTCATTACTTTTATTCCTTTAATAGAACTATTTATTTCAAAGACTCATTCTTTTAACTCATTCATTTTTAAGATTAAGTTAGTCTCCAATTATTTTTTAATCTGTATTTATGTGGTACTTTATTAAATGTAATTTTTATGATATTATCTTAAAAGGGTGTATTTAATAGTTCTGCTTTTCTACATTTAACTATAAAATTTTTAATGGCCTAACAGTGGCCAATTTTTGAAAAGGTTCTACTGAGAAAAAGGTGTATTCCTTTATATTTCCATTCAATTGTCTCCAGATGTCTCTCATACCTAGCTTATCTAAGATTTTAATAATCTCCTTGATTTCTTATTTATTCTTGGTTAGATTTCTAAGGGGGAATGTTGAAATCTCTCACTATTATAGTTTGCTATCTATTTCATTTACCTGTAATTCATTTCCCTTTTCCTTTAAAAAAAATTTTGAATGCCTTACAATTTGCTGTATTTATGTTTAGAATCAATATTACTTCATTATCTATGGTACTTTTAAAATATAATACAGTTTCCATGCTTATCTATTTTAATTAAATCTATTTTAACTTTAACTTTGTCCAAGATTATGACTGCTACCAATTACCTGTTTTTTTTTAAAAATAAGATAAAGCATAATAAATTCTACTCTAACCCTTCATGTGCCACTCTCATTTTTAAAAATGTGTTTCCATAAACAACACACTGTTGGGTTCTGGTTTTTGATCCATTCTGCTATGTGTTTCTGTTTTATGGATGAGTTCATCCCATTCATGGTTAAAGTTTCAATTACTAATTTTATTTTCCTCCATCTGATTTCTTTTCATTGTTTATCCTTCTCTCTCTCTCTCTCTCTCTCGCTCTCGCTCTCTCTCTTTTTTTTTTACTATATTTCTCTTCAGAAATCTAATTTACTTCTGTCCATTGCCTCTCTAATCTGTATATCCTTCCATTTTTTTAATTTTTTATTTAATTTTTAAAAATTTTTAATTTAATTTTTAAGTGACTTGCCCAAGGCCACAAAGCTAGGTAATTATTAAGTGTCTAAGGCCAGATTTGTATTCAGGTCCTCCTAACTCTAGGAGTCATGCTCTAAACACTGTGCCACCTAGCTGCCCCTGTATACTCTTCTAAAAGTACCTCCTGTATTCTTTCCTCTTGCCCTCCTATTTGAGTTTTAAGAAGCCTTTTACACCTTTCTAAATGTTATTCTGTCTTTACATAGTGCTTTTTTCTTTTTTTAAATTTTTTTAATATTTATTTATTCTCTTTTTGTACAAATAATTTTTTATACATTAATAAAATATTCTTGTTTAAGAGTAAACAGAATACCCCCTTCCCCCACAAAATATAGACTCGCTTGAGCAATAAAGGGGAGAGAAAAAATTAAAATGAAAAAAAAAACCTGGCCATACCTACAATTATTACCTAGTTCTAATGAGAATAAGATTTCCAGTATTCACACCCTTCAACCTATCTTCCCCTCCATTATAAGTTCTTTCATTCATGCCTCTTTTGTATAACATAATTTGCTCTATTTAATCTCTCACTTTCCAAATTTATTATTTAGGATAATCCCATCATAATCAATTCAATCCTAAAGTTTCTATGTATGTATATTCTTTTGAATACCCCTAGTAATGATAACATTATAAAGAGTTAAAAATATCATTTCAATGTATAATAGTTTTTTCACAAGAAAATCTGAAAGATCTTTACTTTATTTAATATCCATTTTCCCTTACATTAGATTATTCCTGTTTTCAAACTCAGCTCCCCTTGCTCTTTGCAATATTATATTCCATACCCTTTGGTCTTTTAAGGTAAAAGCTGCTAAATCTGTGCTATCCTATAACTCTAGCTCTACAATACTGAAATTGTTTCTTCCTAGGTACTTGTTTTTGGGGTTTTGTTTTGTTTTGTTTTTTTAGTTTTTGCAAGGCAATGGGGTTAAGTGGCTTGCCCAAGGCCACACAGCTAGGTAATTATTAAATGTCTGAGGCCGGATTTGAACTCAGGTACTCCTGACTACAGGGCCGGTGCTCTATCCACTGTGCCACCTAGCCACCCCACTTCCTAGGTACTTGTAATATTTTCTCCTTGACCTGGGAATTTTGAAATTTAGCTATAATGTTCTTGTGAGTTTTCATTTAGGATCTCATGTGATTTTGGGTGAATTTTTTTTCAATTTCTATTTTGCCCTCTAATTCTAGGGGCAATTCTAATTTCAGGGCAATTTTTATTAATAATTTCTTTAAATATAGTCTCTAGAGTCTTATTTTGATCATAACTTTCAGGTGATCCAGCAATTATTATATTATCTCTCCTGGATCTGTTCTCCAGGTCAGTTAATCTTTTTAATGAGATGTTTTACATTCTCTGCTAATTTTTCACTTTTGATTTTTTATAACCTTTGTACTATGTACTACTGACTTATTTCTTGGCTATTAACTTCATCTTAGAGTTTGGCTCTGCTCCCAGGGTGTAGGGGATAATATCTCAGGCTTCAAGGTTTTCATGCTGTTGTATTCTGAGCTCTATCTGGGGGCCTTTGATCTCTTGGTTCTTCCAATGCTCTATAATACAAGACCAAGTATGGTTACAACTTGGTCTATGAGTGACCTCAGGTATTCTTCTCTGCCTTTGAACCACAGCTTCTAGCACTACTGCCACTGCAAAGGCTTTTGCTCTTTGAAGACTCTTATGTGCTTCCATATAACCAAAACCAGGTCTTCTGTTTCCCTGAGAGAGATCCCAAACAGCAAAGTCCTCACCCCCTCATTCATCAGTATGTACTCATTTATCCTCACCTGTAGCCACAACTTGGTCAGTTTGTTTATCCCCCCACCATCCAGCACTAGCAGAGGGTCCCCATAGTCTTCTCTGATCAGCTACCCAACCTTTAACCATCCTTTGGCAAAGGCTACTGAAACTAAGGCTGCCACCCACACAGCTGCCCACTGTGCTTGCTGTTTATTGACTTTGAAATATCTGCCCCAGGTATCTTCACTTCAATCAGGGATACCATGACCCAGAGGTCAGATCTTCCCTAAGTTTGTCCCTAGTTGTCTTAGACTGGACAATTGCTTTAACCCTTTTATTTTTTTAATTAATTATCTCTGCCATTCTAAAATTTACTCAGGCAATATTATAAATTACTTGTGTGGTGGTCTCCTGCCTTGTTCTGCCATTTTCCTACAATTCCTTCTGGATGATATTTGACAAATACTTTCTTAAGATATTCTCTTCTCAGTTAATTTTTTTTAGGTTTTTTTCCAAGGCAAATGGGGTTAAGTGACTTGCCCAAGACCACACAGCTAGGTAATTATTAAGTATCTGAGACTGGATTTGAACCCAGGTACTCCTGACTCCAGGGCCAGTACTCTATCTACTGCGCCACCTAGCCGCCCCTAATTTTGTTTTTGAAAACTATTTCCATGTGAAATTCCTATGAGACATTATGAACGTCATGCCATCTATTGACTTTCAAAGCACAAAGATATGCCCATATTTCCTCTTCAATTGTGTTTGCCCTCATGTTTTAAAGAGCAAATCAAGTATTCGAGAATTGAATCATTTTATATTTTTCTTGTCAATTAACACATCATTAGTTCTCAGCAAAGGTTTAAAAGATATCAAGAATCAGAAATAATCTTTTCTCCTATTTACAAGAAATTGACTTTGAAATAGCTATGAAGAAGGGGCAGCTATGTAGCACAATGGATAGAACACTGGCCCTGGAGTTCAAAACTAACCTCAGACTCTTAATAATTTCCTAGCTGTGTGACCTTGAGCAAGTCACTTTAACTCTATTGCCATAAATAAAAATTAAAAAAGAAATATCTATTAACATAAGCTCTTTGAGAATAAAGATTATTTCATTCTTTATATTCCCAGTGACTGGCACATTGTAAGTGCTAATAAATGTTAGTTGACTGATTCTCAGTACTCCCTCCGTCAATACAAATAACATTTTCTCTGTAACTCAGGAGTTGCTGAGTCCAAAAATGTATTACTTGCTGGAGTCTTTGATGACTGAAGTTCACTTCTATATCATAAAGAGAAAATAGAATAAAATCTTAGTGGAAAACACATGTTAAAATAAACATCATGCCATTTATAATGACATTTTTAAAAAGTTTTTGCAAGGCAAATGGGGTTAAGTGGTTTGCCCAAGGCCACATAGCGCTAGGTAATTATTAAGCATCTGAGCCTGGATTTGAACTCAGGTACTCCTGACTCCAGGGCTGGTGTTCTATCCACTGCGCCACCTAACTACCCCACCTAGCTGTCCCTATAATGGCATATTTTTATATGGTGTTCTCAGTGGCACTGTTGTTCAATCCTATGTGACTCTCCATGAACTTGTTTTAGAATTTTCTTGGCAAAGACACAGTCGTGGTTTGCCTTTTCCTACTCCAACTCATTTTACAGGTGAGTAACTGAGGCAAGTGAGTTTAACTGCGTAACTTAAAAAAACTACTCAGTTAAGGGTTTAAGTGACTTAACAGGATCACACAGATGAAGCCAGATTTGGGAAGATCTTAGGAAGATGAATTTTCCTCTATATAATGTGTCAACTGGCTACCCACTGTCAAACACATGATTTTATTTGAGCCTCACAAATGACATACCATGGTAGGTTATACTTCTGTAAGGAGGCAGCATGAGTTAGTGGATGGAGCTTGTTACTTGGAGTAAGAAGATCTGCATTGAGATCCAGAATGAAGCTGATATTGGTCAAAGGGGAAATCACCGAACCTGACCAAACTTCAGTTTCCTCATCTAAAATCATCATAAAACACTATCTACCTCAAAGGATAGTTGTGAAGAAAGTCATTTTAAAAATAAGCCTTAAATACTAAACAAATAGAAGCATTCTTATTTTATAAATGAAGAAATTTAAGTTTGGAGATCAGTGACTTGTCTGAGGCCATACAATTAGTAGGTTAAAGACTATTATTCTAGACTTAGAAGGGAATTCAGAGATCTAACATAATAAAATAGTAGCTACTTATGTTTGAAATGAGTTTCATACTATTTTTATAGATGTGGAAATTGAGGCACAAAAGTTAAGTAACTAGCTCAGAAAGTAGGAATCTAAGATTTCTGAACCCAAGACTTCCAGACTCAGTTGCCTGACTTGCCATCTAGTCCAGCTCCTTCAATTTTACATGCAAGAAAAATAAATCCTAGAGAGGATGTAACTTGCTCATGTTCTGACAGGTAATAAACTTCAGAACTGAGATTTAAACCTACAGAGTTGATCTGACTCCAGAAACAGTGCTCTTCCTACTGAACTCCACTATCTTGGTGTTAGAATCAATGTTCAAAAAGCAGCTCTTCTGACTCCAAAACGTTTTTACATTATCCCACAAGACCATCATCATTCACTCAACTCAGTCAATCAATAAACATTTATTAAGTGCCTGCTAATGTACAAGGCACTGCTAAGCATCTTGTCCTTCCTTCCTTGCCCAAGGTCACACAAATAGTTGAACATGTTGGAGAGAGAATTTCTATCCAGGTATGGAACGGTCAAGATTACTTACATTAGATTATATTAATTTAAATTATTAGCCCTTTTCAGCTCTAAAATTCATTGATTCTCCAATTCTTTCTCCTCTTCCTTTCCTTCTCTAGGCTTAAAACCAGAAGCTAAGCTATTTGGAGTAATATGATAGAGCATTTGCCCCTCTCTAAACAAATAGCTTAGATTCATTAAGTAATAATTAGTATTTTCTAAGCACCTTTGCCTAGGTTGGTACTGAGTAGACAGAAAAGGTAGGGATAAAGTGCAGGCTTGGTGGGAAAGAAGGACACTTTTTTCAAGGAATGTAACAGTTAAAACAATAAGAGAAAGAAAGGTAAAGAGAAGTCTTAGAGAACATCCAGCCTAACCACCTGATTTTATAGATTAGGAAACTATGACCTATAGAGATGATCTTCAAAGATCACACAGAAAGTAAATAGCAGACCTGGAATTAGAACCCAGATTCTTTGCAAATTCTCTGACACATACTGACTGTGCCACCTTGGGCAAGTTAATTAACCTTTCAGAGTTCTAGGTAATTCTCTAATACCTCTTATCATTGTTTTGTACTATCCTATTGCCATTAAGGATTTAGGTGGAGGGATTAACTTTAGTGAAAAATAGAGGTTCCTTTTCTGTAGTTTAAAAGGAGTGATGATGCTGAGAAGAAATGAATATTATAGTTGGGGACCTAAGAGGACCATATTCAATGATTTCAATAAACTTAATGAAAAAAAGAGACTGAGTCAAATTCTATAACTACTGAGGGTTGAAATATGATTGTAAGTGAGAAAAAAAGAAGGAAAAAGAAGAAAAAGGAGAAAGAGGAAGAAGAGGAAGAGAAGGAGGAGAAAAGAAGAGAAAGGAGAAGAGGGGGAAGAAGAGGAAGAAGGAAAAGAAGAAAGATTTAAAGTAATCACTGCGGAGAGAGACAGGGTCAATTAGAATAGAAGGAAGGGTTTTTGAGAAGTTGCAAGATCCCAACTGAGATTAAGGGGATCATGAATTTGTAGTGAAATTGGTGAAATTGACTGGACACAACTTTCTTAGTGAAGTGCAGTAGTACTGAAACAGAAAGGGAGGTAATATTTATGATGGGAAGAGTCATGATTTAAGAGTCAGAACACAGATTCAAATCTCTCTTCTCTCCTTACTAGCTGTGAGACTTTATGCAAATCATTTAATCTCTCTGGGTCTCGTTTTCTCGTCCATAAAATGGGGACATGTGGATTAAATGACCTCCTGGTTCCTTTATAGGTCAGGAAAAAGGGAAAGTAGATGATTAAATAAACACAGCATTAATTTGCTATCAAAATTGTCAATGTTGACATAATTTTGTACTTTTCATTAGTAATTGATGAATATAAGTTGATTAATCATATGTTCTAATGCATTTTCAAAATTCTGAGCTACTACTCATTCATTCAAAGTTTTTAAAGAGTGGAGTTACAGCATTCCAAAGCAACAAAAGTGGTGGAAGAGTTGATAATATTTGCTTATCATAATCCTGGGAAGAACTCTCTACAGTTTCAGGGTATTTGCCAAGAATAAATTCTAATTGGCTTGGGTAAGAATTCTGTCTGTGGGGATTTTAAAAAGATTAAAAAAAACTCTTTAAACAGATATTAATGATTGAGGATGATATCCCTACCTTTGTTGAAGTATATTGAAGTAGTATTAGGTCCATTTTTAATACTAGTTCAGAAATTGAAGTATGCTAATAAATTTAGTTTATGGTATTGCATTGGGAGACAAAAATGCCAACATTGAAAAAATAATTAAAATAAAATATTACACTAGATCTGTAACAATAGTGGGTTACTTTGGGGACACTGATGTCTAAACCACAGCTGAAAGCATGCCATCTTTAATTTTTTTTAACATTTTAAGTTTTATATGAGCCCCTATAATTATTTCTGGGTTCCAATTAATACAAACTCCTATATAAAATCCTCAATAAACAGATTTAAAAAAATGAACAAATAACAAATATGCAAGGTAAGCTAAATTCAAGTCTATTTTTAAGAAAAGGTAAATAGTTAACAAATGAAAAAATAAAGGACAAAGCTCATTTCTTTTCATTGATGGACATAACTGATTTTTTATTTTCACACAGATTTTGCTTCTCATTTTTAATTTCTTGAGATCATGTTAACCCTGACATAAGTTCTCTTTATACTATTCTTTGTGAATATTAAAAATATTTACCATTTCGACTTTGCTGTTTGCCTCTTTAATAGCGAAGCTTAAACTGAATGTAGTAGATTAACTCCAGACTGTATATTACTGAGATAGAGCAAAGAATGGCTGTGAAATATTGTTCTTTTTTTGGAAAAGAAATAGTGCCTAAATATATAATCACTCTGCATGTAGCTTCATTTTCTTATTTTCTCCTATATTTAGTTGATAGTTATAAATGATGATTTCTTACTAAATTCTCATCCTATTGATTTTAATTTGTCCTCATCAAGGACTTCACTATATATATATATATATATATATATATATATATATATATATATATATATGTATTAATCTAATAGTCATAAAGTTTTTACTCTTTGCCAGTTCTGCATTATCTATAAATTTGTTTACTCTAACAGGTACTCCATACTCTCAGAAAAAAATTTAATTGTAGTTTATCTAAATCAAGCCTTTGGATGCAAAAACTACTCCCTGGGAATAAATTAAGCATTTCCAAATGTTCTCTTCTTGTCCTAGGCTACCAATTACTAAGATATTACTTCAGCATATTAACCAGTGGGCTTAGTGACTTGAATGTTTCTCTTGCTGCCTAATAGGTCTCATATGTCCAAGCTAGGAGTTATCAATTTTGCGGGGTGGGGTGGATGTTGGGGGTAAGACTATGGACTATTTTAGCAAAGGCCTGTCTGTATATCTATTCACCCCCACACATTCACCTACTACTCATGAAAGGGGAACATGTCAGAATAATAGGGCTGGTGGTGTTTGGCCTGTGAGGTAATCCATCTTCTCCCTCATTCAGCAATTAAATGCCAAAAATAAATGATTAACTCATTCTAGAAGCAACAGAACAGAAATAAGAAACACAGTCATAAGATAATAAGAAATTCACCCATGACCTATCCAGATGACCTTTTCAGACTGTTAGTAATTATAATGAACAGGACTGATGCAGTGACTCACTCAATAACTGTCTTAGTGATAGAAACACCAGATGCAACATGATACGGTGGGAACAGCACTAATCTGTTGAACTTGAGGACCTGGGTTCAAATTTCATCTCTGCTACTTATGCTCTAACTTTATCTCCTTTAGCCTCAGTTTCTCATCTATAAAATGGAGGGTTTTTGTATGATCAGATCAGGGCTGTGAAATTTCCCTATTCTAAAAAATAAAGGAATTTCTCCATTCCCCATTTCCCCATTCTTCTTCCCTAGCATAACTGCATTGGTTTGAGCAAGTTCCTGAAATTATGTTTGCATATATTTCAGTATGATTGCTTTAGAAATAGATGTTTGAGGAATTTGTGGAACTGAATTCTCACCCCACTAACACTTTTATCCGAAAAGCTGCTGTTTCAGGGAGTGGTAGTGTTGGTATCTGTCTTTCTTAGATATATCACTTTGTTTCCATCCTTGATTATCTTTGGAATGACTATCTTGTATACAGTGTCTGTTTACTGGTAGAAATGGCCTATTTTCTTTCTTTCAACTGAGTATTTGTACTAGTGGCTCTTTTTCTTAAACTAATTTATCTCTATAAGGGATGTGTCTATTTCCTAGGACCTTACAAGCCAATCAGAAGCCTGCAGAGAGCCAGTCTTCCTCACTCCCAGAGGCATTTGCTAGTATTCTCACCTTGCTAAACTGTGACAGCCCACTCTCCAAGTGGCCTAAGTCAGTCTTGTGGTCAACTGTTTCTGCAAAACATCCTGTTTCTGTGTCCAGCTTATTCCTGGGAAAGAGTGACCTTTCTTTTTCCCAACCTGCCCCTGAACCTCCCCTTCATAATCTGCAAGCATTAAGCTCCTCTGCCTCTCCTGGGTTGGTGGGCTTTTCTGTATCTTGTACTAGGGTTCTCAGCACTAGTATCTGATTTTCCTCTTAATAAAACTTTTCTACTTTAACCCAGCTTGGACTCCTTTACATTTTGAAGGATGACATCCCTAAACACCAATTTAATCTTATGTACAAGGTTTTCAATTTAAACAAACATATTATTAATGTATATTAATTCACTATGCTCATGACATTATGCTAGATGGTCAGAGCAGCGAGAAGAAAAATGTGACACTATTTGAGCACCTTTTGTGATGTGAAGTAGTTTCCCAAAATAACCCATTCTGCATTTAGATAACTCCAACTGAAGAGCATTTTAGGTACGGGAGACAGCCCATGAAAAGGTACAGGTAGAATAAAAGCAGGCAAGTGTAATTAGAAGTAAATGGAGGTGGATAAGGTGTAAGAGGTAGGAAAAGGTCAGGTCATGAAAATATTTATGCAAAATAGAGCTTTTTGTATGTGATCTTGAAGGTACTAGGGTGCCCCTGAAGTTTATTGAGTAAGGAGGTAGCTTGATTAGACCTGAACCAATAAAATTGCTCTAAGACCTGCACATTAAGAAAATTATTTCAGCAGATAAATGAAGACTAGATTACTGTGGGGAAAGACTTGAGCCAGGCAGATCAACCAAAAAGCTCTATCTTGCCTGGACTCAGGTCCACCTTACCACTTTCTAATCATTTTCATGTCAAGCTATCCTCCCCACATTTTGAAAATGGGAAGAACATGTTAATCAATGGTCCTATGACTTCAGTCACTATTCTTTCTGACTTCTTTGTCCAAAACACTCATCCTTGCTTATCCCAGTGTCCCTCCCCCATATACCACCCCAGACAATTGTGTGTCTTCTATTATTAGAATGTAAAGTGACTTTTTTGTTAGCATTTTTATCCCCAGTGCTCCTCAAAATCCGTAATTTATGGTCAGTCCTTAGTAAATGCTTTTGCTTTCAATTTAATCATTCTTTTATGGTATGCTTTATTCCAGTTCTTTGGCTTTCCTTATTTTTTATCTGTTGCAGCTTACTTAGCTTATGATTGGATTTATTCTTTTTTGCTTTCTTCCACTCTTTTCTTTCCTTCCTTCCCTCCTTCCCTCTTCCTTCCTTCCTTCCTTCCTTCCTTCCTTCCTTCCTTCTTTCTTTCAATAAGGGAAATGTTACAGATTTCTACAACAATTTTAAATGTTATTTCATTTGGAGAATTCTGACCACTCAAGTTGCAAATAGATTTGAGAATAAAATTTTTTCAAATGTGGAATTTATTAAAGATGTTGTCAAACCTTCATTCTAGCCAAGATACTATCATCTCACACTTGGATTACCACACTACTCTTTTAACTTGATCCCTCATTCAGTTTTTCTTAGGCAATTCATTCTATACACCAATACAAAATTAATCTTATCAAGACACCATTTCCAACATGCCTTTCCCTTGCTTCTGAACTTGGAATAGTGCTTCTACTGTGCATAGATTCAACTACAAACTTTAAAGTATGATATTCAAAAACCTTTTCAATTTCCATGGGTCCCAAGGACTCTATCCAACCACATTTCTCAGGCTCTTACTTTAATCAGCTTTGGCTTCCTTCCTCTTACACTCTCCCATACTTATTCTTTCTTTCTTGTTTCTGTTGATATTCTTCCCTTAACCTAAAGGGTTCTTTCAACTTCTCTTATTCAAATTTTAACTATTAATTTTAAAATGAGATTCTGATTCTTTCCTTAGTATAAAGAATTCCTATTTGGGAAATTTTTGTTACCAATGCAAGTAGTCAGTTATCTGAAGCATTGAGAACATTGTGAGCCCAGGGCCACACAATCAATATTTGACAGAAGGTGGGACAAAAATCCAGATACTCCTAACTTTAAGGATGCCTCTTAAATTTAGCTGGTATTATTCTTAATACCAGTTAGAAAAATGGCAAGTGAACAGTAAAATTCATACAAAGCATTCTAAGAGATTTAAAGAGGGAGGATTCACATCTATGGGGTGGTGATGGCAATGGGTAATATCAGGAAAAGAAATGATATCATAGCTATGTCTTGAAGGAGAAGATATAACATTAAGTGGAGATGAGTTAGGGGAGAAGTCTATTCCTGTTACGGAGATTTTTGGTGGCTAGGTATATTCAGATGTAGAGGAAGGAGATGTTTATGGAATTTAGACCAAGTAATAAAGTCCTACAAAACAAAGAAGGAAAAGTAGGGTGAAACCAAGTTGTAGAAGGGCTTAAATTTCTTAGAAGTTAATGAGCATGGGAGTATTGTGGTCAGATCCCTGTTTATTATTATCTTGGCAGCTGGAGAAAGGCTGCCTGGATATGAGAAGGAAAGAGACTGGTGGAGAAAATCCATGTAAAAGTCATGTGAATTTCATAATATCTAACTTGTTTCCATTTTAAAATAGGGTATGGATTAATGAGCATTGAGTTTTTGTTCAGGTTTCAGCTCAGGTAGAACATGAGGTCAGTTATGTAATTATTGTCTATAACAGTGCACTCCAAAGCATGGGAAGGAATAGTAGTGGAATGATCCCATAAAGTGTGTGATCATTCAGCTACAATATGGGCAGAGAACATCTGACCTTAGAACTGCCATGGCAACTGTAAGTGGAGCTCAAAATTCAATAAATCTAGGAGCTTTTTAGGTGTGAATTAATTAAATGTTTGACTAAATGTATATAGGAGACAAATGAAGTTATAAATATTCATATAGTCCTTGGCAGAAAAAAGGTTCTCCATCCCTGAAACAGAGAGTAGAAAGTCAGATTTTTAACCAATTGATCACCAATCATGGGCTTTGTCTGCAACATAACCATAGCCTGCCCTTATCCCTCATATGTGTATATATATATATATATATAAATATAAATAGATATATGTGTATATATATAAATATAAATAGATATATATATATATATATATAAATAGATATATGTATATATATATATATATATATATATATATATATATATATATAATATTCCCTGTGCTGTGCAAGTTTTCTTTTCTCTCTTCTGAATCTGGCCAGGTATCTTAGAACAAAACAAACTTCTACCATAACAGTTACCCTATGCCACTGGGAAATTCTGCTCCTACACTTTGCTTTTCAGATCCCCCTTATGACTGCTTTATTGTGATAGTGACTTGTAAGATCTTTGCTTCCTCACTTTGCATTTTGAAATGAACAGGTATGCATAGATTGGAATTTGAATCACAGATCTCATTAGATTGCCTTTCCACATCCCCCTTCACCTATCCAGCCTCCAAATTTCCCTATCACTATCAAGGGCAGTACTATCTTTCTAGTCATCCAGTTATCCAGATTTTCACAATATTCATATCAGCTTTGACTCTTGATTTTTCCTTATCCCCTACCTTCCACATATCTAGCTTGTGGCCAGATTTTGTCTTTTCTTTACATCTTCTCAACTTTTTGCAAATTCTGTTTGTGTAAGTTGAATAATGTATAAAATTATTAGTGCAGTAGTACACCTATATAATTTATAAATAATCAAACATACATATTTGGGAGTATATGCTAAACCGTGCTGGAGACTGCTGGTCTACAATGTAATATATCTATTAAAATGTGAGCTCCTTGAGGGGAAGAACCTTTTTTTGTTTGTTTTTTCTTTTTTCTTTGTATCCTCAGTGCTTGTAGTATCTGATACATAGTTAAGTACTCACTAAGTTCTTGTTGGCTGATGACAGTAAGGACTAGACAGAATTCTATAGAAACAAGTTTATGTTAATAGAGATTTGACACATTCAAACACTCTATACACTTCACTCATGCCCGACACACACGCCTCAGAGAGAGATCAGCATGTTACAGACTGGAAAGTTTTGAGTTTTCTCTCTATTTGAGGCACAGGAGAGAGGAAGGAGATTGTGAGAGGAAGGAATTCTGTAAGGATCCTAACACATACCATTTGTAGTTGGACTTCTGCAGTTTTATGACTGTGGGACCCCATTCGTTTTTGTCTTCCTCCTGGGTAAGCAGCAGGAAGGGGAGGAGGAGGGGAAAGCGTAAACAATAAATGTTTGCTGATGGGGCAGCTCCTCAGGGATGACTTCCTGGGAGAACTCTGACCACGTCAGCCTGTCAGTTGTGGCAAGAGTCTCATTGTTGTGTGTGCAGCTACCTGGGACACAGGGCTGGGAGGGCTGGTGGGACAATCCCGGAGGACTAGGAAGGAGGAGCTCTGTTTCCATGAAGGACTTCACTGCCACCCCACAAACTAGGCAGGCCTAGTCGCCCAAGCTGAAACGCGGGGGGTTAAAAATGCCAGCTCCAGGGTTCTCAGAGGTGACGCCTCCCGGGCTCTGGAGGAAGGGCTTCTGGCCTGCCTTCGCTGCCCCCTCCTCTGTCTCCCTAGCCCACGGGGAGGAGAAGGTATCAGATGGGCGGGTTTAAGCGTTTGCGGTGGAAATCCCGAGGCCGCCTGCTCCTCCCTGTGAGTGTGTGCCATTGCCTCTCTCCGCACTGAAGCAGCAGCGGCAGAGGCGGCGGCGGCGGCGGCGGCCAGAGCGGACCTGAGCGTCAGTGCGGTGCTGGGGGTAGCTGCCCCATGCTCTCCGGGAGGCCCTGCTGCCCCGTCCCAGGCAACCCCCAGCCCCCCACTGCTGCCATGCTCGGGCCCTAGCCCTACCTCGGGTCCCCCCCCCCCAGCCCCACCCCCAGCTTCCTTCGGGCTCGGGGCAGCGGCGAGGCCCGTGTGCGTGAGCTGGGGTGGCCGCCGCTGCCTCCCGCCCCGTAGCCCCCTTTCTCCCCCTTGGCCCCCCTCCTCCACCTGCACCTTCTCCCTTTGCAACCTTCGCCTCGGCCGCCGTTTCTTCAATGGGCAATCTGCTAAGCGGGAGCAGCTTCAAGGAGCCCACCACCGTGGAGGACTGCGACTCTACCTGGCAGACGGACTCAGAGCCCGAGCCGGACGAGGAGGACCACGGCCGAGACTGCAGCGGCCGCGGTAGCCGCGAGGGCCCGGGGCACGAACCCGAGCAAGCAGCCGGGCCACCTGCTCGGGCCAGCCCGCGGGCCGAAGACAGCCCCGTGGCACCCGAGGGAGACGCGGACGCCGCCGCTAGCAAGGAGCAGGTACGCCCCAGAGCCTCCCAGCCCGGGAGAGGTCCCGTCCGCTCCAGCCCCAGCCCTCTGTGACCTCCCCTGGCGTGCCCGCTCCCCTGCTCCCGCCGCGTTCTCCTGCAGCCTTTGAGAGCACCTCTGTCCCCGAATGAAGCACCTGCCTTCGCTGCCCCAACCCGATGAAGGACTCCCTGGGAGCCTGAAGGAAGATGCGCCTTCATATTGGGAAACAGGACGCTTCCTTCCCATCCAGTGCCCAGTCTAAAGGCATTTCAGTTATTCATTAATTTATGTATTTATGTTGGGGGGGGGGTGAGCGGGACGGGCTGCGGACTTCTTCCAGCCCCTTTCCTCTCCCCTTGCCTTCCACCACATAGTGTCCAACCCAGAGGTTCTTTTCTCCCCTGGCACACTCCTGTCTGAGTCACCAGGAACTTGAAGGGTGCCCTGCAATTGCAGGCAGGTTGAGAAGTAGGCGTGTGACTGTGACTGTGACTGTGGTTGTGGCTGTGGCTGGAGGCCCAGGCCCGTTGTACATCTGTGCCCATGAATTGTGTTGTATAAGGAAGTTATTTGGAAGAATTAGAGAAAGGCTAATTAGATAAAAATAGAAGGCTATGAAACATCTTCACACTTGTGGAAATTCTCATAAACATATAAAGGCTGACCCTTATATGCTATTTTTAAGGCTTAACTAAAAGATTTCCCTGACCCCAACCCTGTATGGTGTAGTACTCAGTAGTGCTAATCTCTCCATTTTTTTTATGAAGACTTAGAGAAAATGTCCAAGGTCACAAGGGCTAGTAAGTGGCTGGGCTGAAACTTTTGATTCTGAAGTTGAGTGCTCTTTCGACTGTGCAGACTATACTAAAGTCTTTGCCTTTCTTCTCCTGTTACGAGTATTAGCATCAAATTATTTCCAGTTTTCCCCCACTTCAAATAAAAAAAAAATGTTAGAATCGTTCTTCATTTACCCAGATAGTGCATTTTACCTAAGAAATTCAAAGCAGTTTTTCAGGAATAACATCATTTCAGGAAGTAAACCTGACAGTTTAGGTGTTTATATTTGAATTCACAATGCCATATGTAATTTTGCTATGTTTTTCCAAATAAAGAAAATCATGAAGAATATCTAATAAATCACTCAAGAATTTCTAGAAAAAGAGAAATGAAATGGCATATACTACTCACATGAAAAATCACCACCCTAAAGGCTGTTTCACTAAGAAGGGCCAAGCACACAAGACTTTAGAGGCATAAAGGATTGCATATTTCTACTGATCTTTTTGTTGATTGAGAAATTTGGGCTCAGATAACTTGTCTAAGAAAACATAGTTAATAATTGCTTGAGCCAAGATCTAGAACTCACTCTAAATTAAGTCAATAATAACCAATTCTGTTTCTATCTACCTGAGTAGATAGCATCTACAATGAGTAAGAAAGAAAGATGAAGGGTTTGTGACTCTCCTTTCCCAGATCTCCTCAACCAGTATCATTTATTTCCAAAATGTGAAAGAGTTTTCTTGTTTATAAACCTTTTTGACTCTTACCACAGGGACTTCAATTTCCTCTGACCCTTCTAATGGTACCTATTATAGTGTTCTGTATTGCCTTGGGACAACTGGATAAATTAAGATTCACTTGACTGTCAGATCCTCTGTTATCCTGACCCAAGATAGGAAATGTTCTGGCATAGCACTTCATATCCCAAGCTTCTCTAAGACTTTCAACTTCTAGTTTGGTAATGAAAGATGAACAATCTGCTGTTCTATCTACTTGGCCCTACTTTTTTTTTTTGATACTATAGAGAGTTGAGAGTATTTGAATATTGTAACTTCCTCTTCTCACTAACTCTTTAGTTCATATATAACATGCACCTCCCATCCTGCAATTTTGCCACTTTCATTTATCTCCCATTTACTGAAGTTTAGGGGTGCCAGTTAATACAGGATAACCAGATTGAATAAGATCCAAAAATTGTGACTCATTATAATCAATCAGTACCATATATATTAGTGTTTCCCAAATGGACCAAAGATGAATAGCAATAGAAGGTAAAGTTTTAGCAGTCACTGACATATCAAGAAACAAGTCAGTCTTATAGTCAGGAAGATCTATTTATGAGTCTTGCTTCTTATATGTATTTCTCTGTGATTTTGGGCAAGAATTTCTCAGGGAAGTTCTATAACATTATAAGTTGTAGATGAGGAGCCCATCTTTATTGATGGAAAGATATTGCAAATTGGGGGTTCTCCATACTGCTAAAATCACAGGTTCAAGTTAACAAATATCTGGCAAGCTATATGGTATTTACAAATCTTTTACTAACAAAGATCCTTACCTCTTTAAAGTAAAAAAAAATGTAAATCTATCAACCTTAAAAATTGAAAAAAAATCATTCTTCTTTCCCAGATGTTGATCTTGTCCCTTGATTTGTGTGTAACCCAACTGAACTATAATTTGGTTTTTCTCACTTCATACTTTCCATTTCATTTCCTTTGTTTTGTTCTATATTGTTAAAAGTTTCTGTTTTTGTGCTGTGATAAGATTTACCATGAATTTTTGGTTCAGACTTTATTTTAGTCTGCAAAGTAAAAAGGAAAGATTGGGTTTGGATTCCTGGCTCTAGTCTTTATTAGCTAAGAAGGTTGATTAAATCATTTAGTTTTCTGAGCTTAAGTATCCTCTTTAGTCTATGAAATGAGGATCCTTGCAGCAGCTTTTTCATAATGATAGTGAGCACTACATAAATGAGTTATTATCTAGTATCCATGGCTATGCAGGAGACAGTATACATCCATAAGTGATTGGTATCTCAGTGCCCATCCGTTCCAAATCATAAAGCAGGCACTGTCCAAATGCTGATTTTTTTTACCCTTTCCCTACACTAGCCCCTTAATTTTACAAATAAAGAAACTGAGATCCAAGGTCTAAAGTACTTCACCCAAGGATATTATAGGTAGTGATTTTTAAAGGTAGAAATGGAACCCTTTTCTTTTGACTTGAGAAGTGCTCTTTCAGCTTCACCAAAGAAGAGAGTTACATGAACTAACAAAGCAAGTTATCTCATGCTATTTTATTATGGGGTGACTCTTATAAGATTTCTAGACAGACCTATAATTTCATTGGTATATGGAATTCTCCCTGTGCTAATTCTTTCAATTGATTAAAAATTAGCAACTATCTGACACTTAAAGTCTTAGAGATTTGCTTATGCTCAGGGAGGTTTAGTTATTAACCTGACTTTGCTGGCCCTTGTTTCAGAGTCTGGATTCAAATTCAGAACTTAACTGCCTTCAAATGTACTATATTACACTTCCCCTCCTTATATTATGGATGTAGGCATTTGGATTTCTGTTGACTTTTATCTATACTTTATACATTAAAAACCCCAGGTTTTGTTTCTTTTTGTCATATATACATTTAAAAAAATGTTACTGAAGAGACTGCAGCCAAGAATGTTGGGCATTTCTGAGATTAAGGGTTTTTTGCACTTTCACTGAGACCAGGCTATGAACATTATTTTATTAATTTTATTAATGCAATTTCTTGACTTATTGATACTCAGGCTAAGTAATTTGGGGACTTGCTAGGTAGAACTGTCTTCAGATGTATAGTAGGAACTAGAATTTAAGCTTTTTCTACTTATAATAGAGTAGCCAGTGTTCAAAATCAGAGGATCTAGTGTCCAAGTCTATGTACTTGCCATTATTGTGAGGATCATAGAGTGCTAGGCTGGTATTGAAAATAAGGCTGATTACAAAAGCAACAAAGCCAAAGCTTTAACCAAATGCTAATGCTGCAATTGGGTTGTCCATCTGTCCATCTTGTGTCTCGAATACCAATTCTCCTTTTCTAATGACACTTTATAATAAACATATTATTTTTGCATTTCTATGAGGATCTTCAGATATCAAAGCACTTCCAGATACATTTTAACAAGATATTCAGTTTAAGAATATAGTCAACTCAAATCAAAAGACATTTATTCACTATCTACTATGTACTAAGCACTGAGAATAAAAGAAGAGGGGAGGGAAAGTGACTGTGCTCAAGGAGCAATCATATAAAAACTATGTTCAAATATAAATATCTATATATTTTTATTAATCTGTATAGAGGATAAATCAAAGATAATCACAAAGAAGATACTAACATGAAGGAGAATCTGGAAAGGCTTCTTGTAGGAGGTGGGGCATGAAGGAAGGGAAACAAGGAGATGGAGATAAGGAGGAAGGGAATTCCAGGCATTGTGGAAATAGCCAAAGTACCCAGAGTTGTTAGAGAGTAAATCTTATGTGAAGAAAATCAAGAAAATCCAGAGTTACTGGATAACAGAATGTATATGAGGGAGTGATATGTAAGAAGACTGGAACCAAGACTTCATATATAAATATTTAAAAAGACATATAGCTCAAGAATTTAGATTTGGAATAGAGATTAGCTTGTTTTACATAGATTTATGAAAATATATATCTGAATTTCTAACTTTTCTAAGAATAAGATTGAGATATATCACACACACACACATATGTTATTTGAGTTTATAGGTTAATTTCCCTGGAAAAGCTATTAATTGTTTAGCATTTGTATGCATTTTAACTTTGCTGATTTGTGATACAGTATAATATTGTTGACTGAGTAGGAATTATTCATTCATTTGTATTTTTCTTGTGTGGTGCTATAAAATATGAAGCTTATAAGGCTGTTTGGATTTGTTGAAAGTTCTTTTTTCTTTCATAAATATTACTTTACTGCTAGGAACAATTACAGCTTCAATGGAATATTTTCTTTATAGAACTGATTTTCTTTACAGACTTTAGTTATATGAAATAATAAAAATAAAATTTTTCATATAACCTCTTACATAACCTAAAATAATATATGTGGCAAATTATTATTTTTGTTATATTTCTGCTGCATATTGATCTGGTGCATTTGGCCCAGTGAGCTTTGACCTCTCTTGGATAATTATGAAGTTTTATTATTTCAAAGAAAAATTTGTGTCAAATTCAGAGTGACCCTCAATTAAAACAAAAATTTACTAGCAAAGAATTCTTTGATGATGTGAAGAAACAAAAATGATGTTGAAAATGTGTATTTAGGCTTATTATTTCAATCAAGTTAATTCTGAAAATTGTTAAATGAAATAAACATGATATTTAATGACAAATTAATATTCTGTCAGTTAATAAATCTAGTTTTTTTTTAATTTCAGAATGATGATTCCACTGAATCAGCAGCCAAACCAAAAAGAAGCTTTTATGCTGCAAGAGATTTGTACAAATATCGACATCAATACCCAGTAAGAGTGTTATCTAGCATTCTAGATCATCAGAGTTGGAAAAGACTTAGAGGTTGTCTAGGTCAAACTCAATTTGAAGCATCCATCTTATTCTCAATAAGTATTTTTTCAGCCCCTTTATGGACACCTCCATTGATGGAAAAATTCTGCCTGTGGGGACAAACTTTTTTGGGAAAGTCCCAGTTGTAAGGAATTATTTTCTTTATTAAAGCAAGAATTTGCTTCACTGTAAAAGAAATTAATCCCATTAATACTAGTTGGTCCTTTTGGGCTAAATAGGATAAATTTTATCCTTTTTAAAGTGGTAGTCCTTCTAATAACTGGTTAAAGACTATGTCATTTCTTTTGTAGGATAAACATTCCTTGTCCTTTAATCTACATATGATTTTATTTACCCTCATCATCCTCTATCTAAATTGGTTCAAGTTAAGCAATCTTCCTTGAAAAAATGTCATACTCAGAATTAAATATAATGTTTTAGAGATGGCTTTAGTCAGACAGAGCAGTAGATTCTTGAGCAGTGGGTTTTATTTTATATTTCAAAACCCATTTCAAAATAATTGGTTTTCTTTGTAATCCTATGCATTTTGTAGTGCATTTAAAACATTATTTTGAGGAGTCCATAGGCTTCACCAGTTTTCTAGAGGTATCCAGAACATACATAAAAAAAGGTTAAGAACAGTTAGGGTAGAGTAGACCATGGCTAATGCCTTCCTTATAGATATATGAAATGCACTTGCCTTTTTTGACTGCCTTGTTAATATACTTACAACTTGGAGTCTCTAAATAGACATTGGTTTTGTCATATAAATTTCCATTTGCCCATGCCTAGCTCATTCTATACCTGCCCAATTAATTCTATGAAGCTAAGCATATTTTATAACTTATTTATTAAGTTGTCATGTTATTAATATAACTTACTACAACATATTTCTCCTACTTATGATGCAACTAATTAACAAAGAAGCAAAATGCTCAGTTGTTTCTCTTTCTGTATGCCTGTATTTACCAAATGTTGTTGTTTCTTTCAGCAGAACTTTAAAGATCTACGATATCAAAATGACTTAAGTAATCTCCGATTTTATAAGAATAAAATTCCCTTTAAACCAGATGGTAAGTAATTTAATACTTTTATTATAAAACACATTTTAAGTAACAGTGAAAGTGATGATACATGTATCTGTCTTGTATATGACATTCTTTAAAAAAATATATTTGTTTGATAGTTTATTTTTGGTTTGTTCTTATTATGTGACTTAAGGTATCTGACATGTTCCATTTGTAAATATGGTAAACGTCTGTTGCCTACTTATAATGGTGTTTCTTCTAGATGAGAATCATAAGAGTAATAATGATTCAATAGAGTCCCAACTTGAACCCACCTATTTCTACCATATCGCAATTACAGAAACATTTACTTAGTGTCTACCACATGCAAGGAAATGTCTACAACTCTGAATTTTTCTTGGGATATTTTTGAGTTATGAGAAATTGCTGACACCATTTCTGAGGAAGCATGGTTAGATGGAAACATTTTCCAGAAAGCATCATGCCATAATCTCCTAGGATATTTCTGGAGAGAGAGGAGAGACAAAAGAGGTATATAGGATATTTATTTTGTCTCAGTATACTAAAATAATAATCCCACATTGTATATAGTTGTGATATTGGCTAGACTATTTTATATATTTGAACCTCAATTTCTTCATGTGTAAAATCATTGGTAATGATTGATAATGCTAATTCTATCACTAATCTAAAGGCAATAGAAACAATGTTGAACTTAGTTGAAGTCAAGTACAACCTGAATGGAATTCACTTTGAGTTCCTTCACCTTAGTTTTCTTATCTATAAAACAAATAACTATACTTATAGAATTTACCTTACAGGGAATTGTGAGGATTGTGAAGATACAATGAAAAGAATATATAAATAAAATCATTTTACAACCCTAAAATATATTATGAATTTGAGTTTTTTCTTATCTTTTTCACTGAGGTTGAGATTTAAAAGATGTTTGACAAGCATATATTCTCCATTATTATTATTATTATTATTATTATTACATATTTAATAGCTGTCATCTACTACTACTACTACTACTACTACTACTACTACTACTACTACTACTACTACCACCACTACTACCACCACCACTACCAACACTACCACTAACTCTACTATGACTATCACTACTATAACTAGTACTGCTACTCCTACTACTCTACTGCAAATCTAGATTGGAATCCAAGAATACAATGATTCTGCATCATGGCTTGAAATATACTTTGTAATCTCATGAATGAAGGAAGAACTTGGATTTCTTGCTATGCTAGCTGGAACTTCCTAGTGTGCAAGATAGATAGGATGATTAGGATGGGGTGCATGGAAGTGAGTCTTGATGGCATGTATTCTTCAATCTCACTTTAAACCTGTAGAATAACAGTTACTGATCTTTTTTTGCTGTGCTGTTTACTGTTTGGCTGTCTGATGAAACTATGGACTCCTTCTCTTTGTGACCCATTTTGAGTTTTCCTTGGCACTGATACTGGAGTAGTTTGCTATTTCCTTCTGTAGCTCATTTGACAGATGAGAAATTGAGGCAAGCAAGGTGGGGAAAGGGTTAAGTGATTTGTCCATAGTCACACAGATACTATGTTTCTGAGGTATTTGAACTCATGAAGATGAGTCTTCCTGATTCCAATCCAAATTTCTTTGGGATTATACAATAGGTTGAAGTAATTTGTTGTGGTTTTAAAAGCAATGATAATTGTTAACTTCTTTCCAAGAAAAGGCTAAGAAATACATAAAAAGTCAAAGAATAAATATTTAAATTAGTTCTGGTAAGGATTCTAAAAGTTTTAATGATCTTATTGGAAACTGTATGAAAACCCTTGAACGTAGAGTTATAACAATTTTCTTTGGATTTAATAGCTTGTTTTTGTCTTTTCCATTAGTATATTTATTGCTTGGGCTGACTATAATCAGAGAATCTTTGCAGAAATTGTTATGCATTTTATAATCCCTCTAGTAAAGACACCTATTAGAGTCATAGCAATATTAGTGAAGTCATAGGTTTCTGTCAGAATTTTGTACAAGGCATTTTCCTGGATTTTAATGCATATATTATGTAACAGTAAAGAAATCACAAGACACTACCCTTTTTTAACGCAAACATTGTATCTGTAACTATAGCCTTTAAAATCATTATATAATGTAGGAAAAATATTCCAAGATAGCTATGAAGAAAGACTTTTTCCTTTATTTTTAGCATGTCTTCAAGTATAGAAATTCAGAATTAATTCTACTAGTAACATAACAATAGCCAAAGAGGAGAGAAACCATGGGTGGTAGGAGGGAACACACTCAAAAATATTTGGAAAGAGGAGAAAGGAGACATTTAGTGGAGGTGGAAGAGAATAAACATGAGTCATGTAAAAAGATTTTTAAATGAATGAAGTTTTTTTAATATTAGAGAATATATTTTCAGTTGAATAATATCTTAAATTTGCAGAATCATATTGATTACTTGGGGAATTGTTTTCTATTATCTTTTTACATGTTGTCAAGTTATTTATCTATGGATGTGTGGCTTCCTCCTAAGTAGAATGTAAGCTCCTTAAGGGAAGAAATTCTTTGGTTTTTATTATTGTATCCCCAGTGTTAACACAGTATATGACACTTAATAATTTTGTTGGACTAAATTGAAATTTAATGAAATGGAAATGAAATGGAAACCTGTTTTATTTTGAGGGGGCAACATTTAAAAAATTACTCATTTCATCATTAGTGAAATGTAGCATTTTACTCACATATTCTGTATCTTTAGTTTAATATAGATGTATATAGTTACAGAAATTCATGTACAACTATATAGATATATAGAAAGATAGTTATATCTAGTTATCTATAGATATAGTTATATAATGTTTAAATGTAAAACTTGGTCAGTTATTATCTTTGACTGACATGAGTCTTACAGATTATGCTTCAAACATTTTCAAATGAATCTGACTAGTTTTCTAAATATTTACTGTTCAGGTGTTTACATTGAAGAAGTCCTAAATAAATGGAAAGGAGATTATGAAAAACTGGAGCATAACCACACTTATATTCAATGGTTGGTTACTTATTAGCTTTTTTAAAAGCATGACTTGTTTAATTATTTGTGTTAACCAAACTGCATAAAAATAAAACTTCAATTCTTTCTTTTTTTTTTAAACAGGCTTTTCCCACTGAGAGAACAAGGATTGAACTTTTATGCTAAAGAGCTAACCACATATGAAATTGAGGTAATATAAAAATGAGTTTAATTTTTTTATGTACCATATATATATATATATATGGTTAACATATGATAGTTATGGAGAATATGTATCCCAGAGTAATTGTAGCTGAATTTGTTTTTATCTCTTAGGAATTCAAAAAAACAAAAGAGGCAACTAGAAGGTTCTTCTTGGCTTATAAAATGATGTTAGAATTTTTTGGAATGAAGCTGACTGATAAAACTGGAAATGTGGCTCGGGCTACTAATTGGCAGGAACGTTTTCAGCATCTAAATGAGTAAGTAAAGCAGTCTTTTTGAAATCTTGGGCCCCATGCTTTCCAATCACTTGTCCCTTGAAAATCTGCATTAGCAACAGTCAAGTCCTTTCATTTAAGTTATTTTAAAGTATGTGATTTATTTACATATTCCACAAAATAGAAGCAATTTCATTTACCTGAATTTTATTTACCTGAAAAGTGAAAGAATTATTTTCTTGTTAACTTGAAAACTGTTGAAAAAATGTAAAAATCAGTATTTTTGAGTTAGGTTAACAACTTTTTTTGACTGAGAGTTTTAGAATTGTCATTAGTCCTTATAACCAAAGACTCATTTTATTAATATTTTCTTGCTCTGCTTGCAAAATGATTTTTCTTATTAATTGGAAGATGACATCTTTGTTGGAATGCAAAACAGCTTTAAAACATTTTTAGAACATAATAATTATCTGAACTAGACAAGTAGAGATAAGGGGGAAAACACCCATTAACACTAACCTAAACATTTTTTCTTTCCCAAAATACTTCAGAGTTCTATGCATCATTAAATTAAAATTTTACTAAGGCCTTTATTTTATTTGCTTAGTCCTGATTTTCTTAAATATAGGTTTGTACAAAGGATTTTATTAATTCCTTTCTGTAGCATTACTAGACATAATTTCATTAAAATTTTTTCTTATTAAAAAAGAAAACAACTCTGGAAACTTGGGTTTAATACTTTATGTTCTTGATTAGAAGACTCTTAATTTATCAACAAGCTTTAATTAAATGCCTAACATGTATCTGGCATTGTGTTGGGTGCTGGAGATACAAGAACAAAGAATGAAACAGTTTTGACTATAAGGCTTTTACATTTTAATAGGGGAACAATAAGTACATTTGAATGAATGAATGAATGAATGAGAAAGCATTTGCTAAGTGCATGCTAAGAATATAAAACTATACAAAATAAATTTATGTGGTTACCTGATTCATTTAGCATCTTTAAAACAAACTATATGCATTTCAGCCTGTCATGCAATTAGCTGCTTGTGGATATGTGAATTCATTATGAAATTTTAATTCATTTTGTAGAAAATTTAGAGTTTTATGGAACTAATTTATTATTCTTTAGTGTCAGGTTTGGCATCTTTGAAGTTGTCCTGGAAGAATTTCCCTTTTCTAAATACTTCTTCCCTATTTCAAAAATTCAAAAAATATTATTTCAGAGTTATCTTTCCTTAGATTTCATAATTCCTTCCATTCCTCCCTCACCCCCAGCAGAAACACCTCAAAATAAAGCAAAACCAAAACTACAGCCCAATTCTCAATCAGCCATCATTGTCAGCCTAGGGTTCTCAGGGCTTTAGGAGTTTCTGCCAGTTTCACTTTTAGATGAAGAATTTTTCCCTTAAGAATATTTTATTTAAAGTAGGATACTTTGAAGGAGCAATGGATGGCTCACTATTGGCTATAGCAAGGAAAGAAAAATTATATTATAGTAGCATTCTCTTTTTCTTCTACCCCTACTGCTTTGCATTCCTTTCTGTCTTTTGTATTTTTCTTTTATCTTCTCTGGACTTTTAGGCAGACCTTGACTAGTATGAAATATAATGTTAGGAAACAAAACCCCTTTCAGTTTGTGACAGAAGAGACAAGGTATTTGTTCTTTTCCAAATCTAAAACTTAAAAGGAAAGCAAATATTATACTTAAACAAGACCTTTCAACTACTATTTAAAGTATTATCAAAGTACTATCCCTTCTATCTCACAAATAGGTTTAACGTCTTTTAAAATTTGATTGTATCTTTAGATGCAAGTCTCTCTCTCTCTCTCTCTCTCTCTCTCTCTCTCTCTCTCTCTCTCTCTCTCCCTGTCTCCTCCCATATGTAGGTAAATATATGCACATAGGCATATCCATATATCTAGATATAAATACTAATCTATCCTCACTTTTTAGTAGATGCATAAAGGAAAAGAAAAAATAAGTGGCAGAAGAAAATTTATGAACCAATATATTTTCAGGGACCCTGAATAGATTAACTGTTTCATTATCTTCACTTTACATTGGAATATATATATATATATATATATATATATATATATATATATATATATATATATATAACATTCCATAAATCAACAAACATTAAATTCCTATTATGTGCCAGGTACTATGCTAGAGGCTAATGAAGGCAAAAATTAAGACAAAAGAAAGAGTCTTCTGTCTCCAATAATCTTATATTCTTTTGTGGGGGGCAATATGTGCTTAGGAAATAAATATAAACAAATTGTTGCAAGCGAATTTTTAGGGGAGTGGTATGACTTGAACCCAGGTCTTTCCATGACATGACAATCAATAGTGAGAATAATAACATCTTAAACTTTTAAAGTTAATTTCTATCTTCTAAAATCTATTAAGATGTCTTTTTTACCTCAGTTAAAGATGCTAAAGAATTGGCATTTCAGGTAACTATTATGAAATCAAAGTGATAAATTACAAAGGAATAATTCTAATTTGCTATTTATTAAATTTTAAAGACAGCACATTTGAACAGCCTCTCCTCTGAGACTATCTTCTCTCTTCTCTACTTATTTTAAATAGTAGTCTTCTTTTGGGATTTTCCTAGTCACTATATCCTGGTATGTGAAATAGTCATTTTGAAAAAATATACAGATGTGACTTGTTTATGGTTACTTAGTAGTTTTCAAGCTCACAATTTATCTTTGCTACCTTGAAAGTTACTTCTTGCTTTTTCTGAGATACTGTTCCTTTTTTTCTACCCACAATCACTGAACCAAACAAGAAATATACAAGAAAGAAAATGAAACCCCACACATAGAGTGTTTATATATATGCAAATCTCTGGATGTGTGTGTGTGAGTGTGTATATGTCTTGGAGGGTGGGGCAAGTGAAGCCTACCTGACATTTTTGAGTGAAGTTTAATGACTTGGGTCCCATATGCAGAAAAGTAAGACTCTTGGAGCAGCTAGGTGGCATAATGGATAGAGCACTGGCCCTGCAGTTAGGAGGACTTGAGCTCAAATCCAGCCTCTGACAATTAATAATTACCTATGTGACCTTGGGCAGGTCACTTAACCCCATTGCCTTGCAAAAGCTTAAAAAAAACAGGGGTCTTCTATCCTACCCCCAAAACATGTTAAGTAATTTTCAGAAAATGCTGTGCTATTGAAGGAAAAATATCTGTCTTTGAATTATGTGAATTGCTTACAAATGGAACCTTTGATGTATAATATCTTTTCTCTAATAATTCTACCTGCCATCAGAACTCTTGTTCCTATGAATATGCATATTTTATGCTTTGGCTATTGGTTAGACCTGGTCTTATTTAAACATTTTTAGAGAGGAGGGTATACTTATTAAGCTGTCAGTTATCTCTGCTTTTAGAGAGAATCAATGGTGCAAAATAATTAAATAAAAACTATTTATAAATATGTTTCTACAAATAATTTTTGGAATGTTTAATATCTGTTAGACATCAATTTGTAACTCTAATTAGACTATCTGGATTAATATAGAAAATATGATTGTGTACTCGCTATAACTATATCAATTAAACTAAGTAGGTTGCAATTTAGAAACTTGCTTAGGTATCAGGGAGAAGTTAACTATTGTTAAATTACTTCCTATATTGAATTTAAAACATAAACAGTACCTTGCAGGTAATTGAGAGTTGTTTGGTGCTTTTGGCCTTTGAAAACAAAGTTTAGGTCGATGATTCAACAGAACCTGACTCAGTGTAGTTATTTCCCGGACATTTCATTTCTGTCTTTGTGTCTTCACATTGGCTGTCCCCCATGTCTGTAATATACTTCCTCTTCACTAACCTCTCCCTTAGAATATCTAGTTTCCTTTAAGACTCAGCCTCAAATCTAGGACAGTTCTGGGAGACCTGTTATGGACAATGCCATCCACTTCCAAATAAAAAAAAAAGCAAACCAAAAAACTACAGAATCTGAATGAACACTATGTTTACTTGTTCAAAATTTCTCTTATTTTTTCCCTTCATATTCCATGGTTTTCTTTCTTTTCCCCTAGTCCTAAATCCTCATACACAAAATGACTAATGAGTAACCATGTTAAACGCAAATGTACATGCACAATGTTCACTAGATTGTTCTTTGTTGAAGAGCAGGTGATGGGAAGGGAGGATGGAAGAAATTGTGTAACATAAATATGCAAGTGGATGAATGTTGAAAAACCTTCATAACAAGTAACTGGAAAAAGAAAAAAGAAAAAAGGATACTTGTTACTTATTCAGAAAAAAAGATTCAGCCTCAAGTGTCCCCTTAGTCTCTTCTCAAAAATGATCTTGAATTAATTTTGGTTAGTGATGGATTCTGGACCAGTGATTTGACTAATATCGGGAACGCCCAAAGAAGGAAACTGCCATTTCATGTTGGCACGTTCTCTGCCATTTATAGTCCTGGAGAGTTGCCTAGAGTATTGAGGGGTTAAGTGACTTGCCCAGTATTTGTAAGAGGTAGGACTTGAACCCTGGTCATCCTGGATATTTACCACTCTATTCACTACCTTATCATACCCTAGTTTTGTAAATGTGTCTATACATACAAAATGTATATAGTTGCACATATATGTATGCACATATTTGTAAGTGTTTCTTTGTGTTTTATATATAGTATGTATGTATATGTGAGTATAAACATATATGTATGTATATATAGATATACATTTATAGATACATATATTTGTGTGTGCGCATGTGTGCCTATCCTGTTGTTTAGACAATAGAAAAAGATGTAAGCTCTTTGAGGGAGCTTACTTTCTGGCTAAATCTTCATTACGGTCCTATTCTTTCGCCATCTCTGCAAGAATTTTGGACTCTCACTGTGTTTCCTGGTACTGAGAGGTGAACTTTTGTCTTGTTTTGGTGGACCCTAATCCCATGCCATTTCTAGGGCATCTCTTTACCATAAATTCTTCCTCTCATTCATGTTCCTCCTATGGTTATGGTATCCTATTATGGATCTTCTTCCATATTTCAATATAAACTTCCTCAGGAAAAGGGCTATTATATTTGCTTACTTTATATTCTTATTATATAGTGCCTACAACATAATAAGTACCTGATAAATGCTTAATATATTTATCTGAATTCAGGTCAGGGGCTATTTCACTATTTTTCTGTTTCACCAGTGACCAGCACAAGAGCCTGGCACATAATAAAGGCCAAATAAATGCTTGTAGATGGATAAACTATCATTTTAACTGGTAAATCTGTGGTTTGTGAAAGTAAGTCATGCCTCAATTCAGTTTAATTCAATCCAAGAAATGCCTCCCTGGTTTCCTTGCTTTGAGTAGATATTTAAGTCTTCTAAACTTATTTTAGTTAATTTTAGTTGATGAGATTCTGTATTTGTTCAAAGTTTATCAAAGGCATGCAATAGCTAAGAAAGAGAATCGAATAGACATGCTAACTAATTCATTTAGCTTTTTCTCTACAATGTTAGACTATCAGAAGGCAAAGAACCTAGGTCAAACTAGCTAAGTCTCTTGGAGAAATTCATTGTGAGGTATGATCTCATGTTATTTCTCTGCTTTTGTGGAGGGGGTGGTAGGAGAGTCATTTAGATGAAAAGATTTTTTTTTAAATCCTAGTTAAGAAATTGTTTGCTTAATGTCCTTTATATACTAGGATAAAAGAATCCACATAATTCCTATTTTAGTTCCAAGAGAAATTTTCTCCCTTCAGATAATTTATATGCTTTCTGTTGCTAAAAAGCAAAAATCTAAGACAGTGGTTTTTTCTTTCTTTTTTACTTACCTTGTAGAAAATTAGGACTAATTTTATTGTTCTATTATTTTATTCTACTCAGTTCAAGTGCATGAAACTTTCTATACTCTCTTCTTCCTTTAGATTTACTTTGTTATATTTTATCTTTCAATACCTTGTCTCAGATTGTGTTCTATTCTATAAATCATATCAAGTCCTATAGGAAATAAGGTACACATTTTAAATGTAAAGATTTTATTATATAATGCCATTCTTGGTATTAGCTACCAACAGAATGATCTTAGAGGATGTCATAAAACAATGATGAGCTGATTCAAAATAGATTGAATTCTTACTACTATATGGTCATCCTTTCATTCATATACTCTACAAAATAACTCTTCTAAACAATTTTTTCTCTTCATGTTCCAAATATCATCCCCACACCCCCTGCTTTTAGCAAATTACCTTTTTTCTACTTTACTGATAGAACCCAATGTCATATGTCGTATGAACATCTTCATCTCCCCTACCCTCTCCTTAAAAGTTTTTTTATAGTTTTAATGTCAAATCCTTATTTGTTTCATACGAACATCTTCATCTCCCCTACCCTCTCCTAAAAAGTTTTTTTTATAGTTTTAATGTCCAATCCTTACTTGTTTCCATTTAAAATGTTAAGGTGATCGATCCATCTACTTTCCAAAGTTGTTCAATATTTTTAAGCCCAGGATCATATATATGCCCATCCACTTTATGAACTTGCTTCACTGATTATATGCCTTTCTTTCCATAAGAATATCCTAATTTATTGGATTCTTCCCTGCTATATGCATATATATATAATATGCATATATATATATATATATACTTAAATATTTTTCATTTTTAAAACAATATAGCAAGGAAGATAAATAACTATTCACTGAACTCTGCAATCTCCTTAAGCTGTTGTCTTATCTTCACCTTCCTCGATAAGTTTCCTGAAAGAATTTCATGTGGTATCTGTCTCTACTTCCATAACACTCATTCACTCCTCAATACTTTATAGTGGGGTTTCTAACTCAAAATGTTTCCAGACTTTAACGGCTAAATTGAATGTTTTTTTCCTTAGTTCTTATCTTTATTTGAACCTCTTGACTTTTAGAATTTGCCTCCTTATTTCCTTTCTTGTTTCTCTATAACATATCTTTTTCCAGCCTCTCTAGAGTATCTAAACTGTTCCTTCCCAGTTTCTTCCATTAGTGCATTTATCTCCTGCCCCCTAAAGGAGAGTGTTCTTCAAGGCTGTTGTCTGGGCCTTCTCATCAATTCCTATGACATATTACAATGTAAATGACTTCCTAATCTGATTTCCTAATTGAGATCCAATCCCATATTTCCAACTGCTTGCTGGATATTTTTTCCTCGGATGTTTCATTGCTTTATTAAACTAAACCTATCCCAAACGTATTTACAGCCCCCTCCCCCCAAAAAATCCCCTAACTTTTGACCCTTTTCAAAACTTCCCCAATTTCATTTTTGGCACCACTGTTCTAAGTCACCAGGTTCAAACCTTTAGAAACATATTTGACTCATCATTCAATGTTATGCTTGATATCCAATCACAATCAAGTCCTGTGAATTTTTACTTACTTCTTATATTCAAACTTTGCTCTACTCACTTGACCATTAGTGTAATTCAGTCTTTCTCATCCCAATAAAATTTTCTTCTTTCTTCAGATGCTCCTAGAAAAATTTTGTATGGATTTCCACATTGCACTCATTCCCATTTTGTATTTTACTTTCTGAAGAAACAGCATGACATACAAGGCTAAATTTGGAATGTGTTGTAGATTTGGAATAAGGATTGATCTAAGAGGGAGGGTTTGGATTCCTTGACTGCAACTTAATAAATACTATAGTAGGAAACTCACCTGTCTCTGAATTTTAGTTTTCCCATTTGAGAGATATTTGGAGAACAGGAGTAATAAGAATAGTGCAGTTGCACTAACTCAGAAGGTTGTTTTGGGTACCAAATGAGATATAGGTACAGTGTTTCACAAGTTATGGAACACTCATAAGTATCAACTATTAAAGTTTATATCTGTAACTGAAAAGGTCTTTAGCTGCCTTTTCCCACTTGTAGATTTGAGCATAGAGATGTAGAAAGAACAAATAGTAAAAAAAGGCTTCTCTTGACTGTTAGATATATTGTTTTCTTTGGAACTATGACAAGAAAGACCAGAATGACAGTATTTACCAATAATGGTTTCACTAATCAAGAATGAAAGTTGGAGGTTCAAAGACAATCAGATACCACCATAATTCTGACCATAAATGATGGCAACTAGCAATCTGACTGCATTGTTCCCATGACCTGGTGGGTAGCTGGGAAACCAAAGTCCTCCGTTTCTGGGTGGGAAGTAGAGTTGCAGAGCTGAGTAGCATAGATCATTGAGCTATAGGTTAGCTTTGTCCTATGGTCAAAGCCTTGTCACCAAATAATACCCTACTGACAATTTTGACCACTGAGAGACAGATTAACTTTTTGAAATGTCATAGATTTGTCACCAAAAATTCCATATCATTACTTTATTCAGCATTTCTGATGTCATAGTGCCTTGATTACATGGGAGGGATCAAATCTAAATGACCAAAACCTCCCAGTATATCCAGACCATCACCAGTAGTCCTGTTTCTTGTACTAACAGATCACAAGGTTCTGGAAGAGGCAATGAGAAGCATTTCTTTGCATAGCATTCCACTCATTTTAATTAATAAAGTGAATATCATGCCATCATACAATTGATGTCTTGGTCCTTTTCAATTATGAAGGACAGCAATCGAATTGGTAAGAATTAAATATTTGATTGGAGAAGGGGAGGAAAAAACCAAGGCTCGAACTAGTTGTCCTGGGGATATGTGATTCCCAGTCTTATACCTTATTCCACTCTTTATATCTACAGTTCAGTGGGCATTATTGTTCCTAGCATTCAACAATCCATCTCCAACCCTCCATTTTCATTAACTGTTTCCTATACTTGGAATGTGCTCCCTGATAATTTCCATTTCCTGCTTTCCTTCAAATCTTGGTTAAAATATCATCTTCAAGTAGTGTTTTCTGGTTCTGAATGCTAGTACCTCCCTCATTATAACCCAAGATTATTTCCAGGTTAGCCTGTATATATTTTGTTTACCTCATAATTACTTGTCACATTATAGGTAGATAGCATTCATTTTATTTGATATGAATAATGGTTCTCTGAGATTGATTTTATTGAACCATCCAGAAACAATCATCCCACATGTGAATTCCACAAGTCAAGTCAGCTATCAAATAAAATGAATGAATCAGGCTTTTCCTGAACATAGTTGTATGTGTATAAGCACTGATTTCAATAGTTGGAAAATACTTTTAATGTAAAAGCCACTAGAAATAACATGTCTGTGACTAATTTGGAACTATAGTTATACATGTATTTTATATATATAAAATCAGATTACTTGCTGTCTTGGGGATGGGGGAGGGAAGAGTGAGAGGGAGAAAAATGTGGAATTCAAAAGCTTACAAAAAAAATCAATGTTGAAAACTTTACATGTAAATGGAAAAATAAAATGAAAAAGAATTGGGAGCAAGAGAGCATGAAGTTTGTCCTTGATGGACATCAAAGAAGTGATGCCATGACAAGCACATGAGTTGGATTTGAGTTGGGGAGGGGTGCTATGCTAAGTTACCAGCCTCACTTTCTCTTCCAGAGCCATCTGAGTCCAGTGGATGGATATGAATCAGGACCACTGGAGATGGTCCTGGATGTGAGGCAATCAGGGTTAAGTGACTTTTCCAAGGTCATAAGCTAGTAAGTGACAAGTATCTGAGTCTGGATTTGAATTCCCATCCTCCTGACTGCAGGCTCATGCTCTATCCCCTGTGCGACCTAGCTACCTTTGGCAGAGCAAAGATAAGAGAGAAAGAATTTGGGAACCTGGAAAAGGATGCTGAGATATTTAAAGGCAGTCTGAAGACTGTGTATACTTAGTTATATAAAGAGACTTTGATGAAGAAAACAAAGTATTAGATTTTAAAATGGGAGCAGTCTTTGGGATGTGGCAAAGAGTGATCACTAGTCTTTGGAAAAGCTGGAGAGAATGCCATGCAATAGAAGAAAATTATAAGGTCATTGAATTTGCAGCAGCTGCAAATAAGGTAGTCATGTTTTTTTCTTCTTTACTGTTTTCTTTGCTAACAAAAATGAAGTGATTTTTTTCCCCTTCATTCTTTTCCAATTGCTTAATTCTGCTGATTTTGCTGATCAACTCCTCCAAACTGCAGCTGGCAGCATTCAGCTGTGTCAGCCCTTGTTATGCTTGTACAAATCACAATTACAAAAACAGTAATGTTTTTACAATTAAGTGGTTAGCTGTACTATTGACTCTTAGAATATTTAATAAACAAATATTAATTCTTCCAACATCACTGGGAATAATTCTTATTCTGTCTGTTTTTCTAGTAGAAAGCATTAAACAAAGAATTTGTTTTTATTTGAGACTTGTTTGATTTTTGCATAAATCAGCAAATATTTTTTGATATCAAGACTTTGTAGCATGTTATAGGGGAAAGACTGTTAGTTCTGAATTTGAATCATAGTTCAAATATTGAGTGACCTTGAACATTTCTTGGAATTCTTGGACATGTCTCCAGCATCAGTTCTCTATCTGCAGTTGAAGGGGATGGACATAATTACCTCTGAAGTCCCTTCTAATTAATTCTATGACTGTAGGAATAAGGACCTGTGACTTCATTGACATAGGGAACTTTCAGATGAGGAAACCCCATCATTGCAAGTCAACACCTCTGCCACTTAGTCTCAGAAAGCTGCCTAGAGAGGTTGTATATTAGAGGGTGGCTAGAAGGTCAGCTCATTACCCACTATCCTTGCCTTCAAGGGTCCTTTTCTATTTAGAGGTAATGTGACATTTCACCTTTTTACTTGTCCATAAAACTTTTCAAGTTGTTTTAGTTCCTTGTTTTTTTTAATCTGCTTTTTCCTGATTGCTCTTACTAATCTCTTCCAGGTCTCAGCACAACTATTTAAGAATTACCCGGATTCTGAAAAGTCTTGGTGAGCTTGGATATGAACATTTTAAATCCCCTCTTGTTAAATTTATTCTTCAGGAGGCCCTTGTAGAAAACACTCTCCCAAATATCAAGCAGAGTGCTTTGGAATATTTTGTTTATACTATTAGAGACAGGAGAGAAAGAAGGAAGCTCCTCCGGTTTGCTCAACAACATTACATCCCTCCAGATCATTTTATTTGGGGACCTGCTAAAAAACAAAAGCCTGAAGGAAGCAAAGCAGCAAAGACACCTACATCTCCTGTCTCTGGTCACAATCTTCAATCTTCTATGCACAAAAAATCTAAGGAGTCTAAGAATAACCCCACAGCTGTTCATTTAAGTAGCAAAGCAGCTGAAGAAAATAAAGGAGAATTGAAAGAAAATGGAGAAAATGCAGATCAGTCTGAAATGGAGGCTGGTAATGAAGTTGCCAAACCAAGAAATAGTGAAAAGGACAGCAGTGCCGAATGTCCAAATTCCAAGCCAGAAAAAACTATTAATAATCTCTTAGATAAAAAAGAAAGTGCTGCTTCTCTGGAAAAAGGTGAGGACAGTGAATGTCAGAGCTTGGATTGTGAAAATTCAGGAGTTACAAGTAAAGGTTCCTCTGCTGAGGACAGCAAGAACTGCACTAGTAACTGTTCAGAAATCACACAAACCAGTTTAGGTAAGGAAAAAACTATTGTAGATCCCATCCCAAAGGACAAAGATGAGGTCAGATCTTAAAATCAGAACCTAGACATCTGCTTGTGACTCCTTTGTAAACAATTTTTGTTGTTTTCATTTTGGAAGTCTTAAGACAAGATGCATCAGATAATGCTTTTAGGCTTTCTTCAAATTCAGTTTTGTATACAGTTTATAACAGCTTTAAAATAACATACTTGGTACCTTGAAACCATTGTCTGTGTTTGACCTAGTTTTAGGATAGATTGCATTCTATAAAGGGAAAAACAAAACAGTTCTGTTGTGTTGTGTTAAACTGCTTCATCCTTTACTTAGTTTCTTTGAAATTAAAAAAAAAATAGAGGTTTTTGGTCTTCTCAGAGTTAGTCTGAAAGCAATTTGGTCTTTGGGGAGTACCTCAAAAAAAATCTCATTTTGAAAAATCTTCAAAGTGAAAAAGAATATTATTGGTTTAGTCACCCTGATATACCTAAATCCCACTTTTTAAATCTTTGTAAATTGATAAGGTAAGTTGCCAGGCAGCATTAAAAACTTCTCATATAAAGGATTATGTTGACCTTCAGCTTGAATTTGAAATAGAATGTTGGCTGAAGTGTAACTTTAAATTCTGTAGATTTTCTCTTAAATCATGCTATGTGTTCTTGAGTTAAGCACTTAATATAAATTTTGATGCCAAAGACACAGAGAAATTTTATTTCTGATGATGTTGAGTTTGCTTTTAGATATTAATCCTGTGTCTTTCAGATAATTGTGTATAATATATATGTGTGTGTATATACATATATACACACACACACACATATATATATATATATATATATATATAATATGTATACAAACACACAGAAAAACCGAAGATATGAATGAAAAGAGGGAATTTATTATCCTTAAAAACAGTCATGAAACTTGTTCTCCTTTACAAGGCATTTAACAGTATAAATATAGATATCTCTAAAAGGTGCCTTAAAAAAATCGATACATTGATGAGGTCCTCTATATAATGAAAAAGGACTGTGTGATTCCCCTTTATAAAGTGTTAAGTTTTGAACTGGAAAAAAAAGTTGAAATTCATTACACTTGGTTTGAATATACTTACAATGCAGGACACTGAACCATCTAAGATTTCATCTCTGCAAGTCATTATGCTATCAATACAGACTGCAAACCTTAGTAGATGGTTACATGAGTTGCTATAGATTAAACACATCATGCTGGTCAACATTCTGGTGATAAACATCTTCAAATTTAGTCTGGTTTTTACATAATAGAGACACAATGCACATGTATTTTTGAAACCTTCAAGCTTACCTTTAAAGATCTGCTGGAAACTGAGTTATACTTGCATAGTCTTTACAGATCTAAGGGTAAACTCAACACCACACGAAGTCATTGAAGTAGGCTTTTCATGAAGATTTTAGTATATATATATATATATATATATATATATATTTACATATATATGTATATATATATATATATATATCTTTCAAAAATCTGTTTGACTTGTTTTTAATTGGGTTATTTGTAGAAATTGTGAGTAGAAAAGGAAAACTCATAATTACTAAGAATTTTAAAGCATGAACCTTTATTCTTATCAATGCATATAACACTTTTATTTTACTCATTTCTTTTTGGAAAGAGGCTGTTTTCCTTATTTTTCCTTTGTTTTTTATTTTTTTGCTAGAGATGTATTAAAAGTTATAAATGCAGGAAAAAAATGCTTAAATATGTACTATTTTGAATTCCATTGCATGTGTTTCTTTTAATACTCTTTTTTCATGTTATTTTTTGAGGATCTTAGTAAACATCAACTTTCCTATTACTTTCCTATCTCCACCAAATTCCAAAGTTCAATGAGTAATTAGAGATATATTTGATTTTATTAGCAAGTTTTATTTTTTGAAGTTTAATTGTAAATTTTTTATAAAAAATGCAATCTCACATTAGTAACTATCATCAATGAATCATGTCATAGTTTTCTGAAATATGAATGGTGATAGTTCTTTATAGCATGATAAGTATTATTTTGACTGTTTTACTAGTTTAAATTTTGTAAAGTGCCTATTTTTGCTTTCTCTTATTTTATGCAATGGTCCTATGATTATATTGAGCTTTTACATATCCCTTTCTTGATTCTATGCAGGAAATATATAGAATAACATGTGGTGCCTAGCAAGAACCAGGGCTTTGTGGTTATCTCATACATGCTGTATGATGTGAGCTGGGGGAGAGGAGAGGCTCCAACATTTAATTGTTTGTTTGATGGTAGATAAGACAAGGACAATGTTGATGAATAATCTTTAAGAGCTTATTAAAATAACAGATTTATTCAGTTGTTGAATTGCATTTTGGACACATGTTCCTATACTCAGTGTTAATAGCTCTGTCCTCAGAATATTAAGTAAACATCTAATATTAGTAATCAAAGCAAAGTTATTAAATATTAATTTATAATAGAATATAGACTTTTATTTAATAAAGTATAGAATATCTTAATTCATTGAGGTGGATACAGACTTTAAACTGTCCACTGCAATAATAACTGACATTTACCTGGCACTTTACAGTACATTATCTTTTTGATCCCATTGACCACCTAATGAATTAGGTAACTACAGATATGATTATTCCCTTTTTATAGATGAGGAAAATAATGCTCCTAGAGATAAATGACTTGTTCATAGTCACACAGGTAGAAAATATCAGAGGCAGGATTCAGGTCTGAGTCTCTCCTGATTCTAAGTCCAGCACTGTCCATTACTCTTTAAAAATATTTTTCTAATTAAGAGTTCCTTTTCTTGTATATGATATTGTCTAACTCGTTTCATGAAATTTTCTAATACATAGTCCTACAGAGAAAACAGTTTCTTCCACATGGATTCTGGTCTTCCTCACAGGAGGGGCTTTTTGAAATGTGTAGTTAAGGTAAAAGAGGATTTTTGAGAGGAGAATAAAGGCTAGTGAGAGAATATAATTCCTTTTGCAGCTGCACAAAGTGCCAAATATCTTGTATTTTTTTTAATCAAGAATTCTCTGTGAATTTTAGGAGCTTGTTTTATAAGATATGCAGAAATGCATCTCTATATTTGAAACAGGATTCAGTCCTGTAGGTCTGGTTTTATCATCATTTATTAAAATACACATACACAACTATTGTGATTACTAAGGCATATTGAAAAGCTATTATTACCAAAAAATTCAGTGAAGCATGTCTAAAGTGCCAAGAACATTACTGAGCCTTTGTGATTTATTGTCCTTATCCTGTACCTGAGGCTACAAGGATATGCCATCAGATATTGATATAATACTAACTTGTATTTCATTGCAAATAGATGTAATACTGCATGGATTATTCTAAGACGTTTGTGATAATTTTTTCCATTTCACTTTTTTTTATATACTGGAAATGAAAAATCTATACCATTAAACAATTCTGCCATTCACCATGTACCATTTTGGTGATTGTTTCCATAAATAACTTCCAAGGAATTCAATTAGAGATTTTAGTGGAAATGTCAGTTTCCTCATAATCAAATGTATTATGCACTTTAAAAAATACTCTTTTAAACTTTGTTTTCAATTCATGTTTTTATGTAGCTTTTTTCTTTTAGTCTTTGAAAGAAAATACAACCTGTGACTTCAGACTAACACAATCATTAAGGAAGTTAAAAGCAACTTTTTTTACAAGTAGAGATACTTCCAGCTAGCCTTTTTATTAGTCATCACAGATTTTGTTGAACACAAATATGTATTTTTCTGAATTCTTTTCTGAATAACAGTTTGATTTTTTTGGCAGAATTGGTGGAATAGAAATTAAGTGTAGTATAATATGTAGAATTGTTTTAATAAGTTTAGTATGGAAAAGCTTCCTATTAATATCAAAATTGGTAAAAGAAAATTTAGTGTTTCTTTAAAAATCAAATTATGCTAAGTCAAAATTTTGTAATAATTGTCTTATCTAAGCATTTTCAAGAATTTATTTCCACCCCAGAAAGAAAGGACAGTATGAGCTGTTCTGTCTTGCTTTGTACTGGCAGCTGTCTTATTAGACTTCATCTTTCTTTGGGGGAAATTCCTACTTGATTCTAGGAATAATGTCTCTCCTTATTTGGCAACAGATGTAGTCATTAGACAGTGTCCAGGTTGAAATCAAGCACTCTAACTTGTCCTACCAGAGCATAATCTAAATACTGCAGTAGAAGAAGTTACAAACACAATAATATTTAAAATTTAAGGAGATAGATCCAGGATGCCATCTTTGAAGCTTATTACAGCTAGGATGACTTATATTTCAGATTGCAGTTGTAGTTGTAGAGAAAGTTGATTGTCAGTGAAATACAAAAAATCTGGGAATTCAAGAACAAGGGAGCGTATGTTTTATTTACTCATTCTTCTTTCAACTTGTAATTCTATACTGCTTATTTCACTAACTGACTTGTGTGGGTAATTTCTGGGATGACAGTGAGATTTTGTCTGCCTGCTCTTTCACAATTCTGAATATCCCATCTACTCAGCAAAAAGTATACAGGAATATTCCATGTTTTTTTAAAATCACATATGATTGAAGTTAGTAATGATTTGCTTATAAACAAGTATTCCTAGAGGTTTCCAGATGTGCCTTACATAGTGTAAGCAGTTTTCATTAAGAAGCTGACACTTTCATTCCTTTAGAAAAGAAACCATATATAATGATATAAAAATAATAATATTTAGAATCATGAATGAAATTGATTTCCATATAACTTATTGTTCCTTTTTTTTTTCTTTTGGAGAAATGGCCTCTTGGTGAGACTTGCATTCATCCAAAGAGGGAAAGGGGAATTAAATGTATTTTCCATAAAGTTAAATAAATATGTTATTTTGGGGAAAGTGTTTCAAATAAAAAAAAGCATAAACTATTTAGTGTGTTAAAAACTATATTGGATTTCTATTAATTAGCATATTTTATTTTTAGCTTTCAACACCTATCTTAAATAAATATGAAATATCAAATTTTTGTACCTGCTGTTGTAAATGGTACATGGAGGTAGGAATGGAAAACTCTTTTGATTAACATATTAGAAGTTTGGCTCTAAGAAATTGTTCAAGGCATCTAAAAACAACTTTCATAACTGCTTTGACAAACTATGATTGCATGATTAAATCCTGCTTTCCAAGATAATGATAGTACAACTAATAAAAGAAATACTAATATCTCTGCTTTCTTTCTGTCTTGTTGACTCCTCTTTTTTGTTGGTAAGGAATTTTTTATTTTAGTAGATTATATATGAGCTGATGAAAATATATTCATTCCTAAATTAAAATCATCCCATTAAAACTGCAGATTTCATACATTTCACTCTACCTAAGGCAACAAGCTTTGCCTCAACTGAATTAAATGTCTTTCATTATGCCTATATATACATATTTATATATATAAATATAAATATATACATATATATAAATATATGTATATATTTATAATGAGCAGTTTGTCACCATCTTTTCATTTGTAGTCTACTAAGGTCAATGTGACTTTTGTTCTACAAATTAAAGTCTACTGAGATCAACGTGACTTCTGTTATACAAATTAAAATTGCATGTAAATAAGTACTCTAAGAAATATATGCCGTATAATTTTTTGTTGTTGTTTCTGAGTCAGAACTTAATTTGGCAGTCCTATTGCAGTTTTTAAAAAATCAGTAAAATGATTCAGTGTGCTTTAAAAGTGGAAGTGGAAGGGCAAAGGTTGCAATTGCTGTAAGTTCTCATCATTTAATCAAAAACTTTTATATATCTATTTAAACACTGAAATTTATTTATTGCATTTTCATTCTTAAAATTATGGAAGAGATAGTTTTAGTACAAGGAAGAAGGTTTGCAGGACCTTAAAAAAGTAATGTTACTTTTATAAGCTTCTGTCCCCAGGAAACCTTCCAGTTTTTCCAGGGTGGGTTGAATTAGTCATTTGGATTTATTGGGTGCTTGCAGACTTTACAATTTAATGTGGAGGGGAGGAGAAAGTAACCACTTAATATCAAAAAATTAATTCACATTTATATATAACTTTTAAAGTTTACAAGATACTTTCCACACATTGGTCCTATAAGGTAATATGATTATCCTTATCAAAAAACCAAGGTCCATAGAAGTTATTTTCTCATAGTCTTAAAGCTAAAAAGTATCAGAACTGAAATACATATCCACGTTTTCTCTCTCTAGTTGTTTGTCGAGTTTAGTTTGTGTGTGTGTGTGTGTGTGTGTGTGTATGTGTAGTGTATAGCCTTTGACAGTTTAGTAAAACTATGGACCCCCTTTGAGAAAAAAGTGTTGAAGGAAATATTAAATTTTAATTAGAGGTTAAAGAAAATAGATATTTTTTAACAGTTCAAATTCACAGAATTCTCCACCCTGTAATCGACAGACCCCTTGAGGGGCCACAGACCCCTAGTTAAGACTTCCTGCTATGAAGATGGTAAGCCTGGAGAGGGGAAGACTTGTTGGTGTGTTGGGGGTGCTGGCACATAGAGAAATAGTTGCACTTATTTAAGAATTTGAAAGGTTGGGGATATGGACAAGAGGTTATATTTGCTTCATTTGGTCTCAGAAAATCAGAGTAAGAACAATGAGTGGAAATTACAGAGAGGCAAATATATACTTGATTTTTTAAAAAGCCCAACAACTTCTAACAATGAGAACTACCTAAAAAGTTGAATAGCCTTCCCAGGACTTGAAGGGTTTTTCTCATGGACAGGTCTTACATGTCCAATTGTTGGATATTTGCAGAGGGATTCTTGGATCTGAAAGTATTTGGAGTAGATAGCCTCTAAAGAAACCTAATATAGAAATGTACATAACTATCATAACCAACTATATACTTGGAAGCAATTGTTGCCTTTATTAGAACTCGGAGAGGAAAATCTTGAGTTCTTGAGTAATGTTCCTCAAAGTTGTGATAGTTACTAGTATGGTGATATTAGTCTGAGAAATCATGAAAATAGAAATTTAGAATTGCCTTATATTAAATCTACCCTACTCCTTCCCCATACCCACTTACTGCTTAAGTAACTAACTTCAGTAAGGCAAGTTTCACTTCTCTTTTCCTATGCCAATAAACTAGGTTAAATAACACATTTCTGCAGACAAAGTTGTCTGTAGAAAGGAAGAAGAATTGAGAGTCTGATGTAGTAGTCTGTTTTGAATTCAGATCTTATATCCAGCACTTCATAATTTTGTGACTTTAAATAATTCTCTTAACCTTTGCACTCAGTTTCATAATTGGTAAAGAGGTTTTAAACTAAGTGACCTCTAAGTCCTCTGCTATCCTTAAGACCTATGTTCCTAGGTAAATACTTTTTCAGAATGCATATTAGAAACAAAATAATGATCTCTCACACTTCTAAGTTAAATGTATATAAAAAATGGACAAATCTAAATCACTGTGTTTACTATAAAAATTTGGGGTATAAATGAAGACAAATTACTTATACCCTTAAACTGATTTCAAAAAGGTATGTTCCCTAAGTGAGATAAATTGCAGGCTAAATCAATTTACTGTTCCATTTTGGAAATGGTAATGTGTCATATTTATGAATTTCAGGGAAAAATGGTAGTGTGATTATTTTTAAAATGCACACATTTTTATTTTTCAGTGGCAAATGTGTTGCAGTTGATTGGCCTGCTCTGTACTCTGTATTTTCTTGCAACATAAAATTACAGAATGCCATGCATGCGTGTTAGCACCAATACCATATATATGTGGTAGAACTTGTAACCAGTCTCTGGATCTGTATGGTACTATAAAATACTTATTTTATAATTCTGTAACTGTATGGCAGTGTTATGCCAAAAATGTATAAAGAGCAATAGTTTCTGTTGCCTTTTTGCTAGATTTTAAAATATTGTTTCCAAAATAATATATTTGGAGTTCTTTTCAAGTAAATATTTTTAATAATTGCCAAAATTATATACTGTAATAATGATAATTATAATAAAAACCTTTTCAATTTAACAGCAATGTTTTAATATGGTGTTGGAGAATATTATATTGGTCTTGCATGATTAAACTTATTTTTGAAGAGCTAAATTATTTTTGACTATTTTTCCTGTGTCTGACACATGATTGTCCTTAGTTTCCATTTTGCACAATCCAGCTCTTTGATAGTAATTATTCATTTTTAAAACTTAATTTTTAATAAGTTATGCAGCAGGGAGGATAGAGAGTCAGCCTGGAAAATCTGGGTTCAAATCTTGACTCTGACCCTTACTATCTGCCTAACCTGCAAAAGACTTTTAATCTTATAGTGCTCTAGGAATTCTCTAAGATTATACATTGTAGAAAAGTTGCTGATATGCATTATTAGAGGGAGTATCCATTTTTTCCTTAGAGTTCCCTAGATTAATAAAATTACAGGGTTAGTTCCTATACTAGTAAGAATACCAAAAATGAACAGAATAAGTGCAAAGTTGAGTAGGGGAAAGTATAGGAAAAGATGAGTACATCTTGCATCATATTACATCTATGATATCTTAAACTGTGCAGTGAAGCCTTGTGAGAAATGGTTGTTTTGTGTACTGATTGGAATAATCAAAATAGTGCACTTGTACATTTCACTTCTGTTATATTATTTGAAATCTGTGGTCATGGTTAACAAGTGTGTGTGTGTGTGTGTGTGTGTGTGTGTAGGGTGTATATCATAGGACCTGGAACTGAACTTTCAATGTGTGATCCATAATTGATGCACAGGATTAATTGAATGGGATAAAGGAGGACTCTTAAGTTTTTTAAGGGAGAAAAATATTTATAATTTTTTCTTTTTATCATCACAGCCTAATGGTGTCTAACCTGTAGAAAATATTTTAAATTGATTATTGGATTCGAGTAGTTGAAAATGTCAATTCAAAGATTAGAGATAAGTGATCAGAAAGGTAAAAGGTTATGTCATATTAATAAGTGACTACTAGGTATAACTACAATATTTTCATATGAGAAAGTCATAGGTTGGGACCTTCCCATAGTTATGTTTCAAAAGTAAAATGCCTATGTTTATTCTTTTTTTTTGAAGTAGCCTTATCAGTGTTAATAGGAAGAGTAGGGAATAAGCATTTTATATAACCCTGTGACTACTATGTGCTAGACCCTATGGTAAGCACTTCAAATTTCATTTCATTTGATCCTTACAACATCCTTGAAAAGATTAACCTTACTGTTATTCCCATTTTACAGTTGAGGAAACCAAGATAAATGGAAGTTAAGTGTGACTTGTCCAGGGTCACACAGGTAGTAAGTGTCTGAGTTTATATCTGAATTTAGATGGTCATGATTCCAAGCTCAGTAGTCTATGTACTGTGCCACCTTGCTGCCTACAGAGGAGAGTTAGAATTGAATATTGCTTCTGGCAGGCTAAAAGTCAAAAGAAAACTTAATTTTTGTATAGATCCTCTGATATCTGAACTCTGATATCTTAATTCTTCCATGTTGAAATGGCAATTTTAATTTCAAACATTCCAATAATATATTAATTTCATATCCTGGGGAGACCACTTAAATGCTAACACACTTAAATAATGAGTCTCTCTAATTAAAACTTGGAATAGGATGATCCACTTGACTATTTACCCACCCTTGAAAGTCAAGACTTTTTCTGTTTAATAGGAGGAATAAAGTAAGTTTTAAAGAAATGATAATTCCTCAATGAATATTCTTACTTTTCCTGATAATTTCCTTACTTTAGTAATTTGGAGAGAGTGGTGGCATAGCAGATTAAAGTCCAGTCTTAAATTAATAATGACCTGGTTTGAGTTCTGATTCCTGCACATATGTTATGTCATCACCAGGATGCCATATACTAGATGGAGAGCTGGGTTTGAACTCAGAGGACCCGAGTTCAAATGCAGACTCTACCACTCATTTCCTCTATGACCTTGGGCTCTGAATCTTACTTTTTTCATCTATAAAATGAGAGGGTTGAAGTGAACTATCTTTGGTTTCCTTCCAGCCCTACTGTGAAGTTCTCAATGTACTTTTAGGCATCTTTCTAAGACTCTATGTTACAGACAGGTTTCTGATATTCAGCCATGAAGACAATTTTCATGTTCAAAGTTCCCCACACTAATAAAATCACCAGTCCAAACCAAATAATTAAATTGATTTCTATCTAGAGATTTAACATATTCTTTCTCTTCAAAGGAGATAGAATAAGTCAGTTGAACCCTTTCTTCATTTTTTCTTTAAAATTTTCTGTTGATAAATCAATTGAGAATAGTAGCATTTTAGCTAATCTTGACTTCTGAAATTTGAAGTGGGTTCAGGTAACCACAATAGAATTACACTCTGAGAGCTAAGAGTTTCTAAATAGAAGAGAGAGACTGATCTTAGAGATGAGGAAAGCAAAATTTAGAGTGGTTATAAGCAATTTTCTCAAGGTCATGCAGTTGATTGGCTGATTGATAGTTGTCTTTTGTTTTCAAAGAGGACCAAAATGACATCACTATGTTAAAGTCAAGGTATATAGTGTGTCTGACTGTTTTGGCCTCAGAATACTTTGCCACAAGTGGGATACAAATATTCCATGTGAACATTTGGGGAGGATTTTCTAAATTTGCACATTTCTTTAAAGGTGTTGCCATTCTCCTTTTCTCAAAGAACATAGCATCTCCTCTACCGAGGACATGCCATGCTGGGCAATGCTTTGCCAGTGTGTCCCATGTCATATAATCAATTCCAAAGTTCTTCAGAGGGACCGTGAGAGTGTCTTTGTATTTCTTCTGCTCACCATAGGAACACCTTCCTTGAGTGAGTTCTCCATAAAATAATCTTTTAGGCATGTGTACATTTGGCATTCAAGCTATGTGACCAGCCCATCAGAGTTGTGCTCTCTGCAGTAGAGCTTGAATGCTTATCAGTTTAGCTTAAGAAAGGACCTCAGTGTTCAGTACCTTATCCTTCCAGGTAATCCTCAGAATCTTCCTAAGACAAATCAAGGAGAAGCAATTCAATTTTCATGGTGCTGTTATACTGCTAAATTAGTGACCACATTTACACTAGACCATTGTTTCTGGTAGGCTTAATAATAGATATCATTTATATAGCATTATAAGAATTGCAAAGAACCAAGCATGTTATCTCATTTGATATTCACAACAACCCTGATATAGATGTTTTCATTATCTCCATTTTTATCAATGCAGAAATTGAAGCTAAGAGAAGTTAATTGACTTTTCCAAGGTCAAACAGTTAATGAGAAAGTATCTGAGGCTGGATTTTAATTCAATTATTTTTAACTCAAAGTTATTAGCTCTTTCAATTGTTCCCTTATAGCACCATCTACTTTATTGCCTTGGTTCTCATATTAGAGGACCTGAGTTCAAATTCAATGCTGATGCTGGTTTGTTTGATCTGAGATAAGGGACTTAACTTCATTGGTCCTCAGTTTATCTCTATAATGAGGGGGTTGAGCTCAATGACCTCTGAGATTCTCTATAAATCTACATCTATAATCCTGTAATTTTAACTCCAGTATAATTCCAACACATATTAAAGTATGGTTCATTTAATTATAAGGTTGGCATTAAGCAAACAGTAGAGTCTCTGAACCCAAGTTGAAATGTTACTGTTGTTACTCATGAACATTACATGCAGAGTTCTACCTGAAGACTTTTTCACTTCAATTATTCAAATATATTGGATGTCAATACTGGTGTCAAAGAAGTAAAGCTTTTATGAGTCGGGACTAACATTGAGGTACTCTAGGCTTATCTGGGTGTGGAGGTGACTTTAGGTTCTTGAAGACTGAGTCAACTAAGCATCATGTTCTGGATGGTTCCACCTTAGCTGAAAACCTTTAGAGACCGACCCAAAAGGACAATCTATATTTGTTGTCCAAGAACTGGTCTAGTTAGAATGCCTTCTATTACAGTTGATAATCAGATGATGGAGTTTCTATTTGTAGCCATTTATGAATACTCCTAAAACCTGTAGTGTTTATTATCTTTCTCTATAGAGGAAGTAAACACACAAAATAAAAAATAACAGCTTGTGTGAAGATTTTGAAGAAAATTGGGGTGGTTCTTTTTGAGCCAAGATACCATCTTATTGCCCATAAGGATGAATGAGAGAGTAGCCTAAAACACCAAGCCCTTTGAATAACAGTGACAGTTGCCTTCTCTGTGTGGATAGCTTGGTGATACAGAGAATAGAGCATCAGTCCTGGAGTCAGAAACGTCTGAGTTCAAATCTTTCCTCAGATATTTATGTGACCCTGGGCAAGTCACTTAACTTCAGTTCTCATCCATTTCCTTATTTGTAAAATGCAGCTAATAATAGTACTTATCTCCATCACTGTGACGATCAAATGAGATAATAATTGTAAAGTACTTTATATAGAACCTAGCAAATAGTAGGTTTTATATAGGTTCATTATTAATATTTTACCAGTTGAGAGAACCACAAGTTATTTCCTGCAATTTTCCACATTGGCATCAGCTTCTCTGAAGCAAGAGAATAATAATGCATTTGTAAAAAGGAGCACTGCATGGTATCTGTCTCTGGTTTCCTTATTGATATACAACCTATTTCTGAATCTTATTGAGTAAATTTCTTCACAATTTATTTCTAAAATCTTTTGATATTAACAAGAATGTTAAAACTTGCATATCCCAAGATGCAAGGCACCTTTGATGGTAGGCAGGATGCTGTCCTTAAATTCAGAAAGACTGAAGTTCAAATTCTACTTCTGACAAACTCTGACATAAGACTGTGGAGTGGGGGAGGCAATGAGCATTTCTTAAAGTCTACTATGTGTCAGATACCATTCTCAATAGGTTAAAAATGTCTTATCTGATCCTCAACAACCTTCTGAAACAGATACTGCTATTATCCTGAGGGTACTGAGGCAAAGAGCTTAAATAATTTATTCAGCTTCCCACTGCTAGCAAGTCTTTGAACTCATATTTTAACTCAGGTCTTTCTGTCTCCAGACTCAGTGCTCTATCCACTGGTCCACCTACCTGCCCTTGGGCAGGTTCTGGTATACTAGGTAACTCTGTAACAACAATAATAATAATAATAACAATAATAATAATAGTTATAATATAGATAATAATGATAAAAATAACAGCAATAAAACCCAACAGTTTTATAGCACTGTGCTAAACACTTTATAATTATTATTTCATTTGATCCTCACAACAGCCCTGGGAGGTAGGGTTATTTTTATCCATATTTTACTGGTAAGGAAACTGAGGCAAACAGAGGTTAAGTGACTAGCTTAGGGTCACACAGTAAGGGCCTGAAGCTAGATTTGAATTCAGATCTTCTAGAACGCAGGTCCAGTGCTCTCTAATATCTCACCTAGGATTCTAAGTTGCTGAGAAGTTGCCACTTGACTCTGGCAGAATGAATTCTTTATATTACTGAAATCATAGGTCCAGCCCAAAATAATGAATATTTTTATTTATAATTATGTACTTAGAAAATCCATTGTTTTCCTGTTTTCATGCTGTAACAAAAGCAATATCTAATTACTTTAAAATTGTTTCAAAGATGACAATACAGAAATCTTGTGTAAAAGTTTAGATTTTTTTAAAAATAGTTTTGAAATTATTCTCTATAGTTTGGTGAAGTTCCTGCTATTGGTGCTTGCCTGGAAATTATATGCACAAATATATAGACAAGAAAAAAGCACAAGGCTGAAGTCACATTGCTCAGCCAGGGAAAACAATGGAAGCATATGGCTGGGTGCTAATAATTCCCCTAGCAGCATATGACAGATTTGACTCTTGCCCTTGAGTTTTATTGTTTACATGTAACTTTTGCTCAGTGATAAGTCGAATTGGTTTTGACAGAGTGAATTTTTCCTTTGTATTCAGCTTTTAAATTACCATTCTTGGATGTGGGCTCTGCCACTTTGAATCCACAATGAATCCAGAAGACCACTCTAGCTGGCGATACATTAAAAAGGGCCACCTGAAAGCTTCCACTGATGGAAGAAGATGATAAAAGTATCTTCTTCAAGCATCTTAATTGTTTAAGAACAAGCGTCCTGCAATTCCAACTGCTAGCCAACTCCAAGGAGAGTTTGAATATCCTATTGAAATGGCATTTGCTGCTGGATAAACATCTTGGACTTTGCTATGAAAAATGAATGCTTCCTCTGTTTATTTGATATCTTTTTGAAGTTATTTAGGAGGAAAATTCATCAGGAGCTCATGGAATCTTAGGTTCAGAACTGAACTTAGCACCATATTGAGTTAATAACTGAATTCCTTACTAAAATGCAGTCTACTTTCTAAATTTTGTCACGTGTCTGTCCTTCAAAATGAGATCACCAAAACATGCATATCCCAATGTGAGAGACACACCTGTATAGTGTGGATAGAGAGCTGATCTTAGAGTTAGGAAGACTTGAGTTCACATATTACCTCTGGCACATACTGGCTGTTAGACTCTAGGCAGATATGATAAGCTTTTGGTTGTGTTAGATAACTGCAGAATAGGTACTAACTTAACAGGTTATAAAAGAGGAAACTGAGTTCCATAAGGGAAAAAATAAGACCCTGGATGTCAACCTAGATTCTCTGACTCCAAATCCAATATATTTTCCATTATATCAAACTGGAATCAGTTTCTCAATGTCTTATTTATTTTTAAATTTTTTTTAAAATTACAGTTTTAGTTATTTACACATTACTAAAATAGACTTGTTGCAAGAGTTAAACATAATCCTCCCTGCCCCCACAAAAATAAAAAAAAAACCTCATGAGAAATAAAGTGAAAGAAAGAGAAAAAAATGTGCTTCAGTTTGTGTTCTGATATCATTAGCTCTCTTTCTGGGATGGACCACATTCTTTATCACAAGTCCACCAGAGAAGTTACTTACATATTTTTCCACAGTTGTTGTTGCTGATTGTAATTCCTTCCATTCATTCCTCCCCACTACCATTTATTATATTTTCTCTCTCCTTTCACTCTGTCCCTCTTCAAATGTGTGCTATGGGGTAGCCGAGTGGCACAGTGGACAGAGCATTGGCCCTGGGGTCATAAGGTCCCAAGCATACATCCGACCCCAGAGACCCAGCAACCACCCAGCCCCATGGTCCCAGATGAGCCTCCCAATCCCACCACCCTGTAAAAAGTAAAAAAGAAAATGTGTTATATCTGACTCTCCTCTCCCATGATCCCCCTTCCCTCCCCCATCCCCTTTCTCTCCTTTTTCTTCTAGATTTCTATACCCTATTAAGTATGTATGTTGTTTCCTCTCTGAACTATTTCTGATGACAATGAAGGTTCCCTCATCCCCCCCCCCCTCATTTTTTCCCCCTTCCATACCATTGAAAAAGCTATTTCTTGACTCTTTTACATGAATTATCTTAGTCTATTCTCCCTCTCCTTTTTCCCTTTCTCTCAGTACATTTCCTTTTCACCCATTGATTCCATTTTTTAAAATATATTATACCTTTAAATTCAGCTCCCTCCTGTGCCTTGTCTATATATGCTCCTTTTAACTGCTCTAATAAATGAGAAAGTTCATATGAGTATTATCAGTATCATCTACCATGCAGGAATACATGCAGTTAATCAGTTCAATGTCTTATTTCTATGACTTTTGCTTAGTCTTTTTCAGTCATATCTGACTCTTTATGATCCCATATGGAATTTTCTTGGAAAAGACACTTGAGTAGCTTTCCATTTCCTTCTCCAGTTCATATTACAGATAAGGCAACTGAGGCAAGAAGGATTAAATTATTTCATGGTTACACATCTATAGTAAGTGTCTGAGGTCAAATGTGACCTCAGAAAGAGGAGTCTTTCTGACTTCAAGTCTAATATTCTATCCATTGTGCCACTTAGCTGCCCTTTCTACTACTAGAGAATTTTAAATAGTAGAAATTTCATAGACAGTTATACCTCTGAGAGATCTTCAGATAAGCTTTATATAGTTTAAGTGTATCTTTTTGATGACTTTTCCCCTTAAGTTATGTGAATGCTATTGCTCTTTTGATTATCTCTATTATTTTAATTTCATTTCTATGTGTTTGAGTTTTTGCTTTCCAATTATATCCTCTCCCCTTCTGTCTAACCTATAATATAGAGTAACTGCAAGTTCTGCTTATCAACATTTAGATCTTCAGATATTCTTAATACCTTTCGTCTTTTACTTAGAATTGATAAGTATCTTTTATTTTAATTAGGAATACTCATTCCCTTCTTAAAAATCTTGGTGGTAGGGGCGGCTAGGTGGCACAGAGGATAGTGCACTGGCCCAGGAGTCAGGAGTACTTGAGTTCAAATCTGGCCTCAGACACTTAATTACCTAGCTGTGTGGCCTTGGGCAAGTCACTTAACCCCATTTACCTTGCAAAAACCTAAAAAAAAATTCTTCGTGGTTGTAAGAATAAATGAAAGAAAAAGCACTTGGTATTAGGGTAAGCTGAGATTCTTGGGCAGTGTGAATAGAGTATTGGCTTAGAGGAAGGAAGACCTATGGTTAAGGCTCTGTATCTGACATTTATTTATTATCTGTATGATCATGGGCAAATCACTAAATCCTCTTAATGCCCCAAGCAATTCTCTAAACCTACAGAATTTTTTGTTGGAAGGAATTTCCATGTCATGGAGTTAACCCTGTCATGAAATCACAGTTTTAGACAAAAAAGAAGAAAGAAAGAAAGGAAGGAAGGAAGAAGGGAGGAAGGAAGAGAAAGAAAGAGAATAAGAAAGCAAGGAAAAGAAAAGAAAACAAAGTATTATTGATAAGATAAACTTTGTTTGAGACTTTGAGCTATCCTGGTAGGTGAATAAGTCCAAATTCATCTGCGAATGAGATTCTAACCCACTGTATCTAGCCAATCCAACTGTTTTCTTCACATCCCACCCAGACATCCATAACAGACATTGTGTCCCATCTACCCTTATAGTGCGGTAAAAACCTTCCCCCATCTTCCCCAACTTTCCACTTATTGTTCTTGAAACACTAGTGAATTCATTTGCTTCTGGAAAAGGCATGGTAATTGTTTCCCCTGTCACTCCCCCTCAAGAACAAAATTCCCTTTCTGGGCTGCCATTTCCCTCCATGTGTTTTCTTCCAGCACATATTAAAGTCAGTTTTGTACTAACATTCCCAGAAATTAGCACCAGGGCATGACATCGATTAGGTGCTTGATAAGTGTTCTTTCATGCATTCAGTGAATGACTATTCATTTGTCAACAACCATTTATTAAAAACTATAACCAAAGCACTATTTTTGACCTTGGGGAAAGTACAAAGATAATTCAGGGCAGTCCTAGATTTTATAGTCTAATCCTAGGAGATTTAACACATAGACACAAAGTATATTAAAATGATACAAGAACTATGGTTCAAAAGTTCAAGGATTACTCCCTTTAATTTAGAAAAAACCCAGATATCTTATTGTCTGATTTTTGCTATCTCTTATACTTTATGTTTCTTCCTTAAGGATATGATTTCTCTCTCATCACACTCAATTTGAATCAATGTACAAGATGGAAACAAAGTAAAGACTGACAGATTGCTTTCTGTGGGGGTGGGGTGGGGGAGGGAAGTAAGATGGGGGAAAATTATAAAACTCAAATAAAATAAAATCTTTTAATAAAAGGAAAAAACCCTATGGTTTAGAATAACCTTCAAGAGTTCAGTGATATGCCAACATGCAGACAATTTCCACTTAGACATTAATGGAATATTTAGTAAATACTGTCTGAAAATTATTTTCTCTTTTATTGTCAACTCTTCTGTGAGTAGGAAAAAGAGGAAAAAAAAGATCAAAGAGCTGGTTAATTTCCCAAAAGTGTGTTTAAAAGAATTTTGTCCACTCTAGGTAAAACTCTGCTGATAAAACATTTCTCCCTACTCTCAATCTTGAAGTCTCTTGGAAGTCCATGGTAATTGCACAAATGCTATTGCTGATTCAAACCAAAATATGTGAAATTCTACTACGAGAAATATTTAGCAGCATGAGTACCTATTTTTAAAGGGTCCATTAATATGACAGACTGATCTCAGAGGAGTAGTCACACAGGACCATAGAGAAGATAATCTATAGAAGAGACATATTTGATGTTAAAGAGCCAATTATTTTATGAAGTTGCTTGATAATTGCAACCAGACAATCTTGTCTACTTAAAATGGCCCATGGGTATATATTATCAGTGTTCCAGATTTTGATGAATGATTGAAGTTTGGATATTAACACCTTTATGACACAGAGACTTTCTTCTGTCCTTTCAGTTGACAGCAAGAAAGTGCCTCTTGTTGACACTGCTAACAGGAAACTCACTGACTTTTTTTTGAGGTGATTGGAAGTTTTCAGTATGTCTCAACATAATGAATTAATTTGGCCACCTTCTTCTACCAGCCTGCTTAGATATAACTATGATGTGGTACAAAGAACAGTGTTTTGAGAGTTAGAATGAGTTTTAGTTCTGAATTCCAGCTCTAACACATTATGTTCTGAATGACCTTGAGGAAATTGCTTAGCCTCTCAGGATCTCAATTGCCATGGCTGTAAAATGAGATAATAACCTTATAATGACTTACCTCTTGGTTCTGAGGAAAATGCTTTGTGGGAACCTTTAGAAGGACTAGAAAAAAGACAGCTGGTTTTGTTGTTGCTAGTAATTTCAGCAGATACTCATGCTACAGACAATTGCCAGATTCATTTTCTTGAAATTTCTCCTTGGTCATATTACTTCCTTGCTTAGAACATTTCAATAGCTCTGCATTGAAAGAGAAATAAAACACATCCTTAGTTTGGCATTCAAAGCCTTCACACTCCAATTCCAAACTCCAGATGTATTTTTATACTTTTTGTGGCATAAACCTCCAAGCTTCAGTCACAGTCAACTAAATTTGCAGCAATGATAATGTATATTAGTGGAATACTTTAAGTAATTAAGAAAACTTTCCATACATATCTCCATTAGCTCCCATGTACCTTGTGCATCAGCCTGAATGGAACACTTGGCATTCCCTGAATGTGATCTTGCCAACCCCCCTCCTCCTTTGCTAGTAGCCTTAATTCTACTCAAAACACCTTCTCTGCCTATTCTTAGTTCATGTCGAATATCATCATAGTGTAATAAAGAGAGTGATAGACTTGGAGTCAGGAAGACTTAGGATAGCTAGCATCCTCCCTTAAATTCTCACTGTGTGAACCTGAAAAAGTCACTTCATCTCTCTCAGCTTCAATCTCCTCATCTGAAAACTAGGGGATGATATTAGTAATGAAATGACTGATTTCCTTCCTTTGTACTTTGTAAAGTACTTTGTAAATCTTGTAGACCTATATGAATATGAATTATTGCTGTGATGCTATTATTCATACATATTTCCTCATCAGTCAGAAAAGTGAACTTTTTCCCTTGAATTTGCCTGATTTTAAAATGTATTGAGATATTTTATTTTTATACCACATTCATTTCCAATTTTAAACCTCTAGCCTCCTACATTCAGTGGACCTTCCAACTAGTGAATCTTTTCTTCTTGTGGTTGTTCAATTATTTAATCATATTCAACTCTTCATGATTCTATTTGGATTTTTCTTGGTAAAGATACTGGAGGAGTTTACTATTTCCTTCTCTAGCTCATATTATAGGTGAGGAAACTGAGGTAAAATAGGATAATGTGACTTCCCTGGGGTCACACAGCTAGTGCCTTGAACCAATAATGATGGTAGGCAGAAAATCCTCCAAATTAAAACATAACAAATAAACAAAAAATCCCAATAAAAATATTGATCTGAACATATCACTAACTTTTAGCAACTCTGCAACACTTCACACCTCTAATTTATTCTCACCTGTAATTAATATCTCAACAAGACAGAGGAAAGTTCATGTCTTCTTATGACATATGACATTAAAATTATACTCGTTTACATACATACCTTGTTTTCTTTCCATTTTTGTAAACTCTTTGAGGGAAGGCATCCTACTTTATGTATCTTTCTATCTCTCATCCAACCTATCAATAGTGTTTTGCAAGTCATGGCATTCAATGAATATTTGTTGGGTGAATGTTTAGTTAAGGTAGAATCCTCACTCTTTTTCAATATGATAGTTCCTCCTTCCAAGACAAAACATAAAATTTTCTATTTGGTTAAAAACTCTGAACAGTCTGGTTCCCTTTTTTATCTTTCCAATCTTATACTTTATATTCCTGCCTTCTTGAATGCTATGATATAGCTCCATCCTGACTCTTATTCCTTTCCTCCATGCACATCATCTCTCACCCCCCATATCCATCTTCCTTTTAGATGTGGCTCCAATTTTCACCTTCTCATAGAGCTATTTCCTTGTCCTCTAGTTACAAGCACTTCCCCTTGCATCTAGTATGTATCTAGTTATTTACTTGACTACTATATTACAATGCAAGCTACTTGTAACCCCAGCATATAGTACAATTTTTGGTTTATATAGAAGATACTTAATAAATGCCTGCTGATTGGCTTATATAGAGCTTTACAGGTTTTTTTTTCCATAAAATCTCTGTGGCAGGTTTTGCAGTTATTTTTATCTGTGTTTTAGAAATGAAGGGACTTTGGAAGAGAGATTAACAGGCTTCCACTCAAAACATCTAGCTATTGAGGCCATTGAATACATGTCCATGTCTCATGACTCCAAAGCTAGTATGCTTGGAGTCTAGATCTAGTGCTGAGAGGGATGACACCAAGGCCAACTAGTTCAACCTACTAATTTTACAGTTGAAAAAATGAATTCCCATTGAAATTAAGTGATTTACTCACAGGCATGAAAGTAGTGAACATAGGAGGCAGCATTTGAACTTGTCATCTGACTCCCAGAGCCAATGCTCTTTCCTCTGTGCTGCTCCAAAGTTTTCTTTTTTTTTTCTTTTTCTTTTTTTTTATTTTTTTGCAAGGCAAATGGGGTTAAGTGGCTTGCCCAAGACCACACAGCTAGGTAATTATTAAGTGTCTGAGGCTGGATTTGAACTCAGATACTCTTGACTCCAGGGCCGGTGCTCTATCCACATTGCCACCTAGTCACCCCCCCCCCCAGTTTTCTTTCTGTAGTGCTTTGTTACAAGAAATGGAAGGAGAACATACATCTTTTAACATCTCACTCTTTGCCCCATTGGGAATATTTCCCAAAAGAATTTAAACTCTGTTCAGGGAGGAAGAAGTAGAAAACACATCTCTCAAGTCATTTAAAACTGAACCAAAAGAAGCCATAAAATATTCTTCAGGGAATCATCTTAGCAGAAAGATCAGCTGAAATGCCTTTTCTATTTCTAATTTCATGTAATAGTAGAATAAATGGACTGAAAATTCCCCTGCAGAAATGATAACTATTAATCAGGTCTTTTTATATACACACATACCTTTTTTTGGGTCAATGAAGCCTGGTTGGCTGTTCAAAAAGAAAATAATAAAAACTGGCATTTATATAGCCCTTCAGAGTTTACAAGGTCTTTTACATACATCAGCTCTTTTGCTCCTTACAGAAATCCTATAAGATAGGTACTGTAAGCATTATTATTCCCATTTTACAGATGAGGAAATTGGCTTAGAGGAACGATTTATTCATGATCACCTAGCTAACAAATGTTAGTGTTTGAAAGAGAACATCCTAACTCCAACTGACATCCAACTCTCCTTGTATTTCTCCAAGTTCTAACTTGAATGGGTCAACCTGAGCTTTGCCCTAGCTTACTGGATTGAAAGGGTACTGACAGCCCTTGATATCCTTCAGTAGCCTGAAACTAGCTTGCCACCTAGTTGGCAAAAATAAACTAAACTATGAATATACCATATTGTGAGTCCTCTCTTTGCCTATCCTGTGCTCTCTCGCTCTGTCTCTCTCTGAGCAACCTCATGCAATTATCCTGGGACCTCTGTCTTTATACCAGCTGTCCTTTATCCCTCCATGAACTGAATGACATCTTTGTGCCACCTGCCCATGGGGGCTGGGGTGGAAGGGGACACAATTTGGTTACAATTGACTAGGCTCCATTTGTGACACTTTCTGAGGGTGAAAAAAATGTTCACTTATGTTCCTATCTTATAACAATGCCTCTAGTCAGTATTTTGCATGACATAGGTATGGTAAAGAACTGGTCAAGTTGTATGTACACATTTGCCTTTTTTTTTTAAATTAGTTGTATAGGAAATCCACCTGCCTTTTGCTAGTCTACTTCCTATGTGTAATAGAGAGGTCCTTCCATCTACTTTATTTTAGTCTCTGCTTACAGTCATGGAGTTACTATTTTTCCATCAGAGATTTTCCTTTTTTGGCAAGTCTAGACCTACAATCTTTTAAAAAAAATTGGTTGGTATCTTGTTTGTTTTCCTTATCTATCAAGCTTTGGTGTCTGAAATGGGACTTTGTGTCAGGTCTAGGTTCTAACCTTTCCTGGAGTTTTGGAGTTTCTTGGCCCTGCTAGTGTCACCCTCAGTCTTTGGAGAGTCTGTTCTAATCTCCATGTCATAAGATTAGACATTTCTGTATCTTAGAAGTAGAGTGCTGAACACAGAGTTCTAGGGACCCAGCAACCTTAGGTAGCTGGATTATCCTATGACCTATGACAACTCATTGATCACTGCTGTTCACCAGAGCTTCTGAGGTAATCGCAGATATTTAATTACCCTGAGGCTTTCTGGATGGACTCAGACATGCATGTCTACATGGTCTCTGGTCATAGTGGAGATTAAAGTTTTCTTTTCTTGCATGTTTTAAATATGATAAAAACTGTTTCCCGGTATTATTGTCCATTTTTCTCATGGATAATTTTTGTGCAATTCTGAGATGGAAATATTCACTTATTGTATTTTCTCATTGTATTTCTTGATTCCTATTTATCTTGGTGAGAATTTATATGGTGGCTAGGCAGTCTGACTCTACTGAGCAGCCATTCCCCCTACATCAGAGCAAGCATAGTTATCCCCTGACTTTTTTTTCCACTGGCATGCTATGTAGTGGAGAATGCCTTCTGATTTGTTGAGGAACCATGAGGACCAATGAATGATTTGGTAGAAGCTGAGCCAGAATTGAGTTTGCAAGCAAAAGTTTAAGTGGCTGATCTATTCATTTCTTGCCTGGTACCTTTGGAATAAAGAGATTTGGAAAACTGAGCATGCAAGTGAGAAGAGGGGCAGGGGCCTGAGCTGCTTTATATCCCTACCTCCACATGGCCATGAATACATGGTTCCAAGTCTTTTCTTCTTATTTTATTTTCTTCTTCCTTCTTTGTTTTTTTTGGGGGGGGCAAGGAAATGAGGTTAAGTGACTTGCCCAAGTAAGCTAAGTAAGTATTAAGTGTCTGAGGTCAAATTTGAACTCAGGTCTTCATGACTCTAGGGCCAGTGCTATCCACTAAGGCACCTAGCTACCCCTCTTTTTTTCCTTCCTTCTTTCCTTCCTTCCTTCCTTCCTTCCTTCCTTCCTTCCTTCCTTCCTTCCTTCCTTCCTTCCCCTTTTCTTCCTTCTTCCTTCTTTCTTCATTTTCTCCTCCTCCTCCTCCTGCTAATGCTTCTTCTTCTGCTTTTGCTTCTTCTATTTCTTTTAGTCTTTTGTTTTATTTTCCCAATAACATGCAAAAATAATTTTCAACATTCATCCATTTGCAAACTTTTGAGTTCGACATTTCTCTCTCTCCTTTTTATTCTTTCCTGATCATAGGTAAATGTATATGAGATGAGATGAAATTGACCAAATTAAGACCTTGATAGCTTTGAAAGGTTGGGAATGTCATCAAAAGTCTAGAAACTGAAGTTAGTAATAGAATCTATTTGTAGGTGCAGCAATTGAGTGACCTGCTGGATCCAACCCAGGGAAAAAAGTCATACCAGTTGAGTAAGGGAACAACTTGTCCATTAACTTTACACCACCCAGAAGTGAACTCGATGAGGATTTTACAAAAGGGAGCAAAGCACTTCTAGAACCAAGAGGTATCTCTAAGATACATGTATTTCCTACAGGTGTGTTCCAGTAACTCTTATGCTTTAAATCTGAGCCCAATGTTCTCAGTGGTACATTTTGTATCAGTGCAGGAGAGGAAACGTATCCCTTGTTGTGGAAGAATGCTGTATCCCGACCACTTTAATTTTGAATCCACTTTCCTCAGTGATGGAGAGAGCAGAGGAGATTCAGAGGTGTGTGTGTTTGTGGGGGGGGTGCTTTGGTCCTTGTTACACTTTTTCAATAAATATCACTCTCTGTTAGTCAATTAATATCAACTGATTCATATTGGGAATATGTTAACTGACTAATCTCTATAACAGGAAACACACTTATTGGGAGTTGGTGGTTGATAGTATTCCTGACTCCTCAGGGTTATTTTTAAAAGCCTCAGGAGAAATGGGAGAAGCAGCAGAAAATATGACATAAACAAACAAATGGGGAAAAAAAACAATATTCTCTGCACTAGTTTTTAGTAGGATTTAGTCAGGTCTTGGAATTATGGGATTAATTTTACACTAGATCTCATGTAATTTTCTTTAAGGTAAGAGTGTTTTTATTCATGACTAGCTACTTAGAGCACAGTTTCTTATATTTTTCTAAAAATAGCATTTCATGTAATAGCATGGGAGTCTTCAGTAGAGTGCTGAATTTGGAGTCACAACACCCTATTTTAAAATTAATTTCTATTACTTAACTACCTGTGTGACATTGGGAAAACTAACCTTTCCATTTCTTTCTATAAAATGAGGGAGATTGGTTTAGATGACATTTTAAGGCCTTACTCCAGTTCTATCATCCAGCCATCCATCTACCTATCTAATCTATCTATCATTTCTAATCTATCTTATCTATATATCTATCTCCTGTATATCTCTATAAATATCTATCTCTCTGTGTCTTTTTGTTTCTGTCAGTTTCTCTTTTTTCTATCTTCTTCCTTTTCTTCCTCCTTTTTTCTTTCTTTCTCCACACAAATACACCCATATGTACATGCATATCCTGGGAGAATCTGTGTTCTATTCTTTTTATATTAAAGTGTTCTTTTTAAGGGGCAGGGGGTTTGATAAGTAGAGATTTTTTTTCCTTTTTGCAAGACAGTGGGGTTAAGTGACTAGCCCATGGTCACACAGCTAGGTAATTATTAAGTGTCTGAGGCTGGATTTGAACTCAGGCCCTCCTGACTCCAGGGCTGGTGCTCTATCCACTGTACCACCTAGCTGTCTCTAGGAAATTTTTATTTTTATTTTTTTTGTTTTATTAAAGATTTTATTTATTTTGAGTTTTACAATTTCCCCCCCCAATCTTACTTCCCTCCACCCCCAGACAGAAAGCAATTTGTCAGTCTTTAATTGGTTTCCATGTTGTACACTGATCCAAATTGAGTGTGATGAGAGAGAAATCATATCCTTAAGGAAGACAAAACGTATAAGAGATAATAAGATCAGACAATAAAGATATCTGTTTTTCCCCCAAATTAAAGGGAATAGTCCTTGAACTTTGTTCAAACTCCATACTTCTTTATCTGGATACAGATGGTATTCTCCATTGCAGACAGCCCAAAATTGTCCCTGATTGTTGCAATGATGGAATGAGCAAGTCCATCAAAGTTGATCATCACCCCCATGTTGCTGTTAGGGTGTACAGTGTTTTTCTGGTTCTGCTCATCAAGCTCAGCATCAGTTCATGCAAATCCCTCCAGGCTTCCCTGAATTCCCATTCCTCCTAGTTTCTAATAGAACAATAGTGTTCCATGACACACATATACCACAGTTTGCTAAGCCATTCCCCAATTGAAGGACATTTACTTGATTTCCAATTCTTTGCCACCACAAACAGGGCTGCTATGAATATTTTTGTACAAGTGATGTTTTTACCCTTTTTCATCATTTCTTCAGGGTACAGACCCAGTAGTGGTATTGCTGGATCAAAGGGTATGCACATTTTTGTTGCCCTTTGGGTGTAGTTTCAAATTTCTCTCCAGAAAGGTTGGATGAGTCCACAGGTCCACCAACAGTGTAATAGTGTTCCGGATTTCCCACAACCTTTCCAACAATGATCATTATCCTTTCTGGTCATATGGGCCAATCTGAGAGGTGTGAGATGGTACCTAAGAGAAGCTTTAATTTGCATTTCTCTAATAATTAATGATTTAGAGCAATTTTTCATATGGCTATGGATTGCTTTGATCTCCTCAACTGTAAATTGCCTTTACATATCCTTTGACCATTTGTCAACTGAGGAATGGCTTTTTTTAAAAATATGTCTCAGTTCTTTGTATATTTTAGAAATGAATACTTTCTCAGAATCATTAATTGTAAAGATTGTTTCCCAGTTTACTACATTTCTTTTGATCTTGGTTATAGTGGCTTTATCTGTGCAAAAGCTTCGTAATTTAATGTAATCAAAATCATCTAGTTTGTTTTTGGTGATGTTCTCCATCTCTTCCTTAGTCATAAACTGCTCCCCTTTCCATAGATCTGACAGGTAAATTAATCCTTGATCTTCTAATTTGCTAAGTCCTGTAACCATTTGGATCTTATCTTTGTAAAGGGTGTGAGGTGTTGGTCTAATCTAAGTTTCTCCCATACTAACTTCCAATTTTTTCAGCAGTTTTTATCAAAGAGAGAGTTTTTAATCCCAATAGATGGACTATTTGGGTTTATCAAACAGCAGATTACTATAATTGTTTCCTGCTATTGCACCTAGTCTATTCCACTGGCCCACCACTCTATTTCTTAGCCAATACCAAACAGTTTTGATGACTGATAGTTTATAATATAATTCTAGATCACGTAGGGCTAAGCCCCCTTCTTTTGCACTTTTTTTCATTAAATCCCCTAGGGAATTTTTAAAATGATTTTTTCAAGGAAAAAAATTCCTGCCCTCAAGAAGTTTACATTCTACTGTGAAGGGGGATGAGAGATATTTGTCTTGCACAAATGTACTCAGATAATTCAGTATAAAATGTATATGAGTCATTTGCATTGTTTAGGCCTAGGTAATAGGATCACAGAACTAGAACCAGAAGAATTTTTAAAGATCATCTAATATAACCACCTCAGAATTCAGATGAAGAAAGTGAAATCCAGGTAGGAATAAGGTAACACTGGTAGTGAATGTCAGAGGTAGGATTTGAACCCAAGCTCTCATAACCATTTACAGTGCTTTTCCCCTTTAATACATTATACCTTTGGGGTGGCTAGGTGGTGCAGTGGATAGAGCACTGGCCCTGGAGTCAGGAGTACCTGAGTTCAAATCTGACCTCAGACACTTAATAATTACCTAGCTGTGTGACCTTGGGCAAGCCACTTAACCCCATTTGCCTTGCAAAAACCAAAAAAAAATACATAATATTTTCTATGATCCTTCTAATTCCGAGAATAAATCTTAAAGAGGGTAATGACACAGACAATAGAGTTGAGTGAGGATAGAAGTAGAGAACCCTGCCTGGTACCACTCTTGAACTATACCTATTCTGTCTTCTGTCTTTACCTAAAGTTAGCTCTGCATGGCAGAGACAGAGATTGTACATTCTGTCTTCCAAGTTTCAGAGAACCCCCCTTGTTTGCTACCCCATTATCTTGTATATATATATATATATATATATATATATATATATATATATATATATACATATATATATATATGTAATTATATATTACATATATATGCAATATATGATCAGTTTCATGGATTTATATGGGTCAAACTCTAACATGACTGAGATTCATAGCATCTTTTACCAGCACAGTTACAAAGTGCTGAATGCAGATTTTCTTCTAAACAGGAGAACAAGCTGAAAGCAGAGTAGCAAACAATTGTATCTAATTTAGCTTCATACAGTTCTCAAAATTGGGAGCCTAAGGCCAAGGAAACAAAATATGCTGCACACCCATCTCCTGCTCATTGCAATCTTCAAAATAGAATGGGAAATTAGCCCTGGAAAGAAAAGTGTAAATCATTCTTCCTGAATTCATTGTCTTTTATAATTCAGGAAGTAACATTGTCACAGAAAGCTGAAGAAGGGGATTCTCCAGTCTCCAAAAATCAAATAGAGGAATGTTTCACATTGAATTTCAAATTTAAAAAACCTTTCAAGAGGAAAATAGATGGAGCAGCCTGTGGAAGGATATGGTGGGTAGCAATATGATATCAGGAAGTGATATTCATATGGCTCTTTAAGGTTTGCAAAGCACTTTCTATAAACCTCATGCTGTGAGGACCCACAACAACCCTGTTATTCCCATGTTACTTATATAGAAAAACAAAGAGATTGAGAAGGGCTAAGTAACTAGTTCACAGTTATAGAGTGACCATTAGAGTGGGATTTGAATCTAGGTCTTCCTGAATCCAAGTCCAGTGAGCAATGCATTATATCACACTACCTAACATTTAATCTCATCCTATTTTTCCTCACCCATCTCCCATTGGAAACTTGAAAACAAGCTCCTGGTTTGCTGGGCTCTGATATGTGAACTCCGACTCAGCTATAACCAGGTTTTCATGCCACTTCTCACATATCTCTACATCTTTGGATCTCCCCAAAGTATTTTTAGCTTTCTTTTCACTTTTTTAAGCTCTCTCTTATGGTGTTTTCCCTTATTAGAGCATAAATTCCTTGGAATCAAGAAATATCTTGCTTGCTCCAAGTAAATGCTCTTTCCTACATCATAGTCTTTATGCTTTATAGAATACTTTATATAAATTATGCACTTTTATCCTTCCAAAAACATATATCGGATACATCTCTCTCTCTCTCTCTCTCTCTCTCTCTCTCTCTCTATATATATATATATATATATATATATATATATATTTATATATATATACATTTATTATTATTCCCATTTCACAGATGAAATAAGAAGTTTATTAAACTTGTTGAGGTCCCTTTTTCTTTTTTGCTATTGTCTGTAGAAAAACAGAGCCTTGGGAGGGTTCAAACCTAACATGTGTGATCAATCTTCAACCAACAGGTGGGAAAATGGGTTTCATTCCAGTCTCCTTGCAATGTCAATTATGAAGCTTGTCTCCAAAACATCCACATCTATTCTTATTCTCCCAAACTCCCCTTTCTGATCACCTTCCTCTGCTATGTAAACTCCCAACTTTCTCCCTTCTGAGGTCAACATTGATTAGTCTTTTAGAACCATTTTAACCTCACCCTTTATTATTGAAGCCCTCAACATACCATATGTACAGTTTCACAATTGCCAACTGTTCACTCTAGCATAGTCTGTATAACTATTTAGTTGTCTCAATATTCCTTTTGTATCCTCACTTTCTCCACTCAAATAGCCATTATATTAGTTCAAAGACCTTACCTCCTTTCATCTGGACTATTTTAATAGGCTTCTAACTGGTCTCTCTGCCTCTAATGTCTTTCCTCTATAATCTATTCTTTTTTAAAATTAATTTTCTATTTTAGCTGCAAATTCTCTACCTCACTGATGAAGGCAAGTAATATAGTACTTTTATATAGAAACATATAATAAGCATACTTTCATATTAGCCATGCTGTGAGAAGAAAAGTAAAAAAAAATTAAAAAAAGTAAAGAAATATACTGCAGTCTGCACTCAGTTTATTAATTCACTTTCTGGAGCTAGATAAGATTTTTTAAAATCATGAGTCCTTTGAAATTATGGTGGATTGCTTTATTGATCAGAGGAACTAAATTGTCTCCAATTGATTATCATTTCTAATCTATTCTTCCTGCAGCTGCCAAAGGGATTTTCCTAAAGAGCCACTCTGTCTATGTCATTCTCTTAATAAACTCTGGTCAATTCCAATTGACTTTAGTCTCAAATATTATTTTATATTTATCTCACAGTTTTTACTTTTATTTTTATATGTTTGATAATAGTTTGGGAGCACATGAATGTAACATTAAAATAAATTTATAAAATTTACGTATGTGCTCAAAAAACTTTAAGTGACATGGATGAAAAATCATAAATGTCTGGGAACTCTGCTCTGTAACACATCTCATAATGACTACTCTAAAAGACGTACCCTGCATGGAACTTGGACCCACATACTTTTGTTTTAAAGAGGCTTGTCCACTAGGGCAGGTATTAAACTTTTGACCCAAAAGTGAATTTAGGCAAAGGAGATATGTGAAAATTGTCCATACTCTCCTTGGTAATGAGAAATGCTAATCACAAACTACTGAGTTCCATGAAACATGGGTATGAATATAGCTTGTCTGCCATATATGTTCTGGTTTCTAATGCATTCCAATATAAGAATTTCCATAGTAGAAGGCACAGTTTTGGAGGTGCTTTAAACTGAGAATAAAAAGACCAAGTAAAAACAGTACTTCCCTCAAGGAGCACACATTCTACTAAGAATGGATAAAGAAGACATTGATTTAATTTCCCTTCTAGCTTTCTGGAGGTTTTGTACACCAGTACAGTAGCAAGACTCAGCAGCAGCTCACACAGCCAATAAAGTGTAACCCATTAGGATGATTAGCTACTAATTTGCAAACACTTTTTCATTTGAATGCCTCTGGCTTCTAAGAATATAATTCCATTGCTATGTTATGGTATCATTTTATGCATATATATATATATATATATACATATATACATATATATATATATATATATACATATATATATATATATATATATACCTGTGTGTAAATACATGGATGTAATGTATATATCCACAGTATACATATATCCACACACATATTTTGTTGAAAAAGTGGTAGCTATGTAGAAATCCTCTAGTGTTATTGTATGGTGTATCAATTAACATGACAATAATAAAAAGCCTGCGTGACAGTGGAATGAAAGGGAAATATTGACATGGAATTTCAAGAAAAAAAGGAACTGTCAGGTTTTTACTAGCTACAATTCTGATTTTCTCATATCTTCAAAGATTAAAGTATCTAGCTGGGCACTATTTTACATTTATTTTGTAAATGCCCATTATAAAATTTCGCAGAATAACACCCAAATTTAAGGTTGTCATTCTAAGCATGGCATACAATATTTAAAGTTTCCTGGATTTAGTTACATCTACCTGTGATTTTGTTGTCACCTCACAAATTTAATTTTACAATTTCATCTTTTGAAAAGATTGTAATTCAACTTCTCAAAGAAATCGAAAGAACCTGTAATATATATATGTTGCATCAGCTAGTGTTAGTAAGTACCAGTTTTTCTAAATCATAAAGCCTTAGTCAAAAATTTGTTTACTGAATATGAGATTAGCAATTTTTCCTTTTTATTTTTAAAATATAGCTTTATTAAAATAGCTAACCTTAAAAATACTTTAAAGCTGGATGTTATTTTAAATAAATAAATTCCTAGGTTATATTAGCATTTTCCTTGCTGATTTTTAATTCTTTCTGTATAAGTCATAACAGCTAAACTTTTGATCAACCTGATTTGGCCTCAAACTTTGAGTTCCTTCAATATCTAAGAGTTCTGGGTTACATGTCTTTCATCATGTGGTTGATTTAGAGATCACTGAATGAGAGAATTGGAAGGAATGCTAGAAATAAAATTTTCATTTTATTGTTAAAGAAATTGAAGCTTAGATTTTTTTTTATTCAAAGTTATATGACTAGTTACTAGCAAATCTGGCATTAGAACTCAGGTCTCCTTAATCCTAGTTGAGTGTTATTCATTTCATTAAATCTCACTACCTTTCTCCCTTTCTTCCCCTGTAGTACCCCCCTCCCCCTCCAGTCACCTATTTTACAGGTGAGGAAACTGAGACCCAAGGTGGTTAAGTTTCCAAGGTCATAAAGACAGTAAGCATAAAAAACAGTATGTGATTCCAGGTTCTCTGTCTCCAGGACCAATAGTCTTCCTACCATATAACTGTCCTGAAAGAGCTTACAGTCAATTGCAGTGTTTGATGATTTCTAATGACTGCATTTATAATTATTCTTTATTTGACCACCTCATGTTCTAAGGAAATAAAATTTCCATCCTATGCTGCATCCTCATTAAAAAAATACCACTCTGTCTCCTTTCTTTCTAGATACATAGTTTTTCTTCTTTTCTTGACTATATTAATATAAATAGTACTTTTCTTATTGTTGAATACATTGGAACTGTTTAGTTTTCTCTGATCTCCACTTAAGTCTTTATTGGACAATAGTGAGGATCCTGGGTTCTTGAAGGCTCTATATTGCCAGATTTCTGGCAGATCATTTGGAAAGGCTTCAAACACAGACCCAGTGATATTTATCTGCTATCCTGGGATCAATCTATCTAAGCTGGGGGTAGGGTAGTGTCACCATAGTTGGCCATAAAGCAATGACTTTTTCAGTTTGAGTCAAAAGACCATAATAATAGGTAATAAATATAATAGACAACATTTTTATTACATTTACTGTGTGCCAGAAACCATGCTAAGTTGCTGTACAATTATTATTATCTCATTTAATCCTTATGACAACTCTGGTAGGTAGGAGCCATCCACCATCAGAAAAAGACTGATGAGGTCTTCATATGGATTAAAGCATACTATTTTTCACTTTCTTTATTTTTACTTTGACTTTTCTTCCACAAAATAATTAATATGGAAATAAGCTTTACATGTTTGCACATGGATAACCTATACCATATTGTTTATTCTTTCTAGAGAGGGTAAGGGAGAGATGAAAGGAGGGAGATAGGGAAGGAGGGGGAACTGAATTTTTTAAAAAAAGAATTTTAAAATTGTTTTTACAGTATAATTGGGGAAAGTAAAATATTATTTAAAAAGAAAAGTTTATGTGTGATTATGTTAGTCATCTTCAAAGCTATAACTTATTTCACTAAAAATAACACTTATGCTGAACAAAATTTGCAAAATAAATTGAACAGTCTTTTAGATAGCAGTAAACAAAAGAGATTTTACTAGCTTATTTCTCTTAATTCTTATAGAATATCCCACATAACCCATTCATGATTATATTTAGTTTTTAATAATTATAAATAGAAAATTTATTAACTTTATTTAATGTAAATATTAATTTGAAAATTCTTGAGACAGAAGTTATCATTGTAGTTATTATAAGTATAGATTAAATCTAAAAGGATATTATGAGTAGTATATTAATTACAATGAGACTTCATAATACTTTTTTTTTGTTGTTCTTGAAAGTTGTTCATAAAATAAGAAACATTGAAAAGCATTGTACTGGATGGCTTCAGAGGTCTTTTCAAACTCTAAGTCCTTATGACAAAATGAAGAAAATAATTCTAGAAGATCAACAATATTATATTTTATGGCAGAATAGGAGAAAATTATAAGACACATATCTTCCTCACTATTAATCCATGAAGACCCAGAAAATCCTCTCGTCTGAGTCCTGATGGAAAAATCCAAGAAATTAATCATAGTGAGTCATTTTTTTCCCTTTCCTGAATCAGCATAAAAATCTATGAGGATAGAGGGTCTAGTTAGGAAGATATTGGGATGAGACTTCCAGCATAGGAACTGAATAAGGACCTCAATCAGTGCATTAGTTCAAGGAGAGGTTCTTGTACAATAGGGCCTGCCTGAGCAGGGGGTGTAAACAAGTGCCAGCTCATCACTCATACCTTAGAGATGGGTCACAGATCCAGTGCTGACTGAGGTACCTGTGTCTAGGTACCTTAGGCCCAGTAGCAGTCTCATATGTCCTGGGCAAGGAACAGGAACAGAGGGCAGCTAGGTGGCGCAATGAATAAAGCAATGGACCTGGAGTCAGGAGTACCTGGGTTCAAATCAGGTCTCAAACACTTAATAATTACCTAACTGTGTGGCATTGGGCAAGCCACTTAACCCCATTTGCCTTACAAAAAACCTTAAAAAAAACAAAACACAGGAACAGAAGTGAGGCAATAAACATTTATTGAGTAGCCATTATTTACTAGGTCCTGTGCTAAGCACTTTCAAATAATGCAATTATTTAAATAAGAAAAAAATTTGTGAGTGAGCTGCAACTTTGTGAACTGGAATCAGAGCAAGTTATCAAATCCAGCTCACAGAACAGTCTGAAGTGTGCAGTGGAATAACCTAGGAAAATAGCTCAATAGAAAGGGGAACCTACAATTCTGTTGCTCTGAATCTACAGAGCCTTCTAGTTAACTAATAGTAATTGTGTGATATAATGGTCAGGAAAGACCTCATGAAAGAGGTGGTGCTTGAGCTGAATCTTGAAGGAAATGCCTGAATTACCTTGTAGTTCAAAGGGAAGTCTGCATGGTGAGGCTTTTAATGAATTTCAGTAATGTTATGGTGAAAACACCCATATGCACAAAAACACATTAAAAAAACAATCAGATACTTTTTAGTAAGCAAGTAGTTTGCAGTATAAATTCACTTATGCATATATATATATATGCAATTCATACCTTTTTAATTTAAATCTCATTTATAATCTATTTTGTCCCTACATCTTATTGGATTCAGTCTTTTCCATAATAACTGTAATACATTTAACAAATGACAATCTGGGACCTTAAATTTTCCATTTGTTAATTAGAGATAATAAATAGCATCTATATCAAAGGGCTGTTGGATTAAATAACAAAGTAATTTGCAAACCTTCAATCTCTCACTCTCTCTGTCTCCCTTACTTTGTCTCTTTGTCTTTCTGCCTCTCTGTTTCTGCATAGACACAGTACATAATACTGCATGTAAATATGCAAAGGCAGCTTGGAGTCAGAAAGAATCATCTTCCTGAGTTCAAATCTGACTTCATACACTTACTATGTAACACTGGGCAAGTCAATTAACCATTTTTGCTTCAGTTTCCTTATCTAAAAAGTGAACTAGAAGAGAAAATGGGCCAAGTACTTCAATATCTTTGCCAAGAAAACTGCAAATGAGGTCACAAAGAATGGGACATGACTGAAAAATGATTGAAACAACAACATGCAAATACAGAGCCCTCCAAAAATGTTAAGGTAGTTTTAAGTTTTAATAATGTATATGCTTATGTGCAGTGCATGTTTATATATACATATATGCATATATGCATTATTTATTTAACCATATATGTTATATTATTTAGGCCATAATTTTCTATCTTATTGTCCCATCAATAAAAGTCTTAGTCAATTTCATTTCATCATTGAGCTTTATTAATCTATTTAAAGTTCATTTTCTCAATTGGGGATGGAATTACAAGCGAATATTCTTAGAAAAATGATGTAAAACTTAAAAGTTATTTTCTTTTTCTGTTTTTATAATTATTATTTTACTTGCCCATTGACATTTTAAGGATGTTCTTACTTTTAATGTCATTTAGTGTACTTATGTACCCAGTTAAATTTTATTAAGAATCAAAAGGCAATTCAATGTCACCATGACTTCCAATTTCAAAATCTCATTAGGTATACATACTTTTACTTATAGCTTACTTTTCATATCTTTTTATTTAAAAATTGAGCCAGATTTTCCCAATAGATTTACCCTACTTCCTAGATGTGATTAGTTGCTTTTGTCAGGATCTCTACTGGTTCAGTTTCTGGAATGGAGAGCAGCACTGCCTAGCTGTGCCAGATGGCAAGCTGTGGGAATGACTAGAGTGAGAAGAAGAGGGTCATTGCTCTCTGGGAGATAATTCTTCCTTCTGGAAATTTTCATGACTTTTTCAGGTCACTAATACCTCTAGCTTAGAAGTTATTCCTTTAGTTCCTGAGAGAGGTTTTTATGCACTTTTACTTTCCTAATAGAGTATTAACTGAGAGTCAGAGACTATTTTAGGAATAAGACAAGGTGATTGATTGATAATATCACCACCACCAACAACAACATATTCGTTCAAGACTTTTATTCTCACAAAGTATTTTATATTATCTCACTTGATCTTTAAAACAACCCTATGCTATAATTTTCATTTAATTAATATTTGAAAGGAGATTTATAAAGGTTAAATGATTTTTTCAGAGATAATATGGGCATGATGAAGAACTTGTCTGAATTTTTTATGACCTCAAGTCCAACACATTTTTAGGACCTAGACCAGAGACCACCCTACTAAAACTCTGATCAAACATCCAAGAGGATATTAGGCTGTTCAAGAGGAATATTTTATTGAGTATTTTTTTTATTGAGGGACTTGACACCAATCAAATATGTCTCCGGTTGAACTGTTGAGTAACCTGAATCTTACCCTGGTCTTAGTATGAACCAATACCACTTGAAGGAAATGTCATTGACCATAGATGTGAATGATAAAGGGATCCTAATTGCATAAGGAGATGGCCTTTGACTTCAGAAAGAAAGATCTGTTTTAATAAATAAGTACCTTTAGGACTAAGACAAGTTGCCTGACATGTTGTTTGATATAAAAGGAAAGAGAAAAGAAAAGGAATCTACTACTTGTTATCCTTATGACCCTGGGAAAGTAATTTAACCTCCCAGAGCTTCTGTTTGCTTTACTATAAAATCATGATCTCTTTCATTCATTATGGTCTAAGTAAAACCAAACTGTTGGTTCAAATCCGGCCTCAGGCACTTGATAATTACCTAGCAGTGTGGCCTTGGGCAAGCCACTTAACCAGGTTTGCCTTGAAAAAAATCATAAAAAAATATTTGACTCAATTCTCTGTATATTTTAGAAATGAGTCCTTTGTCAGAAATACTAGTTGTAAAAATTGTTTCCCAATTTACTACATTTCTTTTGATCTTGGTTTTGTCTGTGCAAAAGCTTTTTAATTTAATGTAATCAAAATTATCTGGTTTGTTTTTAATGTGTTCTCCATCTCTTCCTTAGTCATAAACTGCTTCCCTTTCCATAGATCTGACAGGTAAAGTGCTATTTGATCTTTTAGTTTGCTTAAAATATTGTTTATTATGTTTACATCCTGTATCCATTTTGATCTTATCTTGGTATAGGGTGTGAGGTGTTGGTCTAATCTAACTTTCTTCCAAACTAACTTCCAATTTTCTCAACAGTTTTTATTGAAGAGAGAGTTTTTATCCCAATAGCTGTACTCTTTGAGTTTATTAAACAGCAGACTACTTTAATCATTTCCTGCTTTGATGTAGTCTATTTTATATTGTCTTGGGTTACTTTGAATGCGATTTCTCTTTTTAATGCTTTCTGCTGCATCTTGCTAGTCATATATAGAAATGCTGAGGATTTATGAGGGTTTATTTTATATCTTACAACTTTGCTAAAATTGCTTATTATTTCTATTAGTTTTTTAAGATGATTTTAGGGGATTCTCTAGGTATACCATTTGCAAAGAGTGAAAGTTTTATCTCTTCCTTCCCAATTCTAATTCCTTCAATTTCTTTTTCTTCTCTTATTGCTGAAGCTAATACAATATTGAATAGTAGTGGTGATAATGGGCATCCTTGTTTCAGTCCTGATTTTATTGGGAATGCCTCTAGTCTGTCTCCATTGCATATAATGTTTGTTGATGGTTGCAGATAGATACTGCTTAGTATTCTGTGAAACAGTTCATTTATTCCTACACTATCTAGTGTGTTTTAGTAGGAATGGGTGTTGTATTTTGTCAAAAGCTTTTTCAGCATCCATTTATATAATCATATGATTTCTGATAGGTTTGTTACTGATATAATTAATTACACTAACTGTTTTTCTAATATTGAACCAACCTTGCATTCCTGGGATAAATGGTCATATTTTATTATCCTAGTGAAAACTTGTTGTAATTGTTTTGCTAAGATTTTGTTTGAGATTTTTGCATCTATATTCATCAGGGAGATGGGTCTATAATTTCTCTGTTTTAACTCTTCCTGGTTTAGGTATCAACACCATATTGGTGTCATAGAGTTTCGTCTTTACCTATTTTCCCAAAGAGTTTATATAGAATTGGAACCAATTGTTCTTTAAATATTTGATAAAATTCACTTGTGAATCTATCTGACCCTGGAGATTTTTTTCCTAGGGAGTTCAATAAGGCCTTGTTGAATTTCTTTTTCTGAGATAGGGTTATTTAAGTATTTAATTTCCTCTTCATTTAACTGGGCAAGTTTTATTTTTATAAATATTCATCCATTTCACTTAGATTGTCAAATTTATTGACATAGAGCTATGCAAAATAATTATTTTGAATTATTATTTTAATTTCCTCCTTGGTGGCAAGTTCAACCTTTTCATTTATGATACTAGTAATTTGGTTCTCTTCTTTCTTTTTTATTCAAATTGACCAGAGTTTATCAATTTTATTGTTTTTTTCATAAAACCAACTCTTGGTTTTATTTATTAGTTCAATAGCTTTCTTGCTTTTGATTTTATTGATTTTGCCTTTAATTTTTAGAATTTCTAATTTTAATTTGGGGTTTTTAATTTTTATTTCTCTACTTTTTTCAGTTGCAAATTTAGGTAATTGATTTCTTCTTTCTCTAATTTATTCATGTGAGCATTTAAAGATATACTATAACCTAAAAAAATAAAGAAAAAATATATCCCCTGACTGCTGCTTTGAGTGTATCCTACAGGGTATTGTTGTTTTATTATTGTCATTATCTAGGATGAAATAATTAATACTTTCTACAATTTATTGCTTGATCCACTCATTCTTTAATATAAGGTTACTTAGTTTCCAATTAGTTTTGAGTCTATATCTCCCTGGCCCAATATTGCATATGATTTTTATTGCATTATGATCTGAGAAAGATGTATTCACTATTTCTGCCTTTCTTCAATTGATCATTAGGTTTTTATGCCATAGTACGTGGTCAATTCTTGTGTAAGTACCATGGACTGCAGAAAAGAAGTATATTCCTTTCTATCCCCATTCAATTTCCTCCATAAGTCTATCATATCTAAGTTTTCTAACAATCTATTTATGTCCTTAACTTCCTTCTAGCTTATTTTATGATTAGATTTATCTAAATCTGAGAGCGGGAAGTTAAGTTATGCTAGTCTATGTCTTTCTTATCCTCTAAGAATTTGGATGCTATACTATTTGGTGCATTCATATTTAATATTTAAATTGCTTTATTGTTTATGGTACCTTTCAGAAGGATATAGTTTCCTTGCTTATCTCTTCTAACACTATCTATTTTTTGCAGCTGCTTAGTCTGAGATAAGGATTGCTACCCCTGCTTTATTCATTCCAGCTGAAGCAAAATATATTTTACTCTATCCTTTTACTTTTACTCTATATGTATCTTTCTCCTTCAGATGAGCTTCTTGTAAGCAGCATATTGTAGGATTCTGGTTTTTAATCCACTCTACTATTCACTTAGATTTTAAGGGAGAGGTCATCCCATTCGCATTCAGAGTTATAATTACTAACTCTTTATTGCTCTGGATGCTATCTTCCCTCTGTTTGTATTTTTCCCCCTTTTTTCAGTGTATTTGCCCTCCTATATCAACCCTCTCCCTTTTCTTTCCCCTTTCTCTCCCCCCCTTTCTCTTCCTCCTTCCCTTCCTTCTGTTAGTTCCCCTTTTTTACCCCTTCCCTTTTTTCCCTTTTAATACTTGAAAGGTAAGTTAAGTTTCTTAACTGAGTGTGTGTAAGTTAACTTTAAGCCAAGTCTGATGAGAAGAAGATTCAGGTGTTTCTAACTTCCTCCTTTCTTTCCCTCTATTGCAATAGGTCTTTTGTACCTCTTAATATAATGTGATTTACCCCATTCACTTTCCTCCATCCTCCCCTTTTCTTACTGTTCCCCTTTTTAAGGCAGTATTGTTTTTAAATCATTCTATCTGTGTCACAGAAAAGTCATGAATGTCCATCACTTCTGGCTAAGTATATTCTCTCTATTAGAGTTACAATTCTTGAGAGTTATTATTCTTCCTCCCAATTAGAGATATAGCCAGTTTCATCTTATTGAATAGTAGGGTTTTTTCTTTACCTTTTTTTTAACTTTTTCATATGTCTCTTGAACCTCCTGTTTAATGTCCAATTTTTCTATTTAACTCTGTTCTTTTCATCAGGAAATATTGGAAGTCTCCCACTTTGTTAAATGTCCATCTTTTCCCCTGGAAGAGAAGGCTCAGCTTGGCTGAATAGTGGATTCTTTGCTGTATTCTAAGCAACCTTGCTCTTCAGAATAACTCATTCCAGGCCTTTCAATTCTTTAATGTTGACACAGTCAGGTCCTGTGTAACCCTTACTGTGACTCCTTGGTATTTAAATTGTTTCTGGCTGCTTGCAGGATTTTCTCTGATAGTTCTGGAATTGGGCCACAACATTTCTTGATGTTTTCATTTTAGGATCTCTTTTGGAGGGGATTGATGTATTCTTTCAATAACTATTTTGTCCTCTGGTTTCATGATATCAGGTCAGTTTTCTATCACTAAATCCTATAATATTAAGTCCAAGTTGTATTTTTTTTTCAGGAAGACCAATAATTCTCAGGTCATCCCTTCTCAATCTATTCTCAAGGTCTGTGGTTTTGCTGATGAGGTATTTTACATTTTCTTCTTTTTTTTATCTTTTGGGTTTTTTTTTTAACAGAATCTTGTTGTTTCATGAAGTTGTTAGTTTCCACAGATTCTATTCTTTTTTTAGAGGAGAAGAATTTTCTTCATTTACCTTTTGCAACTCCTTTTCTAATTGGTCAAATCTATTTTTGAAATTTTCCATTTGCCCAAGTATAATTTTGAAAGAATTATTTTCTTTTTGTATTTGTCCAATTGTATTTTCCAAGATTTGTTTTCTTGTTGCAAGATGTTAATTTTCTCTTGCAAGGTGCTATTTTTTCTCTTGCAAGGTATAACTTTTCCATTTGATTTTTTAAACTCCTTCCTGATTTCTTCAAGGAAGTCTTTCTGGGCTGGAGACCAATTCACATTCTCCTCAGAAGTGCTAGATCTCTCTGAGTTAGAATCAGGTACTTTTAAGTATTTCTCCATGGGTTGCCCTTTATAATGCTTTTTCTTCATTTTTCTAGAATCTTGTGTTGGGGAAGGGGCTGGCTCTTAGAGGTTTGCTTGAAAACCCTAGAGGCTTAGTTCATTTGACTTAGTAATTCCAAGTGCGGGCCAGTGGGGGTGCTGGTTACTTTCTCTGGAGTGATTGAAGCCCTCCCCCAATCTTGGAGTGGGTGAGGAGTGGTGAGGAGGGAGTGAGGAGTGGAAGAATGATTGAATTTGAATAATGGACTGGGCCCTGGGGGAGGAAGCCAGTCTCTGTAGTCCACACCTGAGCCTAAGGGGGTGGGGGTGGGGTGGGCAGCTGCTACTCTTTGTTCCTGGAAGAATGCTTGGCTAAAAGTTTGGAGCCCAGATGGAGGATTTCCAAGTGTGCAGACCTCCCTCCCGCACTTCCACCTTCAAAAATTCTGTGGCTAAAGTTGGTTAAGCCTCTGTGACTAAGGTCCTCTGGCTTCCCCCACCTGCCATCCCTAAACCCACCCTCTGTTCTCCACACCTGGTCAACCAACCTTGTTGGTTGGTGTTCTTTCTCCTAGCTTTCTTTTCTGGGTTTTGTAGGTTGAGTTTCTGTTAAGAGGTTTCTTTCATGTTATTTTTGAGGGGACACCAGGAGCACTTAACACAGTGCCTGTTTTCTCTCCTCCATCTTGGCCAGAATTGAGATAATTTTTTTGACATAACCCATGTGAAAATTTGTTTTGATTTTCTAAACATGTATGCAATGAGTTTTGTCTTTATTGTATTCTCTTTCTTTTGTGGTTGGGGTGAGTTTGAGGTGGGAGAATGAGAATGCAAATCTTGTGTGATTAAAACAAATAACATAGTTAAAACAAAAAAAAAAGTTCTTTGCCACCAGAAAGAGAGCTGCTATGAATATTTAGAACATTGGTTCTTTGACTTTTTCCCATTCATCTTTTTTTTCTTTTTTTTTTAGGTTTTTGCAAGGCAAACGGGGCTAAGTGGCTTGCCCAAGGCCACACAGCTAGGTAAGTGTCTGAGAACGGATTTGAACCCAGGTACTCCTGACTCCAAGGCTGGTGCTTTATCCAGTGCGCCACCTAGCCGCTCCTCCCATTCATCTTTTGAAACAAATCTAGTAGTGGTATTACTGGCTAGGGTGGGCATTGGGAAAAAGAAAGGTACATGATAACTTTATTGTGTATTTGAAGGGGATAGTAAGTTGTGCATATTAGATTTGCAGTTTCATATGTAATCATCTTTTTTCCTATTTTCATTTGTTTTTGGAAAGACTTGTTATATTTCTTAAGTTCAGAATAAAATAATTAAAAAAAATTTTAAAAACAAAAGAAAAATTATATATTACAGAGCAGATACTGACCCATCACTTTGCACAATGTTTGACACATACTATTTGCAAATGGGATTGCTTTTTGACTGAATGAATTATATTGGTAGATGCATTTTTCTACCTAGGAGTTTACTATACTAATGAAATTATATGTTTCCTAAAATAAAATAAAGCAAAAACCTATTTGAGGTAAGTTACTTATCTCAAGGAACCAGTTAGGCATTTAGGGCTATGCATTTTCTTATAAACTTGTAAAATGCAATGTGGTATGCTGTACTGTCATTACAGTACAGGTAAAGACATGGCATTAAAAGAGGACAGGGGATTGAGCTTGGAGTCAGAATGACCTGGTTCAACAACTTCCACCTCCGACACATTAGCTCAGGTCAGTTAGCCTCTTAGAATTTCAGCTACCTTTCAAGACTATGAGCTTGGGATGATTTGCATTGGTGAAAGGAGTTTGCTTACCAGAAACTCCCTATAATGGCTCAACACTCCATCTCCCCTCCCCTGCCAAAGTAACAAAAATATACAATTTCTGAAAGGCATATTGAATTCATTTTATTGTACATAATTTGCTTCTCTGCCCCCACTCCAGCATACCTGAAAAGGCATATATAATTATAGGAGGAAATGAAAAACACTGTGGAAGGAACCCGCAGACTTCCAATTAGAAGACCTAGATTTGAGTCCAGACTTTGATATAGCTGTGTCTTCCTGGGAAAGTCACTTTATTTAGTTATTTTTCTATCCATTCATTTTTTTTTATACTTTGGTTTCCACATGAAAATCATAGATTTACAGTTAGAAAGTATCTACAAGCTTATCTGATCTAACACTTTGATCTCACAAATAAATAGAGGTTTAAGGACTCACATTAGTGGTGGCAAGTCATAATACATGCCTTTTAATTCTACCTCAATCATTTTACAACCTGTACCACCTTCCTTTCTGGATTGCTAGAAAGAAACCTCTGAATACAATTGCTTGAAGAATCTGTTATTTCAAGAATATACCAGTACTGATCTCTACTCACCCATGGTTCAAAATAGAAGTCTTATGCAATTTTTGAGGTTCAGAGAAGATTTCTCAGAGTCACTGAGTTAATAAAAATCAAAGATAAGATTTGCATCCATACCTTTCTATCTCCAAGCCTACCATTCTTGCCAGTACTGACATGACAGTCTGCCATGATTCTAAATGTTATAGGACAGGCACTTAGATTGTACTTTTATTGGCATAGGAAACTCCAAGGCAAAGGATCTCTTTCTACCAATGTAGGTTGGTTGGCTCCTTCTCTGCAACTTGTATTCATAGAGAATTACTGAGAGAATTGAGAGGTTAAGTCTCGTGCCTACATCTAATATGTCAGAAATAGAACTCCAACCTAGTTCTTCCTGGTTTTGAAGTTGAATACTCTATGTATCATCATCATCACTATTATCATTATCATAAATTTTTATTGTTGTTATTGGTAATACTATCATCATTATCATTACCACTGTCATAGTATTTATAGTCTACAAGGTGGTATAAGACTGATATACATGAAGCAATATCAAATGATAACTAAATAACACTTAGCTAAGTGTATTTAGAAAAATAAAAACTCACTCCATAACATAATTTCTGCCTCTACAAATGGGTGAGAGTCTAACTTAAATCTTGAAAAAAAAATGCAGTTGACTTGTGAAGCGAGATAATTTGTATTACATCAACCCTTTCATCTTTATACAGATTTTATTTGTTCATTATATTCCCATCTCTGGCTCATCTTCCTGATTCTTTTGTTTCCACAGACAAGACTCTACTATTTTATTATGAATATTTTTCTTTGCTTTTATGTACTAATGTGTTGAATGTATATTTGTCCTGCAGTCATTTTCCCTTATGTCCACAAATATGTTGTGTAATATTGCAGAGCTCTGCTGAAGTTCTTCAGTTTTTAAATAGCATAGACCTAGCCATGCCTAGTGTAGTGATATTTTTCCATTGCTAATGTCACTAAATGCCTCTGGCAGCTTAAATAACTTTATTACTAAGCTGTAAAGTAGAGCAAGTTATTAATATTGCATGAATTGAATTCTATTCAACTTTTCTTAATGGGGAGAGAATTCACCACATCCTAGCAAATACCTCTTTAAAACTGCTGAGTTGCATGTATTGAATGAACTGAATTAGGAAACCCCATTGCTTCTGGAAATTTTGATTGGAAACTCAGTTTTAATAAGTTCAGGTTTACCTCAGAGACTCTCATTTTCCTTAAGATTTCAATTGATTAAGGCAGCGTAACTCTCAGCAGGAACTACAAGAAATTAAATTTTACTGTGAAGTGTAAACAGGTTTGCGATTGATGATATGACACTCTGGGCAATATCAAGAGACTTGCTGACTGCTTTGTTGTGGGAGGTAATTGACACTGAAAGCTTCTAAAAATTGAGGTTTACAGGGGCAGACCTAAGTCAATGAGCTTTTATTGCATCTGAAGCATCTGAGTAAGACATAAGTTGCCTCAAAACAATAGACGTATTCCAGTTTGCCTCACTAAGATCAACTCTAAACAAGACATCAACCCACTCAAAGATAAACATTGGAAATAATAGCAACAAACTGACTTTACAGTATGAAGATCCCTCTTTGGGGACCAAAAAACTACCCTCCTTTGTCTTCTATATAATTGAAATTATTATTATACTCGATATTATTATTTTATTTGTACTTCTGGTCAAGCAATTCTTTATTAAGATCAGCACCTAATGTAAAATTTATACTTTTGGAAAGTACCAAGGATACTGAAAGACTAAGTGCTTTTCATAGGATCATATAATCACTATATGTCAGAAAGAACACATGAACCCAGATTTTTCTGATTAGTATTAGCTCATTCTAATATCTAGGCTATTAATCATCCACTCAACTATGCTTCAACTTGAGAAAAATATTGGTTGTTTCCTTTAATACTGGAACTTCTTTTACATTAAGAGTTAGAGCTAAAAGCCCATCTAGTCCAATCTTGTCCTTTTAAAGATGAGGAAAATGTTTAAATAAAGTAATTTGCCCAGGGTCACAAAGCTAGTTATTCTCTAAGGGAGGATTTGAATAAAGTTCTCCCTGACTCCCTATCTAGCATTCCACCTGCCTAAATAATTCTTCTAATGGAATATTCTTTGGTAGAAGGAGTCAGTACACTTGGGCTGTGAAATATTTTTCTTCTAGCTACTTTTGTGACCTGGTATAAGCAAGTTTTCTGTCACAGTTTTCTCATTTGTAGAAAGTTGGTTGAATGAGATATTCTAAAGGTCATTTCTAGGTTTAAAATTCAAATTATAAAGGGAAAAATCATTGTTATTATTATTATTATTATTTTAAATGTTTCTTCAATTAAGTAGTATTACTGAAGTAATGTTAGTATTGAAATTTTTCTTCACTCAGTTATATTTCTGGATTCAGTAATTAAGTGATGTAGGGTAGGAGTATGTTTTCCTTAATATGACTCACAAATATTTAAGTGTATTATTCCCCTTGCCCCCTCCATTATCTCTAACTGTAAAATTTCTTATTCTGGATCATCCAGTAGTCATACATTTGAATGTTTAGACTACTCTATTTGAACAGATTTATATTTTTAACCTTTACCAACAATAAGGGAAATAATTTCCATCATGTGAAAACTTCTTTTATTTTGTTTCCTGACTTTTTTGTAATTTATTTTCACATTACTCCAATAATCTCGTTGTAAAAAGTAAACATAATTCCCCCCTCCCCAACAAAGATAGAGAAATATCATGAAAAATAAAGTGAGAGGAAAAAAGTGTACTTCACTCTGTGTTCAAATACCATTGACCCTATCTCTGGGATGGGTTGCATTCTTTATCCTAAGTACATCAGAAAAGTTGCTTTAATATTTTTCCCACAGTTGCTATTGTTAATTGTATTTCCCTCCATTCTATTCTTCCCCACTCCCATTTATTCTATTCTTTCTCTCCTTTCACCCTGTCCCTCCTTGAAAGTATTTATATCTGACTACCCTCTCTCATGATCTTCCCTCTCTTCCATCATATACAACCCCATTCCCCTCCTCTTGTCCCCTTTCTCCCATCCCCTTCCTCTCCTTTTTCCTCTAGGGTAAGATAGATTTTTATACCCTATTTGAATATGTATATTATTTCCACTCTGAGCCACTTCTGATAAGACTGAAGGCTCACTCATTCCCCCTTACCTTCCCCCCTTCCACACAATTGCAAAAGCTTTGTCTTGCCTCTTTTATGTAAAATATTCTAGCCCATTCTACCTCTCCTTTAGATTTTCCCCAGTACATTCCTTTTTTCACCTGTTGACTCCATTTTTATATTATATTGTAGCTTTATATTCAGCTCCCTCTTCTGCCTTGTCTATATATGCTCCTTCTAACTGCTCTAATAAATATGAAGGTCCATATGAGCTATCAATATCTTCTTCCCATGCAGTACAACATCATTAAATTCTTCATAATTTACCCTTCCTGTCTATCCTCCCTATGTTTCTCCTAAATCCTGCACTTGAAGATCAAACTTTTTTGTTCAGCTCTGGTCATTTCAACAGAAAAGTTTTAAAGTCCCCTATTTTATTGAATATCCATCTTTTCCCATGAAAGAGGATGTTCAGTTTTGCTGGGCAGTTGATTCTTGATTAATCCAAGCTCTTTGCCTTCCAGAACATCATATTACAAATCCTAGAATTCCTTAATGTAGATGCTGTTAAATCCTATGTAATACTGACTGTAGCACCATGATAATTGAATTGTTTCATTCTGACTGCTTGTAACATTTTCTCTTTGACTTGGGAGTTCTGAAATTTGACTATATTTGACTATATTCCTAGGAGTTTTTTATTTTGGAATCTTTTAGGAGGTGATTAGTAGATTCCTTCAATTTCTATTTTACCCTCTGCTTCTAGGATATCAGGGCAATTTGCCTGGAAAATTTCTTTTAAAATGAAGTCTAGGTTCTTTTCCTGGTCATGATTTTTAGGTAGCTCAATAATTTTTAAATTATCTCTTCTGGAGCTGTTTTCCAGATCAGTTTTCCAATGCGATATTTCATATTTTCTTCCAGTTTTTCATTCTTTTGGTTTTGTTTTATAGGTTTTTGATTTCTCATGAAGTCATCAGATTCCCTTGGGCCCATTATACATTTGAAGGTGTTATTTTCTTCAGTTTTTTAAAATCTCATCTTCCATCTGACCAATTCTATTTTTTTAAGCTATTCTTCTCCTCATTGACCTTTTGGACTGCTTTTTCCATTTGACCTGAACTGGTTTTCAAAATATTATACGCCTTCATCAAATTGCTGACTTGATTTTCATGATTTTTCTACATCAGTCTTATTTTTTCTTCCTAATTTTTCCTCTACCTTCTTTACTTGCTTTCCAAAGTCTTTTGTGAGCACTTCCATAGCTTGAGACCAATTCCTATTTTTCTTGGAGGGTTTGGATACAAATGCTTTGACTTTGTCATTTTCTGAGTATATATTTTGATCCTTCAAGGGACCAAAGTAATTTTCTATGGTCATATTCTTTTTCTTCTATTGTTTGTTCATTTATCCAGCCTATAAACTGATTTTTATGTTCTTCCACAGTTTCTTGTGACTTTTGTGACACCCACCCCCATCCCGACCTTAAATCCTTCAAGGTCTTATGAAAGGCTCTGATTGCTCTCCTGGCCTGTGCTCTGGTCTGTGGATGATCACAAGCCTTCCCCTCTGCTTTAGAGCTATGTGGAGGGCCCTTGTTCCATTATGGCAGTATGGGGCCCCAGACTGTGACTTAGATATGAGTATGCACAAAACAGCAGATTCCTGCCCCAGGGATAGCAGAGAGACCTCTGCAGTCTCTCCCAACCATAGCAGGTAACATCTGTGGGCTGAGCTCTCTGGAAGCAGCTGCTGGGTGGCCCTGCACGTTCCTGAAACGGGGTTGTGCTGAGGCCTCTGCTGAGACCAGCGCTGACCTGGGCTCCAAGCTCACTCTGCTGTGGAAGAGTTTTCCTACTGACTTTCCAAGTTGTCTTTGGAGACCCCTGGGCTGAGAGGCCTTGGAAACCACTCTCACTGCCACCGACTCAGGTGCCCCCAGGGATCAAAGCACCCTGTGAGTTGTCCCTGGAAGGGTGGAGCTGTCCTAAATTTATCACTTAACAGTTTCAAGGAATTCTAGTTCTTGTATTTCATATTGATTATATAAGTCTTTGCAGATATTTTTCATGAAACCTTATCTGTTTCCATGGCCTTGGTCTTTTCCATCCCGGTCCCCTTATTGATTAACATATCTCTCATGGTTCTTTAATATGCTTAAAGAGTAGTCATTTGGCTACTTCTGTGGCTACCCTTTTGGCTATTAAATTGTAACTCCTTGAGGGTTGGGATCATGGATGTCTCTTATGGCTTTGTATCTACCCCCCCCCCCACTGCACTCACACCTTAGAATAAAAATTATATTGAATGAACAAATGATTTACTCTATGCTGATGACTTCATATTTTTGGGTCATAGTCCTGCTTTTTCTTTCTTTACCCACTATCTTTTTATAACCCCCCCTCCATTCTGAAATTGAAGTTATTTTAATGTCACATATCTCCTGATATGCCACCCACAATACCTTATCTATTGAACCTTCCTTGCAAGAGCTGGACAGAAATGAACAATAAAGAGTAACACATCTGACTGTTTTGCAATGTTCTGAACCTTTTCTATCAAAAGGAAATAAATGTATTTCATTACCTTGTTCTTCCAAATCAAGACTGTTTCTTTTAATTAATCTTATTTCACCTGACTTTTAGAATAGATTTCATTGATATTGATATTAATGCAGTCATTCTGTACATTGCTATTTTATTTGCTCTGTTCTGCTTACACTTGTAGGTCACAATTTGCTTTACTACTTTTCCATCAGTGGACACCAGTTTTGTTCCCAGGTTTTTTTTTTATTTTTGCTATCACAAAGAATACAACTATAGATATGCTATATGTAAGAACTTAGTTTGTGCCAGTTACCTCCCTTGGAGGTATTTATACCCAGGGATGGGATCCCTGGTTCCAAAGGCATAAGTTTAGTGATTTTTCTTACATAATGCCAATTTTATTTTCCAGAATGGCTGATGCAGCTCATACGTCTCCCAATAGTATAGTATAATTCCCGTTTTCTCACAGACCCTGTGATATTGATTGGAATTTCCATTTTATCTTCTTTGTCAGTTTTATGTACATTTGATAAAACCTCAGTTTTAAAATGTTCTTGTCTCTTATTTTTTAGTGGTTTGGAACAATTTAAAATATAAACATTACATTTCTTCTTCTGAAAATATTTCTTCATATCCTTTGATCATTTAGCTATGAAGGAATGAATATCAGTCTTTGTCTTTGTAGGTTGAAGTTTTTTATACTATTTCTTTAAGCCTTAACTCATACATCCACTCCTTTTTTCTTTTGAATATTTCAATTACTCTTCTTTGTATCTCTGTGGGTGGACAATAAACTTGACCCAGAATTAAATAGGAGCAAGGGAATGTGATAAATTGCATTTGACAGTTATAAACTCCTCTCTGAAGGGAACATGTTTCATATAAACACAAACATACATGTTTCAAAACCAATATTCTTCCAATCATGTTATATGGCTTTAAAATCATGGAGTAGCATGATCTTGGAAGAATCAAAATTATGACATACTTAGAAGGATAAGGAGAGGCACATGATAGGAATAAATGAGCAGTTTATTGCCAGTGATTGGTTGCATGCAAGCAGTGTAAAATATACTATCCAAATTAAGCATATATTTTTGCCTTAGTAAGGAGTTGTTTTTTTTTTTTTTATTTTATCACTCCTTGTGAAGCAAATCCCTACTTTGGGAATCAATTCCCTTCTCCCCCCCCCCATCTCCACAAATATGCAATGAAGAAAGATGAATGAAAACTATCATTATCCTAGAATCATATGATGAAGAACAAAAAATTATAAAACCCCGATAATAGACACCTAAAATATTCTTTATTGAGAAGTTATTGGGTATGGAACAGCCTGTCCTTAGAGACTTGTTTTATGCCAAAGTAAAAACAATAACAACAAAACTTCAGGAGGTATTCTTCACCTGAGCTTTGCAGAAATTCTGACCTAGGAAAAAGAAGTAGGATATTCATCAAGAGTGAGCAATTTGTACCTTCATAATAAAAAGTTCTCCTCATGGGAGTCGGATGAATGTCATACAGGATGAATTGTTGTGGTCTTAGTTGCTGGAAGGAGAACCCACAGGAAAAATGTATAAAGAGTTAGTAGATTATATGAATTGTCATAGTGCATCTACCAGAAGATAATCTGAAGACAATATGCCAGTGATAGATCATCTTTAATGTCAAGCTGTGAGTTAGATAGATTTAGTTAGAAAGATCTGAGTTGAAATTCTACATCTGACACTTACCAACTGTGTGGCCCTGCACAAGCCACTTAATCTCTAAGCCTCTTATTTCATCATCTGTAAAACGAGGATAATAATACCATCTATTTAACAGGGCTGTTTTAAGGATCAAATAAAATCTTATATAAAATACTTGTAAATATTGTGCTAAAAAAACCTAGCTATTACCATCTTAGAATCATGTGATGAAGAACAAACAATTATAAAACCAAGATAACAGATAGCTAAAAATATTCTTTATTGAGAGGGTTTGGGTTTTCGAACAGCCTGTCCCTAGAGACTTGTTTTATGCCAAATTAGAAACAACAACAGTAGCAACAAAATTTCAGGAAGGTATTATTCACCTGAGCTTTGCACAAATTCTGACCCAGACAAAGCATCTTAGAATCCCACAGGCCTGGCTGTTCATCTGCTAACTTCCACACTCATCATTCACTCTGACATAATCTACAAGCGCTTTAGATGGCAACTTCTTTCTTCTCAAGTGCAATGTCTCAGAGCACTCAGGGCTCTGTGGTGATAGAGCTCATAAAAATGCACAGTGTGAATATGAAAAGGTTTTGATGTTTCGACTGGAAAAAAAGCAGTGGGCAGAGCAATGCTAAACTGTCAAAATGGGAGATGATCTGCTTTCTATGTGCAGACCCCTTAATAATCATTCTCTCCATTTTTTTCCTTAAAATAAAAAAGCATCTAATTTTTTGGAAATGTTTTGAAGAAGGGAGAAAAATAAATTGAAAGTAAAATTTTAGTCAATCTTAAATGGCTTTTTTGAGGAAAATGAGCACTAATAGCAGGAACACTCTTGATAAACCCAGGAAAAATATCATGATGGTTGACAGTTTCAAGCTCTACAACTTCAATTTTGTTACAGCATTTGAAGCTTTCAGGCTTGACCGAGCACTGACAGTATGAACATGTTGACTCTCAAGACGACTGACTGCATGGATTAAGGAAGCTTTTAAGAATATCTCTCAGGTTTCTAGCAGCTGTGCAAATGGGTAAATGTCTGAGATTTTGACTTTTGCCCACATACCTTAACTGGATTCATTTTTTTTTTTAATGTGGAATTAGATAGGGTGGCTTTGAATTACTGTATTTTACATTTTAATAGCCAATCAAGATAAACCAGAGGAGAAAGTCATTCAAAAGGATAAAAGGGGTTCCAAGCAAGACTGTAGGAAAGGTCAGGCCTTTGTGATCTTTACATTGAAAATTTGACTCTGGTCTTAGAAGGGCACATCATAATGAGGCAGCAACTTCTCTTCTGCCTTGATTTTTGGTCTTGCTGGTCTGCTGAGGTGACATGTCTACATTCACAATATGTTGTTTTGAGCTCATAATTTTCCTTTCTGTACAGCTCCAAGGAGTAAACATAGACATTCTGCGATGATTTTTGGAATCATGGGTAGAATTTGAATCCAAAGTGCTCCTCGTGGAATTCTAAATAATCTCTGTAAACAGCTGTACACTCATTTCTTTCCAAGTTATTATTTGGTTGAGATAATTAACCTTTGAGTTGTATTAAATTTTATCCTTGTGTATTATCAATACATCCTTTCTTCAAGTTAATACTTTTTGGAGGCATTGGAAGGCATAATCACTTTCCTAGTGACAAAATGACTATTTTGTTATTCCTTGGATATGACATTTCATTTTCCATCTTTATGTCTTTTCACAGGTTGATCCCAGGGTTTGGAATGAATTTTTTCTTTGTCTTTACTTCTTAGAATCTCTAGTTTCCTTCAAAATTCAGTTCAAAAGTCACTTGCTGCTAATGCTTAGCCCCCAACAATGACCTTACATTACTTTTATATATCTTGTATATCCTTATGAGAGTGTGTATGTGGTCTCCACCAATAGAATGAAAATGTTTTGATGACAGGAACTGTTTCATTTTTGACTTTTTATTCTTAGCACTCAATAATGGAACTGAATAGGAACATTTGTTGAGCAATTAACTATTTTTCCCCATAAATCTTATGTTTTGATAGTAAAAATTTTTAGGGTCATCTTTAAGGCATTTAAGAAATATATGAATAATCATTCTGCTTTCCTCATACTAATAAAAAATATTGAGTGTTAGGTACCTAATGTTATAAATAGAGAACCTATTTTAAAGTCATAAAAATCTGAGTTGAAGTCCTACCTCTGACAACTGCTAGCTTTGCGACCTTAGTGATTCTTAATGCCTTCTCTAAAACTGTAAGTCGCAGAGAAGGTGCCAACCTGTATGGGCCACACAGGGGTTTCCTAAATTTTGGTGTTACCTTATACCAATGAATTCACTGATCTATTCCCTCTCTCTAATGTTGAGTGATAGGTTTTTTCCTAGTCTACCAGATTGTAGAAGGCTTATATAAATTTAAAAATGTTGCTGGAGTTTCTCAAAAGATCTTTCAAAAGTTCTTATTACTGTGGATGAGTGATAATGTTTCAGCTATCACTTTGTGCTCTTTGAAACCAAGAGTCATCAATAATAAAAAGCAATATGTTACTAATTAAGAACCATTCAAGTGTCAACTATTTGCTAAACACTGTATTAGATGCTGTGAATACAGACAGTTTCTACCCTCCTTCAGCATATATTCTCCAGTGAAGACAGCTTGCCAGTGTGACCTATGTCATGAAAAAGACATGAGAGGAAGTATGGTTTAATGGATTGAGGACTGGGAGTCAGGATACATTGGATTCAACTTCTATCAGTGACATTTAATTACTGTGAGATCTTGTATAAGCCATTTAACCTTTATGTGTCTCAGATCCTATGACTTTTTGAGCTATAGTCTGGTTGTAATTTGTATTGATGGAGCAAATTTCCTTGACAATTTTCCACAATGAGAAAATCAGATTTTTTGGCAGATGTCCATGCCATGAAAAATATAGTTGTGCATTGCATACATGTATCTAGAATAAATAGAATGCAGATCCCTGGAACAAAAATCAGAAAACTCACTTTTTGTTTCAGTTTCTATACTCATCAGTATATGTAGTTGAGCAAATCAGCTATGGCTTCTTAATTGAGGATTTAGAGTTTCAAAGAACCTTAGAAGTCATCTAGTATAAAACTTTCTTTTCACAGATAAGTAAACTGAGGCTCATGGAAATAAATTTACTCATCTAAAGCTGTACAGATGCTAAATGACAAAGCCATGATTCAAGTTCAAATCTTCTTATTCTAAATCTAGCTTTTTTTTTTCCTGTATTATATTGGAATGAAAAAATAATCAACTATATACATGGATTCAGAGTATAATCTTCATTTATGCTCCTTCCACTAACACAAATTACAACCTTTCTGTGCTTTAGTAAAAAAGTTTTATGGATTGTTATGGTTAAAAAGAAAGTCCAGTAGTAAGTCTTTCCAAACTTAGCTAGGCTGAGCACACAACAGACACAGAGTTTATTACCAAGGCCTGTACTCAAAATATTTCCAGCTTAATGGAGCCTATAGGTTAGATCTTGATTAGGGTCACTAAAACTACAATATAGTGGGAATAATATGGATATTCTTTCTAATATAAGAGAATATTTTTGTGATGATTAAATAATTCATAAAATGTAAAGTTCCTCGAAGATAAGTGTTGTTTAATTTTTATCTTTATAATTTCAACATCTATCCTGATCCATAGTAGGTTTATAAATGTCTATAAATTGACTAATTAATCACATTTGCAAAGCACAAAGGCATCCTGAAAGACAATAATAAAAAAGCCTAACTAAATGATAATCTAATTCCTTACATTTAGCAAAATGTCTATCTAAACCATTCAGAAGTAGCAATTATCCTGGGTCCTTAGACATCATCAGATATCAAGTCTCTATAGTTTTCTTCAGAAAATTTTCTCATATTTTAGTAGCCTACTAATCAAAAATTTCTTTTTTACAACAACCTCAAATATCTACAATTTTAAGTCAGAATTGTTATTCACTCAGAGCAGGGATTTTTTTCCTTCATATTGTGCTCTTGGTGCTCAGTACAGTGTTTGACACATACCAGGTGCTTGATAAATGCTTGCTCTTGATTCCTCTTTATCTGTCCTCCTTGAATTAATAACACAACAGTTAAGAGTATTCATGTCTTTAAAGATGGTAGTCAGACTCTGCTTCATCTCTCTCTCTCTCTCTCTCTCTCTCTCCCTTTTCTATACTTCAGTCCTTAAATGGATTCACTATCTCATTAATATAAATATAATACAATATTGATATAGTTATAAATATGATTGCAACACATCTATCCCTTCTCATCTCGTATGATTCTTGTCCATAAATCCCTCAAATAGAGTCCACCTAAAACACTAAAGGCTTTTCCCCCCTAAGTTTTCCAAATAAACAACAAAATTTGCCAAATGCCTACTATGTGAAAAAATACTACATGTGTTGAAAATTTAACAAATCTTTCTTTCAAAGAAATAATCTCTCCACTCAAAGAGCCTATATACTTCTGAAAGTTTACGGCATGTACAGAGATAAATAAATACAAAATAATTTATGGAAGGAGGGAGCATTAATAAAATGGAATGGGGTGTCAGGAATCAGCAATAACTTCCCAGAGGATGTAGCCAGGATCCTTGAAGGAAGAAATTTTTAAAGCTTATGAGATGTTAGAGAGGAGAGTACATGACAACATCTCACAGGTATCAGGAAGCTCTTGTTTGTCTATTAGTTATTCTTTAGTCTTACTGCATGACCAACCCATCTCCTTTTCCAATCATTAACTTTGTAGATGAAAGACTAGATTATTTTTGGTATGCAAGACATTTTTGGTAATATGCTCTGGATTACTTACATTCACTCATTATATGTCTCCCCATTGCTTTTTGGCTTACCTACAATTTCAGCCCCGTCAGAAAATGTAGTGTTTTATTACTCACAGATGTATAGCATAATCTTTTGGGAAAGGAAATTTAAAAGCCTTCAAAGAAAAAATAAGTTGGTCTCTATATAGGGTTCTCAAGAGATGTGAGAAGTAGGACAAAAGGGAAGAATTTAGAATTCAATATCTTAAAAAATTAATTTTAAATTAAAAATATAATTAGGAAATATTAAATAAAATGTATTATAGACAAAGAAATTCTATATAGGGAAATGCTATTGGAATAGAACACTTTCAAGAATGAGATACAATTTTGAAAAGGATTTCTAAAGAGAATAATGTTGATGCAGAAGGAACTGGTGAATCAACTTAGATTTTTAAAATATATGCAAAAAAAATAGAAGCAAGGGCTGATGACAAAGGATGAATAGAAAAGCATGGTCCAATAAAATTGGATTAGAAGCATTAAAGGTCAAAATAACATGAGGTTGTCATCTAAGATCAAAAAGACAGGATTTTTGTGAAAAGATATATTATGAAAGAGAAGAGTATCATAGAAAAAAATGCCATCTCTTCTCAGGGTGGATGAAATGATAATAATGGATCATTATGAGAGGTGGATGTAGTCAGCTGTTAATTGTTGAGAATTATGTTTGAACTAGAAAAAACAAAACAAAATGACTAATAAGGAATTGAAATGAAAGGTAAGTAGAGGCATAGTAAGAGAACTCCTACATGCCCTTGATGAGCTCAGGTCACAAGGTTCTGATGATCATCCTTAAGGGGGTTTTCTCAGTTCTAAGGTTTCCTAATCTATCTGGTGTAGTTGATCTTCTTTCTGAGTATTCATGATACTACTCTCTGGTGATTATCCTCCTTCTTGTCTGACATTTCCTTTGTTGGCCCTTCAACCACAACCTTCTCTTCTCTCTCTAACCTCTCTCTGTATTCTCTCAGTACACTCACCTGCTCCCATGGGTTTAACTATCATCTCTATGCAAATGTATCATATGCATACATCTATATATATGTTATATACATATATGTATATATATGTGTGTGAATACATGTATATATCCATCTCTCTCTGTCTCTATCTTTGTCTGCCTTCTCTGTTTCTCTCCACAACCTTTCCCCGAGTTTCAATTCTTTATTACTAGTTGCCTAAAAGACTTTCAAAATGGATGTCCCAGAGATAGCTTAAATTCAATATGTTTGATATTGAAATTAATATCTTTACCCCCAATAGCTCTCTCTTCCAAACTTCTCTATTTCTTTGGAAAGAAACAACATTCTTTCATTCTCACAACTTCCTAACCTTGGTCTTATCCTCTCAATTTTCCTCACCCCACCATCTAATCAGTTGCCAAATCTTACCAATTCCAATTCTATCATATCTTTTGGATCCAACCTCCTTTCTCCACTCATGACTAACATATCATATTTTAAACCCTCATCACCTCTTAGTCTCCTAGTGTTGTTTCCTATTATTCTAGTTCATCCTTCATGCAATTACAAAAGTAATTTTCATCATTCAAATGTCTGTGTCACTTCCACTTCAACCCAGTTCAATATCTTCTTGTCACTAGAATAAAATTTACACTCCTTTGTTTAGTTTTTAATGTCTTACATGACCCTAAACTACATTTCAAGCCTAAATGAGCATTAATTCACAACCTTCTCTCAGGTCTTCACAGAGAATAAAAATTTCAGAGTCTTTATACTGGTCATCCTCCTTACCTAGAGTGCTCTCTGTCCTTATCTTTTCTGTAGAGAGTTTCTCTTTCTGGAAGATGCAGTTCAAGCACAATCTTTCAATGATACCATCAAGTTCTAGTGTCTTGTCCCTAAGACTTACCTTAGAGTTAGATTTTTATATACTAAAAAAGGCCATGGTTTCCCACTGCATCCAGAGCATCTCCAGTTATTCTGATCTCTATCCTGACACTGGACTTGGGTGGCTCTAGAGGAGAGAGGCAGGTGACTTTACACAATCATGCTTCACTTAAATGCATTTCATTTCCAAGTCAAAACATCACCTTCCTGATGTCACTGGTCCTCTTCAAGAATGGACAAAAAATGAATAACAACAACAACAACAACAACAAACCTGATAGTTAACTACTTTGTGTGTGTGTGTATGTATAGTATTTTTATTTGTTTTATTTACTTGTTACCTTCCTTCATTAGGATATGTTCCTTATGAATAGGGATTGCTTTAGTTTTTCTAATTATGTCCCAGGACCTAGCATGGTGCTAGAAACCTAGCAGGAGCTTAATAAATATCTGCAATGAATCAGCTGGCAAATGTGATTGCTCAGTCAATCCCAGCAATCTTTGAAAGATCATGGAAAATAAGAAAGGAGCCAAAAGAAGTTCAAATGTTCTCCTAATTTTCAATAAAGTGAGAATAAAGTTTGAAAATATAGACTGGTGAGCTTTACTTTTCTTCTGGACAAATTTCTAGATGGTTAGTGATTATACAACATAGGTAGTGGCGAAATTGCAGATTCTGACCCCCTAAAATCTATTAAAATGATGTGTGAACATTTACAAAGGCAAGTGATGAATACAAAGAGTCACCATGGCTTCATCAAGAATGGGCAAAAAACAGGGCGGCTAGGTGGTGTAGTGGTTTCCATCTGTCTCAGACACTTAATAATTACCTAGCTGTGTGGCCTTAGGCAAGCCACTTAACCCTGTTTACCTTGCAAAAACCTAAAAAAAAAAGAATGGGCAAAAGAGGTTAACCTTATTTCCTTCTTTTGATTTACCTATCCTGATAGATCAGGATATAGTTTTTTAGTTAGCATTTTTTTAAAAAGTCCCTTCTGCTAGTCTTATGGAAATGAGGAATGGATTTGGATGAGATGATAGTAGTTGGCTAAATTCATAAATGACTGAATGTTTGAAATCAAAGAGTTAAAAAAAAGCAGCACAAAATAGTAGATGTATGCTGGATTGAAAACAGAATTATGTTCAAATCTTGATTTTGATACTGGGTAACCCTGGGAAAGTTAATGAGTCTGTTTCTTCAACTGTAAAAATTATTTCATAGTACCTAAGAGAGTTGTTTATAAATATGTGTATGAAGCCTATTTCAATTTTTAAAACAGTATGAAAGGGTCAGTTGTTAATAACAGGAATCCATCTCTAGCTTCATGTTACTCCACTTTTCTGCTAATGATTTAAAGGGATAAGTGGTATGTTTATCATATTTGCAGATGACTTGGATTTCTTGGAAAATTTCTTGGAATGCTAAGAAATATGGTTACACATTTGAGGTTAGTCAGGATCCCAACAGTTTTTAAGAGGCCAGATGTGATTTAATCAAAGATGATGAACTTTAATTTCATCTCCTAAGTAAAAACTGGGTGCAGGTCAGCTAGATGTTAATTTGTTTGATCTTGGAGATTTTTTTACTTGGGGACAACAAGAATGATATGAGGTAATTGCAGTCAAATACCTAATGTGTTTTAGGTCAGCTAAGGATTGTAGAGTAGGCATATAAAAGACATTTTTATCTAGTCAGATGGCATTAAGCTTTTGATATTAGGGTGCCAGGTACCATGATTTAGGAAGGATTTGGTTGAAAAGCTTCCTGAGATCTTCTCATGCTTGATAACATGCTGGCCAACAGTCTCTGTACTATTTAAATAGGGAGAAAGATGGTTGAATGAATGAATGAATGAATGAAAAGAAATTATTAAGTATTTACAATAAAGGAAAACACTGTTCTAAGCTTTGAGATACAAAGAGAAAAACAAGATGTTCCTGTAATTAGGGAACTCACATTCTAAAGGGAGAAATAACACATATGAAAGGTTTTAGCTGAGAGTCAGATGGAGAGGTCCCTGGGTGCAATGGCAAAGCAGATGTTAATGACTCTTCTTTAATGTCATTTCCACTGATAAAATTTCAACAGTAATTATTTGTCAGTACCAAGGACTTTGCTGACAGGACCTTTCTTTTTTGAATCTTCAGAAGCTATGACTTCACCAGGAACAATTGCCACCAAGGTTGCTTCCCAGGATGATGTCTATAGGGCACTGGAATGGAAGCATTGCCATTCCCAAGGGCTCTTGGGTTCAGGGATCTGTACTGTCTCCATGTGTGTATGTGTTTATCTGCGTGTGTGTGTGTGTGTGTGTGTGTGTGTGTGTGTGTGTGTATCTGTGAGAGAGAGAGAGAGAGAGAGAGAGAGAGAGAGAGAGAGAGAGAGAGAGAGAGAGAGAGAGAGATTCTTTTTGTTCCAAATGACTTTTTCATTGTAGAGTTTATAGTATGAGTCATTGTCCCATCTCAGGGAGGAGCATGTACCCTAATTTGAACAGAAATTTTAGGTACTGAGTAGTTTTTCTTTTTTCTTTTTCTATGAAAGTTGAATTTTCTGCACTGATTAGATATGCTGAGTTCTGCCACAGCATAGACTAGGAAAAGATTATCTCTGAGCTCCCTCTTTTCTGTCCCACTTCCCCAGCTTCTCTAGAGGCATTAGTAAATACATGTTCTTCCATTGAGTGGAAGAGAGACCAATCAGAAATTGACTTCCCTGTCTCTTCTTTTTTTCCTTCCTTTGCCACTTTTCCCTTTCTCTTTCCTTCTCCCCCCACCATAGACTTGAAAAGTCCATCAGTCTTAGGAATGGTATTAATTTTAATTTTCTTCACAGGAATGGTTGTGTGCTTTGTACTTTTAAGATTATTGCTAAAGGTTCCATTTTCATTCTAATGGAGGCTTTTTGGATAGATTGGTATATCTGATGAGCTAAAATTTCCCCTACAGTCCCCGTGCTTATCATACTCATTAAATTTCTCTCTGAATCAAGCAAAGCAGAGGAATTATTTTGTGGATTTCAGATTTGTAACTATACTATGATTAACAACTAAAGCTCTCATTAGAGTCCTGGTATGCTAACAGATTTGGGGGAATAACTGGCAGAAACTGGATCTTTCCCTTCTTACAGAAAGCATGATAACAATAGAGAATTTGAACTGAGAAAAGATCATTGAATTTAGTAATTAAGCTGACACACCACTCCAGTATCATTGCCAAGAAATCCCAAAATGAGGTCAGAGAGTTGATGACAACTAAAATTGACTGAACCACATCAGATAAGAAAGAACTAAAAACCAGCATAGTATCTAAATCTGAGAACTGGTTAGGCACTAGAATGAAGGGGACTAGTTAGAGAAGGGGTTAATTCTCAAGCAGTACTTTCTAAGTCTGAATCATTCCTTAAGTCTCCCAGGAGATGGAGTTTACTAGCAAGGAAAGAATTGTCTAGACTGTTTGTGAACTCAATTATATGTTAAGAGAGTAGACTTAGAAGAGTATACTCTTAGAAATCTGAGTAGTAGAGACTGAAAAGTGAGTGGTTGGTAAAGGGACTATTAGTTATTTCTAGAAGTTTGAAAATAAATGGACTTAGTTATAAAGAAAGAAACTTTGAGGGCATGACAAATTCAAATAAAGTTTCTCTCCCCCCCCCCCCTCAAAAATTGGGAAGTTGGAAGTATGCAAGGGAAAAAAGAAAAGGATCTACTTGATGGATTGTTATCCCAGGGACCATGGACCTTAAGAACTCTGCACTAGAAAGAAAAGGATTAAAGATGAATGAAAGAGAGGGAATGCTTTCTGGGCAAACTTTCAGAGAAGGTAAGCAAAAATAGAGAAATAAACCTTAATAAGGATAAGATGTACCTCTTTAAAGAACTGAAATTTATACTCATGCCTCCTCAGTCATGTGTTTTCTTTCTCCTAGGGAATTTGTTCTTCTAGTATTCTATTATTTCAGCTTTATGATATGAAATTAGCACAAAACATGAAGTGATAAAACACACAATTCTCATATCAGTAAGAAATGTGTAATTTCCCTACTAGTTGAAACACTCTTATGTGTGAAACTTGATGAAATTCTCACCTGGTCTGAAACAGTATAATTTGCATTTTCTGTTCATCAGCTATACCTGTGAAACAACTAGGAATAGAAAGATATTTTTAAAAATTGTTTTGTCTTTTTAAAATAATTTTGAAGGAGAGCAAGCATTTAGTTCAGTGTGAGGGAACTGTTCAGTCTCAAAGGGGAAACTGGTAGAAAGTGAAATATAAATCAGGAAGTCTATTTGTGGATCAGGAAGGAAATTTACTGTAAGAAACAACACTGTTTGGTCAAAGTGATGTTGCTCTGATATCACTCTCTTATGTTGAGACTGGCTACATCTCCCCCTGAGGATTTTATGGGTACTACCGCAGAGTTTGAAATGTTTCTTTTCTTATGCTATACTATATATTAGCTTGACCTCCATTGTGACATCCATTCTAGTTTCATTTAGCCAATTGATATTGATTAGCTTTTGCAGAAGGAAACTCTTCTCCTCCTCTTCCTTTTCCTCCCCCTCCCCTCCTCCTCCCCTCCTCCTCCTCCTCCCCCCTCCTCCTCTTCTTTCTTCTTCTTCTTCCTCCTCCTCCTCCACCACCACCACCACCACCACCACCACTACCACTGCTACTGTTATCACTAGTACTATTTCTACTATTCCTAGTTTTCTAGTTTCTATACAGAACTTCCAATGTTCCAGGCATTGTGTTAAGCATTTCACAAATATCTCATTTGATCTTCAAAACAGTTCTGGAAGGCTGGCGGGGGCAGTTATGATCCCCAAATGTACCTTCCTTTATATAAAAAAAAAACTAGTTAAATAAATGCAACCAGCAAAACAATTGTATCTGACAGTTTAACACTATTGTAGTATCCTAATTTACCTCCTCTTTGATGAGAGGTGGGAGGTATGTTTCATCATTGGTACTTTGGTACAAAAATGGGGAAAAACAATGACAATAGATATTATTTTTTACATTATCCTTACTTTTTTGCACTCACTTTTCCTTTGTTGTAGTTGTTTCACTTGAATTAGAAAATCAGAATTTATGAATATGCTGAATTGATGTGCTTCAAGATTGAGTTGGTTATCATAAGAAGAATTACATAAGTGCTTACATTGTTCTATTCTCTTGAGTTCCTTGAAGAGATTGTTATACCTGTGGCAATCAGGGAGAAAGGGTACCTGGAAAATAGGCTCAGGAAATTTCTTGGGAAAAAAAAACTGGAAAATAGCACTTTGCTCCCTTAAGTTCAACACCAAGGGTCTATTTCTCCTAATAGTTGTTTTTTTTTTTTTTCAGTTCAATCATATACTACTTTTTTTTATGACTCCACTATCCTCCACTTTCTCTCAAGTCTGTCCAAGCTCTTATTCATTGCTTCCATGGCACTATTTATCCATCTCATTCTCTGCTATCCCTTTTTACTTTTATCTTTAATCTTTCCCAACATCAAGTTTTTTTCCAGTGAGTCTTGACTTCTCATTTTATGGTCAAAATATTTAAGCTTCACCTTCAATATTTGACCTTTTAATGAAGAGAATTCTGATCAAACCTAATTTTAAGGGAGAAAATTGCATTAGAATTTTTGTTATTGATATGGGAAGTAGGACAATGAAAAAGAATAGGGAGAATGGAAAAGGTAATGTTTGCTTTTTCTGACTTTGCAGAAAGAAATTTAAGTGCCCTGCTTTTCTCATTAGTTGCTCACAATAAAGTATTGGACTGTGGGTGAATTTTTGTTTGTTTGACTGAAAAAATATATTTCTTTGTTTTAGAAGATAATTTTATATAATATTTTATTTTTTCCCCTTAATTACATGGTAAAAACAATCTTAAACATTTTTTAAAAATTTTGAGTTCCAGATTCTCTTTCTCCCTGCCTTCCTCCCCTCCCCCTCACTGAAATAGTAAGCCATGCTATATAGCTTGTATATGTGAAATCAGGTAAAACATTTCAACATCAGTCACTTTGCACAAGAAGACAAAAAAAATAAAGGAAGTAAGAAAGTAAAAAAAAGGAAAAGGAAAGAAGGAAGAAGGAAGGGAAACTGAAAAATAGCTTATGTCAATTTTCAGATAGTATCAGTTCTTCCTTTGAAGGTACATAGTATGCTTCATTATTAAACCTTTGGGATTGTCTTGGGTCATTGTATTGGTGAGAATAACTAAGTCATTCACAATTCTTCAACTTACATGCTGCTACAATACACAACATTCTTCTGGTTCTGTTCATTTCACTTTGTAACAATTCGTGTAAGTTTTCCAAGTTTTTTTTTTTTAAATCATCCTGCATTCCATTTTTTATAGGACAATAGTATTCCTTCATAATCACATACCAGTTTTTGTAACCATCCCCAATTGATAGGTATCTTATCAATATGAAATTCTTAGATACAACAAAAAGAGCTGTTATAAATATATATATGTATATATATATATATATATATATATATATGTATGTATGTATATATTACAAATAGTTCCTCCCCTCTTCCCTCCCCTTTTTTAAAATGTCTTTGGGGTAGAGACCTAGCAGTGATATTGCTGGAGCAAAGGGTATGTAGACATCTAGAAAATCATTGTGTTGAGCTAAAAATTAAGGTTCTAATAAATACCACAGGATCATAGAATTTAGAAAAAGGAGAATGCTGGAGTCAGCTTGAATCAGTTCTATAGTGCTAATTTTCAGTGTAAGTGGAAATTGGAAATTGGCAGGAAAAGTAGGACTTAATTTATTGAGTTTTTTATTTGTTTAGTTTTTTAACAAGTGATGAAGAAAATATTAAACAGATTACTTTGTTTATTTAGTATATTATATTCCCCAGATACTTTTAACATTCAGTTTTAAAGCCTTGAGTTCCAAATTCTCTCCCTTTCTCCCTATTGCCCACCCCATTGAGAAGGCAAACAATTGTATATAGGCTATACATGTATAGTAATGTAATGAAAAATGTTCCCTGAACAGTCACGTGGTGAAAGAAAATATAGACCAAAAAATCCTTCAAAAAATAAAATTAAATAAAGGTATGTTTCAATTTGTATTCAGACCCTCTCTGTTCTTTCTCTGGGGATAGTTAGCATTTTTCATCATTTTTTTTATCAGCTATCTTGTATCATTGGATTGCTGAGAATAGTTAAATCATTTACAGCTGATTACCTTACAATATTGCTGGTATTTTGTACTCAGTACATTTCACTGTACATTGGCTCACATAAGTCTTTCCAAGTCTTTCTGAGAGCATCCTGCTCATAATTTCTTATAGCAAAATACTGTGCCTTTTTATAATTTTAATAATAATTATTATTTTATAATCACACACTACAATTACTCTAGGCATTCCTAAATTGATGGATATTCCCTCAATTTTCAATTATTTGCCACAAGAAAAGAGCTACTATGCACATTTTTGCACATATAGAACCTTTCTGTTTTTGTTTTTTATCTCTTTGGGGATTCAGACCTTGTATTGGTATTGCTAGGTCAAAGAATATGCAGAGTTTTATAGCTGTTTGAATGTAGCTTCAAATGGTTGGATCAGTTCACAACTCCACCAATATGCATTAATGTCTCATTTCCCCCCCCATTCTCCTCCCTCATTTGTCATTTTCCTTTTCTGCCTTATTAGAAAATTTAAGAGGTAAGAGGTAGTACCTCAGTATTGTTTAATTTACATTTCTCCAATCAATAGTGAGTTAGAGCATTTTTTCTTATGTTTATGGAAAGCTTTGATTACTTCATCTCAAAACTGTTGATTTTTTTGATCACCATGATCATTTATTAAGCAGGAAATGACCTTTTTTTTTACAAATTTGACTCACTTCTCTGTATGATTGGGAAATGAAAATTTTCATAAAGTAATTTGCTTCAAATTTTTTTTCACAGTATTGCTAACTGTATTTCCATTCATCTTATTTCTCCCCTTTTATTCTATTATTTTTCCTTTCATCTTGTCCTACCTCAAATGTTTTATTTCTGACTGTTCCCTCCCCATTCTGCCTTTCCTTCTATCACTCCCTCTTTCCTTATCTCCCTCCCTTCCTATTTTTCTTTGGGTAGGATAGATTACTATATCCAGTGGAGTATATGTTATTCCCTCTTTTAGACATTACTAATTAAAATAAGGTTTAATCACTCTCCTTCACCTCTCATCTCTTCCCTTTTAGTATAAAAGCTTTTTCTGACCTATTTTATATGAGATAATTTATCCAATTCTTCTTTTTTCCATACCCTTTCTCCCAGTATATTCTTCTGTCATCCCTTAATTTTATTTTTTAAATGTTATCCCTTCATATTCAACTCACTCCTACATTCCCTCCCTATGTATACTCCTAACTGCTCTAATAAGACAAAAATTCTTGTGTTACCAGTATCATTTCCCCATGTTGGAATGTAAACAGGTTAATTGTATTAAATCCCTTATGATTTACCTTTCCTATTTACCTTTTTATGCTTGTTTCCCTTGAGTCTTGTATTGAAGAGCACATTTTCTTTTCAGTTTTGTTCTTTCATCAGGAAAGTTTGAAAGCCTGCTATTTCATTGCATGCCCATCTTTTCCCCTGTAAGAATACGCTCAGTTTTGCTGGGTAGTTGATTCCTGGTTGTAATCAAAGTTCTTTTGCCTTCTGGAATATCATATTCCAAATACTCTGATTCTTTAATGTTGAAGTTGCTAAATCTTCTGTTATCCTGTCTGTGGCTTCACAATACTTGAATTGTTTCTTTCTGGCTGCTTGAAATATTTTTTCTTTGAACTGGGAGCTCTACAATTTGACTGTAATATTCCTGGGGATTTTCATTTTGAGATCTTTTTCAGGGGGGTGATTGGTGAATTCTTTTAATTTCTATTTTACTCTCTGGTTTTAGAATATCACGGAAAGACAATCTAAATAAAATGGATGAATATTAACAAAACTATAAAAGATGAAGAAATTAAATACTTAACTCCTTCCCAGAAAAAGAAATTTAACAAGCTAGCAATGAGCTCCCTAAGAAAAAAATCTCCAGGACCAGATGAATTCACAATTGAATTCTACGAAACATTCAAGGAACAATTAATTCTGATTCTATATAAACTATTTGAAAAAATAGGTGAAGAAGGTCTGTCAAATTCCTTCTATGGCACCAATGTGGTGCTGATACCTAAACCAGAAAATTATAGATTAACTTCCCTAATGAATTTAGATGTAAAAAAGGGCTGCTAGGTGGCACAATAGATAGAACATTGGATTGACCTTGGATTCAGGTAGATGGGAGTTTGAATCTAGCCTCAGATATTCGCCACTTACTAGCTGTGTAACCTTGGGCAAGTCAGTTAATTCCGATTGCCCTGCATCCAGGCTCATCTCCAGTCAGCCTGATTCACATCTGACCACTGGATTCAGTTGGCTCCAGAGGCGAAAGTGAGGTTTGTGACTTAGCACAGCATCCCCTTCACTCAAATCCAAATCACATGCTTGTCATGGCATCACCTCCTTGATGTCATGGTCTTCTTTGAAAATGAAGGACAGGGGCGGCTAGATGGTATAGTGGATAAAGCACCAGCCCTAAAGTCAGGAGTACCTGGGTTCAAATGCAGTCTCAGACACTTAATAATTGCCTAGCTGTGTGGCCTTAGGCAATCCACTTGACCTCACTTGCCTTGCAAAAAAAAAAAAAGAAAATGAAGCACAAGCATTATTATTATTATAAATGCAAAAAAATTAAATAAAATATTCGCAAAGTAATTACAGCAAGTTACCGTTAGTATAATACTCTATGATCAAGTAGGATTTATACCAGTAAAGCAGGGTTGGTTCAATATTAGGAGAACAATCAGTATAATTGACCATATCGATAAAAAAACCTAAAAATATAATATGATTATTTCAATAGATACTGAAAAAACTTTTGACAAAATAAGCACCCATTCCGATTAAAACACTAGAGAGCATAAGAATAGTGTTCCTTAAAATACTCTGTAGTATCTATATAAAAATCATCAACAAATGCTCATTTTCATCACTATAATTCTATATTTTATTAGAAATGTTAGCTGTAGCAATAAGAGAAAGAAAAGAAATTGAAGGAATTAGAATAGGTAATGAAGAAGCAAAACTCTCACTCTTTGTAGATAATATGATGGTATTCTTAGAAAATCCTAGAAAATCATCTAAAAGCCTACTTGAAAAAATTAACAAGTTTGGCAGAGTTGTAGGACATAAAATAAACCCATATAAATCATCAATATTTCTATATATTACTAACAAGACACTGCAGCAAGAGATACAGAAATTCCATTTCAAATAACTATGAACAACATAAAATATTTGACAGTCTACCTGCCAAGGCAAACTCAGAAACTGTAAAAATTTTCACACTAATAAAATCAGATCTAAACAAATGGGCGAATGTCAATTGCTCATGGGTAGACTGAGCTAAAATGATAAAAGTGACAATTTTTCCTAAACTAATTGCTTATTCAATGACATACCAATCAAACTTCCAAAAAAAAACTTTACTGACATAGGAAAAATAGAAACTAAATCGATATGGAGGAAGAAAAGATCAAGAATATCAAAGAAATTGAGGACAGCTAGGTGGCACAGTGGATAGAGCACTGGCCCTGGAGTCAAGAGAATCTGAGTTCAAATTTGGCCTCAAATACTTAATAATTACTTAGCTGTGTGACCTTGAGCAAGTCACTATACCCAATTACCTTGTAAAAATAATAAAATAAAAGGATCAAAGGAATTAATGAAAAAAAATTCAAATAGCCAGTGATGAATCAGTGGAATAAGTTAGATGCAAAAGAAACAGTAGTAAATGACTATAGTAATCTCCTATTTGAAAAATCCAAAGATACCAGCTTCTAGGATAAAGACTTACTCTTTGGTAAAAACTGCTGGGAAAACTGGAAAAAGAGTATGGCAGAAACTAGGCATTGAACAATATCTCACACCCTATGCCAAGATAAGGTTAAAATGGGCACAGGATTTAAACATAAAAGGTGATATCAAAAACCAATTAGAAGGGAGCAGCTAAGTGGTGTAGTAGATAAAGCAGCAGCCCTGAATTCAGGAGGACCTGAGTTCAAATCTGAAAACAGACACTTAATATTTACTTAGCTGTGTGACTTTGGGAAAATCACTTAACCCCATTGCCTTGCAAAAATTAAAAAATGAAAACAATTAGAAGAATGAGGAATAGTCCATCTGTCAGATCTATGGAAAAGAGAGCAGTGTATGGCCAAAGAAGAGATAGAGAATATTATAAAATACAAAATGGCTAATTTTTATTACATTAAATTGAAAAGGTTTTGCACAAATTAAACCAATGTTACCAAGATTAAAAGGAAGGCAGTAAATTGGGAAACAATTTATACAACTAATGTTTGTGACAAAGGACTCATTTCAGAAATATATAGAGGTCTCAGTCAAATTTATAAGAATACAAATCATTCCCCGATTGATAGATTGTCAAAGGATATGTAAAAGCAAATCTAGGATGATGAAATTAGAGCTATTTATAGTTATATTGAAAAATGATTAGAAAAAATGATTAGAAAAATGCAAATTAAGGCAACTTTGAGGCATTACCTCACCTATCAGAATGACCAATATGAATAAAAAGGAAAAATCACTTTTGGAGGGGATGTGGGAAAACTGGGACTCTAATGCACTACTGATGGAGTTGTGAGCTGATCCAATCTTTCTGGAGAATAATTTGGAATTATGCCCAAAGGGCAACAAAAACGTGCATAGCCTTTAATCCAGCAATACCAGTATTGGCTCTATAATCCAAACAGATCATTAAAAAAGGGGAAAAACCCCGCAAATACAAAAGTATTTATAGCAGCTCTTTTTGTAGCGGCAAATAATTGAAAATTAAGGGAATGTCCACCAACTGGGGAATGACTAAACAAATTGTGCTATATGAATGTGATGAAACACTGTTGTTCCATGATAAGAAATCATGAGTCATGGGACTTTGGAATAGCCTAGAAAGAATTGTATGGACTGAAGCTGAGTGAAGTGAGCAGAACCAGATGAACATTGTACATTGTAACAGCAACACCAGTGATGATCAACTATGATGGACTTGTTCATTTCTTTTTAAAAAAAAATTTTTTTTAGGTTTTTTTCTTTTGCAAGGCAAATGGGGTTAAGTGGCTTGCCCAAGGCCACACAGCTAGGTAATTATTAAGTGTCTGAGACTGGATTTGAACCCAGGTACTCCTGACTCCAAGGCCGGTGCTTTATCCACTACACCACCTAGCTGCCCCATGGACTTGTTCATTTCAACAATACAATAATAAAAAACAATTCTAACAGACTTGTGATAGTAAATACCATCGATATTAAGAGAAGGAACTGTGGAGTTTAAATGCAGACCAAAGCTTATTATATTCAATCTTAATAGTTTTCTTATGTATTATTTTTTCTTTGTAATATTTTCACCCTTTTTGATTTTACTCTTCATTCACATGATTAATATGTTTAACTATACTTTATATATGATTCATTAGATGTATATATGATTCATTAGATTGCTTTCTGTTATGGAGAGGAGGAAGGGAGAAAAATGTGAATGTGAGACTTAAACTTGCAAAAAATGATTGTTGAAAACCACTGTTGCATGTAGTTGGGTAAATAAATAAAATATTATTATTATTATTTTTACAAAGAAAGAAGGTTAGGTGATTTGCCCAATATCAAACAGCTAATTATGTATTAAATGTCTAAGGCCAGATTTAAATTCAAATCCTCCTGACTTCAAGACCTGTGCTTTATCCACTGCACCACCTAGTAAAATTATAAAAAAAGATTAAAATAAAAACAAGCTACCAGGACAATTTTGCATGATTATTTCTTGAAAGATGATGTCTAGATTCTTTGTTTTTATCATGGCTTTCAACTAGTCCAATAATCTTTGAATTAATTCTCCTAGATCTATTTTCCAGGTCAGTTATTTCACATTGTCTTCTATTTTTTCATTCTTTTGGTTTTGCTTTCTTGTTTATTGATTTCTCATAAAGTCATTAACTTCCATTTTCTTTGGCGAACTTTTGTTCTCTTTTGTTCATTAATTTTTGTTATATTTTTTAATATTTTTGTTATATTTTTGTATATTTCTTCTTAGCATATATTTTAATCTTCCTTGTCACTTTAGTAACTTACTATGATCATCATTTTTTTTCTGTCTTCTCATTTCCCCAGCCCATTGCTTGATTTTTAATCTGTTAAAGTAGGCTCTGCTTCCAGGGAGGAGGGCACACTGTTCCAAGCTTCAGGATTTTAGTGCAACTGTTTCAGAGATAATTCTAGAGACCTGTAAATTTACAGTTCTTTCAAGATGGTATGATCTATGAGAGGTGTTACTACTTTTCTGACCTGTGTTCTGGTCTGTGAATGAGAAGTATTCTTTTATTCCCTGGAACTCTGAGGAAGGTCCCTGCTCTGAGTCCACAAACTCTGGTGTGTTAGATCTGAGTATGGGCAACAGAGTCCTGCCTTAGTGCTAGCAAGGAGTCCCTTGTAATTGCTTTCTGACCAGTTCAATCTGCTGACCATCTGTGGACTGAAAACTCAGGAAGCAGCTGCTGTCACTGCTGGTTCAATGATTCCCAAGGACTGTTCCTTGCTTACAAGGGCCAGGGCTGTACTAGGCTGACCTATGTTGGACTGGCTCCTCTCTTATCCTGATACAAAAGACTTTCCTACCTATTTTCAATGTCGTCTTGCACTGGAAAATTGTTTCATTCCATCTTGTTGTGGGTTCTGCTGCTCTGGAATTTGTTTAAAACTATTATTTAAAGGTATTTGTAGGCATTTGGGGGAGAGCTCAAGTGAGTTCCTGCCTTGCCATCTAGGCTTTGCATATAACAAATAGATTAAATTTTTTATCAAGAGAGTGGGTTTACCAGAAGATCCTTGAATGTAGAGATCATGTAATCTAATCTCTACATTGTATGAATGAGAAAATTGAGTTCTAGTACTATGAAATGATTTGTGGAAAGTCACTTGGGTAGGAGAAATAAGTATAAGAGTCAGTGAACTAACAAAAGTATAGCAATGACACCAACAGCAAATTTATATTCTCTCCTTTTACCAGGGTCTTCACTGCTGCATATTAAGTAGAATGTGTTGCAACTTTTATTCTTTTCTAATTAACACTTTACCACATTTTCTCAAGCTATCCATGCTATCACTTTTCCTTCCCTCTCAGCAGAGAATCTTGCATCACTGTCTTAAATTTCAATAAAAATATCTAAACTATTCATATTGAATTTACTCTTTCCCATTTTTCACTACTATACCTCAACAGCCCCATATTTTGTTCCTTTTCTCCAGTCTTAGAGGGTGAGTTGATCCTTTTTGCCAAGGGTAATACTTTTACTTGAATTTTTCATATCCTCTTGTTCCCGCTCTTCTAGGAATTTGTGCCTTTGAACATTTCCTCTCTTCTTCTAATTTTCATCCTCTCCTGAAGACTCATTTTTCATTCTTTGGTGTTTACAAATTTAACCAAGTCCCCTCCATTATTAAAAAAAATTCCTCTCAAAATATCACCATGGTCTCCATTTATTTCTTCTACTTTTCATCTCTCCCTCAATCTACTTCATTCCCTGAAATTCATATCAATTTTTCTTCAATATTAATTGAAATGGGTGATTAACAATTTATTTATGACTAAATACAAAAGCCTTTTCTGAGTTCTCATTTTTTTATGCTTCACTATGGCATTTGACTCTGTGGGATGCTACTTTCTCCTGGATACCTTCTCCCCTGGATTTCCACAACATGAGTTTATCATTGGTTTCCTTTTACCTATTGGGTGTATGAGTAGATTATAATCCCAGTTTTTGTCCTGGGGACAGAATTTGGGGGGAGGGGACCTACAAAGGTCAAAGAAAACAGTTCTCAAAACTGGTAAATTCATATGAGATCATAAAGAAAGATATCAGGAATTCTGTTTGAAGTTAGATATTTCTGACAAGTAGATAGGACACTTGGACTCAGTGCCTTTAATTCAGGATGTTGTTGTTCAGTTATTTCAGTCATGTCCAATTCTTTGTAATCCAATTTGGGGTTTCCTTGACAAAAATACTGAAGACATTGCCACTTTCTTCTCTGGCTCATGTTTCAAATGAAGAAATCAAGGCAAATGGGGTGAAATGACAGCAAATAATTGTAAGTGTAAGGACTCAGGATGACTAGGATTTGAATCTTACCTTGCCAGTGTATCTGCCTTCAAATGATGATGTTTGGGAACTAAGATAATAATGAAATTGCCAGAGAGAATTTCATGTTGTGCTTGGACTTGTTTTCCAGGAGGTACTATTTGCTCCCCTAACTCTGTAATTAGTTATCTTGGCTTCAAAGGATGGATATCAAGTCTTTCTGGATGAACTAATGCCTTCTCACTGTCTAGAAGAGAACTGCTTTCTTATATTTGCTATAAGGAATGGTTTTCTGGAAGGGGAGGAGGAATACCAAGAAAATCAAGGTGAAGTAAAAGCAAAATGTCAATAATTTTTTAAAGAGTTCTATAATCAATAACATAAGAGGTTAACTTGGAAGCAGGCTATCCAACTAAGCAAGTCCTAACCATTACAGAGAATTAATAATAAATGTCCACAAATAATTTGTACTGAGTTGGAAACCAATCCAATGAGAGGCTGGGGGAGGGGAAGAGGGGAGAACTTCTCTTTTCTATCTGAATCCAAGGAAAATGACTCCACTGGTTAGTCAAGTCAAAAGTTTGCTGCCTTCAATTTCACCAATACATCTAGCATCATGACCAGGTCCTCAGGGGGTTGAGATGGTTTGTTAGCACAACTCCCCATTCTCTGGAGCCCTCTTCTGGAGGTCCTTCAGTATGAGCAACACTTTGTTCATCAGCTGTATGTTCTTGATTGAAGAGTGAGATGTTGTTTCTTGCACCAGTCCTACCTCATTGGGGTCAAGGTTTACCAATGATTAGTAAAACCTTGGGATAGAAGGACAACCTTAATCATAGCAGAGAGGGAATGATTTGCAAATAGGGAGATCTGGGGTTTCAACCTAATGCTCCAAAGCTCTGGTAATTTTATATCAGTTCCTTCTGTTTCCTTCTGGTGCCTTGCCCTATTGAATAAACTCCATTTTGACAGAGAGCCAGCCTCTTCCTGAACGACTTAGCGCAAATGAATCCTCATGGATTCATATACTCAATATGGTCAGAACTCCCTCTGTCCTAGTCATTTTGCATTAGAGATGTGCTGTAGCCAGCTCATCCAGACTTCTAAATCAGATTAATTTTCAATGTGAGCATTTAAACCTCAGAAATCAACATGGGCTTGAATTATTGTTTTGTTGATTGCCTAGACTTAAGAAAGATGGAGAAAATAATGCAGATTAAACCTAAAAGTGTGGCACATCTTTTTAGTAAGCTAGTTGTTAAAATTTTACCAGCACACCTCTGATAATCACCTACAAAATCCAGACTGATCCTGGTCTAGGGGTTCCCAGAAACTACCTAAAAGCATCATGGTTTTAGGAAAGTAGGGAAATTGATGCTACTATTTTAACCAAAGAATACAATTGTCTTTCACAAATATTGTATTGAATTTGATGGGGTGGGAAGAGAGGATGGTGGGGAGGGAAGGTATGGTTGTCTTCTCTGGGCAGGGGTGGGGGGAGTCTCTGTAAGTGTCTCTGATATAGTTTTATCTGTGTCTTTCCCCTAGTGTGCTGGTTAATAGAAAAGAAGTTAGAGGAAAGTATATTGGTTCCACATGTCTCTTTATCATTTAGGTAGGAAGTTACCCATGGATCTCCAATAAGAAGGGACCTGTGAGGTCATCACAATTTTTGATACTCAGGACTGGACTACTATAAAAATTCTAGGTATTTTAGATTATAATAGGGAAGAAAACTTCCCAAAAGAAAAATCCTGTAAATCCTATGCTGCTGTGGGGCAATGTCTCCTCCAGATTTAACTTGTAATCATTTAAACCCATGGAACCTAGAGATTTAGTCTGATAGCAACAAGAAGGAGTTGTTAAAGGCATCCATACATTAACTTCCACTAGTGATCAAGGCAATTGGCATGTTAGGAAGTTAATGTCTAGATTTCTTTAATGGAACATGGAGCAGTGAATTTAGGGGCAGGGGATAAAGAAGGAAAGAGAAGGAAAAACAGGAAAAGAATGATGATTGTCTATTGTCCAAAATGATAAAATAAATATTCTATATCTTACCTTCTTTAAATTATCCAATAATGGGGGCAGCTAGATGGAACAGTGGATAGAGTACCAGCCCTGGAGTCAAGAGGTCCTGAGTTCAAATCCTGTTCAGACACTTAATAATTTCTCCAGCTGTGTGATCTTGGACAAGTCATTTAACCCCAATGCCTTGTACCCCCCCCCAAATTATCCAATAATGAATAGTTATATTAAGTGGAGATGAAGACTATAATGTTACTGACATAAGTATGGAAAGATTCCTTCTTCCATTGATGGTTGGCATCCTCTCTACAACTTATATAGTTTTAAATAATTGACTAGATCAATAATAGGATAAGTGACTTCTCCAGGGTCATATGGCCAGTGCATGTCAGAAGCAGAACTTGAAATCAGGCCCTCCTGGACTTTTGTACCACAAGGCTTCTCTCTTTAAAGGTAAGTTACTGAAAATATTTTTTTCTAAACAACACAAAATCTGTTCAGAATTCCCAAACAAAATTTTGTAGGGGATTAAAAATAACATTGACTTTATTAAAATAATTTTTAAATGAATTTTATAAACAGAACTCATTTAGTTTTTCTATTTGTAAGAATGTACTTTGTAAACCCATACAGTAAAATATATATATCAATGCATGCTAATTTATTTATCCTCAGCTTTATAGTATATGTGCATGTAACATGACTAATGGGTACTCATATATCTTAATAAATAAGGCAAATATTTAAGGAAAAATCAATTTTTTTGCTTAGATAAGACTCTTAAGTGATTTTCTAAGGAAAACAGAATTGTATAGAAAAGAGTGAGCTGACTTTTTAAAAATATTTTCCTAATTGGAGTATTTCATACCATAATGTACTGATCTTGTTGGCATGGAGCATATGACTCTCTTGGAATATCCTACAGCCTTACATAGTGTCACTCGACTCCCACCATTCAAGGGTCATTTTCATTTGTTAAAGATTTATTTTATTTTCAACTTAAGAAATGAAGCAAGTATTTCTATAAATAGTATAATAAAAATGATTACATGTGAAACTGCACATCTATTATGTACAGTTTGCTCTTCCTTTTAGATAATTAATAAAGTTGTCATGCTACTTTCTTTTATTTCCTTATTCCCCTGCCCCCCCACACATATCTATCACCAGTCTAATGGCTACTATTAGACAAAAAGATGTATATATTCATAAAACCATTTTTCTATTTGTTATTGGTTAGTTTGAGAACATATAATACTTAAATCAGTCACTCAAAATTTAATTTTATTTATTATTATTATTATTATTGATCTCATCATTTTTAATAGCACAATAATTTTCCATCATGTTCATATACCACTTGTCAAGGGTCATTTTCAACACATTATCCTGTGATTTTCTTCTCTCAAAGTGCCCCTAACATATTTGCTATAGAAACTAAACATTTTTCAGTGGTCCCTACAATCATATTAATCTGCATCAAACTCAATTACCAGTTTACATCCTAGCCTACATGAAATCAGAATGGATATTTAGTAGATACTTATTGAATAGGTGGGAGGAAATATCCCTTTCATGAAATCCTGGGCCTGGAAATGTTGAGTGTCTGGTATTTTCTACTTTGTTCACATATCTCACAACATTAACAGCAACATTAAATTTGATCTATTTTTTTCTATATGTTCATTCATTTTTAATTTTGTCAGATTGTCTGTGATCCCCATTTGGGATTTTCTTGGCAAAGATTACTAGAGTGGTTTGCCATGTCCTTTGCTACGCCATTTTACAGTTGAGGAAACTGAGGCAAACAAGGTTAAATGACTTGCCTGGGTGTTTGAGACTAGATCCAGATCTGGCACTCTATCTTCTTGGCCATGACTGAAACAACTAAAAAATAACAACAGTAAACTAGAGCTTCAAAATTTGGTCATAGTTCCCTTCACAAATGAAGAAACTGAGGTTCAGAGAAATTGACTTGAAGGATCATAGATTTAGAAATAGAAGGGATCATGGAGGTCACTCTTATTTTACAAATCAGAAATGAAAGCTTACACAGGGTAAAACAATTAGCCTGTTAGAGGTGGACTGGAACTCAGGAGGCCAGTTATCTGTACACAGCAGTATTCTAAGAGGCTGATGGATAGTAAGGGACAGAGCAAGTATCTGAATTCCTTTTCTCTCTCCCCCAATTCATCCTTTTATCCAATACACTCACACACCAGCTTTTCAATTAAATAATGGAGTTATAAGCATCAACTGGGATCTTTTGAAAATATGAGTCTAGAATCATATTAAAATACATGGGTCCTTGATTTCAAATTCAATAGAACAAATCTACTGATCTGAGTGTGGTAGCAGGCAAGGAGAGCCAGGAGTCTCACTGATTATAATCTACAGCTAGCACATCTCCTAAATGAATAGGAGACAAAACAATAAAGAGTGCTCAACTGAGATGAAGGCAGACATTTCAATTTTCCCTTTGCTACATTAAACAATAGAGTCGGCAATTTAGAGTGACAAGATGAGAAAGCCAAGTAAGAAATAATGACTTGAAGTATGTGGCGTCAATAATTAAATCCTGACCCTGTGTCAGGGCTCAATCTTTAAACCTTTTGGGCACATGTAACTCATACTGAATTTAATGGGAGATTTTTTTCTGCGAAAGAACTGCATAACTTGGTGTACTATGTTCACAACACAAGTACAACTGATTTATATTTGGAAAGAAATGACACCATTCAAAGAGAAAGCAGAAATGAATCATAGGATTCTCAAAAATGCATGTTTTAAATATCTTTTTTAAAAAATCTCAATTTTGAGCACCTCACTTTTATTGTATTTTTATAATAAATGTTATTGTTCTTCACCTTTTATTTTCTTATAAATCACTTATGGATATACCTTTATTCCCTATTCCCTGCAAATGAATACTTTCTAGTAATAAAGAAAAACAGAAATGTAAAGAAGTAGAAAAGAAATCTAACTGATACATTTGATAAGGTATGCAACACTCTTATTTTTCTACTTTGCACTCTATCAAGAGAAGACTGTTATGTTTCATGAGCCATTATTGTTTTATTTTTCTGTTTCAAAAATTTTATGGGTGCCTTTTGTTTAACAGCAATTTTTTTTTCTGGCTACCTGCCCTCAGGCGTCTTTCCTTGAAACAAAGAAATATGATTAAACAGTTAAGCAAAGCAAACTCAAGGACCAAAAAGGAAAGTTCACACACTATTCTACAGCCATTGTCCAGTCCTCTCCTAGGAAAGGGGGGAAAAACAATTCTTTATCTTCTGTTGGGACAAGATTAGTCATTCTAATTATACAGTATTCCACTTTATTTTCTTATTCATTATACATTTTGTTTGCTTGGTTCTACTGAATTCACTCAGCCTTATTTATTAAAAGTCTTCTGGTTCTCTGACTCTCTCTTATTTGTCATTTTCATGGTACAGTAATATCGCGTTGCAATCACGTGCCACAATTTATTTAGTTATTTTCCAATCAATAGAAACCCACTTTGTTTCTATTTTCTTGCTAACACAAAAAGTGCTGCTATGAATATTTTAATATACATGAGATTTTCTTTCAGTCTTTTGACTTCCTTGGGGTATACACCAAGAAGTAGAAATCTTTTGTCAAAGAATACAAAAATGTTTAGTGACTTTTCTTACATGGTTTTATTTCTTAGGCTGAAAATTATTTTTTCTGCAGGGTTGGTCCAATTCATAGTTGGGAGCTTAGTGTTCTGTTCTTCCTGCACCCCTCCAACACTGAGTATTCTGTTATCTGCAGTTTTTGTCAATTTGCTAGGTTTGAGGTGAAATCTAAATGCTTTTAATTTTTATTTATATTAATTTTAGTGATTTTGAGTGATTTAATATGGTTGTTGATAATTTGTACTTCTTTTGTAAACAATATATTTTGACCATTTATTTATTTAGGAAATACTTTTGGTTTATTTGTGCAAATTCCATATTTATCTTAGATTATAATATTCTAATCAGAAGTGTTTAATATGAAAATATTTTTTCTTTTTTCCAATTACATGCAAAGAGAGTTATCAACATTCATGCTTTTGTAAGATTTTGAATTCAATATTTTTCTATCACCCTCCTTTCCCTCTCCCCCCCCAGAAAACACTCTGATATAGGTTATACATGAAATCATGTTTACATATTTCCATATAAGGCATGCTGTGAAAGAAGACTTAGAACCAAGGAGAAAAGAAGATCTTGAGAGAGAAAGAAGAAATATAAAAGAAACTTTTAAAAGTGAACATGATATGCTTTGCTCTGCATTCAGACTCCATATTTTTCTCTGGATGGGGATGACATTTTCCATAACAAATCTCTCAGGATTGTCCTTGATCACAGAACTGCTCAGTCCATCATCTATTAATGTCTACAATATTCTCCTGGTTCTATTTACTTCACTCAGCCATCAGTTCATACAAGTCTTTCTGGGCTTTTCTAAAGTCCATCCACCTATGATTTCTTACAGAGCAATTGTAGCCATTCCTCAATTGATAAGCATTTCCTCAATTTCCAAATCTTTGCCTCTACTAAAAGAACAGCTTGTAAATATAGACTTTTACTGTTTTTATTATCTCTTTGGGATATAGACCTAGGATCAATCATGTATCATTTTGTTGCCTTTTGGGCATAGTTCCAAATTGCTCTCCAGAATGGTTGAGTCAGTTCACAAATCCACCGATAGTGCATTATTGTCCCTATTTTCCCATATCCTCTCCAACACGGATTATTTTTTGTCATTTTAGCCAATCGTATGGGTGTTAGGTGATATCTGATAGTTGTTTTAATTTCCATTTCGCTGATTATTAATGTTTTGGAGCATTTTTCATATAACTATAAATAGCTTTAGTTTTTTCATCTGAAAAGTGCCTGTTTAATATCCTTTGACTATCAATTGGGAAATTATTTTTATTCTTTCAATTTGACTGAGTTCTCTATATACTTTAGAAATGAGTCCTTTACCAGAGACACTAGCCATGAACATTGTTTCCCAATTTTCTGCATTCCTTCTATTCTTGGTTGCATTGATTTTATTTGTGCAAAAAACTTTTTTCTTTGCCTCCATCCTATCTTCCCTCTATTTGTACTTTTCTTTCTCCTTATCCCTCCTAACCAATGTTTTGTTTTTGATTACTACCTGCTCATGCTTTCTTTTCCTCTGATCCCTCCTACTTCCCTATAGGAGAAATTTCTAAACCCACTTGGGAATGCATATAATTCCCTCCTTGAGCCATATCTGTAAAGAATAAGATTTACTCAGGGTTAACACTCTTCCCTACTTTTCCTCTACTAAAACAGGTCCTTTGTGCCTCTTCCTTTAGTGTTCATTATCTTCTAATGCTCCACCTTTTCCTCCCAGTCCAATTCTTTTTCGTGTCTTAATTATTTTATATCTATCTTTCCACTGCTTCCTCCTCGTATAATTCTTTTACATATCTTAATTGTTTTATACTTGTCTTGTACCCTCACCCTCTATTAAGTATACTCCTTTAAACAGTTCTGGTGAAAGTACAATTCTCAAGAGTCATAAACATCATTACACCATAATCAATTTATACTCACACCTTCTCTCTGAGTACCCTCCCTCCATGTCCCAATAGAAATACAACTCTCATGAGTTAACATAAATCATCATATAATGATCAGTTTATATTTACAATTTCTGTCTAATTATGTTCCTTTCAATTGTCCTAAGATAAATACAAATCTCAAATTATAGGTATTGTCTTCCCATTCAGTCTTGTGGGCTTTTTTTCTTAGCCTTATTAACTAATATTTTTTTCTTTTCCATTTGCCATTTTGCACATTTCTTGAGTCTCATATTTGAAGATCAAATTTCCTGTTTAATTGTGGGCTTTTTTTAATCAGGTTAACTTTGAAAGTTTTCTAATTTTCATCCAAAGTTCACTTTTTATCCTTAAAGAATACGTTGAATTTTATAGGATAGGTGATTGTTGATTTGTAATCCAAACTCTTTTGCCCTCCAGAATATCATATTCTATGCCCTCTGATCCTTTAACGTTGAAGCTGATATGATTTGTATAATCCTGACTGTGGCACCTTAAATTGTTTCTTTTTTGGCAACTTTAACTGAGAATTCTGAAATTTGGCTATGATCTTCCTTGGAGTTTTTATTTTGGGATCTCTTTCAAGGACTATTTTATCTTCTAGGATATTAGGGCAGTTTTCTAAATTTCCTACATGATAGTATCTATGCTCTTTTTCTGATTGTGACTTTCAGATAGACCAATAATTTGTAAATTATCTCTTCCAGATCTATTTTCCAGGTCATTCATTTTTCCTAAGAGATACTTTATATTTTCTTCTATTTTTTCAGCATTTGGTTTTGTTTGACATGATCTTGGTGTCTCATAGAGTTATTAGTTTCCAATTGGTTCAATTCTAATTTATAGGGTTTTATTTTTCTCACTAAATTTTTGTGTTTTCTTTTCCAGGTGTTTTTTTAGGGTTTTTTTTGCAAGGCAAATGGGGTTAAGTGGCTTGGCCAAGGTCACAAAGGTAATTATTAAGTGTTTGAGATCGGATTTGAACCCAGGTACTCCTGACTCCAGGGCTGGTGATTTATCCACTGTGCCACCTAGCTGCCCCCCTTTTCCAGTTGTTAATTTTACTTTTAGATGTTATTTTCCTTTTCTAGTTGGTCATTTTTACTTTTAACTGGGTTGATTTCTTTTTCTATTTGGCCAATTTTACTTTTAAAATATTTTCATAAGTCAGTTTTTCATAACTCTCATGTATAACTGTCATTTCTTTTCTCAAGTTCTCCTTCCTCTCTTCTTTGGTTTTAAAAATACTTTTTGAGCTCTTCTAAGAGGTCTTTTTTTAGATTTGAAAACAATTCAAAAACCCTTTGAAGCTTCATATTTGATATTTTGTCACTGCTTTTCTCTTCTGAGATGGTGTTTTTGTCTTCAATATCAGAAAAGTAGTTTTTTTTTTTTTTTATTACTTATGCTTTTGTTGTTGTTCATTTTGATAATTGAACTCTGTTCCTGGGCCAAAGGACCCAGGCCCAAGATTTTTGTGCTGTGGCCTGTGGTCTGGTCCCTGACTCACTGTTTGCCTGTGGTGTTGCCTATGGTGTTTCAGATGCTAACAGTTTGTTCCCTGCGTGAGAGTAGCCTTAGACTATCCTGTCTACTGCCCCAGTGTTATTGAGATTCAGACTTTGCCTTCTGAGCTGGAGTTGGGACTCTCACTGCTGGTCTGCTGCATTACTGGCTTGTTGAACCTTGACCTGAGCTGCACTTCTGTTTCTGAGCCTCCTGCTTAATCTTCAGTTCTCTTGCCTATGCTCTGTTTTACTTCCCTTTTTTGTCCAAGTGAGATACATCTTTACTGAACTTTCTCCATGATATCTTGATTTGGGAACTTGTTTCACTCTGATTATTTTTGTCGGTTCACTTTATGGTCTGTTTAGAAGTTTCATTTAAAGTTGTTTTGGGAAAAGCTCCCAATTGAAAAATTCCTCAAAATATTTCTAATTAAAACTGTCTCATGATGGCAATGACTATATTTTTCTAAAACTTTAAAAAATTTTATATTGTTGCTTGTATTCTTTTTTTATGATTACCTCTATTCTTTGTGAAGTTAGGAATTCTCCTTTATTTATAGTTGTGAAAGGAGCTTCCTTTCCTTTGAAATTTAGTGCAGTGTGATGTAAGATACTGGTCTTACCCTCTTTTGTGCCAACTTACTTTTTAGCTTTTTCGAAAGGTTTTGTCATTTATTTCCTTGAGTGGTTTCTTTTTCTTACTTATCTATTCTATTCCATTGATCAACTTTCCTAATTTTTTAAACCAATATAAAATAATTTTGATGATTACTGCTTTGGGACAAATAATTTGTGCTGGTTATTCTTTCATTTCTCTTTCCTTCTCCATCCCTTCTGCCCCCAACTGTTTTCCTTGATATCCTAGATCATTTTACCCTGAATATGATTTTAGTATTACTTTTTTTACTTCTACAATGTAGTTCCTTGCAAGTTTGATTTTCAGAGAAATTAATCTCTGAATTTAGATAGCCTTTCCCTCTAATTATTTTTCATTCTCAATACTTGTAAAATGGGGGGCAGCTAGGTGGTACAGTGGATAGAGCACTGACCCTGGAGTCAGGAAGTTCAAATTTGGTCTTAGATACTTAACACTTACATAGCTGTGTGCCCTTGGGCAAGTCACTTAACCCCAGTGCCTTGCAAAAGTAAAAAAAAAATTGTTAAATGTAGTTTAAAATGTTTTGTTTGTTTAATTGCTATAGTTAGCATATTAGAAATATGGGAAATATTAGGGGAAGACATACTTATTTTTTCATGAATTTATTGGGAAAACATATTATGAATATTATATTAAATGTTATGAATAATATTTAGCTCTTTTATATTTATAATTTTGTCATTAAAATTATGTATCTTAATTATATTTCATGTACCTTTGCTGTACTTGCTCTGTTGGATTACAAGTTTTTCATCATCATTGAGTAGTAGTAGCAGCAGCAATAGCAGCAGTATCAGTAGTAGTGGTAGTAGAAGTGATAGTGGTATTATAGTATAGTGTAGTGAATAGAACCAATTTCAGAATCAGAAAATTGGGATTTATATCCTGATTGATACATATGTTATGTGGCCCTATTCAAGTTACTTAAGCTCTCAGTGCTCTTAAGACTAGTGGCAGAGTAAATACTGACCTGCATTGGTAGAAATAGTGTCCTCATCCAGGGGTTCCGTATACCAGTGAAACCACAAGTTGCTATATCCCATATTTTAAAATGACTACATGAGCAGTAGGATTTTTAGCATAAATGAGTGCTACTCTTTATCAGACTTTTTTCCTGCAAGTATTGATATAACTTTTAAAATGTAATTGTTAGTGATAATTATTATCTTAATATTAAATGATCCTTGTATCCCTGAAGCACACACATAGATGTATACCAGCATATATACATATATGTATATCTTCCTGAGACCAAGTTAATCATAGTAAATAAAATTTCATATATATAGCTACAGTCTTTTTATTAGAATTTTATTTTAAAATTTTTCCTCAATATTTATTGGTGAGAAGGGGATTTAATAGAAGCTCCTTTGATTAATTATTAAATTAATATTTGTATTCAATATTTGGTTGAATTGTCTAATAAATCATGGACTAGATTTTTCTTCTCTCTGCTAATTCCTTCATGACTTGTTCATTTTCATTTTCATTGTTCACAATTCCACCAATAATGAATCAATGTCCCAATTCTCCCACAGCCTCTCCAACATAGATCATCTTCTCTTCCTCTCTTCATAGCTAATCTCATAGGTATGAGATGATACCTCATTGTTGTTTTGATTTTCATTTCTCTAATCAATAGTGATTTGAAACATTTTTTATATGATTATATATAACTTTAATTTCTTTATTTGAAAACTATCTGTTCATATCCTTTGACTTGGGGAATGACTTGTGACCTATAAATTTGATGCAATTCTCTATATATTTTAGAAATGAGACCTTTATCAGAACCCTTGTTGTGAAAATTGTTTCCCAGCTTTCTGCTTTTTCAACAGCATTTTCAGTGCTATAGCTTCCTTTTTGCTGCCACTCCATTAGATTTATTCAGTTCTGAGAGGATGACATTAAAGTCTCTCAAAATGTAGCATTATTTATATTTTCCCTGTTTGCAATTTTGGCTTTTCCCTTATGAATTTAGATACTGTCATTTGTTACATAGACTTTAATACTTTTTTATTGGTGCAAAATTTTTTTAATTAATGTAGTCAAAATCATCCATTTTGCAGTTTATAATGTACTTTAATTCATGTTTGGTCATAAATTTATCCCTTTTCCGTAGATCAGATAGATTTTTGGTCTATTAAATTATCTGTGGTATTGCTCTTTATGTCTAAATTCCGTACCCATTTTGACCTTATTTTGGTATAGGGTGTGAGATGTGGACCTATGCCCAGTTTTTGCCATCCTACATTCTAGTTTTCCCAACAATTTTTGTCAAATAGTGAGTTCTTATCCCAGAGGCTGATGTCTTTGGGTTTGTCAAATAGTAGATTGATGTAGTCATTTACTGCGGTTTCTTTTGAATCTCTCCTAATCCACTGTTATAGTAATCTATTTCTTAACCAGTACCAGGCAGTTTTGATTACTGCTGCTTTATAGTATAGCTTGAGATATGGTAGAGTTAAGCCATTTTCCCTTACATTTTTTTTTTCATTCTGTCTTGCTCCTCTTGCCCTTTTGTTGCTCCAGATGAATTTTGTTACTATTTTTGTCCTAGCTCAGTAAAGTAGTTATTTGGTAGTTTGATTGGTATAGCACTGAATAAGCAATTTAATTTGGGTAGAATTGTCAATTTTATTATATTAGCTTGACCTAACCATGAACATTTGCTGTTTTCCAGTTATTTAGATCTGACTTTGAGTGAAGAGAGTTTTTTAATTGTGTTCATACAGTTTCTGGGTTTGTCTTGGGAGATTGATTCCCAAGTATTTAATGTTGTCTACAGTTAATTTAATGGAATTTCTCTTTCTATTTCTTGCTCTTAGGCTTTGTTGTCCATAATAGATAGAGATGCTGATGATTTATTTATTTATTTATTTTATAAGCTGCTACTTTGCTGAATTTTTTAATTGTTTCAAGGAGTTTTTTAGGTGATTTCCTCTGGTTCTCCGGGTCATGTCATCTGCAAAAAAACGGAAAGTTTTGCTTTCTCATTGTCAATTTTGATTCCTTTAATTACTTTTTCTTCTCTTATTGCTAGCATTTCCAATACTATATTGAATGGTGATGGTGATAATGGGCATCCTTGTTTAACCCCTGAAATTATTGGAAATGCTCCAAGTTTATTCCCATTAAATATAATATTGTTGATGGTTTTAGATAGATACTATTTATTATTTTAAGGAAAACTCCATTTATCCCCAAAATTTCTAGTGTTTTTAATAGGCATGGATGTTGTATTTTATCAAAGGCTTTTTCAGAATCTATTGAGATAATCATATGATTTCTGTTGATTTTACCAATGAAATGTTTAATTATGTTGAGTGCTTTCCTAATGTTGAACCATCCCTGCCTGTCTGGTATAAATCCAAACTGATCATGGTGTATTATCATGGTAATAACTTGCTGTTGTCTCATTGCTAAAATTTTATTTAAGATTTTTGCATCAATATTCATTAGGGAGATTGGTCTATAATTTTCTTTATCTGTTTTGATTCTTCCTGGTTTAGGTATCAGAACCATGTTGGTGTCATAAAAAGACTTTGACAGAATTTCCACTCCTATTTTTTTAAATAGCTTATGTAGAATAGGAATTAATTAAGGAACACTTAAATGTTTAGTAGAATTCACTTGTAAATCCATCTGAACTTGGAGACTTTTTCTTAGGGAGGTTATTGATGGTTTCTTCAATATCTCTTTCTGAGATGAGGTTATTTAAGTAATCTATTTCCTCTTCTGTAATCTAGGTAGGCAGTTTGTATTTTTATAAATCTTTATCCATTTCACTCAAGTTATCCAATTTATTGGTATACAGTTTGGCAAAGTAGCTCCAAATTATCTCTTTAATTTCCTTCTCATTGGTGGTTAGTTCACCCTTTTCATTTTTGATACTGGTAATTTGGTTATCTTCTTTCTTGTTTTTTTAAAGCAGATTAACCAGAGGTTTGTCTATTTTATTAACTTTATCATAAAACCAACTCTTAGTTTTATTTATGATATCAATGATTTTCTTGCTTTTCATTTTATTCTCTCCCTTGATTTTCAAAATTTCTAATTTGGTATTTAATTAGGGATCTTTAATTTGTTCTTTTTCTAGCTTTTTTAGTTCCTTAACCAATTCATTGATCTCCTCTTTCTCCATTTTATTCAGATAGGCATTAAGAGATATAAAGTTTCCCCTCAAAATTGCCTTTGCTTCATCCCATAAATTTTGGTATGCTGTCTCATTATTATCATTTTCTTAGATATAATTATTGATTATTTCTATTATTTAATTATTTAAGATATAGTTATTTAATTTCCAATTAGTTCTTGGTTTATCTTTCCCTGACCATTTATTACATATAATTTTTATTGCATCATGGTCTGATAAGTGCATAATTATTATTTGTCTTTCTGCATTTGATTTTAAGGTTTTTGTGCCCTAGTACATGGTCAATTTTGATAAAGGTGCCATGTACTGACAAGAAAAAAAGTATATTCTTTTCTAACTCTATTAAGTTTTCTCCAGAGGTCTATCATATTTGAGTTTTGTAAGATTTAATTCATCTTCTTAACTTCCTTCTTGTTTATTTTGTTGTTATATTTATATAGTTCTGAGAGATTGAGGCCTCCCATTATTAAAGTTTTCCTTTCTATGTCTCCTTGTAATTCATTCATCTTTTGCTCTAGAACCTGGATGCTATACCACTATTTGCATACATATTTAGTAATGATATAGCTTCATTACTAATGTTGTCTTTTAAGAAGATGTAGTTTCCTTCCTTATCCTTTTTTATTTTTTTGGTTCATTTATTATTATTATTATTATTATTATTATCTTGTTGTGAGAGTAAACATAACCCCCCCCCAAAAAAAGATGCAAAACCTCAAGAATAGTGAGAGAGAAAAAAATGTATACCAGTCTATGTTCAGATTCCAAGGGCTCTGATTCTGGGAGAAAGTTTTTTTGGGTTTTTTTAGGTTTTTGCAAGGCAAATGGGGTTATGTGGCTTGCCCAAGGCCACACGGCTAGGTAATTATTAAGTGTCTGAGACCTATTTGAACCCAGGTACTCCTGACTCCAAGGCCAGTGCTTTATCCACTGCGCCACTTAGCTGCCCCTGGGAGAAAGTTAATAATACCTTCTTTATTATAATTCCACCAGAGAAGTTGCTTCAATATTTTTCCATCAGTTTCTATTACTAGCTGTATTTTCCCCTCCACTCTTTTCCTCCCCACTCTGATTTGTTCTATTTTCACTCTCTCCTTTCATTCTATCCCTGTTCAGAAATGTGTTGTGTCCTGAGTATCCTCTCCCATGATATTCCCTCTCTTCTATCACCTACTCCTCCCTTCTCTCCCCTCTGAGCCATTTCTAATGAGAATGAAGGCTCACTCATTCCCCCTTGCCTTTCCCCTTTCCACTTCATCATAAAAGCTTTTTCTTGACTCTTAAATGAAATATCTTATCCCCTTCTTTCTCTCCTTTCTCTTCTTCCCAGTAATTTCCTTTATCATCCATTGACTCCATCTTTTTATTATATTGTACCATTATATTTAGCTCCTTCCTGTGCCTTTTCTATATGTATGCTCGTTCTAACTGTTCTTATACATCAGAAAGTTAATATGAATTATCAGTATAGTCTTCACTTGAAGGAATACAAACAATTCAACATAATTAAGTTCTTCATAATTAGTCCTTCTCATCCACCCCCCTCTGTGGTTCACCTGAGTCCTATACTTGGAGGAAAAAAACTTTCTGTTCAACTCTGATTGTTTCAATAGAAAAATTTGAAAGTCCCCTGTTTCATTGAAAGTCTATCTTTTCCCCTCAAAGAGGATGTTCAGTTTTATTGAGTAGTTGATTCTCAGTTGTAAACCAAAATCTTTTGCCTTCCAGAATATTATATTCCAAGTCCCATGAGCCCTTAATATAGATGCAGCCAGATCCTGTGTAATACTGACAATAGAGCCACGGTAGTTGGATTGTATGTTTCTGGCAGCTTTTAGTATTTTCTCTTTGACTTGGGAGTTTTGTAATTTCGCTACAATATTCCTGAAAGTTTTTCTTTTGGGATCTATTTCAGGAGGTGATTTGTGAATTCCTTCAATTTCTATTTTACCCTCTGCTTCTGGGATCTCAGGGCAATTTTGCTATATTATTTCTTGGAAAATGAAGTCTAAGTTCTTTTGCTGGTTGTGACAATCAGGTAGCCCAATTTTTAAATTATCTCTCCTGAATCTATTTTTGAGGGCCATTGTTTTTCCAATGTGATATTTCACATTTTATTCTAATTTTTGTTTTTTTTAAGTACAGTTTTATTTATTCCTGATATCTCACAAAATCATTGCCTTACTTTAATTCCATTCTGCATTTGAAGGAGTTACTTTCTTCAGAGAACTTTTTAATCTCTTTTTCCAGTGGGTCAATTCTGCTTTTTAAGGCATTATTCCTCCTCATTTGCCTTTTGTGTTGCTTTTTTCCATTTGGCCTAAACTGGTTTTTAACATATAATTTTCTTGAGTATTTTTTGGCATTTCTTTCACCAATCTCTTGACTTTGGTTTTCATGATTTATCTGCATTGTTCTCATTTCTCCTCCCAATTTTTCCTCTACTTCCCTTAATTGCTTTTCAAAGTCTTTTTTGAGCTTATCCATAGCCTGAGTCCATTTTCTATTTCTCTTGGAGGTTTTTGGATACAGAAGCTTCAACTTTGTCAACTTCTGCTTTATATATTTTGGTTCTCCATGGGACCAAAGTGATTTTCTATGGTCAGATTCTTTTTTTTTTTTTTTTTTTTTTTTTGCCTTTTGTTCATTTCCTCAGCCTAAGACTCAATTTATTGCACTTCCAAGGTCGTGGTGGGGGGTTGGGGACAATCCACAAGGACCTTAATTTCTCCAAGGTCTTATAAGAGGCTCTGACTGCTCTCTTGCCTGTGCTCTGTTATGTGGATGACCACAGACACTCCCCTCTGCCCTGGAGTTGTGAGAATTCCAGCTTGGAATATGAGAGCCCAAACTGCAACCCAGATCTGAGTGTGGGCAAACAGCAGAGTCCTGCTCCAGGGAGAGCAGAGAGACCTCTGAACTCTCTACAAACCCCATTACCATCTGTGGGCTGAGAGCTCTGAAAGTGCTGGGTGACTTTGCTGATTTCCGCTACAATTCTTCTCACCACAGGGCTGCTCTGAGGCTGATGCTCTACCCTGGTACAACAGAGTTCTCTCACCACACCTTCAAGCTGTCCCCAGTGATTCCTGGGTCAAGAGGTTTGGAAACTACTCCCTCTTCCACAGACTCAGGTGCCCAGCCCAGCTGCACTGAAGCTGTGGCTATTTTTACCCCTAGTCCTAGTGAAACAGTCCTTTCCTATGGAACTTCTAAATTGTCTTGGACTGGGAAATTAAATCACTCAGTCTTTCTCTGTGTTCTGCCCCTCAAAACTTTGGCTAGAGTCATAATTTGACAGCTTTTGGAGTTTGGGGGGGGGTATGAGTTTCTGGGAATTACTGCCTTTATGCCATCATCTTGGCTCTTCCCCCCTTCCTTATTCCTTTTAATGAGATTGATTTTTGCTTTTAATTGTTGCAGTTTAGGATCACTACCCCAGTTTTTTTTTTTTACTTTAGTTGAAGCATAATATATTTTGTTCCAACCTTTTACCTTTACCCTGTGTGTATCTCTGTGCTTCAAATGTATTTCTAGTAAACAACATAATGTAGGATTCTGGTTTTTCATCCATTTTGTTATCTGCTTCCATTTTTATAGGACAGTTTATCCCATTCACATTCACAATTAAGATTACTATTTTTATATTTCCTTCCATGCTATCTTTCTCCATATATATTTATCTCTTTCTGTTTCTCTTATTCCTCCTCACCGAAATTTTACTACCTTTTCCCTTTGATTTTTCTTTTAGGAATTTAATTTTCAGTTTATTTTCACTTATTCTTTCCCTTCCCTTCCTTTTTATCAGTCTCTTCTTCCCTTATCTTTCCTGTTCCCTGTCCCCCCTTTTCTGGTAGATTAAATTAGATTTTTAAACCCAAGTGGGAATGTATCCTATTCCCTCATTGAGCTAAATCTATTGACTAGGATTTACTCAGCATTCACATTCTTCCTTCTTTGCCTCTAAAATTATAAATCTCTGTGCCTCTTCCCTTGGTGCTCTAATATTGTCAATCAGGTATCATCAATCATAGTTCAATTATTTGATTTCTTGATAAGCTCCTATTGTTATCAAGATATCATCACAAATTTTTTACTTGATATCTTGATAAGCAGCATTGACTCAAATTGCATTAAATTGTAATTTTAATCATTTTTTACCTTACCCTCTTTGCAAGTATCTTTCAAGTACACACAATCCTGTCATCCAAAGCCATATCATTTCTTGAACTATTTGTGCCCCTCCCCCCAGGCCTATTTTCTTTCACACTTTACCCTGCCCCCAACCTAGGGTACTTAACACCTTGTTAGATGAACCAAGGCCTACTGTCTCTCCTCTTTTATTCAACCCTCTCCACCCAGGATACTTTACCCTAAGCACTTAACGCTGATATAAGGCTGATATAATTAACCAAGGATCTTGAAGAACTCTGAGAACTGGGAGCCGCTGGAGGTCTCACTGAGAGCTTTACAAATGATTGTAAGTAACAGAGACATTAAGTCAGGTCCTTGCAGCTTATAATGCCCTCATTAGACAAGGTGCTTAGCACCTTGTGATTAAAATGAGCCATAGCATAATGAGACACTTAAGTTGAAGTTAACACTCCTTTCTTTTTTTCAGGGCTTTTTGTCTCAAACATAAGTGATGTGATCTTGAATTGTTTCAGTTGAGAGGCAAGTTCTAATTATACCCATATCCTTTAGCTTCCTTCTCTTCAATTATATTATACCCTCTAATTTTCCTTAGAGAAGTAAAGTTCTAAAGAATTAGAATTTTTATATCTTCCCTTTTTTTAGAGACCAAAATTTGTTTAAAGCAATTTTGCTTTAGTTGTCCCCTTTTTCATTTAGCTTTTTTTAAAATCTTTTTTGTTTTTATTTTATTTTTATATTTTTTCCTTTTTTTATTAACAATATTATTTGAGTTTTACACTTTTCGCCCCAATCTTACTTCCCTTCCCCCACTCCCCCCATGGAAAGCAATCTGTCAGTCTTTACTTTGTTTCCATGTTGTACATTGAAGCAAATTGAGTGTGATGAGAGAGAAATCACATCCTTAAGGAAGAGACAAAAAGTCTAAGAGATAACAAGATCAGACAATAAGATAGCTGTTTTTTCTAAATTAAAGGGAATAGTCCTTGAACTTTGTTCAAACTCCATGGCTCTTTGTCTGGATACAGATGGCACTCTCCTTTGCAAACAGCCCAAAATTCTTCCTGACTGTTGCACTAATGAGCAAGTCCTTCAAGGTTGAACATCACCCCCATGTTGCTGTTAGGGTGTACAGTTTTTTCTGGTTGTGCTCATCTCACTCAGCATCAGTACATGCAAATCCCTCCAGGCTTCCCTGAAATCCCGTCCCTTCTGGTTTCTAATAGAACAATAGTGTTCCATGACATACATATACCATAGTTTGCTAAGCCATTCCCAAATTGAAGGATATTTACTTGATTTCCAATTCTTTGCCGCCACAAACAGGGCTGCTATAAATATTTTTGTACAAGTGATGTTTTTACCCTTTTTCATCATCTCATCAGAGTATAGACCAAGTAGTGGTATTACTAGGTCAAAGGGTATGCTCATTTTTGTTGTCCTTTGGGCATAGTTCTAAATTTCTCTCCAGAAAGTTTGGATGAGTTCACAGCTCCATCAACAGTGTAATAGTATCCCAGATTTCCCAAAAGCCTTCCAACAATGATCATTATCCTTTATGGTCATATTGGCCAGTCTGAAAGGTATGATGTGGTACCTCAGAGAAACTTTAATTTGAATTTCTCCAATAATTAATGATTTAGAGGAATTTTTCATATGGCTATGGATTGCTTTGATCTCCTCATCTGTAAATTGCATTTGCTTATCCTTTGACATTTTGTCAATTGGGGAATGCTTTTTTTGTTTTAAAAATATGACTCAGTTCTCTGTATATTTGAGAAATGAGTCCTTTGTCAGAATCATTAGTTGTAAAGATTGTTTCCCAATTTACTACATTTCTTTTGATCTTGGTTACAGTGGTTTTATCTGTGCAAAAGCTTTTTAATTTAATGTAATCAAAACCATCTAATTGGTTTTTGGTGATGTTCTCTACCTCTTCCTTAGTCATAAACTGCTTCCCTTTCCATAGATCTGACAGGTAAACTAGTCCTTAATCTTCTAATTTGCTTATAGTATTTTTTATGCCTAAATCCTGTAACCATTTGGATGTTATCTTGGTGAAGGGTGTGAGATGTTGGTCCAATCTAAGTTTCTTCCTTACTAAGTTCCAATTTTTCCAGCAATTCTTATCAAAGAGAGAGTTTTTATCCCAATAGCTGGACTCTTTGGGTTTATCAAACAGCAGATTACTGTAATCATCTCCTGCTTTTACACCTAGTCTATTCCAGTGGTCCACCACTCTGTTTCTTAGCCAGTACCAAATAGTTTTGATGACTGATACTTCATAATATAATTTTAGATCAGGTAGGGCTAAGCCCATTTCTTTTGCACTTTTTTTCATTAAGTTCTTGGAAATTCTTGACTTTTTATTCCTCCATATGAATTTACTTACAATTTTTTCTAACTCATTAAAGTAATTTTTTGGAATTTTAATTGGTAGAGCACTAAACAGGTACTTTAGTTTTGGTAGAATTGTCATTTTTATTATATTAGCTCTCCCTATCCATGAGCAGTTGATATTTGCCCAGTTATTTAAATCTGATTTAATTTGCATGAGAAGTGTTTTATAATTGTTTTCAAAAAGTTTCTGAGTCTGTCTTGGCAAATAGACTCGCAGGTATTTTATATTGTCTGAGGTTACCTTGAATGGGATTTCTCTTTCTAGCTCTTCCTGCTGTATCTTGCTAGACATATCTAGAAAAGTTGAGTATTTATGAGGGTTTATTTTATAACCTGCAACTTTGCTAAAAATGCTAATTGTTTCCAGTAGATTTTTGGATGATACCTTCAAATTCTCTAGGTAGAGCATCATGTCATCTGCAAGGAGTGAGAATTTTGTCTCTTCCTTCCCAATTCTAAATCCTTCAATTTCTTTTTCTTCTCTAATTGCTGAAGCTAACATTTCTAATACAATATTGAATAGTAGTTGTAATAATGGGCATCCTTGGTTCACCCCTGATCTTATTGGGAATGCCTCTAGCCTCTCCCCATTGAATGTAATGCTTGTTAATGGCTTCCAATACATACTGCTAATTATTCTAATGAACAGTCCATTTATTCCTACAGTCTCTAGTGTTTTTAATATTAATGGATGCTGTATTTCTTCCAAAGCTTTTTCAGCATCTATTGATATGATCATATAATTTCTGATAGGTTTGTTGTTGATATAATTGAATATACTAACAGTTTTCCTAATATTGAACCAACCCTGCATTCCTGGGATAAATCCTACTTGATCATAATGTATTATCCTAGTGATAACTTGTTGTAATCATTTTGCTCAGATTTTATTTAAGATTTTTGCATCTATATTCATCAGAGAGATAGGTCTATAATTTTCTTTCTCTGTTTTAACTCTTCCTGATTTAGGTAACATCACCATATTGGTTTCATAGAAAGAGTTAGCAGAGTTGAATCTTTCCCTATTTTTCCAAATAGTTTATATAGAATTGCAACTAATTGTTCATTAAATATTTGGTAGAATTCACTTGTGAATCCATCAGGCCCTGGAGATTTTTTCTTAGGGAGTTCAATGATGGCTTGTTGAATTTCATTTTCTGAGATAGGGTTGTTTAGGTATTTAATCTCTTCTTCATTTAACCTAGGCAAGTTATATTTTTGTAAATATTCATCCATTTTACTTAGATTATGAAATTTATTGACATAGAGTTGGGAAAAATAATTTTGAATTATTACTTTTAATTTCCTCCTCATTGGTGGTGAGTTCACCTTTTTCATTTATGATAATAGCAATTTGGTTTTCTTCTTTCTTTTTTTTAATCAAATTGACCAGAGGTTTATCAATTTTATTGGTTTTTTCATAATACCAACTTTAGGTTTTATTTATTAATTCACTAGTTTTTTGCTTTCGATTTTGTTAATTTCTCCTTTAAGTTTTAGAATTTCTAATTTGGTATGTAATTGGGGATTTTTAATTTGTTCTTTCTCTAATTTTTTTAGTTGCATGTTTAGTTCATTGATTTCCTCTTTCTCCAATTTATTCATGTAGGCATTTAAAGCTATAATATATTCCCTGAGAGCCGCTTTGATTGAATCCCATAGGTTTTGGTATGTTGTTTCATTATTATCATTATCTAGGATAAAATGGTTAATTTTTTCTATAATTTGTTTTTTGATCCATTCGTTCTTTAAAATGAGGTTATTTAGTTTCCAATTGCTTTTGAGTCTATATTGCTTTGGCCCAATATCGCATATGACTTTTATTGCATTGTGATCTGAGAAAGATGTATTCACTATTTCTGCCTTTCTGCAGTTGATCATTAGGTTTTTATGCCTTAGTACATGGTCAATTTTTGTATAAGTGCCATGTATAGCAGAGGAAAAAGGTATATTCCTTTTGATCCCCATTCAATTTCCTCCAAAAGTCTACCATATCTAGTTTTTCTAACAATCTATTTACCTCATTAACTTCTTTCTTGTTTATTTAATGATTTGATTTATCTAGATCTGATAGCGGGAGGTTGAGGTCTCCCACTAGTAGAGTTTTACTGTCTATGTGTTCCTGTAGTTCCTTCAGCTTCTCCTCTAAGAATTTGGATGCTGTTCCATTTGGTGCATATATATTCAGTTTTGAAATAACTTTATTATCCATGGTACCTTTTAGGAGGATAAAGTTTCCTTCCTTATCTCTTTTAACAGTATTTTTGCTGCTTCTTTGTCTGAGATAAGGATTGCTACCCGTGCTTTTTTTACTTCAGCTGATGCAAAATATATTTTGCTCCAACCTTTTACGTTAATGCTATATGTATCTCTCTGCTTCAAATGAGTTTCTTGTAAGCAGCATATTGTAGGATTCTGGTTTTAATCCACTCTGCCATTCACATATGTTTTAAGGGAGAGTTCATCCCATTCACATTCAAAATTATGATTACTAATTCTTTATTGCCCTCCATTGTATCTTCCCTCTGTTTGTATTCCCCCCTTCCCCCTTATAGGTATTCCCCAGTATTTTGTTTCTGAATACCCCGCTTCAGTGTGTTTGACCTCCTATATCACCCCTTCCCCTTTCTTCTACCTTTCCCTTTTTTCCTTTTCCATTCCCTTCCTTTTGTTAGTACTCCTTTTTCCCACTCCCCCTCCCTTTCTCCATCCCCCCTCCCCTTTTCCCCTTCTATTACTTCAAAGGTTAGATTTTTTTTAAGTTAACTAAGTATGTGTAAGTTGACTTTAACCCAAGTCTGATGAGAAGAATATTCAGGTGTTTCTCATCTCCTCCCTTCTTCCCCTCTGTTACCATAGGCATTTTGTCCCTCTTAGTGTAATGAGATTTACCCTGTTCAATCCCCTCCCTCCTCCTGTCTTCTTCCTGTCCCCTGCTTTTGAAGGAGGTAGTGTTTTTTAGATCATTCTATCTGAGTCATAGAAAATTCAGAGTATCTGTCACTTGTAGCTAAGTACATTCTATCTAATAGAGTTAAAAATCTTTAGAGTTATTAGAGTCTTTCTCCCAAGTGGGCTTACATGCCATTGGATAGCAGTCTCATGGATAGGTCATGAATGTCCATCAGTTCTGGCTAGGTATATTCTCTCTGTTAGAGTTACAATTCTCAAGATTTATGAGAATCTTTTTCTCTATGCTGGGATATAGCCAGTTTCAACTTACTGGATAGCAGTTTTTTTCCTTTTACTGCCCCCCCCCACTTTCTTTTTTACCTTTTAATGTGTCTCTTGAACCTCCTGTTTGATGTCCAAATTTTCTATTTAGCTCTGGTCTTTTCATAAGCAATTTTTGGAATTCTTCCATTTCATTAAATGTCCATCTTTTTCCCTGGAAGTGAAGGCTCAGCTTTGTGGTATAGTGGATTGTTGGCTGCATTCCAAGCTTCCTTGCTCTTCAAAATATCTCATTCCAGGCCCTTTGATCCCTTAATGTTGATGCAGCCAGGTCCCGTGTAATCCTTACTGTGGCTCCTTGATATTTAAATTGTTTCTTTCTGGCTGCTTGCAGCTTTTCTCTTGTATCTGATAGTTCTAGAATTTGGCCATAACATTCCTTGGTGTTTTCATTTTAGGATCTTTTTCTGGAAGGGATTGATGTATTCTTTCAATAACTACTTTGCCCTCTGCTTCCATGCTATCAGGGCAGTTTTCCATCACTAGATTCTGTAAGAGTAATTCCAGGCTTTTTTTCCCTCTTCAATGTTGTCAGGAAGTCCAATAATTCTCAGGTTGCCCCTCCTGGACCTATTCTCAAGGTCAGTGGTTTTGCCGATGAGGTATTTTACATTTTCTTCTTTTTTTTATTTTTTTGATTTTAACTGACTCTTGCTGTCACATGGAGTCATTAGTTTCTGCAGACTGCATTCTTTTTTTAGGGAGGAGTTTTCTTCATTAACCTTTTGCAACTCCTTTTCCAATTGGTCAATTCTACTTTTGAAAGAGTTTTCCATTTGACCAATTCAGGTTTTCTTTTTTAGGTTTTTCCAAGGCAAATGGGGTTAAGTGGCTTGTCCAAGGCCACACAGCTAGGTAATTTTTAAGTGTTTGAGACTGGATTTGAACCTAGGTACTCCTGACTCCAGGGTTGGTGCTTTATCCACTGTGCCACCTAGCTGCCCCTCAAATGAGGTCTTGAGAGAATTACTTTCTTTTTGCATTTGTCCAGTTGAGGATCTGAGAGAATTATTCTCATTTTGTATTTGTCCAATTGATGATGTGAGAGATTTATTCTCCTTTTGTATTTGTCCAATTGTATTTTCTAAGATTTTGTTTTCTTGTTGCAAGGTATTAATTGTCTCTCCCAAATTTTCCAGTTGATTTTCAAACTCCTCTGTTATTTGTTCAAGGAAGTCTTTCTGTGCTGAAGATCAGATCTCATTCTCCTCAGATGTTCTAGGTCTCTGTGCATTAGGGTCCTTTCCTTCCAAGAATTTTTCTATGGATCTACCTTTCTGTTGACCCTTCTTCATTTTGCTAAAACCTTGAGTTGGGGAGGGGCTGGTTCACAGGGGCTTGGGATTGCTAGAGGCTTTACTCACTTAGTGCAATTTCTCTGGCTGGCACTCTCTGGAGTGTCTGTGACCTTGATTGAGGCCTTCTCCCTTAGCTTGAAGGGAGGGGTTGGAGCTATTGAATCCTTTTGCCTTCAATCAATGGTGGGCTTTACCCTGGGGTGAGTTCATTCCTCTCCCTATTGTCAGCTGGGCTGGTTCTTCTGCACACACACACCTGTGCCTGAGGCAGAAGTTGTCTGTAATTGTTTGTTCCAGGAAGAGGCCTCAGCCATAATGGAGGTGTAGACTCAGAGTTCCTCAGACCAGAAAAGCCCAGGGATGGTGTCCACAGCTCTCCTGCACCGGAACTCTCCCCCCAGCCCTGTGGACAAGCTCCAGAGGGTCAGGGTCAACACTAGTGCTTCTGCTCCCTAGTTGACTCAAGTCCCAGCCATCTAGCCCCACTGCTGATCCAGCAGGTCTGGCTCTTGGGCCCTCAGACTCCCCGGCTCCAATTCAACCACTATTTTGACTGATCTGGGGCTGATCCACCCTCTGCACCCAGACTCATCCTCCCAAATTCACCTAATGTTGCTGCAGGAGAAAAATCCTAAGGTAGATGTTCTTTCTCCTGGCTTTTCTTTCTGGCTTTTGTGGATCGGATTTCTGTTAAGAGGTTTGTTTCATATGATAGATGGGGAAAGATCAGGAGACTTTAGAACTGTGCCTGTCTTCTCTCTGCCATCTTGGCCAGAAGTTCCATTGACCTTTTTTAATGTAACTCTTCAGTCTTGTGTTTGGCAATTGAATTCTCTGTTCAGTTCTGGTCTTTGTGTCAGGAAGTTATGGAAGTCCTGTATGGAAGTCTCCTGACAACATATGCTGAATGTTTCAGGATCATATATTCTGGATTGTAATCCAAGATCTTTCTTTTTAGGTTTTTGCAAGGCAATGGGGTTAAGTGGCTTGCCCAAGGCCACACAGCTAGGTAATTATTAAGTTTCTGAGACCGGATTCAAACCCAGGTACTCCTGACTCCAAGGCCAGTGCTTTATCCACTATGCCACCTAGCTGCCCCAATAATCTGAGATCTTTAGCTCTCCAAAATGTTATTCCAATTCTTCGGATCCTTCAGTGTTGTGGCTGATAGGTCCTGTGTTAGTCTGATTGTGTTCCTTTTGTATTTGAATTGTTTTCTTTTTGCTGTTTGCAATATTCTCTCTTTTAAGGGTTCTGGAATTTGGCTATTATAGTCCTTGGAGTTTTTATCCTGGGTTCTCTTTCTGGAGGGATTCCGTGGATTCTTTCAATTGTTATCTTGTTATTTTGTTCTAGTAGGTTGGGACAGTTTTCCTTATTATTTCCTGCATGATGTTTTCAAGATTCTTTTGTAGGTCCAGGCTTTCTAGTAGTCCAATGATTCATAAATTGTCTCTTTTGGATCTGTTTTCCAGGTCATTTGTTTTTCCTAGAAGGTACTTTTAGTCTTTTTATTTTGTTTGATGGAATCTTGTAGTCTTGTAGATGCATTAGTTTCTAACTGTTCTATTCTAATTTTTAGGATTTTATTTTCTTCAGTTATCTTCTGTGTTTCCTTTTACAGTTGGTTATTTTTACTTTTAATGGAGTTGATTTCTTTTGTTAACATGTCACAAATTTCTTGCATGACTTTCATTTCTTTTTTCCATTTTTCTTCTTCCTCTCTTCTTTGGTTTTTAAATTCTTTTTTTAAAGTTCTTTGATAAGCTTTTGTATTTGAGTACAATTTATAGACTATTTTGATATTTCTTATGTGAGTAATTTTTTTGCTGCTTTCTTCTTCAGACATGGAATTGTTTGTCATCTTAATCTGTGAAGTATTTTTCTTTAATGAGTGCCCTTTTAGCTTTTTTCATTTTTTTCTAGTTCTACTTCTTGGGTATATGCAATATAGATCCAAACTTTTATTTTGCTGGGGCTACAAAAGGAAATTTAGAACTTTATGCTTAAAAAAACTCTGGCTTGTTGTTGGCCAAGATGTTGTCTATGCATTCCAGGTCTTGCTTTTGAAGAGGATTGTTTTCTCATTTATGTCCAGGTTCTGACTTAACAGAGGATTGTTCCCAACTCAGTCCTGTCTTTTAGCCCTGTGCTGTCAGAGTTCAGACTTTGTTTGGGGTTGGGATTCTCCCTGCTGGCTTGCTATCTAGCTGCCGGTACCACTGTTATTATTAAGCTGTCGTGACCTGGATTGCACAGTGGCCAAAAACCTCCTGCTGGCTTTCCCTGCTCCCCCACCTCCTGGTCTTTACTTCCCCTTTTCCCCCCTAAGAGACAGACCTTCACAGAAGATCCTCCATGATGTCTACAATGTAAAATTTCTTTGAATCTTCTCTTTTTTATTGATGGGATCTGTAGTGTGAATGTCAGAGTTGAGGCTTCATTTATCTTTAGTAGAGAAAGGTTCTGGGAGCAGGTTAGCTTCATGCCACCACCTTGGCTCCATCCTAGAAGTCTTCCTATATAAAGTCTTAAATAAACAAATATTTAACTTTGTAAGAGTATGATTTTTTTTTAAAAGTCCAAACTTTTGAGACATGGATTATCAAGTTTTAAAACCAAGTTTTGTTATTGGGAAAATCTTCAATAAATGATTTATCCAAACATACATGAAGTTTGATAAACAGGTTTTGCTACAGATTTTCATTTATTGCTCTTTGTCATACCACAGCTTGTATTCAAACCAAAGAACAATGATAGAGAAGGGAATTTTTCCATGGTTCATTTGCTAGCTAAATTGATTCTGAAGAGTCTGATTTGGCAACACAGATTTGGTCTCTTTGGCAGTGTTTTCTTGGAAGATATAATGATATTCATGATTCTCATCATGTTGCCAATCACTGTTTATTGAATCACCAATACTTAGCTAAGGACCTTATGGAATACTTGAAGGTTAGATTTCATTATCCAAAAGGATGTCATTGTTATAATAATAGCTGGCAAAAGAACGCAATTTTTATGATAATAACTGGGAAAGGTTTTCATTAGTAAACAAACTATTACTTAAGGATTAAAAAATGTTCAAAAACTATTATAGATCTGGTTAACTTTACCAGGAATACAATCTTCATGTAGAATAAAAGATAAATATGTATACTCATTATCATCAAAATAACATTGATGACAAATTTTTGGTAGAGAACATCTTGCTCATTATCATGTCTCTCACAATCTTGAAACATAAGAAAAAAATGTTTGTATAATTGCTGGCTTGTATTCAAATACTGAAAAGATCCTCAACAATGTGTACAAATATAAAAAGACTTCTAGGTTACATCCTTATTGTATATTCCTCAGGAAAGGTAAGGTTTCTGCGATATAAATTTTGAGACCACCTACCTATCTTCATTCCATTTCTGTGTTAGCATATTTCAAATCTTAAACAATCACCCACAGAAAGTATTGAGTTACCTATAGGGGAGCACAGATTTTGAGTCCCTAACTATTGACTGAATTCTTTCTTTCTTCTTTCCTTTTCCCCAACTTTTTGAGTTTTTTTTTAAGCATAAAGTTCTAAAGTTCATTTTGTAGCATAAATCTCCTTTTTTCAAATGAGGAAATGAATATCCTGGAAGGTTAAATGACTTGCACCAGAATACGGCCAGTTACTAAAAAAAATTGGAATAGAAACCAGTTCTCTTGACTTCTGGGTCAGAGCTTTTTCCAGAAAGCATTTCTATTTGTCCCTAACCTCTTTCTATACTTTTTAATTTAAAGTTTTTAATTGACTGTGGATTATGGAATCAAATTGCCAAACATTTAATTTTGTATAAAATGGGAATAAATAGGGTACAAGTGTTTCTCCTTCTGGAATAAAGTAAATCGATTTTGCAATAGCAGTTTTTGGAACACCTTGGTTATATTTTAAACTTAGGGTATGCAGAAGTCACTTATATTCCTGAGGACATTATTAAAATATCCACATAGAAAGAATGAAATAATGCTACTTTGAGGGAAAGACTTTTTGTTTCTGGAAGAATTTTGAAATTATTAAAAATAACTACAATTTCCCAAAGGTTATTTGACTTGTTTTCCTTTTCCTGTTTATTTTTGGTCCCAGTTAAACATCCATCCATGGTGTCTGTCCAAGTCAAACATTCTGATAGGTCAGTTCCATTTGTCATCCTTCCAGCACTGAAGTCACATTTTCTTCAGGTATGTGAGCCTTGACTTCCTCTCCCTGAATATGTACTCTGTTCTAGTTCTAGGTATCTCACTATCTCAGAAATATATCATGTTTAGCCTTTCCTCTGTGCATTTATGATCAATTTCTCACTTGGAATCCCCTCCTTTTTCTTCTCTATCATTATTTTTTAGATTTTTGCAAGGCAAATGGGGTTAAATGGTTTGCCTAAGGCCACACACAGCTAGGTAATTATTAAGTGTCTGAGGCCGAATTTGAACCCAGGTACTCCTGACTCCAGGGCCAGTGCTCTATCCACTGCGCCACCTAGCCACCCCTTCTCTAATTATCTTAATTCTATCTACCCTTTACCATCCAATTTAAGATCATATCTATTCATTTTCTCCTGATTACTGTGGTCCACATTTCTTTACCTCTTTTTATGAATCAGTATGATAATTGAAAAGGATTTCAGAGCCTTTCTAGTCTAGCCAGTATGTCAATATGGACCCCTTCTATATCCCTGATAGATGCTCTAATAGCCTCTATAGAAAACCTCTAACAAAGAGGAACCAAATTTTCCCAGCGCAGCATATTCTACTTTTATTTTATTTTTTTTTAGGTTTTTGCAAGCCAAAATGGGGTTAAGTGGCTTGCCTCAGGCCACACAACTAGGTAATTATTAAGTGTCCGAGTTCGGATTTGAACCCAGGTACTCCTGACTCAAAGGCCGGTGCTTTATCCACTACGCCACCTAGCCACCCCAATAATCCAAAATCTTTAGCTCTCTGAAACGTTATTCCAGTTCTTCGGATCCTTCAGTGTTGTGACTGATAGGTCCTGTGTTAGCCGCCCCAGTATTCTACTTTTAAATAAGTTTAATCCTTAAGAAATTTTCCCTACATCAGCTTGAAATCTGCCTCTTTAATGTATATTCTGGGACAAAAGAGAACAAATGTAATCCTTTTTCCACATAACTGTGCAATAAGTTGAAGTTGTCTTTTCCTTCTCCATTAAACCTTGTTTAGGATAAATATTTACCTTTTCCTTACCCCCATAACCTCCCCCCAGTTCCTTTAAATCAACTCTGTATGGTATGGTCTCTATTTCCTTATAGTCCCCGATTGCTTCCTTTGTGTAGTCTCCAGATTGTGCTACTTATTGTTTAACCACAACACTCCAAATGTTGATTGCCCACAGTAGAGTATAAACTATGAAGTCTGTTTTTTTGTTTTTTTTTTTTAGGTTTTTGCAAGGCAAATGGGGTTAAGTGGCTTGCCCAAGGCCACACAGCTAGGTAATTATTAAGTGTCTGAGGCCGAATTTGAACCCAGGTACTCCTGACTCCAGGGCCGGTGCTTTATCCATTGTGCCACCTAGCCGCCCCTGAGTATAAACTATGAACTTATTCATTTGGATGCCTTCCCTTTTGGTTACTATTTACTCTTTTGACTCATTACAACTCCCAGTCTTTTTCACAGAAACTATTGTCCAATCATATCTCTACTATTCATTCTCTAGGGAATGAAATATTTTAACACAGGACATGAATTATACATTTAACCTTATTAAAATTTAATCTTATTAGATTTGAATTAGTGAATAAAAAAAACCATTTCTGTGCTTACTGTTTGTTATTATTACCATATGCAAAGCACTGTGCTAAATATGAGGGATACAAATAGAAAGACAATAGTCCTGATCCTCAAGAAGCTTACATTCTAATTGGGTGAGACAGTAGTTTTTGGAAGGTTTGGACAGATGGAGAAGCCTTTGGAATGGCAGCAATAAAGCAAATTGTAATGCATCTTTTTTAGTGTTATACCCACTGACAAAACCATTTGATAGTGCCAAGGACTTTGGTATTGAGAACTTCCTTTTCTGGATTTTCAGTAACTGTGGCTACTGAAACAACTGAGGCTGAAGAACTTGCAAGCAATAGGGAATGAATGTTACAGAGTACTACTGTTCCTAAAACTGCGGGTAACAGGCTCCTAGGCTGCCTCTACTGAGATCTGCCTCCTCAGGGCACCTTACTGCTTCACCTTGGATGCCTCATGATATCTTTCAGTGTGATTTTTTATTATGGACAAAGATCAGTTAATTCACTTATAGATGTAGAAAGCATTATTCTAAACAAAGGACTTATGTACAAAACTTGTTTCTGTCCTCAGCTGTGTGACTTTGGATAATTAATTTCTCTTCTCAAAATCTGTTTCCTTTTGAGCTTTCTGGGTGACTTCTTTGTCAATTCAGACAGTTATGTATTATCAGAATCAGCTTGGATGCTGTGTGATATCTTCCAGTGCTATTTTTAATATGGACAGAGATCAGTTAATTCATTTATAGGTTTAGAAAGTATTTTGACCTGTTTGTCAATTCAGACAGCTCTATATTATGAGGATCAATTTAAGAAATATTAAATTGACCCATCAAACTCATTTGACATAAAATTAACTTTAGTAACTTGAATCTTAAGGATCTCTTTAATATCTTGTTCTATCAAGTAGTCTTATATCTATCATCTATCTATCTATATTATCATTATATTAACTTTATTATATATTTTTTTCCATTTTTTTACCCTTCTCATCATAGAAATCAAAGTTGAAGATCCATCTAGTTGCTTTTTGAAATACATGTTATATGCCAATATCATCTCCATATTGATTTCTCTATTCTTTAAAGTTTAAGAACAATGAACATTCATTATATTCTTGTGTTCAAAAGTTTAAAAATGGTATAAAGGCTATGCCATAAGTGTGCTGTAACATGGACTCTTTTTGTGACTTGATCATGACATAAATATCAGTTTGGCTGTTGCCAGCTTAAGAGTTAGTGAGTTAAGGGGCGGCTAGGTGGCACAATGGATAAAGCACCGGCCCTGGAGTCAGGAGTACCTGGGTTCAAATCCGGTCTCAGACACTTAATAATTACCTAGCTGGGTGGCCTTGGGTAAGCCACTTAACCCCATTTGCCTTGCAAAAAAAAAAAGAGTTAATGAGTTAAGACATTTTGGTTTGGAGGAAAAGGGCAGAATTTAACATTTCCTATGTCCATTCATCAGTGTTTCTTCTACTCTCTGGGACTTTAGGGCTCTGATTCTCCCTGGCTTTTCTCTTTTCTGCTTAGCTCCAATCAGTATGAATAACCTCATTATTGGGGGAAACCACCACCAGTCTCCTAACTTTGTCTAGAGGATGACTTAGAAAAAAGTATCACCTGAACTTCAAACTACTGTGTATGATGAACTCTATTTCTTCTCAAATCCATATCATGTGAAGATTAGTTGAAGTAACTGAAGATGTTCAGCCAGAGAAGTTTTCATAATCTTTGAGTATTTGAAGGGAATGGATTATTTTTACTTGACCTCAAAGGGTAAAATTAGGAATAATGACTGGAACCTGGAAAAAAGCAACGTTAGACTTCAGTCAATAAACATGTATTAAGTCTTTATTCTGTGTCAGACATTGAGCTAATTGTAAGGAAATTAAGTAAGGTTGAACTTCCCAACTGGAACACCCCCAAAATGGAATGGAATACCTCAGGGAAGTTTTCAAGCAGAGATTAGATAACTTCTTATAGATATGTTGTAGTGGGATTCTGCTTTGATATGAATTCATCTAAGGTACCTTCCAACTTTGAAGCTCCTTGAATCTGTAAAATGTTGCCATCTCTTCCATGAAGTTTTACAATTTCCCAACTCATGAAAAAAAATTTTTTTCTCACTCCAACCTCATAAATCACTGTCTTTACAATCTCCTAATAACTCATTGTGTGTTACCTTTTTTTTTTTTTAACTATTATCAGTACATGTATTGAATTCCATTTGTAGATTAGAAAGTTCTTCATGAGGGCAGGGACTATCTTATACAAACTTAGAGTCTCCCCCAGTGTCTAACCATGGAGCTCTGTATGCAGCAAAAACCTAATAAACATTGCATTAAAGTTATATTTTGTATTATATTTGAGTAGTGTAAAAAATATTACAGGAATACAATGTAAACTTTGATCCTTTATTATCTTACAAATAAGCTCTCTTAACTATCTTTTAGATTGAGGTTTAAAATTAAAAATTCTTATTATATGATTAAAAAAATTAATTTCATTTAGAATGGACATTTCACTTGTGTTGGTAATCCTAATTGAGTTTTTTCAGTTTGTTTTAGTTTCATGACTTTCCTTCACTCTCTCTCTATTTTTTTTATTTTTATCTATCTATGAATACCATGCTAGACACAAAATTCAGATCTCATTTGTTAAAAGGCAATTAACATTCTTCAAAAGATTTAAGTACTCAAAACCATTCAAATTTAAAAACATACTTGACTTCAAAATATATACATTGAAATGTTTTGGGAAATAAATATATCCAAAAGGAGTGGGCAATATAATTTTAACATTTAATTGCGTACTGCCATGAACTATTTTGATATTTTTTAGTCTTTTCTTCCCCAACTAAATTGGAAATTTCTAACATTATGTTGTATTATAGTATATTCTTCAATAAATTTTTATACATGGATTATTCTATCAAATTTTTAACTAATTTCAGCAGATCTGATGCTATTTTAAATCTAATCTAAAATGCTATTTGAAAACTGGCACTTAAAAATAAGATTAATTATCCTTACTTGCTAATGAAATGGTGATTTACCTAGAAAACATTAGAGAATAAGCAAAGGAGCATTAAAATATCACACTCACTTTAAGCTCACTACCACTATCTACAGGAGAGTAAATGCTCAATTATACATTTTAACTCAAAATATTGAACAACTGGTAATTGTGGTTTTCATTGCTTCTTTACATAAGAAAAATTGGTCAATGATTGTAAAGTGCAAAGAATATTTTACATTTGGGGAAAAATGGCTCAGAATTGTTGGTTTCAAAGTCATTAAGTACCCTAGATTAAGATTCAGATTTGATTAAAAGTATTGGATTCACTATCAATAAACCAAATAAATTATTTAGGCTGCTTCAGACTAATCACCTAGTTTTATTATCTTAATACTAAGGAGTTCACAGAAATTAACATGTGTCATATCCTATGAAACAAAACTGAATTGTTTTAGTGATTATGGTATTAAGAATTCACAGGGGCGGGGCAGCTAGGTGGCACAAGGGATAGAGCAACAGTCCTAGAGTCAGGAGGACCTGAGTTCAAATCCAGATTCAGACACTTAATAATTACTTAGCTGTGTGACCTTGGGCAAAACACTTAACACCATTGCTTTGCAAAAAGCCAAAACAAAACAACAACAACAAAAAAAGAATGCATAGACCTTCCTTCCCCCAATTACCTTCCTAAGGTTATAGAGATCATAAATGGAAGCAGCAACATTTAATTCAGGTCCTCTAACTCCAAACCTAGTTCTCTACTAGCCTGTTATCCCCTGTGAAATGTTACATTTTCAAGGTATAAATGGATTCACTTTTAAAAATGATTTCTTGCATATGAACATCTTACAAATTATTTTGACTCAAACATCTGAGCCCATGGATTCATAGCTTAGGTTTGCTTTTCCAAGGCTGGCTTTCAAAATTGATGGGAAATATAAATGAAGCTAGGGCCCAAGTTTTCTTGGAATAACTTAAACAAATGAAGATGAATTTTGTATAATCATTAAAAGGACTAGATTTACATATTTAGCATAAATGAGGAATGAAAATAATTATATAAAGTTATATATTTAAATTTATTATTCAGTCATGTCTGATTATGTGATTTTTATTTGGGGTTTTCTTGGCAAAGATATTGGAATGGTTTGGTATTTCCTTCTTTAGATCATTTTATTGATGAGGAAACTGAGTCAACCATGGTTAAGTGACTTATCCATACCACATACCTGGTAAATCTCTGAGACCAGATTTGAATTCATGAAGATGAGTCTTCCTGATTTCTGGCCTGGTACTCTATATACTGGGCCACATAGCTTCCCTATAAGTTTTAATTTTTAGTTTAATTTTGTCCTGTAAATTTGAATTGCTAAATTTTAATTATATAAAATAAAAAATATTCAATAATAAAAAGATACCTTACAAACTGATGGAGAGTGACATGAGGAGAACCAGAGCAAAACAAAGTCTTTGAATCCTCAATATATTGAAATCATCTAATACATACTGGTCTAAATGAACTAAAAAATTGATTTAAGAAATTATGGTTTAAGAGGTTCAATAATTGATCAGAAGTATTTTCATTTGTATATGTTTTCTTTTAATAAGTTTTATAGTGTATTAAATGGTGTTATATCTTTAAGAATAACTAAAGAATAACCACTATTATGAAATATAGGCATCATTTTACTATCCAGGAATGGATCATTGATGGGGAAAGCTTTTACCTGCAAGCATTATCCTCACCTTCTGTTTTAGTTGGCACTGCCATTCTCCCACCTCCTACAAGGATGGATGAATTACATAGCTCAGGTGATTTAGTAATAATCATTGTTTATTATATGCTTTTCATTTGTGGGATTTCTCATCATAAGAATTCTATTTAATCATCAAAGAATGCTTTGATGCTTAATTGTGTGTGTGTGTGTGTGTGTTGTGCTACAAAGAAATATTGAGACTTGTTCTCTAATTATCATAGCCTACTGAAGAATCAATGAGAAAAAAAGATTTTAACAGATCCTAATACTGAGACAAAGAGTAATCTATGGTCATATAGAAGAATGGAAGAATCAGATCATAAGTCCAATTAAGGAAGATTGAATTAGAGCATCATTCTAGCTAAGTCTTCCCAGGATCCCTTCTCCTTTTTTAGCAACATCCTTATATTTTTAGCAGTGGGGGCTGATTCAAGCATTATTTTTATAGTACTATAATTTCATTTTGTTAAAAAAAAATAACTGTGCTATCTTAGTACAATTCCTTTTAAAAATTTATTTAGTATTTTATTTTCCCCAGTTACATGTAAAATAATTTTTAACATTCTGAATTCTAAATTTCCCCCCTTCTTCTTGCAAGCCCCCCCCCCCCATGGAGAGAGCAAGTAATTTGACAGGCTATGTGTTAGTCATGTAAAACATTTCCATCATAATCAAAGAAACCTTAAGAAAAATAAAGTAAAAAAAATATAGCTCCAAAAGACTAGAAACTATTTTAAACCAATTTGTTAACATAAATTGTTTATTATGGTATAAAGAGAAACCTTCCCAAAAATTGAAACTTGACTATAAATTATATAGAGACACATTTAGTAATTAGATGTTTATATAAAATCCAAATAGCTACTAAACTTAAGAAACCAGAATTTTTTAAATCCAATTTTATTTTGAAGACACAATGGCAAGCCAAATGAACACATATTAAGGATTTATTTTTAAAAGGGATAAAAGGATAAAAAGCCAGTGGGCATGGTGTCTTAAGAGTGTTGGACTTGAAATCAATTAGAACTGAATTCAAAAATGATAGTGGGCTATATCACATTGGAAAAGTCACTTAAACCCTCAGTGTGATGGGCAATTATCTAAGACTATAAGTTATTATGTGTAAAAACAAGCAATGTTGAGTATCTTAGGGTATTTTTATCAATACCATGCCCAACCATGAATCCAGAAGACTGACAGAAGGCTAATAACTTCAAGATACAGAATGAGACATCGACTTTGCAAACTTGTTCCAAAGGATTTTGCTACTTTTTTTTAATTAAAAGAGATAGGATGTAGAGAAAATGAATGTTTGCTAGTTGAAAAAAATAGAAGTCTTTTAACTCCAGAGCTGATAGTGGTATGTTGTATTGGTTCCTTACCTGAAACTCTCTAAACTGAAGTCATAAGTCTGGTAAAATATACATATACACACATGTATGAAGATTCACATGTATATGTGAATACTATGTTTTTGTCACTGTCTCTGTTGCTCTCAAACAACAAAATTCCAAGGTATGTGGGAGTCTTAGTTTATAAATATGATTTTGAAACACTACAAGTTTCTGAATCTAGAAAGATGAAATAATGTTCAAAAACACTGTTATTATTATTGCATGCACTTTAAAAATTAGTAATCTACAGATAATAGATTTTACAGATAGTACTTTTCAAATAAGAAATGCAAAGAGTGCTAGAGAATGGAGTCAGGACAACCTATATTGGAATCCCTCTACACTTACTAGCTGTGTGACTCTGGGCAAGTCATTTGAAAAACAGGGATAGTAATTATTACCTTATAGAATTATTGTGAGAATTAAACGAGAATGTGAAGCTCTCTATTAACTTCCAAGTATTATATGTGTGAGCTATGTAATTGTCATCATTCATCTATAAAATGGTGAAATGGGCCTGATAATAATCAATAACCCATTCCTTTAACATTTCTGGATTAATGTCTTTTTCTGTATTTGATATAAATTCTACAAAAACATTTCTGTATGTATGTAAGGTTTTTTTTTTTTTAGTAACCTTGAAAATATCTGAAATGACCCATTCCTTTGAAGAATGATGAAATGTTTGCTTGTTTGGCAACTAATCATATAAGCAAGAAAAGGGACATATGATTTCTTCAGGGGCAGGGGAGGGCCAATATTCTCAAGTTGGTTGATAGAAGCAATGCAGTTTTATATTACATTTTATTCTTTCACAAAACATCCCAAACTGCTGGTTGTTCAATCCTCTGGATCTTTCCTGGAAGGTTGAAATGATTATTATTGTTCTGAAAAGCTTGAATCAGTTAGAGAACTAGAGTGCCCTCTCTTGTTATTTTTCCTTCACTACAGTTAAATGTCTTTTTTAGGACTGGGAAATCATAAACTAAACATTTACTCTTGATATATAACTCAAAATGAATTGATAAATTCTGCTCATAATAGAAAATGTTAGTCCTTCAATTTAGTAATCTTCTCCAATTTTAAAGTATATATATATATATTTATATACACATATTCATATATTTACACATTGCTTAGTTAATGCATTATATAAATATATCATCTCATTATGAAATATTCAAATTTCCTGGGTATAATAAAACTGTATGAAAATATTTGACATTGATTGAAACATAAAACCAAGGAATATTGTCCAAATTTTTTATTAGAGCATGTAGCTCTTTAAAACCTTTAAATTCTGAATTATTGCTAATTTAAAATTTTATAATAATTACCATGGGAATAAAGACTTTTGGAAACTATCTAGCTTAACCTTTGCATTTTATACATGAAGAATCTGAGGCCAAGAGTTATGAAATATCCACCTTTACTACCATAACCCACTCCATTAGCATTTTCCATGTTGCTAATAATTAAAAAATTATATAGTACTTTAAAGTTCCTAATATTTTTATTGCAATACCCTGTGAAGTATATATTATGTATCTTTCATCATTTTGAAGGTGACATAAGAATCTAGGATTGGAGATTTAGAAATAGAAGAAAACTTCAGAGTCATCTATTATCATTATACAAATAGAAATTGATCTCAGAAGCATAAATGACTTAGGAAAGAATTTACCAGTTCTGGAGTTATTTGCCATTTTCTTCTCTGTCTTATTTTATATACAAGGAAATAGACAAACAAGATTAGGTGACTTGCCCAAGGTCATGCAGCTACTAAATGTCTAAGGTTAGATAAGAATTCAAGAAGGTGGATCTTTCTTGACTCCAGACCTGGTTCCCCATTCCTGGACCTCTAATTAGATGAGAAGGCATTTGGTTACCTTAAGAGCCATATTACTCCTACAGTTTACCATGTGCTTCATCAAATTTCTTCTCTTTGACATTGAGTACTAGGCAGAAATCACACTGTGTTAGCACCCTCCTTGGGCCATATTTTATGATTTATTTGCATTCATTTTGATAAACACTTCCCAATTATATCAGGACTTTTGCGGTCACTTGCAACCTGTGGACAAGTTCTGACATCTTTGAAATTCTCTAATTTTCAGATGAAATTGAGACACAGTGAATCTAAGCAGCTTCTCTGAGTTCAAAGTTATTGTCAATACTCAAATCAGGTTCTCTGATTCTAAGTACAGGAATCATATGTATGCATGCACACACATACACACAAACAAAATATATGATATATATATATATATACATACATATATAAAGGTTTATATAGACACGTACATGTTTATATAACATGTAGGGGAAAATTGGAATAGAAATATTTGTGATTTCTATTGTGTAAAGTTCTTCAAAAAATGTAAATAATCAACTCTTCAGTTATAATTTTATTTATAATTTTTCAGTTTATAGTCTTTGAAAGTTGTCTGGGGCACTTGAGTTTAAGTGACTCAACCATAGTCACACAATTAGACTCTGTCAAAGGTCTTCCTGACTCTGAGAATAATCCTCTATCTACTTCATTAAATGTGTAACCTGTACCTTGGAAACTGACAGGGATGATTAGTCATTATGCATGCTATTGTCCTCAATGAGACAACCACAGATTTGCTCACATTTGTTTAACTTGACTGTAGGAACAAATAGACATTTAAAAAAATTTAATTCATTTTCATACTTGTTCACCTAGAGGAGTAGAACAGGTTGAGCTTCAATGTACGTATTCTTTTATATATTTCTAAATCTGGTGACTTCAATATATTTTCTCTCCCTTTTGCAGGACTATTCTTTTCCTGCCAAGGTTTTTGAATTTCTGAGCTGCTGGTAGCGATTCAGTTCTTGTACAAAGACGCAATTCTTGGCCGCTTTCCCTTTGGCATTCTCTAATATTTTCATAGACCTCAATTGAACTTTCAGTCTACTCAGGGAACTTCAGAGACTGACAATGGAAACAACTTCTATTTGTCTTTTACACTTCAAACTTTAAATCCTTTCTAAAAGTCATTTAAAAATACTAGGCAGGTTCAAGAGAGAAAAGAAAAAGGAAAAACCCTACCAAAAATGTGTTTCTGTTCCCATCCCCATCCTCTAAAATGTTGTTTCACTATTCCATTTCCATTTAAACAGAGATAAACACATTTTATTAAAATAAAAATTCAAGAGTTATAAGAATAATTTTATAGCTCTGACTATAAATTCAGGATCCTTTAAACTGAAAAGCAGATATTTGAGTAACATTTTCCTAAAATAAAATAGTAAAATAACTACAAAAGTTAAATAGGAATTGGACTGCCTCCACAGATGTGCTGTGTGATGTTAAGAGCAGAATGATGCATTTGCTGGGGGTGGCTTTGGGACCTCAGATTTTCTCCTACCAGAGTTAAGTCAAACTCCTAGTGTATTAAACATCCTTAACTGAATCAAGCAATCTTCCTCTCCACACAGGTGGCACACAAAGAATTCATCTCAATTTAATATTCTATTTTTAAGGTGACTTTTACTGATGCTTTGTGTTTTTACATTAGTTATTTTTGAACATATTATCCTGTCAAATCTCAGTCCTAGCACTGAACTCTCTTGTAACCAAATGAAAATAAATCAGATGAAATCAATTAAGGAAAAACCTTGACCTTGACCTTGCCTGTTAGTATAGTGTATGAAAATCTCTGCAAGCCCACTTCATTTCCTAAACTGACTTACCATAATCTCTTTCCTTTCTTCCAAGAGAAAGGAGATATTTTCCATGATCTCGTTTCCGAGATCAAGACTATCATTACAATTATTCAGTCTGACTTCCTTTTTATGTTCTTTTCTTTTATGTTATTATAGTCACTGTTTATTGTTCTGATTCTGCTCATTCCATTCTGCAATGACTAATACAAACTGTCCCATGTATTTTTTGCACATACTACTTTTCCTTTTTTTTTTTAGTAATTTGTCTTTATCCAGGGCCCCTGCTATCAAATATATGACTTACAGAACACTGAGGGATTGTTTGTTCCTGTGTACATCTCACTTGTGGAAACTGGTCCGTTTCATGCATTTATTCATTCATAGTGTCCTTATCTGAAATGAGGCTCAATGGGGACTTGCAAGGATATATACAGGGTGATTCAAAACCACTATGATAATATCTAACTTCAGATAACTGAGTTAAAAAGCTGACTGAGAACTAATTTTGCTGTCACTCTGCTTTTCTAACTTAAAGCCAAGTCCTTTAGGGTTGTTTCACTAGGATCTTCTCAGAGATATCATTATTTTATTTATTCTATTTATTCAAGAGAGGTAACTTTACATTTACATCCTTTATATATATGTCTCGCCCACAGAAAATACATGTACAATATGTAAATGCAAAATATATTATAGTACATATAATATAGTAGATATATAGTGTACTTAAATCTATTAGCATTTGACTTACTATTGTGGCTCATGGCATTTTTTCTCTGTGTGGTCAAGAATAGCAATATGTAAACACACCCATATACATGGTGGCCTACAAAAATACATATATACTCATTATATTTCTGTTCATCTGCTTCAGTCATTTTAGACCCCATTTGGGGGCCTCTTGGCAGAGATACTAGAGTGTTTTTCTATTTCCTTTTCCAGTTCATTTTACAGAGGGGGAAATCTTTTCCCAGGTCACACAGCTAGTAGGTATCTGAGGACAGATTTGAACTCAAAAGAGGAGTCTTCCTGACTCCATACATGGTACACTATCCACTGCTATCAATACTATGCACATAGTATACATATGTACATACATATCTTGAATATTCTCACATTTAGGCAGCAGTATAAATCTTATTTTGTCAAAAGAAGGAAGATTTCAAATTAAGATAGCAAAGACTTCTTTTTTTCTCTTCTCTAGGCTTTGGCCTGACTTCAATATCTGTTCAGAAAGAATCTGTAAAATGGGATGAATAAAACTTATAATACTCCCCTCACAGAACAATACAAACCTTATATAAAGGTTTATAGAACTACACGAACTTTAAAATGCTTTATAAATGTATTACTTCTACCATCACTATGACAATTATAAGAATAAAATGTTTATGTAAATACATATAATATTTAATATGATAGTCACAAAAAGAAACTCAAGAGCTTATGAACAAATCCATTGTAACTGAATTCAAATTGACTTTCTCACTCCTAAGGAAAAATAAGAAACAAAAACTTATTGTAATTAAATAGATCTTGGATCAAATCCAAGGCCAACTGGAAGAACCGTGCTTCACATGGTAGTGTAAGTTTCATATTTATTATTCGTTAAAAGAAGGTAGAAATTTCTTAAGAAAAAACACACACACATACACACCACAAAACCGGTGTATTACAATGGGAAATGCTATTAAAATTCTATTAAAAATATCAAGAAATATTACTTTGCTTTATTTGCACTTGTATAGTTTACAGAAAAATGAATTGTCATTTGCATTTCAAGAATGAATTGTTTGTAGCTATCCACTTTTTAACATACATTGTATATTTGTGGGATTTGGATTATAATTTTAAGAGTACTAGTAGTACTCTGAGGCAGCTAGGTGGCATGGGGGATAGAGCGCTGGAATGCCTCAGACTCTCAGACACTCAAAACAGAGACTCAAGACTTTTACCCTGTTTGTTTCAAGCCTTATCTGTTGTATGAACTGGGGAAGGAAATGGCAAGCCACTCTAGGATCTTTGCCAAGAAAACCTCAAATGGAGTCCCTAAAATCTGGATACAGCTGAAAAATGACTCAACAACAAGAATCAATGCCCAAGAAAACTCTCTTTCAAAAGTACTTTCCTTGGTTTCCCTGGTGGAACTATTTTATTATGTTGCATTGCAAAATTAAGCAAGCATCTTTCCAAATTTAAATACATATATATGCATACATGCATATATTTTGCATTTCAATAATTTTACTTATGTAATAAGGATAATAATAATTTCAGATCAGAAATTTTGTGTTGGTGTACAAAATGATTATTATCCATCTTTGACAGTTATTCATGTATGATGATGTAAATTTCTTATGTAGAAACGCCTGAAACTTCAAAAAAAAACCCAAACTCAACCTCATGACTTATACGCTAATACTTCTAGTATTAAGTGAAACAGTTTACTCAAGTGATACCATTACTGAGGGCAAGAGCCATGTCTTTTCTCAATTATGCTAGTGCCCATAGAGCCATCCACCCTGAAGGCACTCAGGAAATGTGGTGATAGAAATCAGTGGTATACCCCACAATGGCAGAGTTCCAAGGTTTTAATACTTAGTCTTCACTAGTACTAGTCCCTCAATAAAGGTCCTGGTATTCAGAGATATATCATAGTCTGTTCTCCCATATTCACAAGCCAGAATAGATGTCATTTGACATTTTCTCAGTATGAATTTCAGTCACATACAATTCCAAATTCACACATGACAGTATATATCATCTAATGATTATGAGTAGAACAAATGGTTTGGACATGGGCTATTTACAGAGTTAGTATGATAAAGGAGTGGCATTGTCTAACCAGAAATAAAATCACATACTTATTTACATTAAGATAATAACAGAAAGGTAGCCAGACAGTTTATGAACACAGAGAAAATTTTAATCATATTATTCATCTAATAGTATATTGTTGATGGTCGTCTAAGTAGATCTTAAAAATTAAAGGCAGTTGTAAAACAACAAAATACATAGAAACACAACAGCCCTTTAATGACATCAAATCCTTGCCCAAACTAATTAATCAGGGATGGCTATGTTATATCTTCTGTTTGCTGCAGAACTTGGACTTGTCAGATGTCAGATATAATTATTTAAACCATTTCACTGCCACCATACATAACATGGAAAGGTAATCCTAGCACTGGCAGTGAGGAGAAAAAGCCAATCTACTGGGATGGAAATCCTTGATCTGCTTGAAAAGACAAGAGTAAAGGATGAGTGTTAGCTGGATGAATATACCTAACCAATTATCACCTGTTATGATATGGAGTGACTAGAAACTTTATGTACTCACTGAAGTACTACTACATTGAAAAGGAAAAAGAAAGGTAGAAGACAGAATAGTATTGCATACAATTAGGAATCAGAGGACAATGTGAATAAGTGATCATATAGCCTTGGAGGTCATGAGACAAAGTCAAATAACATGTCTGGTAATTACTAGTAATCAATCAGGGACTATTTATTAAATGCTCACTATTTTTCAGGTCTATAGACATCTCTGTGATACAGTGGATAGAACACTGAATCTGGAATCAGGAAGACTTGAGTTCAAATCTGGTCTCAGATACTAGCTGTGTGACTCTGGGCAAATCCTGTTTGCCTCAGTTTCCTAAACTATAAAATTAGCTGGAGAAGGTCATGTCAAATCACTCTAGCATATTTGCAAAGCAAATCCCAAATGGGCTCACAAAGACTGGGACCCAACAGAAATTACTGAACAATAAGAATGTGCCAAAAAAGCTCTCAGATTCTAGGGATGCAAGTCAAAGAAGTGAGTTAGTCTCTATTCCTAAAGAGCTTACTTTTTATCTCTGATGGATAATCAAGCACAAATTATTATATGGGCTTAATGGGAAAGAATTAGTTACTGGCAATATTCCTAGGCCTGCACTCTCAGAACAATGATATCAACAGGAGTTTATTACTGTCTTTAGAATCAAAGACTATGGAGAAGAAATGTTTTCAGGAAAGATGTTAAACTTCTTAACAATGCCTAGCATCTATAGCTACATTGGTAATGTGCAGTGGAGAACTGGGAGAGGAGTGAACTAGGTCTTTGCGCATACATATTTAGCACTTACGCTCCTTTGGCAACATAGAAGATAATATTGCAACATTAAAAATATCCATTTTCCAAAATTGTTTCTCATATGACATTTTCTACAGACCTTTTACCATCCTGTTTGTTTTGCTTTGGATGCTATTCTTCCTACTCAACTGGATTTATCTTAACTGCTTGTATTATTTTCTCATCACAAATTAAAAATGAATTGCAAACACACTGCCCAGTACAATGACACTTAAATATTTGTCGATTGATTGCAAAGTTGATTTGAGGGCCCTTTTCATGTTCATTTCCCTAAATGCCAAAATTTTTGTGTGTGATTCTAGTACAATGATAGGAAGTCCCTTCATACCGTCAGATTCACAAGCAATTCATATCCCAGAACTAGCCCACAAGACTCTCAAGACTCTTTGAAGTCATAATAAGAAATGTTTGTCTAAACCAAAAGGAAAAAAGCAATGAGGGCCATACCTGGCTTCCCAGTGGCATTTGGTAGACTCAATATTATGGAATGTTAGGCAGCCACTCAGGGTTTACAATGTAATTTTCCAGGCAGTTTGTTGGCAATTTAAATTATATAATTGTCATTTCTTTTAAGATAAACCAGATTCTCTAAGTTAACTCTTTCAGGCTTTACAGGACACTCAAATACTCCATGTTCTAAAATCTACCATCTCACTTATATAGCTTTTCCTTCAGGGATGAAGACATCCATGCCTCATGTCCTTCATCTATTGTCCATGTTCTCTCATAATTTCATTCAAAAGATCCACTAAAAAATTCAAGGGTCTTCCTCACATTTTTATGACATGGCGTGGATATGAAGCATATGAGCAGTGCTGTGTGTTAGGACAGTGCAACACTTTAGGAATGGTACCAGAGAGAACTCAATGTGTTAATTAAATAAATCTAAGTTTTATAAATATAATTGACACAAAAGATTTTAAAATAGTCAATGTTAGCCTTCAAGGAACAATATAGAATTGTTGAACTGGTGCTTAACTTATAAAGACCATGTCTCTATAAAGAAAATGTCATTTGAAAGTATGTGAAGGAAAAAAAATTGCCTTGAGAAAAATTTTTCCTCCATAGACAATAAAATAGCAACAAGCTTTAAAAACTTAAAAATATGAACATCTTAATGAAAATTCTTTTGGTGTGTTTCATTCTGGGATATTTTAATACCTTATCAAACTGGGTTTAGAGGAGATGTGTGTTTTTCCTCCAAATTCTTGGCAATGGATGTGTAATTAGAAAAAAAGCATAGAGAGGAGATTAGAAGCTTCTAAGTATATTTTACAGAATTTAAGAGTTAAATGGTTCTTCAGCATCAATGTAGTGAACCTATGTGCAAAAGAATTCCTACTACAATACACCTCATTTAGACTCATCTAATCTTCACCTGAAGACCTCCAAGGAAAGAAATCCTATAACCTCTTGAGACAGCCCAATCTATTTTTTTTTCACAGCTCTAAATATTAGGAAGTTTTCCTGATGTCAAGCTTAATTTTATCTCCTTGGAGTTTCCACTCATTGTTTTGGAAAATCCCTGTGGGTTAAAACAGAATAAAGTTATTCTTTCTTTCACATAACAGCCAGGCAAATGCTTGAACTTAAATATCATGTTACTTTAGTCTTTTCTAACATCTCCACTATATATATATATATATATACACACACACACACACACACATATGTATATACATATATACACATATATATATATAAACATATACACGTATATTGAATGTATACATATATGTAAATAGACATATATGCATATACATATAAAATATATATTTATTTATATATAGCTAGGTGATATAGTGGATAGAATGCTGGACCTGGAGTAAGGAAAAACTTGAGTTCAAACCCTGACTCAGACCCTTACTAGCTATGATCCTGAGCAAGGCATTTAATCTGTTTGCCTCAGTTTCCCCCATCTATAAAATGAGTACAATATCACTTACCTTTCAAGGGTTGTTGTGAGGAGCAAATGAAATAGTATTGTAAAGTGCTTAGCATAGTGACTGGCCCACATAGTAAGCATTATATAAAAGTTATTTATTATTATTTTACATACTATCCATGGAAACACATGGCTATTAAATTTCCTGAGTCTTTTCAGCTTCAGCCTTAACATTTCCACTTCCTTAAACTGAACATCTCATGAAAGAGAGTCACATCCCTTTACCATCTATGTGGTTCTCCTCTGGACTCTCTCTAGCTTATTCAACCCTTCTTAAACTGTCATCCTCAGACCTGATCATCACACTCTGGATTTAGTCCAGAGTGAATTCAGTGTAGCCCCTAATGGCCCAAATGAACGACCTTAGAAAAGTTAATTGAACTGTAGGTAAGTCGATTAAATTGTTGGTGTTTTGATCCTTTCGATAGACTATGTAAAATTATATACATATGATATACATATAGCATGTGTACAGTGACAACATGAGAAAAGATGAAGGACTCCTGACATATTTTGTGCCTTCTTTCCTTCTCTGTTATTTTTTGTTGGGGGGGAGAATGTAGAGATAGAGGAGGAAATTAAGGGACTACTGAGTTTCCCCAGGGAGCCAGGATCTTGTGGAGGTGGTAGGATGTTCTGAAGGAAGGGCAAATCTTTTCTGAATACAGGGTTTATGGTGTCCTAAGAGATTACTGAAGGTGTCTTTGTACATGTTGAATTGGAGATTTCCTAGGGTATTGTTTTATTAAAGGAGGCAGGAAATATTGAAAGGAAGCAGAACAGAATGTTGCTGGGCTTCCTCCTAGTCACTGTTTAGATTTGCAACTGAATGTCCAGCTGTGCAGATTTTTAATGACTGAGCTGGTCAATGGTCACATGCCCAAAAGAAAAAAAAAACAAGCATTGTATTTAGAAGATCTATCTGTCTTTGATATTTATAAAATGTGGATTATAGGGGGAGTTTCAAATAAAACTATAGAACAGATTATTAAATAATTGGTTGGGAGCATTTAGAAAATGGGAGCATTGATTTCTAGAATGCAGAATGGGTTCACTAAGAACAAGTCAGTTAGACTAATTTTATTTGCTTTTTTATAGGTGGAAGGGAAGGGAAGGGAAAGAGGAAAAACATTTCCATTAGGCCTGCAAAATATTTTCTCATTTTGTCCTAACCATTAACCTTTTTCATGTTAAAGTTAAGGAAACTGAGGCAAACAGAAATTAAATGACTTATCTAGGATCATCTAGCTGGTAAATGTCTAAGGTGGGATTTGAGTTCATCTCTCCTGATTCCAGGTCATGTGTTCTATACACCTAGCTACCTAAAAAGATATTTCCTTTTTGACATTAGACTAGTAGATCTAGGAAATATTAAAGACATGAGGTATCTGGCAAAACCTCCTGAATACAAAGTACCTGAATAGAAAGATCAGGGCAGATAAAGGACTGATCTCTAACCAAAGAAGCATATTTCAAACAATTCTATTCTGGTCTGTTCAATATCTGTGACTTAGAGAATGGCAGAAATGACATTAAATTTCTTAAATTTATGATGTGAACCTAGAAGGGCTAGTTAATATATTGAATATAAAAAGGACTAGAAGTCTTTACTGAATCTAAGAGGATAGACTATAATAAAAATTATAAAATGCAGTTGGGTTCAAAAAACCAATTCCTAAAAAAGTACTTCATATGATAAAACGACTTCTTCACAGATGGAAACATGCCTTTTGAAAATCTTGACTTAAATGTGCTAATTCAATGATCATTTATTGAGGGTACAGAGTACTACTGGATTAAGTACTAAGATAAAAAAATAGAATTTCTAGAGCAAATGAGAAATAAGTACTTGGGATAAAACTTATTACCTATTACCCACAGTAACTACTCTATGTAGATTGGAAAAAATCTGGAGTATCATATTTAGTTCCAGAAATGATTGTTTTTTTAAAGTTATTTTTGCAAGGCAATGGGGTTAAGTGGCTTGCCCAAGGCTACACAGCTAGGTAATAAGTGTTTGAGGCCAGATTTGAACTCAGGTATTCCTGACTTCGGGGCCGGTGCTGTATCCACTGCGCCACCTAGCCACCCCCAGAAATGATTTTAAGATGATAACTAGCAACTAAGGTGACTGGGTTCAATAGGTTAAAATGCTGGACCTGAAGTCACTCAGGTATGAGTCAGAATATTGCCTCACTCACTTTGGCTTTGTGACTCTGGGCAAGTCACTTAAATTATTTGTAAACTTTGTATTATATAAATATTGGCTATTATTTTTAGTCTTCTTGATTTTACCTTTACAATATCCTTGGCTTCTGTTCTAATCTCTCTACTCATACTGACACAGCTTCAGTTTCCTTATGTCTAAAATGGGGATAATAGCTCCCAGTGTTTTATAAGGCTGAAGTGAGATCATGCACATAAAGTGCTAAGCAAATTTTAAAGCAAAACTATGATATCACTATGTGGCACAGTGGATAGAGTGCCAGGCCTGGCATAAGGAAATCTCATCTTTCTGAGTTCAAATCTAGTCTCAGACTCTTACTATTTTACCCATTCTGGCTTCTAGGAATCAATGCTTCCATTTTTAAAAATAAATGCTAAATTTCAAAGACCTGATTATTTCACTTCTCAAATCAAAAAGTTTTATAGAGATCCCATTGCCTCTTAAGCTTGACATTTAAATTCATCTCCTATCTCTTCTCTAGCCAATTTCTATACATTTAAGATAATTTCCCCTTCAGACTCTCCATATTCCAACCAAAATGGGCTACTAAGGGTTTCTAATCCTTGACATTCAATCTCTGTGCACTTGAACTGTCTTCCATACCTGTAATCCACTCTCATCATTGCCCCTTAGGATCCTTCTATTCCTCGTTTAATTAACCTGGGATACTGACCCACATAAGCTGGAGCCAGTTTATCCTATCTGGTCGATAGGTTACATTCTCATAGTGATACCTTATAAATTGGCTACAAATCAAGGCCTGATTTATTGTTTTGTTGATTGTCTAGAGATTTAAAGAAGATGGAAAACTTAAGAATGAAGATTAAATTTTAAAGTATTTCATGATAACATTTCTTTTTAAAGGAGACACTGGTTAAACATTTACTAGCATATAAACCCTTATAGGTGAGAAAAGTCTTTAGGATACTGAACCCCTCCCATCATATACATAGCAGCAAATGGGGGGGATGGGGTACCCAAGTGGGTACATATTAGCACTCCTCTTCAGTCTTCAGATCCTACTCCAAGTAGATATTTAATCAATATGGGACACCTTGAGGTATGTATCTGGGAATGGGCATTGGATGGTTGCAGATTATGAGTTATTGTAAAATAGACTGAAAATTGTAACATCGTATATGACTAGGTGTGGTTCTTTGGCCTCTTGACTCTTCTTCTGAATATCTGTAGGCATTTTGCGTATTCCCGTCCAGTTCATTTTAGCTGGGTGCAGTTTTCCTAATTCTTGTTGTTTTTCACAGATGAAATTTCACATAAGCAAATGTTACATCTGCCTTATGCTCAAAGTATTCCCTCATCAAATATATTGATCAACTTGAAATAAATCTGTTTTCAAAAGTATTTCAGTGAACACATTGTATCATATCTCCAGGGTCTTACACAGTGCTTTGCTCATACTATATGCTTAAATGTTTCTTGACTTGAATTTGACTTTAGCAGGCCGATCTAGAGTGGCTAGGTAGTATTTACCAGGGGACAGATGTGTACTAAATACTAAGAACTTCCTAGCAATTAGGTTTGCCCAAAAATGGAGTGGTAATTGAGTTTCTAAGGTCCTCCTGACTTCAGAGTCAGGGATCTGAGTTTCTGTCCCTGGAAGGATGCAAGACTACATGACCACTTGGTAGGCCTAATGCTTATTTCAGGTAAGGATTGGACTGGGTGGTTCTTAAGCAACTTGCTAACTCTCAGATTCTATGATTCTTTTGGGGAAATTTAGGTCAGATTTTGCTTCTAGTTTGGTAGAGAAAACTATTAGACCCAATAAATATTTCTATATCTTTGTAAAATAAAACATGATCAGACTTGGCGAGTGGAATCATTTACATTACAACTAATTTAAAAAAATCCAATAACATATAATTGTACAATTTTTAGTTGGATAAATTATTTCTTTTTAAAAGAAATAGTTTTATTACTTTTAATTTTATCACTCAAATTAAACAAAATTGTTGCTAAAAAGTGCTACTGAAGAGATTAAAATGACATAACTAGTACATTATTTGTTTATATGAGAAGAAATGTTTTAGATTTGAGAACAGTTTGTTCCCTTAAGTAAAATATTACTTCCATTTTTCACTTTATAGAGTTTGCTTAGCAAAGTTTTTCTTTCTGTAAACATATTGCACATGGTAAATCATCCAAACCTCTATAAAAATAATTTAAAACAGCAAATTAATTGGTTCCAATGCATTTTTTTGCTTATTACATACAAAGACATTGTGTTTAAACATAAATGGTAGAACATTGCACACACTCACATATGTATACAAAGTGTGATAACAGATGCCATATGGACATTTAAAATATCATCTATTGAGAATACATTCAAAAGCAGCAGTGTAATCTTAGTCAATATGCACAAGGGTCTCTTTAAAAGCCCTGTCAAAGGAAATCAACAATCATAGAATTATTATTTGTCATAGAGCAATTTAGTGAAAATTCTGAAACATCTGGAAGAATGTTGTTCAGTAAAAATATCTGGCAATATTTTGAAAACATTTAAATTTAATTTATTCTAAACCTATAAATGCCAAATAAAACAAGCTATTTCATAGATACAGTCTAAAAGAAAAGAATTGTACAAGAATCACTCTTAAGTACCATTTAGTTTAACAAATAACTTTCAAAACTGTCTTGTTTGTGAATCTTTCTGGACTCCCTTTTCTTAACTTCTGTACATCAACAATCCTTCCTTCCATTGCTCCTTTTTTTTTTTTTTGCTATCCTTTGTATAGCATGAACCTACTTTCCTTACCAGCTGAAAAAAAGAAAACAAAATCCTTGTAAAAATAACTTAGAAATATTTTAAAGCCTCCATTTAAAGGTCATAAATAAACAAGAAGACAAATATTCCTGAACATTCTAGTGCAAATGGAGCATTAATGTTTTGCCCTTCCATAGTCCCAATTTTATCTACATTTCAGCATACTGATATCCTGGAAACTCACTTTCAAGTATATTTTTTAAAAAAAGTGGGGATTTTTCCTTTTCCATGAAGACAGACTTTCTAAAATGTTAAACTAAACAAACCCATTCCATTTCCCTTTTTTCTACTCCTTGCTGTTTCCCTTCATTATCCACATTAGATTCCTTTGAACACCCTTCTATGCAGGCCTTCAACTTCTGTCAAAAGGCAAATTTAAGGACTACAATAGTTTCTTCTTTGAGACACAGCAGAGCATTGTCTCAGGGATCTAAAAAGTTCACAACATTGTAAAGTTGCAGTTGCTAAGCAGGCCAATCAAGAGTAATTCCCAATCCAGGTAACTCAGGTCTAGTTCAAATACTTCCTCAAAATAACCTGCTACTGGCACCACAGCAAACAATTTTTAAATACAGAAAGAAGATAGTAGAGACAAAGTAAAGATCTCTACCTAGTTGGTTTATGAAAGGCAGTGAGGTTAAGTGACTTGTCCAAGGTCACACAGCTAAGTAATCATTAAGTGTATGGGGTCACATTTGAACTAAAGTCCTCCTGACTCCAGAGCCAGTGTTCTATCTACTGTACCACCTAGCTGCCCCCCAATGATTTAACATTTTAAAAGAAGCATTAATGATTTATTTTATATATATATGTGTGTGTGTGTGTGTGTGTGTGTGTGTGTGTGTGAATATGTATGTAAGTACACATACACACATACACATACAGCCCAGCTGGATGCTCTTAATTCTTCTTTAGATTGTTGAGGCCAGGAAAGCCTGAGTTCAAGTTCAAAAGTAGACACTAGACAAATCACATTCTCTATCTTCCTCAGTTTCAAGTACAAGCTACAAACTTGTAGTTGATCTGATTTGAGTCTAAGATATTTATAACAGTTTTAGGACAGATCCTGGAACACACCAGGTGCTTATTTCCCTCCTTAGCACATTTAGCAAAGCACTCCCTCAATCAAATCCAATTCATGTGTTTGTCAAGGCATCACCTCTCTAATGTCATAGTCCTCTTCAAGAAGGAAAGATGAACATCATCATCATCATCATCATCATCATCAACATCATAGTTTTCTTCCTTTATGGATTCAGCCTTATTCTATATTTCTGGCAGCTTGAGGCTTGCTTTGAAAAACATCCTCTATACTTATATCTACTGTTTCCACAGTCATATATCTATAATTGAAAAAAAGGATCTCAGAGGTAATCAAATTCAACACTTTCATTCTAAAAATGAGGAAATTGAGGCCCAAGGAAATTAATTAGCTTTTCTAAGACCACACAAATTTTAAGCATTATAAGTGAAATTATTGTCATTTTGAAGCATGAGCTCTCTCTCTCTCTCAAAATTAATTTGGATTACTTTGTACTTATTTAAACTGTTGTATACAACCAGTAAGATGGAAACTCAGGGGAGAAAGACTTTTTTTTTGTATTTTATGAGCCTTGCACAGTTTAGAGATTCATGGATTTTGCTAAATCCTAGATTAGTATTTCTGTTTTAGACATACTAAATTCTGAACAAATATATTCAGGCTGCCTATGAAATACTTTGTTTAGCATATGTACATTTCTTTTCTGTTGATGTAAAGCTTCTGTAATAGAAGAAAATGAAATATGTAGCTTTCTCAGGTGATTGTGAATCTTTTCTCCCCTAAACAATGTCAAGATGTGTGGAGATAATTGATTCTGTCACATTTCTTTCATGACCCAGACAACCTACTTTCTCCCTGACTTTTTTAACAAATTTGACCTTTGGTACAAATAACAATAATAACTGGAATAAGAGATGCATATACATAACAATGCCCTTGGTTCTCTTCTTTTCAGCTGATTTCCAAGGCAGACAGAGTAAACAGCCTTCTCCCAGCTTTCTGACTTTCCACAGCTGAGAGTGTAGGATGTTTACAATATCTGTCACTCAGTATTCTCCAAAATGGACTTGAGGTCACCAGTGCAAATTTCAGGCAAGACAGCATCAGTGGAGGACGCATCCGTGAGGTTACAACTGAACTGTAGAAACATGACTTGGGATTTCTGAGTTTGGATGAGTAATAGGTAAATTTAGGATCCTTTGGGATTTTAAATATGGGAAAGGATTTGAACATACCTGATTCCACAAGGGGCCCTGATAAAAGTCCTCCAATAAATGTTGTCTCGTTATGTTGGCAGGTTTGCAAATTTTTGCAGATTAATTCCTTAGACTTCCAGCTTTGGTTTTGTATGGACTTAGATTCTGGATGTTTCCATCATTCCCTAAAAACTGAACACAAGACATTCCACCCTTCCCTATAGAAAGCAAGTACTTTTCTTCAGAATATCCTCAAACCATCCAGAATCTAGCTTTCTCTTTTATACTGAAGTGTGAAACTTTATTGTGGCTCACTCCTGAATGTAACAAGAGCATTGAGGGCCTGTAAGACAAGAGAATCAGTCACTTTAATTATAGGTTACATGGTCATAAATTCAATCAAGGGTGAGAAAAATAAATATGCTAGGGTGAAAGGTACATCTATAAAAAAGGCATAATGAAAATTGTTAGCTTCAAGTAGAAATTTCTCTAACTTATGAAAGGAAAAATAAAATCAACATTTGGAAGTATAAACATGAATATGGTTAATCAGTGCTTCCAGTTTCTTTTCAATACTATTTGCTCCAGTGTAATCTTGACCTTCACATAATAAGTTAGTACATGGTACAAAGGAAGTCAATGAAGAGGTTAAAAAAATTTTAAATACTATTAAGTCCCAGAGTAGCTAACTCTATAGAATAAAGGACATACAAGGCAGGATAAAAGTAAAGTGGTTGATGATTCCTATAAGAAGGATCACCTACATGAGGCTTTGATTTTTTTCTTTCTTTCCAAAAGAGCAATCTTTTTTATAAAGAGCATTTCATAGTAAATAGAAAACATTTTATAGCTAAAAAATAGCTCTAAAGGAATTGTGTATTCATAAGCTTTTTGTCACATTTAAGATGTTATGATAGATTAATGCACAAAGAATGGCTATGTATATTTTATTGTCAGCAGCAATAACTGATGCCATGTCTCAGAATGAAGCAAAATGTGTATTCACTACTCGTATTAAGAAAGATATCCATTTGTCAAGTTTACAGAATCCTCCTTGCAATGGATGACTACTCATAGGAGATAAAAACATATTCAACCTTTTTGTTGTTATTTCAGTCATGTTTGATTCTTCCTTTGAGGTTTTCTGACCTTGTTTGCTTGTTTGCTTTGCTTTTGGCAAGGGTAGTTTGCCATTTCCTTCTCCAGTCTATTTTACAGATGAGGAATTAGAGCATGCAGGCTTAATAGACTTGTCCAGGACCACACAGCTACTAAGTGTCTGAGATTGGATTTGAATTCATGAAGATGATTCTTTATGAATCCAAGTCCTATCCAAATGCTCTATCCATTGCACTATCTAGTTGCCCAAATTTAGTTGTTGCTGGGGTTTTCTTGGCAAGCTGGAGTTGCCTTTGCAGATCATTTTATAGATGATGAATTGGGGCAAACAGGATTAACTGACTTGCCCAGGGACTATCACATGTAAATCCTTGCATACACCAATCAATAACAGCCACCATGCTCTAGAGTCAAAACCTATCTTACTTCTATAGTAAAGACTCCTAAATCTTGTGAATGCCACTGGCAATGTGGAAGGCTAATGATGCCTTCTCAAAAACAAACAAACAAACAAAAAATATTTTAGCCACATTAAGAAATAGGATAATAAAAGAAACCAAGATTAGAGAAGATAAAGATGTAAATTTGTAGACCCTTTGAAACTGATTCATGATTCCCTTGGGAGTCCATGGATCCTAGGTAAAGAAATCCTCTCTGTTATAGTGTGTCTTTGACTCCCAAAGTGTACAAGTGGTTAATTAAGTGCTTATTCTGAACAGCTAAGTGATGTAATGGACAGAGTGATGGATCGGATCTGAAGTTAGGAAGAGCTGAGTTCAAATCCCATTTCAGACACTTAATAACTATGTGACCCAGCACAAATGACCTAACCTCAGCTTGCCTCAGTTTCTTCAAATATAAAATGAAGATAATAATAGTACAGACTTTCACAGAGTTGCTTCAGAGCTGCTACACATCCAAATGATATCTTATCAAATGAGATGTTTATAAAAAGCACTTAGCACAAGCCTAAGAATTAAGAGTTATATAAATACTTGTTCCCATTGTCCCTATCATGTAGCAGACAATGCACTAATTTCTGAAAATTTAAACTCAGTAAGATGGTGTGGGCACTCAAGAAGCTTACATTCTAATGGGAAGACTCCTAAAAAGAAACAGAAGGGAAGAGGAGGGGAGATTAAGGAAGTTATCTGGGGGCATTGTAAAGAAAGTCTGGAGCATGAAGAAGAATGAAAGATGTAACAAATCATATCAAAGATATCAGTAAAACAAAATTATGAGCACCATTTGGTGATCTGCTGATCTTACTGATATCTAAAACTCATCTGAGATTGACATATCACAGAACCAGAAGGCCCTAAAAGCAGTGCCGAGATAGCTTTCTTGATTCAGCACAGATTCTCAGGATGTGAATTTTGGTTAATATAAGAAACAATTTATACATTGTGTCCATTTGATCATTGGAACAGTTTGTTCAAGACTTTGCTCTCCAATCTTGCTTCCTGCTATTGCTACTTTATATTGGCTACTCATAAACTTAATTTACTATTCTGTCTAGTAGGGAGGGGTTGGGGCAGGAACAAAACAAGATACAGTGGTTAACACAAAGGTCTTGGGCAGAGTCCTATGTCTGATGTGAGAAGTCCAGGAGTAAAATGAGATTCCAGGATGAAAAGAAGTTTGTGTCATTGCTGAAAAAGCCCAGCAGAATTAGGAGTACAGCCTGGTCAGGAAATCTTCCTAGCTTCTTCCCTGGAGAAAGTATTTAACTTTTCTACACCACTTGTCATCTTATTTTTTTTTTTAGATTTTTCAAGGCAATGGGGTTAAGTGGCTTGCCCAAGGCCACATGGCTAGGCAATTATTAAGTGTCTGAGGTCGGATTTGAACCCAGGTACTCCTGACTCCAAGGCCGGTGCTCTATTCACTGCACCACCTAGCTGCCCCGTCATCTTATTTTTGCTTGATTCTTTTAATTTTGTAATTTTAAAGAATTTTAAGGCAGTGACAATGTAACCAAAATAATTACTAAAGCAACTATAGTGGCATGATACCTTACACTTGCCCTTATTTCTCAAACAAATATAACCATGGAATCCTTTGGGGTTTAAAAATAGATAAATGGAACCTATGTGCGCTGAGAACAAAAGAAGACATATCTATCTATCTATCTATGTATCTATCTATCTATCTATCTATCTATATCTCAAAGTATGTATACCATGGCCTAGCACTCCAAGTTCTAGGTTACATAGACTGTGTTCAGTTTTGCAGAACTTCCTTGGTGTGATGGTAAATGCTACACAACCAACTCTCCAAAAAAAAATAGACATTAAACTTCTCAATCTGTATTATTGCTATTTTCTCCATCCCTTTAAAAAAATTGGACAATAGACAAAGCAATGCATTAACCTTGATTTTTATATTTCTGAGTTGTAAAAACTCACTGAAAAATTAAACAATTGGTGGTTAGAGCTGGTTCCAGTACACCCTTGATGACTTCTCAAAGATTATATGCTTTTTGGCTTAATTTTCTGCCACCCAGCATGTCCTTGGGGAACCTCAAAAAGATTGCTCCTGTCTAGGTTTCTAGACATGTGGAAGTGGAGTCTTTGGCTTCACTGCATGTATTCAAGAAATTAATGTATAATTGAAAGAGGATAGTCTTTCTTTCATGGAAAGAATACAGAAAACACAAAGAATACAAAATAGCCTATAAACAACTAATATAAAATCTCTTTCCTCTTTAGTGATTCCCATATTCTCCTCACCCAGAGAGAATTCTCTAACAGCACTCTGATATGATTTAGCTTCTCTCTTGAGAAAAAAAATACTTTGGGACTGCTAGAAAACTTTCCACTGAGTCCAAAAACAGATCTGTCCTCCAGTTTTATGGTATACCCCAAGGACCTCTACTCTCTCTAGAAGGAAAACAAGTTTTGGGTTGCTAGAGAACAAAATAACTCAACATTCCAATGAGTCCATTCACCCCAGGGATCTATACAGACCTGGAGCCTTATGGTTTTAAGGGCTTGAAATCCCACCCCCTACCTCTTCCATGGAAGGCAAATTAAATTGGTGTTGTTAGTGAGACAACACCTTTTCCTAGTTAGACTTGCAGTATCTGAATGATGAATGGTCATATCAAAAGGCAAAGTTCAGTCAGATTTTGTGATTCCTCCATGTCACAGATCATTGATTTAGATATCAAAGAGACCTTAGGGGCATCTTGTCAAATCCCTCTTGGTTTCAGAGATGAGAACTGAAGCCCACAGGGCTGAAGTACCTTGCCCAAGGTTACACAATTAAAAAGTGGCAGTCAGGATTGAAGACAGTGTTCTCTGATTCCACATCCATTGCTCTTTCCCCTGAACTTCTGTTGATCCAGACCCTTTGCTGCTCTTCAAGATCCAGATCATTTCCTAGATGCTCAAGCTAGAAACTTTAAATGCTGTTCCATTAATCTAGCAAGTCAAGGGGAGAGGAAAGCGAAGAGGAAATCTTAACACTGAGTCACAGGTCAGTCTCATTTCTTAGGCTTCCAGGTTATGTCATTTCCTCTCTCTTAATAGGACCAAGAGCTTGGGTTCAATCAGTCAGTCAATTAATCAATATTTATTAACTACCTACTATGTACTAAACTCAGGGGTTACAAAGAGGAAAAAGACAGTGACTGCCCTCTAGAAGTTTTGAATCAAACGGGGGGGGGGGGAAGACAACATGCAAACCAATATATACAAACAAGCTAGATATGAATAAATAGGAAATGATTAATATAGGGAAGGTACTAGAATTAAGAGCAGTTGGGAAATGCTTCGAGTAGAAAATGGGATTTTAGCTGGAATTTAAAGGAGGCCAAAGAAATCAGGAGGAATTGAGGAGGGACATGCAAAGGACATTTCCAGGCATAGGGGACAGCCAAAAAAAAATGATGGGAGCTGAGAGACGGAGAACTTGTTGGTAAAACAGCCAAGGGGCCAGTGTCAGTGGATTGAAAAGTACATAGTTTAAAGAATTCTCCCTTCTTCCATCTAAGAAGCTATGACATATAGCTTCTTGGGTCATGCTGTAGAGGCCACTTCTATTTCTAGGGTCATATAGGTCATATAACTGCACTATGCTTCCTGCCCAAAAGCTGCCATAGTTCCCAGACTATATGAATGCATGGGCACCTACTGCCCCAGGATCCAAAACTATTCAAATCGCTGAGGATTTTTTTTAAACTGTCTCTGGACTTTCTGAAAAATCCCAGCTGCAAGTTTGCTAACATTTAATTGTCTAATTTTAAGGATAATGTTATTGCTATTTGTTGTTTTTATATATACTATTTTCCTTTTTTTGTCTGACCCTTTCTTGCAGGGCCATTTCTTTTAACAAGACTTCTTTTTAGTAAAAGAAAAAAGGGAAAAGAAAAGAATTGATCAATATATTTTAAAAATTCTGACATTATATGTGCTCTACTCCTATGGATCATCTAGCTCTATTGGCCACAAAAGCATCTTAGGCTTTTTTCTAGGGCAACTAGGTGCTGCAGTGGTTGAATACCAGGCCTGGAGTCAGGAAAATTCATTGTCATGACTTCAAATCAGGCTCAGACACTAACTGTGACCATGGGCAAGTCACTTAACCTTGTTTACATCAGCTGTATGAGTTGGAGAAGGAAATGGTGAACCACTGCTGTATCTTTTTGAAGAAAACCCCAAATGGGGTCACAAAAAGTCAGACACAACTAAACAATAAAAACAGACTCATCCATTAGCAAAATGTTTTTTTGATATTGGCATCTTTTAATATGGTCAATACTAAGGGGTTGATCAATCCACAATGGCCTGAGCCAATCCATTAATCCCAGATTACTGTGACTTAATTACTCATGTGGAGATGTTAATATGTTCACAAGTTATACAAGCTCAGGATGCTCTTGCTGAGAATCACTAGCCTCTAATCTTATCAAGTTGATGATCATTAATTGTTTTTGTTCAGTCATTTTCACTCATGTCTGACTCTTCCTGATATCACTCAGCAAAGATACTGGTATGTTTTGCCATTTCTTCTCCAGCTTATTTTACAGGTGAGGAAATTGAGGTAAACAGTTAAGTGATTTGCTCAGGCTCCCATAGCTAGTAAGTCTCTTGGACCAGATTTGAATTCACTAAGAAAAGTCTTTCTGACTGTTGGTCTGGTACTCCATCCACTTCATTTTACAGATGATGAAACTGAGGTTCACAGAAAATGAAAGATTTGCTCAAGGTTGCAAAGGTGTGATAAGAGGAGAATCAAGTTTCCAATAAGGTCCTCTGAGTCTAAATCTAATATTATTTCCTCTGCACCAGGTTGTTTCCTGATAAAGATGCAGTATGGGAAATTCTGGAACTAAATGCAGAAAAACTATTTTCATACTGAAAAACTGTTATTCATAATAAGTATTCCTAATTCATTCATAATTTCTTGAATTACACAGTATTTTGGATTGGAAAAATAACACTAAAATTGAAATTTTTATGGAATCTCTTCACATAATAGGTTCCTATATAAATTGGGCCTCCTTTGTAACAGAAGACCCTGTTTCTACTATTTACTAAATGTGCAATAATAATAATGACACCCAACTTTATTTTCAAACTTACTGATTTTCCAGTTGCTAGTAATTTATTTATTTTTGAACATCTATGGTTATAACATTTATAACATTTTTTCTATAGGATTCATAAGGAGAAGGCAGATGTCAATATTTTATCCAATAAGAAACAGGGCTTTTGAGAGTGCTAAATAAATTTCAGTGAGGCAGCACTAGTGTGTGGATGAATTCCAAATGAGGAAAAGGCAGTCAGGGTGCATATTAAGTTCAGAGGAGAAGTTTTCGTAAACAATGTAAAAATGGACAAGAAAGAAAGGAAATGAGACTAATAGTTGGGTCTGGCTGGAGAATAATTACTTTCAGAGACTTAAAAAATATTTTAACTGGAAGGGTCCACACCCTTACTAAATCCAGTCATCAAAGAAATTTTAGTTACATAAAAGCTGTGATTTTAACCACCCAAACATAAGTCTAAAATATTATTATTTTATCGTGGAATTCTATTTTTTCCTTGCCTAATGTCCTTTCCTAGAAATTTGATATTACCCAAGTCTCTTGCAAACTAGCACTTGGTCATCATAAGTTTCTATATGACTGACAGTCCTTATACATCAAGTACACATCAAATTCAGATTCATTAGCATGTTTTTTAAAGCACACAACTCCCTGCCCCTTATAAGCCCCAATTTTATTTCTTTTTTTTAAGGTTTTTGCAAGGCAATGGGGTTAAGTGACTTGCACAAGGCCACACAGCTAGGTAATTATTACGTGTCTGAGGTTGGATTTGAACTCAGGTACCCCGGACTCCAGGGGTGGTGCTCTATCTACTGCGCCACCTAGCTGACCCCCCCCCCCGCAATTTTCTTTCTAATGCCACTTCCTATTTGAGTTATTTCTTGAGTCATTATTATCTTCTTCTAAATTGCTTTGTACTTTATATAAATTTTACATTTATTTATATGGTTATGTGTTTTTGTTGTTCAGTTGTTGTTTAATCATGATCAACTCTTTGAGGCTCCTTTTTTTTTTTGCAAAAATATTGGAATAGCGTGCCATTTCCTTTTCCAGTTAATTTTACAGATAAAAACTAAGGCAAAAAGGATTAAGTGATTTGCCCAAAGTCACACAGCTAGTTAGTGTATGAGGCTAGATTTGAACTCATGAAGATAAATCTTCCCGATTATTCCAAGGGTATGTGTAGTTCTCCCCAAAAGGAAATCAATTCCTGGAGTCAGCAACTATTTCTGACTTTCTCTATTTAGAACATGGCACAATACCTGTATGTATTAAGTTCTTAATGGACAATTGTTGATTGAATGAATATTTTATGTTCAAAAAGTGCAGCTTAAACCGCTAGATTTTTCTTTATCTTTAAAACTGATCAACCAACTTTCAGTGGGTACCCAAATCCTAATTTATTTTTATTGGGTATATTTATTTTATTTCTAAGATGTTTTCTTTCCTTCTAAATCTCACCTTTCTTGTGGCTGACAGTTACTAGTCTTATGCCAAAAATGACAGAATCAATGCATAAATAACTTATTGTTGCTGTAAATTAGTTGTGCGGAGAGGTTACTATTCTTTCTAGTGCCATTGTGAAAATTCTTCAAACTCGGCTTCCAAATGAAAATGTTTTCTGGTGGGGGACAGAACAGCTATTGCTTAAATATTCCTAAAGAGACTCTTCCTTCTCCTTTATTCCTCCTAGTTTTCAAGATGGGCTACAAATGAGAAACTAAGACTAAAGGAAAAAGGACAGTTAGCTGTATTAGAGGCTGATATTCAGTAGGATTGAAGAACGTTCTTCTGTTGTTGCTATTTGGGTTGTTCCAGTCATATCTGACCCTAATTAGGGCAAAGAAAATGACAAATCTCTCCATATCTTTTCCAAGAAAACCCTCTATCAAAAATGACAAAATATAATCCCAATTTCAAAACCAGGAAAGGACAAAGCAAAGAATCAATAAGACTAGATGAATAGCAATACAAAACTTTAAGCTTGCATTATAAGGTTATAAGAATATGATTGAAATGCTATTCATGGTGACTGAATTGGATTTACAGGGACAGTGATGCAATAGACACTGCAGCAGTTCTGGAGGCAAGAGGACCTGAGTTCAAATCTGTCCTCAGACACTTATTAGCTGTGTAAATCTGGGCAAATCACTTAACCCTGTTTGTCTTAGTTTCTCATTTGTAAAATAAGCTGGAGAAGGAAATGGCAAACCATTTCAATATCTTTGCCAAGGAAAACCAAAATGGGATCATGCAAATTTGGATTAATTGAATGATTCAACAAAATTGGATTTTATACTATAAATGCAAAAATGGTTCAACAGAAGGGAAAAAATAGCAAAATGAATTATATTTAAAAGAAAAATATCAAACTACATGATCATAGTAATATATGCACAAAAGACTGAAAAATGATAACATTCATATATTCTTTAAAAAACATCCTAAAAAGCAAAGGCACAGAAGGCCCAAATTTATTAATATGATTAATTTATATATCTAAAACCAAAAATTGTCATTATGTGCAACATGGAAACAACAGCGGTTTTCTCAATAAAGAAGTAAAATAGTAGCACCCCTCAGTTATTTGAGAAAATTCTAGAAATGCTGATAACAGCAGGAACAAAAAAAAAAGAAGAGTAGGCAGAGTAGGCACCCTGGCAACTTGTTAAAAGCCCTACCAACAGATAAGATTATGGATTTAGAAAACTCTATAGAATCAGCAAAGTAACAAAACTGATATACTTTGTAGTTACAATAAAATAGCAATGCAATAAAATAGCACTCCCTTCCTCATATCCTCCCCCACCACTAAAATTCAGTGAGAAGGTTAAGATATCCGATATCCCGACACCAAACAAAACTGAAACATATTTTAGGGGAAAGGGTTGGATTTAAGAAAATCTCAATGAAAAATACAACAATTTGTCTTTCTGTTGGAAATCTTCCATATGCTTAGAAAGAAAGGAATGGATGAACAGAACTTTCCTATAAAGGTCCTCATAGTTTTGTTTTAAGATGGGCCCCTTTATTTTTCAACTTTAAAATCTCAAAAGAAATGAAGTTGGTAGTTATGGCCTAGAAGCAAGAAAATCTGAATGTATATCTAGCTTCTGACACTAAATGAACTGGATAACCTCAGGAACATTCCTTAACTTTTGTAGGCCTCACTCTTTTCATCTAAAAAGTAATGGATTTAAACTTGATGTCAGAGAAGCCAATCCATGATAAAATGCTAGTTTTTCTCAAGTTCATATTTCTCCTATTATAAAAATTCAGTTTACAATAAAATCAACTTAATGTTTTATAAAGTAGGGAATGAATACTGAATACATCAACCATAGACTCTGGGAGAAATTTGACCATGCAATTTTCCCATTTTAAACTCTAATGAGGTTTTTTTTTTTTTTTTTTTTTGGTAAACTTCTTAGTGTGGAGGAAGTCTGCTTAATCATTAATTCATTTAATATATACATCATAAAATAGGTTCTCATCTCCCTACTCCAAGAAGCAAGGAACAAAGGAGAAACTACTACCTTGGGGCTCAGGTAAACCCCAAAGCAATTGCATTGCCATTCTGAGTGGAGAGGTAGAATTTAGCTGAGTTATTTAAGGAAAAAGAATAGTATGATTACAGTCCCTTGGATGTAATAAAATTGGCTGGAATTCTGTTGACTTAGGGTATAATTGAGGTAGGAAGAACTGATCCCAGGGAAGGGTTTCCCATTCAGGGAAGGTCATGGCTGTAGCTGTGTCAGCATCCTACAGAGACTTCTATTATATGGACCTTTTCTGTATGTTTCATTGGTACACTAACCCAATAGGAAGACAGCCTGAGGGGCAAATGTGGTGTTACATGTCTCCTGAATTTCATCACCCCTCATAGAAAAAGTCTTTTGTTCATTGTTTTTTCCCCCTGGCAGCAATTTTTGAGTCTCATAATTGTACAGTTTATCAACTACTCCATTTTGAAATGATGATACAATGTTGTTTGTTAATTTTGAAAAATAAAAAGCTTCTGCAAAATTTTGAGGAAACAAAGTGTGAACTACCAAATAGAGATACATTTCATCTTTAATGTGGAAAAATCAGATAGAAGCTCAGGTACTTTTCAGCATCAAACATTCTACTGGCACCTTAACAAAACAAGTATATGCATTTTGCAACTGCATTTTAAATTGAGTATTGTGATTAATGTTTGATCACAAAAATAGTGATTTTATTTTTTAAAAAGACAATTGAATAAGTTTTCTTCATTCCTGGGTCTAGAAGTATGCTGTTAGAATACATAGTTGGTTTTTAATGAAAGTCAATGGGAAAACTACCTTCACTGGAAATTTTTTTGACAAATGCTTTACTCTTCAACCCCGCTCTTTTGTAAACAAGTCTACATGTTATACATTGGCACAATTATGCTATAATTATAACATAAATGTGAGCTTTTCTTGTATTATATAACAAGTTGACTGGAGTATGAAAGGAGTGAATGTCTTCTGGCATAGTGGTCATAACTGAAAATTCATCAGAAGACACAAAGGCATCAGTTAGCACAGAGACCATTTCTCATCATTATTAATAAGCTCAAGAAATGGACCTATTAAGTTTTTTTGACAAATATTTATCATAAATATGAAACTTTAAAAAATACCTGTTACTTTTATGTTATTGCCAGTTGGTATCATATTTTATATGAAAGGTAAACCAAGAATTGAATCAATTTGTGATAAACAGGAACCAAAAAACCTCCTCAAAGCCCGATTAGCTTAATATTAGAACATTTTATCAATTGGAAGCTTTAGATCCCAAAGAATTTGAAAGTGACAAAGTTTTATAAACACACACACACACATATGCGTGTGCTGTGTGTGTGTGTGTGTGTGTGTGTGTGTGTGTGTATGGACTCATTTCAACAACTTGGCTTTTTGTTTACTAAATCTAAACCAGCTCTTTAAGAGTACTTTGGGAGAACTTTCATCATTAGGATATAAGACTTAAATTAACTTTAGAATTATTCATTAAATAACACTTAAGATTTGGTATAATGGGAAAAAAATTGATGAACTTGGAAATAGAGGATCTGAGCTTCCCCTCTCCTTCCTACCTCTATCTTAGTACCTTTGTGATGTTATGCAAATTGCTCTCTGGGCATCAGTTTCCTTGACTGATGAGGGACTTGGACTAGACATGGTCTCTATGATACTTTCTGGAGCTAAATATAACTTTTCTCAGTTAAAAAAAAAGATTTGGTTGCAGTATAAGAGCCTTAAGGCTCATTTTCATTTTTGGAAGAGTCTGTTAGGGCTGGGGTTGGAAAAGACTAGGAGAAAGGAAGAGGAGGCGAAGGAAATGGAAAAGGAGGAGAAAGAAGTTTCTTTTACTTTAGTCTTTGCAGTTTCAAGGTTACTGGTGCAAGAGAGGAAGAAACACCCTAACTGGGAAGAGAATTCCTTATAAAACAGAAACATAGTGACAACCACAACGTTAAGACTACCACCAGGTGTCAGTATAACATAAAGCATGGCTACAACAATTTTGTGTTTCATTATGAATTGTAGTTATTTCATATCAGAACTAAATGAGTATTAAAATAACAAGTCTTTGGCTATCTCTGAGAATCTTTATTATACATGAAACTGTTTAGTTTCAAGACCTTCACTATTTCATTAGAGCCAATTAAAATGGAAATATCTAAAGAAAACACAAGTAGAGTCACAAGGAGTTAAGGTTTTGCTTCTCTGCCAAGAGTCTCTTCCTCCTGTCCCTTTGATAATATCTCAAGGCACTAAAGTCCTCCCTAGACTTAATGAGACAAGCATACATCTATTTTATTTACTTAAAATAACCCCTTCACTGAGGGGTTGGGAAGGGCCCTCATTATCTTCTTCTGGGTTTTAACTATAGCTACATGGTACAGCAGATAGAAAGCCAGGCCTGGAGTCAGGAGGACTTCTCTTTTGAGTTCAAACATGACTCAGAAACTAGCTGTATAACCCTGGGCAAGTCACTTAACTCTCTTTTCCTGAGGGTTTCCTCATCTTTAAAATAAGCTGGAGAAGGAAATGGTAAACACTATTATATCTCTGCCAAGAAAGCTTCAAATGGGGTTACAAAATATCAAGTATGACTGAAAAATACTGAGCAACAAATCCTATATACATAAACATGCACATACCACACATACTGTATACACATTCTTCCTTTATAGAATAATAGTGACATTTCAATATATGTAGAAATCACCAGAAGAACTGGCAATAATCCCTTTAGCTAAAAGAAAAGTAAGCTTCTAAATCAGTTGAGACAGATGGCTGTCCATCCAATTTGAAATATATTTTCATTTTAGGTGGCTGAGGACAGTTTAGTCACCACAAAGTTTGCTCTTTTCATACTAAGAATTTTATCTATGAGGATTAATTGCATTGCAGTTGATAGTACTACACCTGGAATCAGAAAGAATCAAGTTCAAATCCTTCCTCAGACATTTACTACCTATGAGATCCTTGGCACATATACTTTCTACTCTCCAATATGTCCTCTGTAAAATGAGAGGAATTGTGTCAAAGGATTCTTGTGAGAATGAAATGAAGTACATCAGTCAGTCCAATAGTAAACATTTAATAAGCACCTACTGTGTACCACGAACCTTGCTAAGAACTAGGATACAAAGAAAGGCAAAAGAGAGTCTCAGCCCTCAAGGAGCTCTCAGACTAATGGTAGAGATAACATGTTAACAATTATGTATAATCAAGGTATAGACAGGATAAACTGGAAACAATCACTAGAGATAGTATCCTAGAATTAAAAGTCATTGAGAAAGTCTTCTCATAGTAGGTGGAATTTTAATTGGGACTTTTAAAGGAAGTCAGGAGGCAGTGATGAGGATAGAGCAGAATGGAGAATAACAGTGAAAAGGCCCAGAGTATAGAGATGAAGAATTCTGTGAGAAACAATAAAGAAACCAGTGTCACTGAATTGAAGATTGATGATATGTATAAAAAGACTGGAAAAGTGTATGTGGATTGGAAGGATAGGTTATAAGAAACTTTGAATGACAAACTTAAGATTTTATATTTTATTCTGGATATGAAGTTCTGTATAAATGTTAGCTATAATTATGGCAGGTATTTTTGTAATCCTTTTAATACATTTATTTAGATAGAATATGGTTTTGCTTTTTTTTTTCCTCATGATGTGGCATCTCAGGGATAATTTGCTGTATCACCACAAGTACCTGTCAACTGAGATTCAGATAGATTTCAATTGTTGAGTTTTTGAAAGCGGAATCTTACAAAAGAATTCATTTTGAGTTTTTGGTCACTACATTGTACTTAATATATCTCATGGAAGATTTCTTATTATTACTCTATTATGGGGGTCTTCTGTTTAACTTGTCTTAACTTCAGTCTCCAGTTCTCTATGTAAAAAAAGACCTTGGAGGAGAATTCCTGTTGGCATGTAGGAATTTCCCATCATTTCCTTCCTTGATTCAGGGGAAGTTTCTCTCATTCTATGGTTGGCTAAACTTAGAACAAGTGGCTAGTGAGAGTGCACCAGGAGCTACAAATCTGGGGAAGAAATAGGGAGTAGAATAGAGAAATGGCAGCAACACAAAACTGGGAAGCAGAAGAGCCATATGTAGCTGCTAGAGGAGAATAGTAGTGAGAACATTGGGAGAGAGGTTACTAGAAAGAGGTCACAAGGGCTGTATTTCTTCACAGTCAGTCTTTATTATCATGAACCTTGAGGGAAGTAGATCTATGCTTTTTTTTCAAGATGCATTTAGCAGGTGAATTCAACCCACATCATACTGGCTGCATGTGGCCCTCAAATCTCATTCATGTAGCATTATTACATTTTATTATTATACATCTTTCTATAGTAGTCATAAATAAATATTAAATCTAAAAGCAGCCTTTGAAAAGTTTTTGTTGGGCGATGCGACCCAGAAGAACTAAAAAGTTGGACATCCAATTTAGAGGGAAGATTTAAGGCTTTGAAACTTCTCATTTCCCTCCGCTTTTTCTCTGTTTTTCCCAAGGGCAGGTGCCTTTTCCCAAAATTAATCTGATTTGATAAAGTATATTTACTTTGCCTTTGAGTCCCTCTAAAATTATACTTTGCTAACCATAACATTGCTGATCCAGGTATTTCTTTACTCAAATATAACATGGTTATGTTTATAAGGAAACAGCCAGGAGGGGAAAGAGTAATATTTTGCCAGAGTGCTACTTTTCAGTTCAGTCTTTACAATGATATCATATCTGATTCTTTGTCATCCCATTTGAGGTTTTCTTGGTAAAGACACTGGAGTGGTTTGCCATTTCTTTCTCCAGCTCATTTATAGATAAGGCCACTGAGGCAAACAGGGTAAATGACTTGCCCAGAGTCCTAGAGGTAGTCATATATAGCTGAAGCCAGATTTGAAGATGTCTTCCTGATTCAAGGGATAACACTCTGTCCACTATGCTACCTAGCTGCCCCTTCTTGGGATGTCAAAAGAGAAGATTTTATCTGGGATTTTTCCTTCTAGGACTAGAATAAGCTTATGGAAGTGAAGATGGAAACAGAGGAGCTCTAACTAGGGAGCTGACATTGAAGAAGTAGGTCAGTGCCTGCTTCCCTTCTTAGTGTTCCCATGGCATAATTTGAAGGGAAAAGGAAAGAAGCTAAAGTAGAGGTCAGAGTGAGCATTAATCCAATTAGGAAACGAGCAACTTAACCCATGAAACAAGTTGTAAGTGAATGAAAGCTTGGATTCACCTCCAACAGGTGAACGGCACACCTCCACTACTAGATCTCTTTGTGTACAGCCATCATATTTTAGGAAAAGTATTGATGAACTAGATAGCAAACTAAGGAGAGTGATGAAAAGGATGATGAAGGGCTTTGAAATATTCACCAAGGGGAACAAGTAATGTGTAGCTTGAAGAAAAAACCTTGAGGATATATGATAAATACTTTCAAACATCTGAAAATCTGTCAAGTAGAAGCAGGATCAGATTTGCTCTCCTTGGTCTCAGAAGTAAAATCAAGGTAGCAACACTTATTGTATCATGTATACTGACCCTGTGCTAGGGACACAAAGAAACACAAAAGCAATACTTGCCCTCATAGATCTTATAACTTAACAACTGAGACAATACACAAACAACTATGAACAAAGAAGATATAAACAGATGAACTGGAGGAAAAATCATGGGTAAGGAAAAAGGGGTAAGACATTATAGAACTAGAAAGACAGGAGAGAGCCAGGTTAAGAAAAAATTAAAGGACATTTATATTTGATTCTGGAGGTAATAGGAAATCATTAGAATTTATTGACCGGGGTCAGAGGTGTGAAAGAACTAAGGAGCAATATGTAAAGTTCCAGAGTCATATTTCGGGCCAAAACAAAGGAAAAAAAATTCTAAACATTTAGAGCTTTCCCAAAGAATAATCATTCTGGACATAGCTATCAGAAGCAGACAAAATACCTGAAGAATTAGAAAATGCTCCTTAGAGAAGTAAAGACTAACTTAAATAAGACCAACTTAAATATTCAGTGCTCATGGCTGGGCCATACCAATAAAATAAAAATGAAAATATTGCCAGTTAATTCACTTTTTTAATCCATATCTATCAGATTATCAAAGGGATACTACTCTACAGAATTCAATAAAATAACATTGTGGTTGTTCAGTCATTTCATTCATGTCTTTATAATCTCATTTGGGATTTTCCTGGCAAACATACTGGAGTGGTTTACCCTTTCCTTCCTTTGCCATTTTGGAGATGAGGAAACTAAAGGAAACAAGATAAAATGAGTTTCCCAGGTTCCCATAGTATGTATCTGAAGATAGATTTGAACTTAGAAAGATGAGCCTTTCTTGACTACAGGTCCAGCATTCCATCCATTACACAAACAAGTTGCCCCAATAAAATAATAGTACAATTCATTTAGAAAAATGGAAGATCCAAAATTTTAAGGAAAATAAATGAAAAGAGGTTGAACACAAGACCTCAAATTAAAGTTATAAAGCTAGAGTCATCAAAATCATCTGATATTAGTTGAAATATAGAGAGGTAGATCATTGGAACAGACAAGAGAAGGAAGAATTAGAAACAATGAAATTTAATTATCTGGTATTTGATAAAACCAGAAAAATATAAATTATTTAGGAAAGAGTTCCTTATTTCATAAAACTGAATAGAAAAACAGAAAAGCAGTGTGGGCAGAAATAGGATTTAGACTAACATTGTCCATCATGATTTATAATACATTCTAAATGGATATAACTTTAATATTAAAGAAAATACTTTTAAAATTAGAAGAGAAGCAGATCATATACTTCTAAAAGCCAGGAGCAGAAAATATATTTTTAACTAAACAAATTAAAACTTAACAAAAATTCAAATTATATAACTTTGATTACATGAAACTAAAAAGCTCCTGTACAGACAAAAGTATCATATTTAGGAAATGAAGGTAAATAAATGGTTAAAGAAAAAACCAAACTCCAAAAACATTGTTTCAGACTACTCTGACAAAGACTTGATATTCAAGACATATAATGTGTATATTCTTATATACACATATGGATATATGTATATATATGCATATATACACAAATATATACCTATAATTGTATGTGTGTGTATATGATTGTGTATATGCATATGCAAACAATTAATAAGGATATATGTATGCACACAAAAAAACTATTTCCCAGTAAATAATCAAAGGATATGAAAGTTCTCAAACATAGAATTGCAAATTATAAACAATTACATGAAAAGTGCTTCATTCACTAATAATAAGAGAATACAAATAAAAATAAAACTTGAGATTCCACCTCACACTCTGTAATTGGCAGAGGACAAAAGTTGGAAATAGTCAATGTTAGAGGAATTGAGGGAAACTAGTACAGTACATTCAAAAATCATTTGGAATTATGAAAATAAAGCTTCTAAAATTTCTATGTCCTTTGACCCAGAGATTCCATTTATAGCTTATAGTCCAAGGAATTCACTGATGAGAAGAAAGTCCCTATATACACCAAAATATTTATAACAGCACTGTAATAACAAAGAATTGGCAATAAGGTAGATGCATATCAATGGGGGAATGGCTAACCAAACTGTGGATTATATATGTAATGAAATATTTATCCCTTAAGAATATTGAATATGATAATTCCAGAGAAGAGTAGAAAGATCTATATGAAATGTTATGACCAAAGAAAACAGTAGTCATAACGATCACAATAATGTAAAAGGAAAAAACTAAAATTAAAAAAAAATAAAAGCGAATGCAGCAGGGTGGCTAGGTGGTGCAGTGGATAAAGCACAGGCCCTGGAGTCAGGAGTACCTGGGTTCAAATCCAGTCTCAGACACTTAATAATTACCTAGCTGTGTGGCCTTGGGAAAGCCACTTAACCCCATTTGCCTTGCAAAAAAAACCTAAAAAAAAGCGAATAAAGCAAAATGATAAAGAACAAACGTAGCTTAAAAGAATCTATATGAGAAGAGACTCTCAACTTACCCTAATACTTTGCAGGTGTGGGAGGTCCACAAATATACACTACACATATTTTAAGACCTCTTGATATATTGATCACTTAATTTAACTTTTCCCCTATTTTTTTTTCCTTTTTTTTTTTTGGCTTTGAAAGATTCTTTTTAAAGAATGAGATGACTCTCTGGAAGGGGAAGGAATACTGTGGAAAATTATGATGTAAAAAACAAATGACATCCATAAAATTAGAATTTAGGATACTATGGAAAGTAGTTAGTTCCTCCTCACTAGTGGTTTTTAAGTAAAGGCTGGATGATCATTTGTGGTGGGGATATTGCAAAAAGAAAATTGTTGTAAAAGGAAAATCAGTTAGTTCTGAGTTGATTTAGTTAGCCTCAGTCATTTATTCTGAGATTCCATGATTTTCCTCTACTCCCAGATCCTAGAAACTAGACTGACTTCTATATAGATACAACATTATCTTTATGTGTTTTATCAGTGTTCCTTCTTAAACTATAAGCTTCCAGAGGGCAGATACAGTATTTATAGACTTTTGTACAGCATTCTGTATAGCTCTACTGTAAGCAGTCACTTAACTGGTTTTCAAAATGATAATGACTTACTTTAATCAACAAGACTTGCTTCAGTAAACACATCTGGTTCACAGTTGAAATATCATCCATTATTGTTAACAATCAATCCGATTAAGTTCCTAAAATAATTGGAAAGAAAAAAAAGTGTACTTACGTGTGTGTATTTATAGATTCCTAAAATCCAGAAACACTCTCTCATTGAACCCTTTGAATTGGCCACAGGTCAAAAAAAAAGTATGTCACATAGTATTTATTAGTACATAGCATGATTAATGTGATCATCCTTTAAATCAAGTTATGCAGTAGACTAGTAAGCAGAGAGAAGTATATCTGAATGAGGGATCAGGAGGAAAAGATAAGGCAAAAATAGTTTAGATAAAGTTCTATAGAAACTAAAGAGTAACTAGTTGATCAAATAGAACACCAGGTTTGACAAATCTGGCCTCAGACACTTAGTAGCTGTGTGACCCTGGGCAAGTCATTTAACCTTATTCAACTCTGTTTCCTCATTTAAAAAATGATCTGGAATTGGAAATGAGAAAACTTATAAAAATTTTTGTCAAGAAAAGCCCCAAAGGGTGGGGCAGCTAGGTGGCTAAAGAGTACTAGTCCTGAAGTCAGGATGACCTGAGCTCAAATCCAGCCTCAGGCTGGGTTACATAGCTGTGTGACCTTGGGCAAGTCACTTAACCCCACTGCCTTGTAAAAATGAAAAAAAAATACCCCAAAGAGAAGACAGAGTCAGATACAACTGAAACAACTGAACAATAACAACACAGAACGAGACCTGTGACTTTATTAGAATTATCAAGTGAGGATGAACCAGCAGGATGAACCCCTTTGTAACTTGTAGTCTTAGAGAGTTGTCTAGAACACTGAAAAGTGAAGCCCAGGGTCTCAAAAACCAGTATGGGTCAGTGTAGGACTTGAATTTAGGTCTTCTTAGCTTGAAGGTCATCTTTCTATCTCCTGCTCCATAATATATTTTCATTTGTCACCTAGGTTTTCTGTCTGAATTGAGGTAAAGAATATATCTGCCTCAGGCCGGCTAGGTGGTACAGTGGAGTCCTGGAGTCGGGAGGACCTGAGTTGAAATTCAGCCTCAGTAATTACCTAGCTGTGTGACCTTGGGCAAACCACTTAACCCAATTGCCTTGCATAAAAGAAACCTAAAAAAAAGGAATATATCTGCCTCCAAGTTCATAATGACAGTTCCTCAAGATAATGTTTTAGTGCTTCTTTGAGAAACTCATAAAAAAGTGGAAAAGTGGCACATGATACTATACATTTGAAGGACTTAATGCTCGTAGGAATTAGAGTTGGACTGGGCTCTTTTTGACTACCTAGTTTCATTTCCTCAATTTCAAAGGAGGAGAGTGAAGCTAACAAAGAGGAAGTGAATTTCCAAGCAATAACACAATTCAGAGCTGAAAGGTACCTCAAAGAACATTTAGTGATAGCATCGTATATTTAGATCTAGAAGGAACCACAGAACCGCAAAGGTCATCTAGTCCAACCCTTTCATTTTATTTTTCCTGACAATTTTATTTTTAAAATTTTAGCATTTTGACCTTAAAAAGCACCATTTAAAATGGGTTTTTCCATATATATGGCAGAAAAAAAAAAACAAGGAACAGCAGATTTCTATTATGTACAACTTGTTTTTCTTGCTTTTCAGGAAACAAGTTTTATAATGAAAAAGAGTTGAAAGGAAGGGGGGGCTCTATAAATATTTGAATTCAAATGGTACTATAAAGATATAATCATTATACTAGCATGGTATTAATTCTATAAACAGTAAAGAAGTTAATCAATAGAAGAGATTAGGTATATAACATATTAAAGCAAATCAACACAGTGGTATAATTTTTGATAAGTCCAAATATCCCACTTACTGGAAGAGGAAATCACTAGTTGACAAAAAAAAAAGCTAGCAATACTGAACAGTATCTGGAAGGAATTAGATTTCTATCAATATCTTTTGTTTTTGTTGTTCAGTCATTTAGTCATGTCCAACTCTTCATGGTCCCATTTAGAATTTTCTTGGCAAAGATACTATAATGGTTTGCCATTTCCTTCTCCAGTTTATTTTATAGATGGGGAACAGAGATAACTAGGATTAAATTACTTGTCCAGGGTCACACAGCTAGTAAGTATCTGAGGCAGGATTTGAACTCAGGAAAAGGAGTTCCAGTTCTATCTACTGCACCACCCAGCTGCCTCAATTAGTATATTATACCATATAAGATATTTTAGATACTTAACCTAGATACACAAGGTTAAATCATAAATCATAAACAAATGAAAGGAGTAAGGAAATTACCTGTTAGATTTATAAAGAGTTTATAACTAAATAATTGATAGAAAAGATTACATGAGATAAAACAGGCAATTTTGATTATACAGCATTAAAAAAGTTTTAGACAAACATCCAATATAATAAAATTAGAAGACAAAATAGGTAACTGGGAAAAATCTAGGCAAGAAATTTCTCTTTTAAAAGTCTAATTTCCAAGATATATAAGATACTGATTCAAATTTATAAGATTAAGAGCCATTCTCCAATAGGTAAAACAGGATATGATTAGGGAGTTTTCAAAGCAATAAATTCAAACTATCAAAAATTATGTAAAAATGCTTTAAATAATTAATGATTAGAGAAATGAAAAATAATGCAACTTTAAGTCTCCTCTTCATATCAAAAAAGTAAAAGATCACAAAAGAAAAAAATAAGACAAGTGGGAAGGACAGGGTAAAAAAAGAGATAACTACTAGTGGAACTGTCAGTCCACATATTCAATAAAAGTATTTCAGAAGTATGTTTAGAATGTTACCAAACTCTTCTTCTTCTTTGACCCAGCTATACCAGCTATACCAAGAAGAAAAGTACACATACACACACACACACACACACACACACACACACACACACACACACGTAAGCTGAGCAAGTCACTTAAACTATTTCTCAGTTTCCTCAGCTGTAAAATGTTAACAATAATAATACCTACCTCCAAGAGTTTATGTGATGATAAAATGAGCTAAAATCAGAAACACTTTGTAAACCTTAAAGAGCTAAATAAATGTTAGTTGCAAATGATATAAATTTAATAGGCTCCCCTTCATTCAAGATCTTTAAACAGAAGGTGGATTCCATTTCTCAGGTATGCTGAAGAAGAGGGTCTTTTTCTGACACAGGTTGAAACTAGATGACCACATAAGTCCCTTCCTACTATAAAACTTTATGATCCTCTGATACCTTTCCTCTTTCATTCAAAATCAGTAGAAGGAGAAAAGGGGAGAGGATGCCTGGAGACAACAAGCAGCTGTTATCTGTCATTCAGTGCATAATGGCACTTTGCCTTCATTTCTACTTAATCCTTAAATCTTTGTTATTTGTGGAAGTTTTATGTAGGTAGAACAAGTAGATTTAAAACACACATACAAATAATCTTCCCTCCTACCCTTTTTAGTAATGCTCAAAATATTTTCCATGCCAAAATGCATAATTTATGAATCATAAAAAACAAGCCAAGAAAAAGGTTAGAATTTCAGGGTGGGAAGGGACCTTTCAGATCTTTTTTAGACTAACTCCCTCACATGTTATCTCTGGAAAATCAAATTATCTACCAAGGCTAAAATCTGTTGAAAAGTCTTAAATAAACTAAATACTGGGAGGTTGACTGAAGTCTGGGTCATGTTCCAGAAGTTCTTGTGACCTTAGATATATGAAGAATACTAGATCCTGGGCTTTCCTGAGTGGATAGGACAGAGGAATATTACCCTCCAAAGACCACTCTACTTAACACAATATCAGCCCAAGCATTCTGATATACTTCCAGGCCACCCACTTGCAAATAGTCTTGAAATGATAATAGGTAAGATTTAAAATAAACAGCAGAGAAGGGAGTAGAACCAAGAGATCATTGTGCACACTAACAACAATATTGTGAGTTGATCAATTTTGATGGATGCAGTTCTTCTCAGCAGGTCAGAGACCTAGTAAAATCTTGGGAGACTTGCCATCCATATCCAGATGAAAAAAGCAACAACAACAAAAAAACCCAAATAAACTACAGAATCTGAATGAACACCATATTCATTTTTTAAAAACTTCTCTTATGTTTTTCTTTCCTATTCCATGGTTTTCTTTCTTTTTCCTTAGTCCAAATTCCTCATTCACAAATGAATAATATATAAATATGTTAAACACAAATATACATGTACGGGACAGCTAGGTGGCGCAGTGAATAGAGCACCCACCTTGGAGTCAGGAGTACCTGGGTTCAAATCTGATCTCAGACACTTAATAATTACCTAGCCATGTGGCCTTGGGCAAGCCACTTAAAAAATCTAAAAAAAATGTGCATGTACAACACTCACCAGATTTTTCACTGCTGGGTGTGTGTGTGGGAGGATGGAAGAAAAGTGTGTAATTTATAAATATGCAAGTGGATAAATGTTGAAAAACTTTCATAGCCTATAATTGGAAAAATAAAATAAAATATCAATAAAAATACAGAAAACTCCCAACATAGATGGCATTTTATTAGGATATAATTCGTACACACACAATACATAAAATAAGTATAGTAAATAGGTATAGTCAACTATTTTAGAATAAAAAGGTATCTTTTCTCCATTTAGAAAAAAATACAAAGAATGAGGAAAGGAAATATTTTTCAAGGAAGACCCAGTAGGATGTGAAAAATATAATAATCAAGTGCTATTTGGACATATTAAAGATTTTTTTGTTTTGTTTTATTCTGAAGACTGACAATGAAATCACATTCTATGACAAATGCAAATGTGTAAAGAGGAAGCTAAGTGTGGTGTAGTGGAAAACATTCCTAACTTCTTGTTTCTTGTTATAGGAAGAGATTTCAAATGTCTGTTTTGCCACTTTACTACCTTTGTAACCTTGAGAAAGTCAATTAATCTCTCTAGGCCTCAGTTTCTTCCAGAAAACAAAATAATTGAATTAGATAATCAGCTTTGCTGCATGATTCTCTATGAGGACCTTGTTTTTCTTCTAAGACCTAGAAGAAATAATCTGGATATCTGTATTCCTTCCACTGCCAAAACTGTCACCAGCTTAGAAACAAAGTTTTTTTTTTTTCCTTCTTCTTTTGTTATGGTGACGTAGATCAATGGTTAAACCTCTATATTATGAAGCCCTTAGTTAATTGTATAGCCTGGGAATAAACTCATAACGGGTGTATATTTTAGTCATGTTTCTTTTTATAAGTTTAGTCTGCTGTCACTAACATGCTTCAAAACTGTTTCTTTGGTTTAAAACAGCAGCTGACTTGTAATTAGAACCTCTTAGTAGAGGAGGCCCTTCCTCACTACCCCCTGACTTCCTTCAACCTCAGCTCCTCAGCAGAGGGTTTCTCATATTCTATCCTGGCAAGAACCAATCTGCTGAGCAGATGTCATGTGACACTGGCTGCTGGCACCCACAGTGGCTTTGATGTGTGTTGGCATCCAACAGTCACTTCGAACTGCTCACATGGCTAAAAACAAATAGGGAATAATGACAGACACATCTTTTCTTCTACCATGAACAAGGTTTACTAGGATAAAGTGGTCTGTGTTTCTAATTTTTCTTAAAGACTAGATCTTCAGGTGCTGAAGTAAAAGTTTTTAACATCATGGTACTGAGCCATCCTGGGCAGTCTCTTTCAGCTTGATTTGGTTAAACAAAACAGCCCTCACATCTTGATTTCTTCACTAGGTATCCTTGAGAAAAATATATTAGGGAGGTGTTCAACCATTGGGTCTTTTGTTTTAAATGATTACCTAACATGGATATTATTAAAAAAACAAACAAAAAATGAAGACATATCCACCCTTTAAAGTACAATGAAGTGGGTAGACTATTTAGAACCAACAATGAAGACCCAACACTACTCATGATTTCTTCCAATAAAAAATTATTCCTATGCAGAGAAATAACTGATAAATAGAAATACATATAAATTGATTTTGCATATAGAATATGTACAAATAATGTAATATAATATAATACATAACATATTATATATAATATATAATACAATATATGAAATAATGTAAAATTATGTACACATATATATGCAAATATATGTATATATATGTGTGTGTGTGTGTGTGTGTGTGTGTGTGTGTGTGTTTGTGTCTAATAATAGCCATCTTGGAAGGGGGAAGAAAAAAAGGAAAAAAATAAATTCCCATGCCAAGTTTATTATAGATTTAAATGGAATAGCAAATTATACTTAATAGATTTTCAGGCTCATGTGCAATCTTTTTTTTTTAAATTACACTGTTATGGAAATACTTGTTTTATCCTATAAATAAAAATTAAATGAATAAAAATGAAAAAAATAAAATTACTCATGAATAATTTTTATTCCTTCATTGGAATGTAAACTGCTTGAGGGTAGAAAAAGTTTTAATCTTCATATCTACATTTCCACGTCTAGTATTTGGCATGGATCAGGTATTTAATGAATGCTTGTTGAAACGAATGTTTATTTTGCACATGAGGAAAGGGAGACCCAGAATTCAATGATTTGCCCAAGGTCACAGTCTGCACAAGGACACTCCCTTCTGAATAGTTTGAATAAAATTCTAGCAGATTCTGTAGCTAAACAATCTAATGGAATGCAAATAAATAAAGACTAGCAGTCCTCATAGTCCTAAAAAAAACTTGTGCTTGGAATTATTCCCTTTTCACTCCCCCTCCCCACCCCAACTCCAATCTAGGAGAACCTTAGGTTTCTTCTTAGCATATTGTGAATGGCACCTTCCAGAAAAGGCCTTTCTTGACCCTTCTCCCCCTCCCCCCATATTACAATGTATTTACTCTGCATATATTTTGTATTTCTTTTTCTGTGTATCTCCTGTGTCAAATGTAAGCTGCTTGAAGATAAGGAATGCTTGGATTTTGTCTCTGTAACCCCAGAATCTAGAGTAGTGCCTTAGTGTTGGCATCAAAGCCACTGTGGGTGCCAGCAGCCAGTGTCACATGACATGCCTTAGTGTTGAATCAACCTGCGTTTCAAAAAATCAAACTTCTCTGAGTTGAGCTAATGGTGGAATTCTCTTCTGCCTTAAATTTAAAGAAATTACTTTGTTCATTTTTCTTGACCTTGACAGACTGAAGGATTCTGGCTGGGCAGAAAAGAAACCTGTGGCTTCCTTCTACTACCCTGATAAATGTCTTGGTTACATTCTGGCAAGAATGCAGATCTATACTTTGCAAAGGATTCTGCTTTTCAGAGATGTGAAGACTATTGAATAATAACTTATAGACTCATCAACCTATTTCCTTGTACTGGAAGGGGGTCTCCAAAATAATCCTCTATAGATGCACTGATTTGGAATCAATGCAGATTATCTAGCTAATAAAGTAGCAGTTGTTTACTGATTCAATTGTCTCAGATGTGACACAAGAGATATAGGAATATGCTGTGACTTGAGATAAAGTGTATATGAGGAGCAGCTTGATGGCTCAGTGGCAACCCTGGAGCTAGTAAGACTAAAGTTCAAATCTGATGTCAGACACTAGTTGTGTGACCTTAGGTGAGTGACTCCATCCTGTTTGCCTCAATTTCCTCATCTTTAAAATGAGTTAGAGAAGGAAATGGAAAATTATTCTAGTATTTTTGCCAAGAAAATCCAAAAAAAGGTCATAAAGAGTAGGATATGGCTGAAATGTCTGAAGAATAATAAACATAAATGTTGAATGAATATTCTATTTCTTTGGCTTCATGTTTTATCTTTCCTACTAGATTTTTAAGTTCCTTGATAGCAGGGACCACATCTTATTTCCCTTTGTATTTCTGTCAGAATAGTATATTATACATTCTAGTCATTAATAAATACAAGATGAATGAATAGATATTTTTACTTTATTCAGAAATGCATTTGACTGTGGGAATAGCATGTTATTAGAAAACATTAATAAGCAGAATTTCAGGGGGGTAGCTTCTGTGACATGTGAGAATGTTTATTCTTCAGCTCCTTCTCTAAAACAAACAAATAAAAATTTGGTCTTTACCAGGAGCAAAAACTAAGAACATAAATTGTTCTTTTTTTCTCCACAAGGAAAAAAAAAACAGTTTTCGAGTGCCTTCCATGGTACTAAAAGTAACTCCATCTTCAAAGGTGAAATTCTGTTTAGGAATGTGTAGAACTGCTTTAGGTGTCGAAGCAGGCAGATGTGATCTGACAACGATCAGTAAAAACAGATTTAAGTCATATGTAGCACCTGCCATACCAACAGCTCAGTTTTATAAATATACTAGCAGTCACCCAGTGACAGTCAACAGATGTGATTCAGAAAGGCACAGGAGAAGAAAGCATAATAGGTGTGTATACTAACATGTGCTTCTGTAGTCTGTACATATCCACAACTGGGTCCATGATTCTCTGGTCATAGAATGCTTAGTCTCTGTATTTGTCTATGTTTCGCCTTTCCTCATTCTTTCCTTCCTTTTATGTACGTTTATGTATATACATATATGAGTATATCTAGATCTATATAATATATACTCAAAGGATAATTTTTGCTTTATGTTACTGTGACAGAGGTTATTGGAAAACCCTAGATCAAGCCTATTAGTTATTTTATCCTTCAAAGTGTTTATAGCTACTGGAATATATGTGGTATAACTGACACAAAACTTCACATATTCTAAGTGTATATAGATATATACACAGTAATGTCTGGTATTGAGCTCTGAGTAATGACTTTTGGGAGTCTAGTACTGGTGAGGCTAAATTTAAAATTATATATAAACATACACACACACACACACACACACACACATATATATATATCTGTAAATGCATAAGTAGATATGTATGTATATGGTATACATATCTATATATGCATGCATATAGATATTCACATCACCCAGGCTTAGATCTCAGTAGTTATTCAATAATTTAGAATTTGTAATACTTGTACATGTGATTAAGTATGGATCTCACAACTTACTATATGCTTACTGTTGAGAGGATGCTCATGAGGTTGGCTACAGAGTGATTAATTTTTTTTCAGCCACAGCAGTTTTCAAACACTATTGTCCTGACTCAAAATGGGATTTAAATCTATACTGGCAGGGCATCTAGGTGGATAGAAGACTAGCTTTGGTCATAAGGACCTGAGTTCAAATTCAGCTTCAGACACCATCTATGTGACCCTGGGAAAATCACTTAACTCCAACTTCCCCAAAAGAGAAAAGAAAAAAACTCTTTTGACAGAGGAAAGAAATGAGCTGTACTAGTTGAAATTACATATCCTATCAATAAGAGGCTCTGAAATAAGTATAAAGGGTCAAATACATGGCTAAAATATATCTATTTTGGAGAAGGGAAGAAAATCAATGTACTAATTTAATATTACCTGAAAAAAATCAAGTCTGCCACTTAAGGGAAATCTAGGTTGCATTTCCTGAAAACAAATGTGTTTTTACTGGTAGTTTGTAATATTCCAGGGCAGTGCCTGCATTGTCTACTTCCTTTATAACTCTCCACAATTCCGGGCACAATGCTGTGCACACAGTAGGGTATGAAACATATGGGACTGATAAAATATAATTCCCAGAGTTTCAGAGTTAGACAGAATTCTGATCCTACCACTGATATTCCTTCCTCATTAAAGCACCACTAAGAACTCAAAACCAAAAACACTAATACAGTAACAAGCAATTACATTTAGAACAACTATTAGATAGAAAAATAGAAACAAATGCAGCCACAAAAGAGTTTTCTTTGAATATTTTTTCTCATTAAAAGGAGGTGAGAATGAGAAAGAAGAGTCATATGAATAACATATTCAATGCCTAAACTTAATCGCTTAAAAACTCACTTACTCTTCACTGTGTCTTTTTGCCATGGTTATCTAACACTATCTGAGACTTCAGAGATTACTTAGTCTAATCACCTCATTTTATGAACAGGAGAGAGGAATAGGCATTTATATAGAACATACTATGTTTCAGGCACTGTGCTAAGCATTATATTTTTAATTTTTACAAATATCAACTCATTTAGTCCTAACAACTTTGACAAGTGATGCTATTTTTATCTTTCTTTTACAATCGAAGAAACTAAGCAGAGAGAAATTAAGTGACTTGCCCATGTCACTCAACCAGTAAATAACTGGGAAAGGATTTGAACTCAGGTATTCCTGGCTCCAGGCTTCCTGACACCTACTGAGCCACCACTGAGGAAGTGAAAACCAACATATGGGACTAACTTGGTGAACCAAGGTCATACCTGAAGTTGGGCCACTATCCTTTCGGTCATGTGCTTTTTCTCTGGCTCCATGTTTCCCTGATATTCTCTAGGCTGGGGTGGTGGTGGGAAATGTTTCCTCTTCTGAACTCTGATAGCACCTAGTGGCTTCTTACCTCTCCGATGCATTTAGAATAACCTACTTCGTTTCACAGTTCACAGCAGACATATCTTATCTCCCCTACAGAATTTTGTAAGCCCCTTGGAAGGGAGGTATCTTATGTGCTTTAATGACCATACATAAATAGATTAGTCTTCAATCATTGTTTGTTAAAAAAAAAATAAAGGGATAGAGGACAGCAGACACTCTTCTAAAACAAACCATATAGGCTACAGCTCCTAGGGAAAGACAGCTGTGCAGGAAGTATTCCACCCTAGAACCATCTTGGAGCATCCTGCCTCTGCCCAGCATGTTCTAGCCTCACCCTTTGGGAGCTTTGCAGAAGATCTGAAATCAGTTGTGGCACATTCAGTTGCCTCCCATTGTCTATGTTTTCAAAACAAACTTTTCATTTCAAACAGTGACTAAAGGTTAGTCTGTTTTCCTTCCACAGTGTTTGAGGTTAATATTTAGGACAGGGTCAAAGACTTAGAGCTAGAAGGGCTGTTAGAAGTCATTTGTCTGCCTTTTCTATTTTACAGAAAAGGAAACTGAGGTCAAGTTAGGCAGTTTATTCATCCCACAGTTGGCCTTGACAGGGAGAATTTTAACTCAGGTATTCTGATTTCAGTCAGTGCTTTCTGATTTTCTTCCCACTTCTAACATTACTACAAACTGAGACCAATTTAGTATCCATATGTTCAGGGTAGACCCTAAGCAAAGGTCAATGTCTCCAAATAATTTTGGTTCTCATTTAAACTTTATGTTTCTAGTAAAGTATTAGATTTTTTTAAATTTAGTTAAGTTTTAGTTCTTCTAGTCTGAAAGAATGTTTATTAGGTACTTACAATGTGCCAGATCTAACAACATTGTGCTTTCTGATTGTGTATTAAATTAAACACAATAATAATAATAATAATAATAAAATAAACAAGCAATAAATTAAATAAATTAGATAATTAGGGGAAAAAAAAACTAACTCCCTGAGTCTACACCAGTAAAGCAGTTATGCTACACATGGATGTTTAGCATAGCTTAGCAGAATAATTTTAATCTTGGAATCCACCTGAGAAATCACTTAATGCATTTCAGATAGCAAAACTGAGGTCTAGAAAGTTTAGCTGAGCAATACAAGTAGGCTAAGTCATTTGAATCGCTACCCAGGGCAATTTTTGTTAGCCTATGTTCAGTTTTCATTCTTCAGTTTTTCTCTCTTCTAGTGTACCTTGAATTGATGCTCAATCAAATGCTTGATAGTACCTTGCCCAACCTGTTGTTTTTGTTCAATTGTCTTTCAGTTATATCCAACTCTTCATGACTCCATTTGGGGTTTTCTTGGAAAAGTTACAGGAGTGTTTTGCCATTTTCTTCTTCAGTTCATTTTATAGAGAACATTGAAGTAAACAGGGTTAAATGACCCATCTGGTGTCTGAGGCCAGATTTGAACTCAAAAATATGAGTCTATCTGACTCTACATCCAGCACTCCATGAACCGTTCCACTTAGCTGCCCCTTGCCCAAGCTACCCTAGACAATGGCTACAAACTGATTCTTCACATAAGTAGAGATAGTGTCTTTCAGAGCAGTGATGTCTTAGAGGCAGGAGTCTTTATAGCTCTTGACTAGGACTGTGAATTAGGTTGTTCTAGGTAAGCAACTTTCTGCTCTCATTAATGCCCACTTATTTTTCTTCCAGGTTAGAATCTCTATCCATTCATTCCCTCTCATATTCGTAAAGGTGTCTGGGCAGTAGGGACAGACAGAAAATAAGTGGTGGATTCTGTAGTCCTTTGTTGTGATTCTGGGGAGCTGGAATGTAAGGCTCCCTAAAACTCTAATCTCCTCTTCTGCCTACTTGGGAACATAAACTAACTGTCCAAGCAGCTGTCCTACGTGCAGGTGTCCTTGGACCAGCTGGGGCAGTATACTTACTGGTACTTGCTGACCCAAACATTCTCAGAAGCATGTTCCTAAAATCTAAGTAAGCAGATTTATTCACTAAAAAACCAAGAGACTTAACTCTGGGTGGTACTTCAAGGCAGAAAATGTATAATTTGATTCATGATAGAAAACCACACAGACTTAAGATTTCTTAGTGTAATCCCCTAATGTTTGTGCCAAAACTTGAAGATACTTAGTAAAGCTTAAGTATTACAAGTTTGTGTGTGTTTTAATTTTTAAACACAATAACACAAAGGACATCACGGTGCTTTTTTTTAAACTCACAAAATCAAGAAGAGTAGGAAGTGGGAGAGGGGAGAATTTTCTTGCAGAAAACTAGAGTATTACAGTCTGCATGTGGTGTGCAAAAGACCTGCTGGTCACACATCTGTCCCTCCAACCATATTTAGAGTAATTACTTCCTTTAATAACATTGGCAAATGTGAAACACAGAAGGCAATATATTTACCTGTCTTTTACCTTCTTATACTGCTCAGTTCTAAAATTATAGAATTAAAGATTAACTTTCAAAGTGGAGAGAAATCAGCCGTTATTCTGGGCTTGATCCTCATTAGCCAATTGGACAGGCTATGTGAGTGATTAGGCTGTGACGTTGGGAAATTTCAACTATAATTTCATGCTTGATCTTTGACATGCTCAAAGAGAATTGCTTCTTTGAATATGGCCAGGATGTTGCCCCTGGGCATGGTCAAACCCTGGCCCTATAACTTGGGGGTAAAATGAAGGTTTTAGCCCAAAGCAACTGACCAGGCTGGTATGTGGGCTTCCTTCTGGCTCCTCTCCAAAGCTCACAGAACCTGGCTGGTTCAAATAGTTTGTGGGGCGGGGGATATAGAGGGATAGTTAGGGGGTGTGATAGGACCCCCAAACTGCCTTGCTGAAGCAAATGGTAGTGAGAAATGACTGAAAGGGGATGCCAGAATGTCCTCTTCCTCTACTGGACAAGTCTGACCTGGGCTTCAGAATCTCCTAGGCTAAAAATAACTCAGAGAACTGCTACTCAAGCAAACCGGCCTGGCCGGAAGGCACCGGAGCAGCCTGGAGGCAGTGGCAGTTAGAGGCCCCTTGTTGAATGGAATATATAATCCATTTAACAGCTGCTGCATCTCATTAAGAACACTGGCATGAAAGATACTTGACAAGTACAAAAAAGAAAAAAAAAAGACAGCAGTCTATTTACAGATGCAGCCGGAGTCCTCCCTTGTTTTATAGCTTTCAAGGAAAAGAAGGCATGTCTGCATGATAACTTTATCCTATAATTCTACAGATTTTAAAAAAGTATAGTCCGCCATATGCTTAAGCATAGAATTTTCACACAGAATTTTTCAAAACAACTGTGAAAGCGCTGCACAGTTTTGCCAGAGTCATTCAGGTTGACATCTGAAATAGAATGTGTAGTGAAGAGACTGGATCCAAAGTAATTCTCAAAGTTACAGGAATCAAGTACTACACCAGTCACTCAGTGACTCTCAATAGGCTAACTAAACTGAATTACTGGATCTGGGACTTTCAGAAAAACCAGTAAAAAGTTAACCTATTCCTATTAACATGTTTAATGTAATATCCATGAAAAAAAATAAACATGAAAGTTATGTCTTTAAGAAAATTATATGTAATACTCAAGATTCATACTTTCACAAAATAAAAATAATAACAATTTTTAGCTTTAAATTTTTAGCTTTATTTAGAAATATTCAGCCTGTATCCTTTACAAAATTACCTTTTTGATGCATAAATCAGACAATGTCACTCCTATACTCAAGAATCTTCAATGACTTCGTACTATCTATAAGATAAAATGCCAATTTCAAACTCAATGCAAGTACATTTCTATTCCTTATTGGACATGACTTCTCTTTATACTGTATATGGGAAAATTAAAGAGTTTCCCATACTTGATAGGCTATCTCTGACCTTCACATATTCACGTAGCCTATACTCCAAGCATTCTTTTTTCATCATTCTCTGTTAAAAGGCCATACTATATTTTAGATAGATATTCTGTGTTGGATTTATGAAAAGACATGGACAAGAATCATACTAGAAGAGTTACAATCTGTACCAGTGAACCAAGTACTCATACGGATCAGATCGCAGATGTATTAAAGAATATACAAACAAGATTCTAACTTGTAAATGAGTTGTACTCCAGATATTTGTTTGTAACTAAGTAGATTTGGAATTTGGAATTTGTTTTACCCTAGAAATTTTCTTCTCTTATTCTACTTTTAGATTCTCAAACAAAAATCCATCAAACTTTTTTTTTTTCCACACAAAGGATCTGTAGCTATAGCATGGACTCCAGAGTTAGAGGGCCTGCCATTTGGATAACGTTAAATTGAATGACTGCGCCAACCAGCTGTGTAATTGTGGGCAAATCTCTTAACTTCTCTGGCCCACCATTCCATCATCTGTAAGATAAAGTAATTAGATATCTAAGGGTCCTTTCCAGTTGTGGAATTCTGATTTCATCTGGTTTTGAAAGGCCATTTCTTTATTTATTTTTGGCCAAACCTAAACTATTAGAGATTCCACCTTTTTTGGGGGGGAACCCTCAAATTTTAGAAGTCAATTGAAACAGTTCAAAATTTATGTTTGTCAGGGTTATGTTTATAATTGCATTTTAAAAAAAGTTCTTTAGTTCTAGGTAACAAAACACCTTTATGTTAAAATAGTTATTGAGTATGTGTGCTTGTTCAGTAAACCTCATTGTCTTATTTGAGGAAAATTAAATTATAGGCAATGGTAGAAAAGAAAGAAATCTGCAAAGCAAAATAATAGCCATCACAAAATTGTTCTCATAACTAATTTAAACAATCCTCCTGTAAACTTTAAGCATTCCTGAAGTAACCATTTAGATACAAAATTTATGTGCTAGCTATAAATTTTTTTATTGGTTTTAATAAAATAGTTCCCAAAGATTTAGGCAAAACATTGTAAGCTTAGTTCCAGTTAAAATATGTATTCATTCATTTAATGAACATTTTAAAAACAACTCTATTTGCATAAAACTGTATTAAAGTGCTGGAGGAATAGTTCTAAATAGATCAATAAGACAGAGTCCCTGCCTCTTCTCCAGGAGAGTTTGATTTAGTCAATGTGGGGGTGGGTTGAAAACAGAGGGAGGCATAAATAATTATATCATAAATTAGGATTTTCTAAAGGCACAAAATAAGTAAATAAAACCACATTTCTTTTTACATTTCTTTTGCTATGCTATAATTCTTACTATTAAAAGTATAGTAGTTTTCCCTTCTTATCACTTTGAAGGAAGTTTTTACTCACTGACCTCACATTCTTTCCAGAGTAGCCATATACAGGCTTTTCCATTTGGAATGTCTGGTTACTCTACTGATAGAGTAATTCCAAATACCTTTCCCCAAGTGGCCCCAGCATCCATTCTATTTATGGGAGGCATCATGATTTCAAGCCAAGTTTTTCAAAATGGAATTCTCTGCCTCTTCTATGGGGGCCCTCTGGGTTTTCAGAGACTCATCAATGCCTTTACCTTATGTTGGAAGCCTGACACTAGTTACAGAGCATGCAGAGAGAGGAAATACTTTAAAACAGGAAAGATAGTTTGTAAAACTGACTAGCTTCCAAAAGCCTCTTTGGATGGAGGGGCAGGGGAAGAGGCCATTGATGTATTACACAAAGCCCTCTACACATAGACAGCTGAGTTGTCTCTGCTACTGACTTGGTGTGTGGCTTTAATTAATTCCTTCAGCATCTGAGACATGGGAGGCTCTCTCTCCCCTCCTTCATGGGGATATTGTGGAGATAAATTCCATGGCACACCGTGACCTCTTAGGGCAGGATACAAATTGTAAACACAAGGAAGCTTTATTAACTATAAAATGATGACAGGATCTGACAACCACAGAGAGGGTGTGGCAAAGTAGATTATTTTCTGAGTGAATAAATTCATTCGTGGGAAAAGAGGCATTTTATTTCTACACTTAAATGAAAAAAATCTCATGGCTAGGAGATGGTCAAGAATGAATGCAGAGACTAAAAGATATATTCAGGGTACCTGAACTTTGATTAAGACCCTATATTTTCTATTCTAGTCTAAAACCATTAACAGGGGAAAGAGGGTGAATGAGTAGGGAGGAAAGAAAAAAAAATCAAGAAAAAGGGACTCATAACCCCCCCCATCTGATCCTTTCCTATTTTACTGTTAAGAAAAAAACTGATAAAATAAACATACATAATTTTATATATAATATACAAGCTTCCACAGAAGTTTGAGAGGCAGCACAAAAACATTACAAACATCCCTTATTGTCTTTGGACTCAGAAAGGTTCAAATCCAGAAGGTTGACTAACTGGTTTCTATTTCTCTATATATTGAAAATTTATAATGTTAATTGTCTACTTAAAATCAATCAATAAACACTAAATGCTGAGTGGTAAGGCTAAAGATACAAAATTGAGACTGTCCTTGTCCTCAATGAACTTATGTTTAGTTGTGTTCTTTCCCTGGGGATAATTTTCATTACCTCCAAGGCAACTCTCCAAGAATATAAATTGCACAATTAATTGTAGATTTGCTTTGAGGGATGGTGTTTCCTCACTAGAAATTTCAGGGATAGTGATGAAATCCCAAATCTAGTCCAAAAAGAAGCTTACAAGAACAAGTTATTGATTTATTTTGACAAGACTTTATTAAGCACCAGAAAATTAGAAATATTATATCATTTTATTTTGATAACAATCCATTTTATTATTGAGGAAATTCAGGCAATTAAAGAGTTAAGTAACATACAGAGTAATTTTTAAATGTCTGATGCAGGATTTTAATTTAGTTTTTTTTTTCTTACTCCAGGTCCATGGTTCACTTTATTGGATCATTTAACTACTTTTATTTATTTACCTTAACTTATCTTGCCATGGTATTTCCCTTTTCAAATTGTTTATATATATATATATATATATATATATATATATATATATATATATATGCAGAATCTTATTAAATTCTAATCACAATCCTATCTAAAAGCACAGTAGGCATCAGCTGTATTTTATAGAAAACTGTATCATAGACACCAAATATTTTCAAATTTTTGTTTGCACGTTGTTTCCTCATTAGATTGTAAGCTCTTTAAGGGCAGGACCTCTTTTTGTTGGGCCTGGCATGGAACAGATGTTTATTAAATATTTATTGAATTAAAATTAACTGAAAGACTTCTTATAGTTATGCAGCAGACTAATGATAAAGAACATGAGAATAGACTATTAAATAATATATCTCTAAGATTCTTTCCAATTTTAAACTTCTAGGCTTCTCAGTTGGGGCATAGTTTCCTGATTCCTAGTCCCAAACCCTTTCCACTAGATTACGCTGCCAACAATTCTTATATTGTGACACGCCAGAGGCCCCAGTGGATGTCATGAATTGCTTAGAATAGATGAAGCTGTCTCTTATATACTCCTCCAATTTAAAGCTTATGATTTCCCATTTTTTTTTGCATGGCTAACCTCTGAAAATCAAATTTCTAAGTGAGTAGGTTCCAAATTTGCTATTTCAAAAAAAGCCCCATTGGTTGTTTTCTTTTCTTTTCTTGCTGGCTAAGTTTTCATAATATTCCAAATTACCAGAGCAACTTCTCTTCTCTGGGCCTTGGTTCTCTCATATGCAAAATGAAGGGGTTTTGTATCATCCATTGGCAAAGGAAGGAATTGTAGAGATCACAGAGCCCTGAGACCACTAGGAGAAAAATGACTTCCTCAAAAATCACACAGTTGGTAAATCAAGGAATCAAGATTCAGACTTAATCCTGCTGGCACCCCAGCACTCCTTCTATTATACTATAAGATCTCTGGACCCCTTTCCAGCTCAAATACTTCTTTTTAAATTTAAATTTTATTTTTTTCCATTTACATGTAAACAACAGCTTTCAACATTTGTTTTTTTCTGCACGATTTTGCATTCCAAATTTTCTATTTCCTTCCCTTCCTTCCTCCCCTCCCCATGACCACAAGCAATCCAGTATAGGTTATACATGCACATTCATATTTAACATATGTCCATAATAGTCATGAGAAAGAAGAATCAGAACAAAAAGGGGAAAAATAAGAAAGAAAAAATACAGTTTACATTGTCTCCAATTTTTTTTTCCTGGATATGGATGGTATTTTCCAATTCAAGTCTTTTTAGAATTGTCCTTTATCATTGACATGCTACAGCTTAAATACTTCTTGATGTTATTTAGCTAAGATTCATATATCATGGTCATGGTAATCTGAATTCAAATACCTATTAAGTATGACCTATTTTGTAAGTTCCTGGAAAGATGTGGTACACAGAAGAACTCAACATTGTCTCAACCCTCAAGGAGCTTATAATTCAGTAAAGGAGAAAAAGTTTATATGTGGCCATAGAAAAATATCTAGTAATATAATTAGGCAATATATATGTATCAAGTACCAAATGAGTATTAAAAACAGTAACTAGATTAGAGTGAGCACCTGATGTAAAGTCAGAAGACCCTAAGGTTCAAATACTGACTCAGCTACTTAGCACCTATATAGCTTTGGAAAAGCCACTTGACACCTTTGGATATCCTCAGTCCCTTTCAACTCACAATGTATATGTCCTTACAATATATGTGGTTGGGCGGCTTAGGTGGCCCAGTGGGTAGCGTGTTGGACCTGGAGTCAGAAAGACCTGCGACCAATTCTAGCCTTAGATACCTACTAGCTGAGTGACCCTGACCTGAGCAAGTTACTTAACCTCAGTTTCCTCAACTCTGAAATGAGCTGGAGAAGGAATAGCTGTATCCCTGCCAAGAAAATCCTAAATGGGATCACAAATGGCAAACTACTCCAATATATTGGTCCAAAAAAACCCCAACAGAGGCCAGAAAGAGTCAGATAGGATTGGAAACAACTAAACAATAATTTATATTACTTTATCATCTAAAGTGAAGAGCACTTAATACCAAGAGAAAGATATTAGGACTTGGGTTGATCCTTCAGGATGGGGGGGTGCATTCAGGTAGATGGAAAGAAGGGGATAAGGATGTATTAACTTAATGGAATGGCTTGTATAAAGATCTTTACAGGAGTAGGCAAAGTTTGTCCTGAGAAGAAAGAAGTCTTCAACTGTCCCATATACTTGGATAATTAGAGAGCTTAGAATTTTCTGTTTATAATTAGGTGAGATTTTTAAAATTTTTTAAAATTAGAATGCTTCCTCATTATTTTATCAAGACTCATATAACAAGTATAATTATCTGTTTGGGTCTTCTCTTTTCTTAGAATATGGCCTTTATGGTTTGCTACTTAAGCAAATATTTCTTATTTCACCGAATTATGTAGAAATTTGACCCAGAGCTTAACTGAAAATTCCTTTCTGTAAAATAAGGGGATAGGATTAGTTGAAGTTTAAGGTCTCTCATAGATCAAAATCCTATGTAACTGAGCTTCTTCTCAAATCTGGAGTGACTTATGCTGTTTGACTCAGTAGATAGTGTGCCTAGACTGAAGTCTGGAAGACTCATCTTTCTGAATTTTATTCCAGGTTCAGTTACTTACTAGCTGTGACCCAGAGTATGTCACTTAACCTTGTTTTCCTCAGTTTCCTCATCTCTAAAATGAGCTGGAGAAGGAATAGCAAACCATTCCTGTATCTCTGCCAGTAAAATCCTAAATGGGATCACAAAGAGTCAGACATGACTGAAATGACTGAATAACAAGTTACTGAATTTCACGAAGACAATTGGTAGCTGCAAAAGGGATTTACTGGATTTAGAGAAACTTTTTAGAAAGGCATACACAGAATGGGAAGTCAGTTCCTCTACATGTCCCTGATTTCTTGTTGATCTCTTCTAAAGACAGTGGAAAGATGACTTCCCTTGGGGGTGGGATCAGTCCCTCTTTCCTGGTTTGAGCTGAGATCTTATCTTTCTCCCAGCTAAAAAGCTAACTCACTCAAGTATTCTCTGGTATATTCTAATCTGCATAACTTCTCCAATTTCTGTCTGTTATTTTGCTTGGATAAAAATGGGTTTAATCTCAATTTGCATTTTTTGTGATAGTCTTTTGTATAAATGGCCTTTGGTGGGAAGACACTAAACTTGCCGATATAAGGATATAAGCTGAGGACTACTCTCCGTCCCTGAAGAGCTAAGGAAAGCAGCTCTAGATGTGAATTTATCATCTCCTAGACTACCAACATTTGAAAGTATCAGAGATATAATTCTAGTCTGATAGGTCTCTCCAATGACTCTTTTTTCTTTCCTACAGTTGTAGATGCTGTCCTTACCTTCCCTCCCCTTCACGGGGGCTGGCAGAGTTCTCAGATCATATCTATTCATACTATAAAGCTGAGTTTATATATTCAGAATAACCACGTAGGTACTTATGTCACACCTCAATAGAAGTCTTAGGCTACACTACATTTATCTAATAGCATAAGTTATGCTAATTAATGTAACTCTAGATTCATTTTCTAAAACTCAAGTTACAGAAGAAGACAGAATCAGTGATATGTCCTACCTCCCTCATTTGACAGACGAAACTGAAGCCGTTTCAAAGAAGTGAGGGGATTTTCCCATGGTCTCCCTCTATCATTCCAGGGTTCTTCCCATTTAGCTCTGCTAAACTTAATGTGTGAAAAACTAATGTTAAATGATTCTCTATTTTATTCATGGAAATCTAAGTCACATTAGCCATGTGGCCATGCCTTTAAAAATTATCTACCTCTAAATAATATTCGAACACCAATCTATGCCCTGACATTTTGCAATTCTGGCACTACAGTACCAGCTGTTAATTCTCCTATCCCTAAAGCACAGAAGACAATCACTAGAATAAAGAAGAACCCATTTTTCTTAGAAGATTAGTGTTAATTATGCTTGCCAAGAGAATTACAACCAATCCATATGGTAAGCAAAATAAGATGGTACAAGTATTTAAGTTTCTTGCTAACACTTTTGAATTCTGAGATCACAAGTTTGGATCATGGAAACCACTGCTATTGTGATTTGGCAGCACATAAAAGCCATGATGATAGAACAAAGATAATGTATTCCTTTTAAACAGTGCATTTATATTTGTGAGCATTTTCCCCTTGCTGTATTTCCTTTTACAATCAGTTTTACTTGTCCAAAGATCTGGCAGTCCTCTTGAAATGACAAAATTCTCGTTTTGAAGAATTGTTAAGATAACCCAAGCCTGCCTTTCTAGTCCCTATTAAATGGGGGTACTCAGAGGGGACACAGTTATTTATTTCTCTTAGCCTTTAACTCCAGTTACATTAAACAAGGCACTGAAATAGATCCATTTTTTTTAAAAGAAATTCTTCTGCCTTAATTGAAAAAAAATCTCCTTCCCCTCCCCACTACCCAAATATGAAAATATACCTTCAGGCTGGAGGTCAGTTTCACCCACTGCTAAGAGTCTTTACACTTCTCACAGGAGTAGGGGATACTAAGTGCTGCTCTGATGAACTCTGAGGTCAAAAATACTTGCCCTAGCCTTTAGTGTTTTCAGCTCATCCCTAATAATAATGTTTACTATTTCCTCAACTATTTATATCAACTTCTTCTAATCTTTCTATCTCACCCCCCCCATCTCACCATCTACCATGGTATAACAATTCTATGCCTCCTCATTTGAGGAGGCAAGGTGTTTCTTCCTTCTAACTTACATGACAGTTAACTAGTCAAACATTTGGAAAATGAGAATTGTCTATTATATCCATTAACTTTAAATCAATGATATAATAATCAAACATTTTGGTACAAACTACATTATTCACTGAGATGTGTGTGTGTGTATATATATATATATATATATATATATATATACACATATACATATACATATATACTTCATTAATATATTTTTTAAAAAATTGTATTTTCAAGATTTCTAAAAGCTCAACAATAGCATGACTGAATATCTATCTTTTAAGTTACTTTAACACAACTCACAGACTAAGAAATTGGTCTTGAGTAACCAATACTGCAAGCCCAGAAATAGCATTTAGCTTTTGTACACTAGAGCATGTGAAGGTTAACTAATTTGAGCAGGGTCACAGAGAAAGCTCAATGGCAGAACAGGGAACAGAGCATTTCTTGTCCAGTGTTTGATCACCAGAATAAAGATATTAAAACAACAAAAACAAACAAGCAAACCCTAAACACTGGTTTAACCTGATTTACTGGCATAAGGGAGAAGGGAAAATGGGGAAGAAATATGTGGAAACCAGGAAATATACAATGGTACTGAGATTATTTTTAAAAGAACAAATGTGACAAGACTATATATTCTCAAAATGTAGTGGAAAAGAGGATTTATAGAACTTGTATTCAGATTCCAATTGTTCTACTTATTAACTTGTTTTTTACCTCTATCTTTCCATTTGTAAAATGGAAGGTTTGAATTAGATGACCTCTAAGTTCACGTTTCAGTATCCAAAATGACTTATCCATAATTTAGTGATTATTAACCAAAACTAGTTCCTAACTAGTTATTAGAATGAACAACTAAACGTGAAAGCACTAAGGAAAGAATCTAACATCTTCCCAACATAAGTTTTAGAAGCTTTCTCACTTAAACATAGAATGTAATTCAAATGTAATTAATATACTGAATTTGAGAATTTTAAAAATTTAATATCCCCCCTTAAATATAAACAATTTAAATTTATTTTCAAATTTTGAGTTGAGAATTTTTTAGTGAGAGACCAAGTTCAGATCCAGTGTAAAAACAGCATATTTTCAATCAGTGCAATGGCATTATTTATTTTAGCTTCTTCTATATTCCTCTTTTTCTTACTACAGGTATGACTGATAGAATTTTTACTCTATCATGGTATAGAAACATTAACTTAAATATCAACAGCATATGGATTCCTAGCTTTTACTATCATATCTTCTCATTTAAAAAGTCTATGTTGGCACTGGGGCTGAAACTGAGTCACATGAATATTTTCAAGCATGTTCATGCATTAGGTCCAAATTATCACAAAACAAACATTTTGAGTAGTGAGTCTGGTGATTGCTATGAATAAAAAAAAACATGATAATACCATATATTTTATACCTTTTAGAGTATTTTCACACATGTTTAATAAATCCTGAAATAGGATGACTTCTTAATCAAGCAATACACATTTATAAATTATCTGCTATACTTTAGGTATTAAGAATATGTAGGGAAAAAAAACCAAAATGAAGCTATCTTTCCCTCAAGGAGCATTCTACATTCTAAAGGAGGAGATATCCAAGTAATATATAGATGTGTGTAAACATAAATACAAAGCAGTTTAGGTAAGGAAAAATGAAGGATTAAAAATTAGTTGGAGAAATGAGTACTAAAATGACATCTGGGGTATGTTCCAAGTGGTTAATTCAAACTAGGGAGCATTTACATCTAGTTCTCTAATGAGATACTACACTAAAGGCTGTATGTACGATAATTTTGAATTCGGTCCAAGTAAATGAATCCCCAATCTATTTTGTTTTAATTTTCATTAAAATGTTGTCTGCTCACACAATACAGTGCACCATTAAGCTTACAATAATTAGATATACAAATTAGTAATGGCAGATTTAAGTATCATGGGGTAACCTTAACTTGCCCACATCACTCACAGTAAATAAATAAAATGCATACATTACAGAGAAATTCTTGCCCATGCATGACAATTGAAAAAGAGACCCTATTAAATGCAAGCATGTAATTTAACATTTAATTTCTGTAGTGTTCATTCTAATAATAAGTACATTTGGAGAAATATCATTCCTATATTTTGTGCATTTTATTTACTGGGTTTTTTTACTGCTAGAAACTACAAAAAATGAAATAAAAGAGATACGTGAATTCAACATCTCAAATGTCTGAACTGCATACCTACACATCTGCATAATTGTAAGCCCAAATAACTACACCTAACACAGTCATTCTACATAGGACATTCCATTTTTCAAAAACTGTATTTCAGGTAAAAACTCAGCATGTTTGAGAGAGTCAGCTCCATTACTTATGGACTACTCTTCACTAAGAACCAGTCTTAAAATGTCTTCAAATTGCAAGTAAATTAGTAGAAATTAAGTATTAACTTGTCCCTTGGAAAGCTAATCAACTTTAAACCAAGACCAGAAAGCTGAAATGGGCAGTTACCTTTCAGCCAAGAAACAGAATGGAAAGTTTTAGCTAAGAAGGGGGAATTCTGATAGAAATCAGCATGTCCGCTTGGCAGCCTTCACAACTGCAAACATCCTTCTCTCTACTGTATTACTTTTGCCGAACTTCAAGCAGTGGAGAGATTTGGCAGATGTGCAACAGTTGTACAGTATCATTACAAAATGGAGCCTTGGTTCAAAACATTTTTAAAGACAGGAAAGAAATGTCAATGAAATGAATCACCATTACCATGTTTAGAGCCACTTACATCATTCCTTTCCACTCAGAAATCTTCCTTTCAGGGGCAAATATAACCGTCACTTTTAAAAAAGTCAATGAATATAAATCTAAATGTGCCAGCATTATTTTAATCACCCAGTGTATGGCTATTATGTTTTAAACATTACAAATTTCATGGGGAGAGTTGTATGCATTTAGCTTCATAAGCAAATTTTGACACTGCTTTGTAGTCAGCCTCTTGATGAAAGAAAGTTTTCTCCCTTAACAGAAATAAGTCATATTTATGAGCACAATATGCAATATTTTGCTAGACTTAAATTATTATGATATTAAAGACATAATATCAAGGAGCAGAACCCTAGGGAAGCAATTAGCAATTCAGCATTTTAGTTTATGCGGGATGTTAATCCCCCTTACTAAAGTTGATGTTAATTTTGACTGTGTAGCTCTATGAATGCTTAAGTGTGAAACTTTTAATGTTGTGAAATTTAATATCAATTGCAACAGTAACAGAGAGAGTTTGCATCTAACTGAAAAAAGTAGAAACCTGGCAGTATATTAGTCTAAAGAAGCATCTCACATTATTTTCTAAGGCAGAAAACTTGGTCATGACAAAGAATGATCATCTTTCTTAAATTTTAAGAATATTTATTTTAACAATGCACTAGAAAAGTATGTGTGCTTGATTTAAATGAAATAGTTTTAATTTTTTTAAAGTTTTAGTCTAATAGCAATTATTACCATAATAACATTACAATATGAATAGGGGAAATGAAATAGACAGGAGAGAAGAATGAGATGAGGGAGTGGAAAAGGAAAACATTTCTCTGAGACTACAGCTGTTCACTTGGAAAATCTCTTCTGGTGTTCTGGAATACAGATGAGTTATTCTTCTCTATAGAAGAAGTTGAAAGTTGAAAGAAGTAACATTTTTTAATACCCTGTAAAGACCAACAAAGGGAAACTTACCTAGCATGTTTCAGAAGTAGTATGGCTTTGCCTGCCACAACCTTTTCTGTGCATATAACTATACGAATGTGTAGTTGAAACTTAATTTGCCACTCTGCACCAACTTTATTCTGCATTAGAGGGAAATTTAGAAGTTTTTGTTTACCCATTAACAACTTTTTCCCAAAGTTGTTAAAAATTCTAATGGCAATTCAATCAACATATAAAATATATGTGGATATTAATTGTGTTATAGCTTTTTTTTCAACAAGATAAATACTGATAAAAGTAAATTTATGAATCAGGTAGGTCAAAATAATTATATAGCAAAGTTTTATCAATAAAGCACATGTTTAAAAAGCTAAGAACTTAAAATTACATGACATCCTAACTTCCAACTTGCTCTTGCCTAACTTCTTCCTATAGACCCCCATGAACTAAGTCATTTGTGTTTTATGGTATTTAGAATACTATCCCTCATTTGTTTATAATATCTACTATTAATTCTGGGCAAATGAATAGTACAAAAATAGAATGCAGGACCTGGAGTCAGAAAGATTGATCTTCTTGAGTTCAAATCTGACCTCAGAAACTTACTAGCTGTATGACCCTAGCCAAGTCACTTAACCCTGTATGCCTCATTATCCTCATCTGCAAAATGAACTGGAGAAAGAAATGGCAAACTAGTATCTTTGCCAGGAAAATCCCAAATGGGGTCACAAAGAGTTGGACATGACCAAAATGACTGAACAATAAAATGCTTTGAATTCTAAAGTACATCTTAATTTTATCATAAGATCATAGTTTCATAAATTTAAAGCAAAAGAGACCTTAGAGATTATCTAACTCACTTAAGGGAGAAGACTATACTAAAAGACTGTGTCTGCTAACAGTAGTACATGTCTCCTGTGCCATCTTAAAAAGAATATAAAATTTATCAGTCAGCCTATTCACTCTCTTCCTTGTTTTGTGGTACTGTTCAGTATGGATCATTATCCCTATTGTAATTTCCATGAGTGGAATAAACAGTGCATAGAAAACTCCTGTAATACAGATTTTGATTTTAATAAACTGAACCCCACTTCTTTTATAGAGTGGCAAACTGAGACCCAGACAGATTAAGTTCAAGATCTTGCTCAAGAGATCACATAGGAAACAAAGGACAGAGGTGTGGGATTTTAACTTAGACTCCACATCCAGTATAAAATATCTTGCTTACTGCAACCAATCGACCAACAAGCATCAATTAAAGCACATGCCAGACATTGTGCTGAATGCTGGGAATATAAAGACAAAATGAAATGCCTTCAAGAAGCTTACATTCTATCAATGACACCTATATTCCTTCTTCATTCTTACAGTCTACATTTTATACAAACATATTACATAAAAATATAAGAAGTCAAGTTTTCAAGAGTTATCTCTTGAGCTCAGTGTTATGTAAGGATTTAAATTCTAGTCTTCCTTTCTGAAACTCAAACTTGTAGCCCTTATAACTCTGTAGTACCACTGAATTCAATAAAATTGCTCTGATCACTTTTACAAAAGTCTTGGGTTTTTAAATCAATTTCTTTTTATATATAAGAAGAACAAAGAAAAACAGAATCGAATTGGAGCAGCTATTATGTAGGGGAAAGAAGCACCTTGAGCAAGGAACTATGTTACCCTGAGCCTCATTTTCCTTATCTATAAGGTGAATGTGCATGATGAACCTGATTATCCAGAGTCCAGAATTTTACATTCTGTGGAATTCTATGAATTTAAAACATCAGCCTGAAAACTAAGAGATTAACACCAGTCTTCCCCCCCTCTATCCCAGTCTTTAAGTATTAACCCAAGAAAATAGTCATTTTTTTCCTATTGGTCTTTGCTCCTCTCCCTTACCTCATCTTTTTTTTTTTTTTTTAGGTTTTTGCAAGGAAAAATGGGGTTAAATGGCTTGTCCACGGCCACACAGCTAGTCATCTTTCAATAAATACAGATTATCTTTGGTGATCATATCTATTATTTCCAAATAGCAATAAAAGTTCATGTTGTTTATTACAGATCTATAGCAAGAAAGGACCCCAGAGTCATATCATCTAATCCTTTCACTTTATAGATGAAGGGACTGGAAGGCCAACAAAAGTTAAGTGATTTGTCCAAGGTGACACAAGCAGTAAGGAGGAAAGCTTGGATATTATATAAACTCTAACTCCAAATCCACTATTTACTTTCCTTATTGTGCCACAATCTTTTCTCACATTTGGATTCTGAGGCTTGGATTGGACAGAGAAAAACAAATGACTGCAGTTGCCTAGAAGTGGGTAACTATATCTTTTTTTTTCTAACACAAGAATATGGTACATTTTCTCAATTGCCTTACATATACTTATCAAAAAAGGCAAGTGTCTATATAAACATGAAGCTTCATTGGGGGAAAGATTTATGGGTCAGTGAAATCCTATAAAAGATATACAGACATAGATTTAAAAAAAAATAAAACGTCCCCACTTTATTGAATATGCAGAAAACAGAAACCAACAAGCTAATTGTCCTTAAAGTGGCAACACTCCTTGAAGTCTGAGGCAGTAGGCAGCTGCAAACATCCGACTGAAAGCCCCATCTGCTGCTTCACAGCTTCCAGTCGAGGATGTTTACAGCCGCTCACTGTCAACAGTGATATGCATTCTTTGGTTGTTTACTTAGTTAACCTGAAGCAGGGTCCCAAGCAGGTGTTTTGAAGATTTACACATATCAGTGTCCTGGCTGATGGAAAAGGGCTCATTCAGATAGCAGAACTGGGTGTCTTAAAAAATCAGTTGAGGAAATAAAACCAACTTGGAGGTTCAATTATTCAGCTATAGAATTTATCATGAATTTTGGTGTGTTTTATCCATTGGGCATGTGGAAAACAAATAAACGATTTTTCCCCTGCTTCACTTGTAGCAAGAGAAACCAAGGTTGCAAGCTTATAAAAATTATAAGTTATATCATGAATGTTAATCAGTTAAAGTCTTTCTCTAAGCAAGAAATTAACTACATTTCATTTTTAAAAGTTAACACCCAAGTTTGAGATTTACTATAAGAATGAAGTGTATATATAGTAGGCTACTTATAACATGAAAGACCCACTTTAAAAATCATGGCGGGTGTGAGGTGGGGAGGAGAGACTCAACATGGGTTCCTTGTTCATTTCCCTTTGGCTTTAATATATTCTCCCCCACCCTTTCCCAATGCCCCCTGAGAAGAACTACACAGTTGGCCGACTTTTAAAACTGCATAAATCAGGGTTAAGAGGAGATGGAGGTAAGGTATAATAAAGGAGCCATTAGATACTACTCCAGTTTTTTCTATCAGTTTATAGATCAACATTTCCCACTGGAAAAACACAGAACCTACTGCATGCCACACCATGACGCACATTAAGTCCAACTGGGGTGCCTTAGATTCTACTCCTATTCTCTTATGAAAATAAATGAGGAAAACCAAAGGTTAAGCAGTAGCAAAAACTATTTTCCTGAAGTAATTCAAAACCCATCCAAGTCCAGCAACAGATGAAGTTGATACTGAAAAAAGGGTGGGTCTTTCCTTGGGATTTGTTTTTAGATGAAATGGCCATAAGGCCCTCCCTCGCCATTTGCTGAAGAGGTTACTTAGCAGTCTGGGAAGGGAGGGAGAAAAAGCCACACTCAAACAGTGTTTACTAAGACTGATAGCTATGAAGAGTACCACAAATCACTTCTTAAAAATGTAGGGTTATTTTACCATCCTAAAGAAGGTTAAGAAAGTTAATCTTTCAGGCAGCAGGTGAAAACAAGCTCAATTATGCTGTGGCCTTTCCTTTTATTAACCATGGACTTTGAACGATTAAAACCTCCTAGGGAACCACATTTTCTCAATGGGTCAAGTCACATAAGGGAACAAAGCAAACTTTATCAGCGCTGTGCAATTCTACATTCCAGAAATTCTTAGCACTTGGCATCCATCTACCACTCCAGCCTGGAGAGAAGTGAGTTCATCTCTGAGGCTGAACTGCTTCTACAAACTTTATGAAGTTCTCACCAAGGTGCCCACTTCACTGAAGTGAACCACAAACAAAGTAGGTGCTTTTTAATTAAAAGAGATAAATAACACCTCCTCCTCAAGCTGTCCACTCTGGACAGAAGGAGAATGCTTTGGAGAAAAAAATAAAACAACAACAAAATGAAACTCAGTGGTGCTATTTTTATTTAAAAAAATGTTTTTACTCCAATATATTTTCCTCAAAGAGGAGAGAGGGCCTCCTACTTGTCTTGGAATCTTACCCTTTTTAAATTAAAAAAAAAAAAAACAAATCAGGAAAAAACACTAAATTACCAAAGGAAAAGAGACCAACTTGAGGAGAGGATGCAAACCACTTTATGTTGCTTTTCACTAACAAACAATTTGGTCAAAGGAGAGAAGAAGGATTTCAGCATCATTATACTTTGGTCCAATTTGGAACAGATTAGCCTTTCATCTGTAACTTTATTAATATAGCATTGACAATTCTCTAAAAGAAAAATGAAAGACCACAAGATCTTAGTTGTCTGAATTCATTAGCTGAAGGACATTGTATCCACAACAATACAGTATTTCACTGTCTTTATGTACAGCTCCCTTTCAGCTTTTGCTAGATACAAGAGAGATCAGATCTGAGTGAAAGTCAAAGCAAGGTCATTCCAATAAGTTGCTGCATAATTTTGCTCACTCAATAAAAGCCTGTTTACTTTAAAAAAAATCTTACTATTAACTATTTCAACTATTTGCTCCATTTTCATTATTTGATTTGTTTATATAACTTTTGGAGGAGCTGGCGCTTTAAAAATAATCTAGTTTAGAACTAAAAATGTGTTAAGAATCAAAGAATTATGAAACCAATTGAGAAAAGTGATTGGTGAATTTACCTGGGTGTCAGGAGTCAAACCTGAATAAAATCCAATAGTGTCCTGTGAATCAAATCCAAATTTTTCTTAAATACTCTGACAAATACTTACAAGATGAAACAAGAACACTATATAGAACACTATACATAATTTTCCAGTATCTTGTATGTTCATGAAATATTAGATGCAGTCTCCTTAAAGTTTTCCACCCAATGTCATAACTTTCAAATCTTGCACCATGGGCAAGTCTTAAAGATGTTTTCTTATTTGGTAGAAACCTGTTATTCTAGCATCAAATCTTATTCACACCCAAAAAGATGGTGGCCCCCGCAAAAGATGGTGACAAATACAAGAATGATTCTAGGTAAGGTAGTGATATTTGTCATTTGTCTTTCTTTTCCATTTTCTCCTTTTTTTAGGAGGGTCTTTTATTCCTATGATACTTAACCTAATAGGAAACCAGAACCACAAGCCTTGCCTTTGACAAACACTGACTGTATAACCCTGGGCACAGGTCTCCATGTTCTACACAACCATCTAAGACTATAAGTTTCAGAGAAGGAACTTACTTGCTGTTGTAAAGGGATTTCCCTCATTTGAGAGTTCTTTTTACTAATGAAATCACAGGAATTTATCTCTACAAGAATAAGTCTAATAACAACTTAAAATACCCCATTCCTGGAGCTATCTGCAATTTAATATAGATCAGGATGTACAGCTAATGGTGACTCTAATGGTGACTTTTAGGGTATTAGCAAAGAAGTAGAGGAGAAGGAAGGAGAAATGAAAACTTACTGTGTCTATGGATAAGGCCAAGTCTGAAAGAGAAGTCAATACCCTGTCCCTTACTTACAGCTTCCCTAGTGTGTCGGACCTTTCCCCCAGGCTCAAGATATCTAAAGGCTCAGGGTGATGGGGTTATCATAAGTCCTGTGGTTTCAGAAGTCAAGATGGAGGTGTTTCAAGATTGTGTAAAGGTGAAACCATTAGAGTCCCATTCCCACAGCTCTCCAAACCCAGTCTCACTCAACCTTCTTAAAAAAAAAAGTCTGGTGCAGCTGCATTGATATAGTTAGGCCACTATTTCCATACTCCGGGAGCCATATAATCCTTCAGAGACTAAAGCCAGATGGTTTTTCCCTCACTCCTCTAAAGACACAAAATGAGTGCAAGTAGATTAGGACCTTGCCTGGATTCCAGGAACTCCATCCTGGAATCATCATCACCATCAGACTATATTGGGTAAGTCAATTCCCTAAACATTTATTGAGCAAGCACCTAGAGGCAGAGAACTAGGCTAAAAGTTGTCAGGGCCTCAAAGCTAAAAAGAAAAAAACATTTAGTGAAAGAGAAAGCTTAGATTTAATCCTTCCTTGCTTGGTTTCTGTAATTAACAGAAATATAGGGCCAACATTTCTCCCTGCTCCACCCCCAAAAAGGAGGTTAGACCTGATGATGGAAACAGCAAGAAAGCAGCAAAGGTTTATTGAGTCTGATTTCCAATAGACTGCACACAGAAACTACAGGAGGTAGAGACTGTCTTTATGACTGACCATGAGGGTTTTATGTTCCTTTAAAAAAAAAAACCTTCCACCATAGAGAATTTGATACTATGTGCAACTAGCCCATGGGGAAACATTTCAGGTCAAACAGGCATTATTATGAAAAAGTTGGGAGTTTAAAAAAAGAATTAGGTGTGGAATTAAGCTACTTTTTCTGGAAATGAAGTTTACACCCTTGTGCTGATAACCTTAGCTGCAGTATGACTCCAGTGAAAGAAATAAAGTTTTAACAATTTTTTTAATGAAAATGCCAAACGTCTTCTACCTTTCTAATACTTGAAAATATAAACACACTGTGACCTTGCTAAAATGAAGCATTAAGGTCTTGGACAACATATAATAGCAAAGTTGAAATTCCCATAGTGAGGTTTAATAAGAAGTTTTGGACAAGATGGACAAAAAGCCAGTCTCAAAGACCTGTAGTGTGTGTGTATATATGTATATGTATATATCTATATCTATATCTATATCTATATCTATATCTATATCTATATCTATATCTATATCTATATCGATATTGATATCGATATAACTATCTATATCTATCTATATATCTATATCTATATCTATCTATCTATCTATCTATCTATCTATCTATATATATAAAGACCCACACATCACATTTTACAAAATGGGTCCACTTTTCATAATTGAACTTTGCTGTTTTCTTTTTAATGGTACAGGCCTATTAAGGGTCATGAGTTTTCTTCTTGACCTCTTCAATCACCATTTCATGGTTTCTACCAATGTCTAAACAGCAAAGCATGAAGAGTGGTGTTATAATACCCGAAAGTCAGGATTTTACTATATGGTCTATTCCTCTTTAATGTGTTCCCCAGGAACAAGAAGTGTCCACAAAGAGGGTTCCCTTGTGAAGAGATTCCACTGTGATCCAAAGATGATGATATAAAGTAAGAAAAGCATTACAAACTGAGTAAGAATAGTACAAAAAAAAGTTTTACATAATGAAAATAACAAAGAGAACCAATGAGGGATATGCTTAATTTTATGTACAAATATTTTCCATGTAATTGCATTATCTATCAGGGAAATCAAAACTCAAGAAACTTCTACCAACTTCAGCTCCTAGTTATTAGTTTGGCCTACTCATTTCTAAATCATTACATTAAGCAAAATTTTTTTATATTCAGAGTAGAGTTCAAGTGGGAAAAATAGGTTTTCTAGTATAGATGAATGGATAATTTAAACATAGAATCAGAGCTTTAAAAGACTTCAGAGGCCACTCCCCATTTAAAGGCCCTGAATGGTTAAGTTCAAAATCACCCAGATCCTAAGTGTTTGAGGCAGGATTCACACCCAAATTCCCTCATTCCAAGTTCAGCAGACTTTCCTCTGAGCCAGAGGAAATTTTTGCTCAACAGTCACACCATTTTTTTTTTACGAAATGGAAAAAACCAACAACAAATCTGAGAGGTATAGTGGACCAGAAGAGGGAAAAATCTTCTTCAATCCCCACAATGTTTCTGAAGAAAAGCAATCAATACACCATGAATTTCTGAATAAATAACTTCTTTTTAGAAGTAAAAAAGAAAAATAATCTTTCTCAGTATCAACAATTCTTTTCTAAAACCAAAGTAGACATTTATTCCTTTAAAATAAATAGCAGCAATGTGCAAAAATGATTTTTATTAGAAATAGTATACTGTGAGATTGACTGGTCTCATGTCCAGACTTGGAGAATAACTGAATAAGGCAAGACAGAATGGGTGGGATGTGTTTCCTAGACAGAAGGGGATTGATGGGGCAAAGTCTAGGAAACTCAGACCAGGATTAGTTTAGAAGCTTGGGCAGGCAGAGAATGTGTTCACTGAGTTGCAAGGAGCCCAGGCAAGGAGACCAACAAAAGAGATCTGAGTAGAAGTGCTTCGTAATGAAACCCAATTATCTCATGAAGTGGAATCTACTTTGCAAGTCAGGGATCTACTTAGGACCCAAAGAGGTAGCTCTGAATCTATTAGTAGAGGCAAGTAGGTACATTTGACGGGAGTGGGGACAAGAGGAGACACAAAGCCAAGTAGTTCCTGGAAATAACAAGAACTTAAATATGAACTTTTTTCCCTCTGGGCAATTTGAGGGCATATTCTAGCTAAAAAAGAATGACTTTTCTATTAGTACAATCAGTTTTTAAGTATGACTGCCCTTCTTGTCATAAGATCAGACAAAATGTTACATTCAAAAGGGAATTTAGAAATAAACTAATACAACCTACTCATTTTTAACATCAAGAAACTGGGGCATGGAGACATTAAGTAAATTACCCAAAGTCTCTGAGATATAGTCTAGAATGTTTTAACATCAGCCTGTCTTCTTGATGGACTAAGTTTGGTATTAGTAGCTAATTAAATTGTAGATTAGAGAAAAAACAATGTCTCTAAGTTCAATGTACCCTCAAACCTGAAAAGGTACAACTATATTTGTTTCTCTCTGGATTCCAAAACTCTTTACAACAAACCCAACTTGAAAAATTATCATTAGAAACATATTCTTGAATATTTCCAAAGTCATATGACTTAATCAATATATTCCTTTCATAAATACAGATTTAAACTCTGCAGTCCTTAGTTTTTCCATGAATTGTTATAGTTTAAAAAAAAACAAGGTGGGAAACCTGCTGCTGCTTAGTAGACAGATACAAAGTCTACCACTAGACCTATATACTTGAAGTCCCTCTAGATTGGTGGAAACTACAAGAGCTTGCTTTCCCCAGTAAAGCTTTCAGGTAGATGTGTCACAACAGGGTCATGAAGGGCATTGGTGAAGGGCCTTAATGGAAGTCCATTATACATGTTTATTTTACAATATTTTAGATGTCATCTGTTTCAGACTTCTTGAAATTCTCTCCTTTGCATGTATTTAGTATCTTTCTTTTAAGAAGTTAAGTGAAACCATACAATTGTTCATTGAGGTCTGGTAAGATTGACAAAAATTTATCAAATGCTTACTAAGAACCAAGCATTTCATAAGTGCTGGTGAGACAAAGGAAAAAAAAGCAAATATAGTTCTTCTCAGCAAGGAGCTAGCATTTAATGGAATGGACAATATACACATAAAGGTATAGTCAAGATATATATGCAGAAGAGATAGAAAGTAACCTTATAAAGGAAGGCACTAACAACTGGAAGGGCCAAGAAAGGCCTCTGGTGGAAGGTGGCATTTGATCTAAGTTTTAAAGAAATCCTTTCACAATTAATTTACAAAAAGGATATAGAGATATGTTAATTGGTAATACCAAAGTCATGGTCAGTGACAAAATTTACAAGCTATCTCCCTGTCCTTTCATTTATGAAAATGTGAAAATTATGGTCAGTTTAGATTGGAGTTTAGTGAGGAGAGAGGTGTGATGTAGGTAATGCCCTTGATCATCTGACATCCATTCCAAGTCTGCCCCTCTCCAAACTGGACTGCCTCAAATAACTAGAAAACATCTAGAAATCCAATATTACCTTACGATATCTTACTCCAGTAAGATAACAAATGGGTCAACTCAATTTGTTCTATATGTAAACTGATGAAAATCAAAGCTATGTACTTGAGAAATAGAAATCTTCCTTCTAAGTTGAAAACATTGGGGAAAAAATTAATTTTAGTTGTGACTACTAAAAGAGTAATGATTGGGCAGCTAGGTGGCACAGTGGATAGAGCACCAGCCCTGGAGTCAGTAGTACCTGAGTTCAAATCCAGCCTCAGACACTTGATAATTACCTAGCTGTGTGGTCTTGGGCAAGCCACTTAACCCTCATTGCCTTGAAAAAAAAACCTAAAAAAAGAGTAATGATGAGTGATACTCCATTAGACTGTGAGAACAGAAACTGTTTATGTCTTTTTTTGTATACAACAGCATACACCACTTGCCTACCACATAATAGAAGCTTAATATTTGTGATTTGACTTAACTTTAAAGCAAATATCAAGGTAGGATAGTGGACATGTTATAGGTTTAGAATTAGAAAAATTCATCTTCACAAATCCAAATCTGGCTTCCAGCACATATTAGATATGTTCCTGGGCAAGTTACTTAACCCTGTGTGCCCCAGTTTCAACATCTGTAAAGTGATCTGGAAAAGGAAATGATAAATCACTCCAATATCTCTACACAAAAACCTCAAATGGAGTCACTTTCTCAGATGCAACTGAAACAAATGAAAAGTAGCAAAAACAAATATTATTCCTTAGCATATCAAATAGCACCATCCTCAACCAATACAAACATAAATGTCATGGAATCATTGGATCACAGATTTAGATCTGGAAGGACTTTTAGAAGACATCCAGTCCAATATTCTCATTTTGTGAAAAAGAAGAATCTGAAATTTGGGGAAACTAAGTGGTTTACCCAGAGTTTTGGCTATTAAGCATGAGAAGTGGGATCCAAACCCAGGTCCTCTGACTCTAAAGTTAGCGAACTTTCAACTGTTACCCATAGCTTTCCTTTCACCTTTGAATAATTTCTACATTTATTTCCTATATTTCTTTAACCAGAACTTGTAAGATTCACTGAAGAAAGTAAACAAAAAGAAAATCATACTACACATTTATGACCCTAAGCATATATTTGTTGAAATGTTGCTGAATTGTACAAGACCCGTCTGGGTAAGAGATCGTGTTTTAGGTAAGGAAATAAGGCTGAATAGGAAGGGTGATCTCAACTAAACAGTTTTATAATGATCTATAATGGTATAGATCAAGGCAAACTATCTTGAACTCATCCTACTAACTAACCCATTTGCTATTGGGAAAGGCCTTCATCTTCTCTAGGACTCAGAGTCTTCATCATTAAATTGAGAAAGAATTTCAAAGACTGCTTTGGACTCTAGGTTTTTTTTTTTTTTTTTTTTGCAAGGCAAATGGGGTTAAGTGGCTTGCCCAAGGCCACACAGCTAGGTAATTATTAAGTGTCTGAGACCGGATTTGAACCCTGGTACTCCTGACTCCAAGGCCAGTGCTTTATCCACTATGCCACCTAGCCGCCCCTGCTTTGCACTCTAAAACCCTATGATTTTTATGATTATTCTACTGCTTGAATCTAGGACAGAAAGAATCAAAAAGAAACAAAAAACAAATCACAGTCAAATCATAGGCATAGTAGATGATAGCCTCATCTCTTGCTTAACTCACTTAATTTCATTCATATATATATATATATATATATATATATACATATTATGTTATATATAGTATATATATACACAATCATATATATATAGTTATATATAGTATACATGTGTGTGTGTGTGTGTGTGTGTGTGTGTGTGTAACCATGAATTACCCTGAATTACCCTGACTTCACTCACCATCATTTCCCACACCCACATGCTTTTAAAAATAGCAAGGCTACAAAATAGTTTGAGTGTATATTTACAGACATGGTAGTTAAGAATCAACTCAAGAAGTGTTCTGGATAAAGGATTTAATGCTTTGTAAAACTATCTGGACTGAGAGAAGGAAAGGAAAAGATCTACCAAATACCTTTGATATGTTAAAGCTAGCTAAGAAACAAAAAATAGACTAAGATAACAGAGTCCCATGCTTCCTGAGTGATATTTTGTATGACAAGTCTTATATACAAGTCATTGCTGACTGCATCCTATACCTGTCATGGGTCTTGGATCATCCAAAATTTCAATTCATCGCAGTGTGACATTCCATCTCACATGGCCATATGGCACCACTGGCAGAATAATGCTATTAAAACTGTATCAGACGGTAGCTTAGAAAAGTTCTATGCAGTTTCCATTCACAAAACAAATCCATTATGCTGTTAATTAATTTCACTTATTTTTTCCTATGTAAAATTGTTATGATTGCTGTTAAATTATCAGAAAGGGGGGGATGAATGAGCCCCTCTTTCAATATCTCCAAGTGATCAATCCCTTTCTTTGCCTGAAGACCTTCATAGGCAGCACAGTCTACTTTTAGAATACTAGTAGTTTAAAAATGTTACTACCCACAAGTCTCCAAGGGGGCTCCTCTTCCCTTCCCTCATATCTAGATATAATTTTCCACTAAACTTTTAGGTATACCTTCTGTGAGGGCAATTAAAATGAGTCTATGACCATTTCCATAATACATCCCTTTAAATTATTTGATGACAGTAAAATCTATGTCTCAATCTTTTGCTTCTCAAGGTTGAATCCACAGTACATACAATTTATTCTCATCACTGGGTACTGTCTTGTGGACATGCTTCAGCTAATTATTGTGGCACCCAGGACCATACAGGATTTTCTAGATGTTATCTGTGATCTTGTGAGATAACAGGATATAAAAAAATAGAGGGAGAAGAAAGAGGATTATAAGGAAGAATTTAAAAAAGCAGCTGTTTATAACTGATTTTTGCAGTTTCTAGGGGATATTTGTATACACCAAGAAAACGTAGCTGTCTTTTGTTTGTTATTATCAGTCACTTGGATACTAACTAAACACTCCAAACATATAACCCTATAGTGTGACTTACCTACTGCACCTGGGTGTTCAGGTAGAGAGCTTTTCACTTTAGCCAATGAATAATCTGATTTTGCTATAGAGACCATTCGCTAAACAAATGGTTTTAAGGGCCCAGAAACAAATTGAAATTTATTTTAAAGTACTATATGGACTATAATATCATAGAGTAAAACAAAAAAGTAGGCATTTTAAAAATGCTTACTCAATACATGAAAAAGAAGAGACTCAGACATTTGAAACAGACAACTGATCCCCTCCCTATCATTCATAAGTTTCTTGTGTTGAAATTAAATTCTTAATCTTAATAGAAGGATTGCATATAACAGGAATGATGTATTCCTATTGGAAAAGTTCCTAGTTTGAAAGAGAAGGAAAGAGAGAAGGGGTTGAGGACAAAGGGAGCCAAGATTTTGCAGAGTCTGTTTTAGAATTCTGTTGTCATCTAACTAGATATTGATTACTTTTAACTTTAAAAATATACAAACAAATTTATACCTATATATATGTATACATATATATATATATATATATATATATAATGTGTATAGACAGATAGGTTTATCTATACATATGTGTGCTATGTGTGCAAAACTCATGTGTCTGTCTATCTATCTATCTTTGTGGGGGGGCAATATCCAGAGCAAAAGTGGATTGTTGTTGGGTTTGTGTTTTCTTTTAATCTGCTTCTAAATTTGGCTTCTTGTTTTTTTCTGTACATGTTCAAAAGTAAGTGCTAAGGTTCTGGCAGTTTTTAAAGAAAGAAAATAAACATACCAATCTAATACCTGCAGTTCTGCTAACAATATTGTTTGTATTATAAGCCCCATCAACAACAGCTACAGAGTGAAACAGCCAGCATAAACAAACATTACTTAGTTACTAGTGGCATCTCAAATAAGTATACATAAGTCTCAAAAGGCAAAAAAGAACAAAAATTTCCACTCCTACAAGACACTTGTTTTAAGAGATTAGAAAAAGATCAGGGAGGGGTAAAGGAGAAGGGAAAGGTACTCATGAATTCCATGATTTTAGCCAGTAAAATACAATTCAGGGGAAGAAGTGGGTTTCACTGATCAGGGCTAGTGAACACTTTCCCAAGCAAAGCATCCCACTTGAGAAAAACATTCTTTGTTCTTTTTTACTCTTTTAAAAAAATATTTAAGGCAATGGGGTTAAGTGATCTTCCCAAGGTCATACAGCTAGGCAATTATTAAGTGTCTGAGGATGGATTGGAATTCAGGTCTTCCTGACTCCAGGGTCAGTGCTCTATCTACTGCGTCACATAGGTGTGCCCCCCCTTTTTTTAACTCTTTTTAAGATTCTGGCCACAGAGCAATAAAGGGATTGCTTTAGGTTAAGCTAGGGATATAAAGGAAAAGCAAAATCAGTCCCTACTGTCAAGGAACTTGTAATATACACACACTGCAAGGGGGAGGCAATGAAATAGATCCCGTGAAGATCAAAATGGTTCCATATAGGACATGTTAGAAGGTGGCACAGTCATTGAAAATCCAAGACTGTACTTCCTAATGCTCAATGATTGGCCACCTTGGGATTTTTAAACTTTTTGATAAGCTACTGATGCTAGGGATACCTTCTGTATATCTGTAAATAAGCTTTATATTTGGGTCTCTATGTTTCCATTTCAGGAAAATATTTAGGGCAAGAATCAGTTTTGAGATTAAAGGAAGAATTGCTCAGAGACACTAGAATTTAATTTGATACCCACTGTTGACCATTAAGACTTCTAGAACTCTGCTATCAAATACTACTAATACTTCTGCCCCAATTTTCAAGAGATACCAAAATATGGTGTTATAATTTTATTTGCCTGATAGGGAATTCAAGATGACCTAAACTTCTTTGGGAAAAGTTAAATCCATAGCAGATAAACAGGTTGGATGGCTCTGTTGTTTTTGGCAACACATGTATATCTCACCATGCCAATAAAATTACTGAAAATCAAGAATGGTAACTGAAGAAACAGGGTTTATAAGTTTCTTCCCTTGATAGTTATCCAGCAAAAACCTAATCATGAAGAGAATTTAAGAATGCCTGAAAAGAGACATTATTGACAGAAATCAAGTGTATATACCTATCAGGAACATGGTGTAAATTCTCCAGGAAGATTCTCCTTTACTCCACAGTCCTTTATAGGTCACCTTTGTATGGTCACCTTCTTAATTTAACTTGTTTTTTTTCTTTCTAAGTATTGCTAAACCAACCATTCAATCAAGCAATATTTATTAAACAATTACTATGTGGTAGTTACTGCTAAATGCTAAGGATATAAAGGAAAAGCAAAATCAGTCCCTGCTGTCAAGGAACTTGTAATATACACACACTGCCATTTACAACATAAAGAGTAGGTACAAGGTAAACTTAGAGGGGAAAACACTTAAAGCAAGGGAAACCAGGAAAGATTTCCTGTAAAAGGCACTGGAGTCTTAAAAGGAAGCTGAGTTGGGGGAAGAAGAGCATTTCTATACTTGCAACTTGCATCTCCTCATAAGTTGGGGACTCCTTAATGTCAGGGACAAGTCCTATCTGATTTGCATATAACCCTTCTCTCCTTCTAAGGCTTGGTGTAGTGCTTTCACTGGCAGAGTATCTAATATAGACACATGTCTGGGAAGAGTGGGGCAAAGGTTATGGAAATATAACTAGATTTTTTTTTCTTCTGGGTGGATAATTCTTCTTTTCATTGTTTTGGGTGGGCTCTGGGACTGGAATCTGGGAATCCAGAGTTGCTTCTTTCTACATTCCTGTCCTTAGCCCAGGGTACAGACCCTCCTTAACAAGAGTCAGAGGAAAGTATGAATGACCACTGAGGTCCATGGGATTGAGGGTAACAGACACTCTGCAGCACTCACAAAAGACAAGAGAAAGAAAAATGGAAAAAAAGTAATGTCTAGGTTCCTGATCCCTTAAGAGACATTGCTGGTAGCTTTCAACAATTCAATTCAAGCAACACTTAAATATTCGCTGCAAGCCAAGTATTAGGCTAAATAATGAAAATTTAAAAAGTGAAAAATAATGTCTTTGTCCTCTCTCCTTCTTCACTTCCATTCCCCAAAGAGGTCAACAACCTCCTGGGAAACTGAAATGATTCCTTATCTTATTGGTTCTGCTGACCAGTTGTACCAAATGACAGTTGAAGGGTAAAATGAAAGGACTAGGAACTTGGTAAATAAAGCCCCCAAGGGACATTCATCATTCATATTCATAAATACTAAAGCCTTTCTAGCTAAACTAGAAACTAATAGGTATATTATTTAAAGAAAAATTATTTTTAAAGCTATACAATAAGTACAGATATTCATATTATAAATATATCTATATAACTAAAGAGTACTATATCCATAATACCTGCATATGAATTATTTGTTCTGTTACCTTCAAGGGAAGTTTAGATCAGATAAAGTCCCTGCCCTCATAGAGTTTACAGTCTGATGGGCAAATAAAATATGTAATGGAAATAATTATACCATAAAATTAACAATTATAACATTAAAAAGGGAAAAAAATCTCTTGAATCCTGGTGTATTAGTCTGAACTTACAAATTATCACAAAAACTGGAAAATAGCAAGTGAAACAATCCTCCATGAGTAGTTTAAAAAGGCAGATGTAGAACTTAGTTAACTTGTCTTTTTCTTCTATATGACATTTGTTTAAGTGTTCAAACAAAATCTCTCCTTGCTGGAGACACTATCTACAAACTAGATTCTAGACCACCAAAGAAATCTAGTTGTAAATTAATAGATAATTTGCCTATCCCTCTCAACCCAGGCATGTCAATCTAATTTTTTTTTTTAGGTTTTTGCAAGGCAAATGGGGTTAAGTGGCTTGCCCAAGGCCACACAGCTAACTTGGCTAACTTGTGGTCCCTCTATGTCCGAGCTGACATGACCATCCTTAGTGGAAAAAAAGAAGAGGAAGAAACAGAAAAGAAAACCAAAGGTAAGGAAAGAAAAGGGGGGAAAAAGAAGGGAAATGGAGAGGGAGAGGATGAAGGCAGTGTGACTAAGAAAGAGTACAAATTCTGAAGTCAGAGTAACTGGGTCTAAATAAATCTCTGATACAATCTATGTAACTTTGGCAAGTAACAAGTGCCCTGAGATTTAGTTTCTTCATCTGTAAAATAAAAGGATTAGACTAGGTTTCCAATATTTTCCCCAGTCCTAAGTCTATGATTACATACATTTATATATTAATATTTAATTACATATAAACACACATATCAATATGTGGCTACATGTATATATAAACAAAAAGTCCAAAGAGAAAAAGGAGCAGCGAAATGAGAAAGAAAGGGAGAAATACTGAGAAAACTACAATTAAAGAACAAAGGTTAGACTTAAGGGTTGGCTTGTAGACAATGCTGGAGTAGGAGCTAAAAGGAGAACGGGAAGAAGAGATAAAAATTAGAAAAGGAAGAGGAAGTATATACATGTGAGAAAAAAGGAAATAATATGAGATGACAGTAAGGAAATGTAAAACCATACTTGGTGATCATAGACCTATGACATAAAGATCACTCAAGGATCATAGATTTCAGGAAGAAAGGAGTTTAACTTAGAAATCATCTAATATAACACCACTCCCCTTAGCCCCCCATCATTTTACAGATGAAAGATTAAGTATGACTTACCCAAAGGGATACAGGTAATAAATTGCAGAACAAGGATTTAAACTCAAGTATTGTGATTCAAAAAAATCCATTTTTTCCTTCCACTATATCGTACTGCCATGGGCAGAAGAGGCTTTTTAATAAGAACTACTTAATAAAGGGAATTAAAGAAAGACACTGAGGCTTATTTAAAAGGTGAGCAGACTTCATATTGACTGTGGGTAAATATACTTAAGAATTAGAAAATTAATTTGTGAAAAATGGTATAACTTTTTTCCAAAATACAAAAATGAATTTTTCCAGATAAGAATATTCATAAAAGTCTTATTCTTCAAGATTCACTTTCCCATTTCAGAGTACAAGAGAGAAAAAGTTCTTTCAATTTACAAGTTCTATTTTTTTTGATCCACAGTTTCATGGTTAGATGCTTATCATGGTTCTTAAATATCAAAAGAGGAACCATACATATTCTTAGTAGATATGCTGCATATTTTACATTTGCAGTATATTTTTAAGTTATTCAGATTTTTAAAACTTCCATAGATTTCCATAATGTCTTCCTCCACTAGCCCCTGCCACCACTGGGCAAAAGGGGTAAGAAAATCTTTTATTTTCTTTTGCTTAAAGGCTATTAACAAAATACTGACTTAGCAGATTTAGATTAATTCAAGGACTAACATTTGGTGGGACTTTTCTTTTATAATGATACTACAAAATAGTAACTTCAGAGATTTACATTAATTCATGGAATATAGCATTTGCTAATAAAACATGGATTATTAAGCTCTGGATTTAGGAAAAATATTAGCATTAAAATAGCATATGATAACAGAATAAAAAATTAGCCTGAATCTTAATTATGATGTTGTAATAAAGGAGGATAAAAGTTAGGATAAAATGGAAATGACTAACCTTGAAGGGTTCTATTCACTAAGAGAAGAGAAATATAATTTAACTCCAACAGAATTTCCTTAAATCCCATATCTATAAGCCACACCCTACACAGCTTGGGACAGGAAAGCATTTGGATTCAACCCTTAACTAGTGTCCAAGTGTCCAACTAGAGATAAAGTTTAAAAAAGAAAACAAACCATGCTGCACATTGCTCCCCCCCACCCTCATTTTCAGAGAAGAAAAGCAACTCTTGCTCAATAAGTAGCAATTATGCTGAAGAATTGATATGCTGAGCACGGCTGAATGTAAAAACACCAGATCAGTCAACCATAGCTTTAGCACTTTGAGTATGATTAACAGAATGAACTTTCAAAGGTCAATTAAATGTCAACATATTTTAAAGAGAGAGTCTTCTTAAGTTTGGTCAATGTATAATGGCACCTCATAATTCAGGGACACAATTCTTAATTTAAGAGCAATTTGTGTGTGATGTATGTACACACACAGGCCAACTCACAAACACAAAGACTGGACAATTCCTCCAGGAGTTTGGTTGGTATCTACATGACAGCCCCCACAGTGTGAAAGTGTCCCAAGTTATGAAACGGTTCAAAAGAATAGGCCTTTTGTTGACACAGCACCATGCAACGAAGATGAAAATGGATCAGAGCAGGCAAAAAATGCTAAGACTGCCAAGGTAATCCGATAGTCCCGCTTACATCAACACTGCCCTCACCAGCATAAACCCTTCCCTACTTTTCATACACACCCCCATGGCCATAGTACTGAATGCTGGTGCTTGCCAGGTAAAGAACATTATGTGCTCAAAGCTGCCAAGATCTGAGACCTGAATTTAACTTTGCAGGAGGATATATCTGAAGACAGGAGATCTCTGCTGATTACTGACACTTCTAAGAAGGAATCAAACAATTATGTCTCCTTCTTAGATGTGTTTACCTCCAACCCAGATACTCAAAGGCAAGTTTACCATGTAATTTCCCTGTGGGAAACACAGAGGATATATAAACTGTGGATTGGCTCTCTACCTTCAAGAGACCTACATTCTAATTGAAGAGGAAACACTAATACATGAAACAAGTGAACAGTAAAAATAGCACATAATAGCACAAAAATAACACATAAATGATTTAAATGCCAAGAGAGGTTCAGAGGAAAGCAACTCACTGAGATCTGGGATAATGAAAAGAGGATTCTTTGAGGAGGTAAGCCTCAAGTGAGAGTTGAAAAGATTTGGATATACAAAGAGGGGAAGTACATGAGGTAAGGAAGTGCAATATTAGAGCTAGAAGATATCCCCAAGCTTATTTAACTCAAAACTTTGTAAGATGAGGAAAATAAGATCCAAAGAATGTGTAGGGTCACTCAAGAGGATTAGTGGCACAATCAGAACCAGAACTTAGGTCTCCTGATTCCCAGGCTACTGTTACCCTTAAGAGTGAGGGCAGGAAAAGGAACAAAGTGCTCCCAGGAAGGTGAAGAGAGCTAGCAGTAGGTGACCAGTGAAAAGGAATGGCAAAGGAAGCTGGGAAGCTAAGGTAGGACTGGAATGTAGAGAGATTTACAATCATCCAAAAGAGAGTTTACTAGCCATCAAATACTTTTATTCAAAGCAATAATATAAGAGTTATTTAAGAAAGACCAGCCAGGGAATGGTACAGGGATAGACTAGGAGAAGAGGCTAGGAGTAATGAGATAAATAAGAATCTTCGTACTTAAGGGTTTTGTGTACCAATTGTCATCTGACACGTGAAAATGTTTTGAATAGAAAATGCTATAGAAATATAGGGTATTATTACCAAGGTGTCTCCTTCAGGCCAAACATAAATTAAAGATGAAACTCAGAATTGCCTCTTTTGAAGATTCTATTTCCAGAAGTTACTTTGAGGTTGGATACTAGATCCATGATGTAACATGCTATAAGGGGAAAGAAATTCTAAGTACTTAAGAGTCAACGGACCTAAATTCAAATCCTATCTCTTTCACTTACTACCAGTGTAAACTTAGTTATTGATCCTCTCTGGGCCTTAGTTTCTTCATCTATAAAAACGAAAAATTATTAGAATGGATGGCCCCATGCAGTGCTAGATTTGTGATCCTTCCTTCCTATAGGAAGACAGAAATTAAAAAAAAAAACGTTTCTACCACATTGCAACAAATAGATTCTAAGATTCAAAGGGTATATGTGTGTATGCACATATATGCATATATATACACATGTGTATACATATATGTATAGCACCCTTGGTTTTTGGAATCTAGTTGTCACAATGTGGAGGAAAAAAGAGTATGTACATATATACATATACATATATATATATATATATATATATATATATATATGTATATGTATATATACACATAACCATCCCTACACATATAACCTTCCTACTATATGAGGATTAAGACTATTGATTCAGAAATCAGAGTCACCTTTCATTGGAAACTTCATTAGTGTTTCTAAGAATAAATTAAATTAAGGATTTCAGAAAGGGTGAGGAGTGGGAATTTTCATCTGAGATGAAAAAGTTTTATTGGTTTTGGTTCTTAATGTTTTCCATACTTCCTATATCTTCTTTAACCCCACCTCTCTCTTACAAATTATCACTTTTGTAATCTCCCCTCCCCCAATATATTCAGAACTACTTATTTCCTGCATAGTCACCTTTTCCTTATTTTTCTTTCCTTTTCTGTAGCAAGTTGGATTAGATGGAAAGAGCAACAGGCAGAGACAAATATAGAAAGATATAGACATACAGAAAAATTGAGAGAAAGAAAATGAGACTATCCATGAGGCAGCAGATAGTAGACTAGAGGAGACCTGAGACTTGAGTTCAAATAATATCTCTGACACACTTGTATGACTGGGCAATTTACTTAACCTCTTTTGTACCATCCTGAAACTGTAAAATTACAGAAAAGTAGGTGTTTAGCCATATTGGTAGACAGTTTTTTCAGTGGAGCACCCTATTGCAATCATAGGCCTAAATTTTGTTTTTTTAAACCATAATTCTTAGTTTGCTGAAATCATGAATTTCCACAACATATTTTAGTTTATTATTAGAAAAAATGTAGGTGTAGAAACAGGGGCATAAAGAATAGATCTGTGATTTCATTCATTTATAGGGAACTTGGGGGCGGCTAGGTGGAGCACTGGCCCTGGAGTCAGGAGTACCTGAGTTTAAATCTGGCCTCAGACACTTGATAATGACCTAGCTGGGTGACCTTGGGCAAGTCACTTAACTTAGCAAAAACTAAAAAAAATCTATAGGGAACTCTTGGGAGAGAATTCCTATGAATACAGATTGATACCTTCTCTACAACTTAGTCTTAAAGCTTCAGTGATTTTTTTGCTCAACTGAAGTCACACAGTCAGTTTGTGTCAGAGATTGGTCTTCCTGACTTCAAGACTGGTTTTCTCTCTCTCTCTCTCTCTCTCCAATACACTATTTAGCAGCCATAAAAATCTTATGTACGGGGTTGTTGAGTTGACCCAGGATTCCTGAAGATCACACCAGCAAAGAGTAAGCTCATGAAAACACTGGCTGTGAAAGGGCTTTGAATTATATGTTGGTTCTGACTACTGGACAAGGAAAGTGTGGAGAGTTTGTTATTTCACAGAGATTTCCAAACCACACTGCCTGCTCTCTGGCATTCCTTCTCTTATAACCAAAACTTGGACTCTATATCGGGTTCTGGTAGATGAACTTGTAACCTTATCTTGCCCAGAACCAGGCTACCACATTGTTTTCTGACTATCTTAAAATCTTTACCTCTCCTTATTCTTTCCCTTCCTCATATATTTTACATATCTCTATTCAAATATTAACTTTTAGAGATTTATCACCAAAAGATAGATCATAAAGTTTTCTTGGTCCCAGAATGTTATAGAGAACCATCTTCTAATGTGGATGTGGAAGGGTTATTCTCTGTCACTGGAGCAAGTATATTTATCAATGAAATCATTTCTCTTTGGAAATCTTGAAGAATATTATTAGCAAAGAGGTGTAAGAGCTCTTAAACAGGTTGAAGATGTACAGAAATAATGAAGGGAGAGAGTGACAATCAGTAGACATAGTTAAACACCCTGCTGTTTACCAAATAAGCTTCAGATAAAATGGTTCTCTCCATTTATGAGTGTTTGTGATGCTGGAAGGGACAGACCCCTGTCCAGTATGATCTCCTTTTCTTTCCAAAAACTCTCTTTTTAACCCTACAGATTACCTAGGAATCATTACTCCTCTATTTTGGGACTATGGTGGGGAAAGAAGCAAGAAGCTGTGGGTAAAGATCCTACCCAGGAAGGTGGAAGGGGGGAGTCTATGTTTTTGATGTCATGGAACTCTCTTTATGAAACTATATCCTGAGATTCTCTTCCTTTCTCCACCCCTTGCTATGTAGGAAGTTCCATCTCCCTGTAGAGAGTTCCAATAAGCAGCTGGGTGGGGAAGGTTCTTTTTGGGAGGTAGCCAAGTATATGAGTGGGAGGAGAAGATTCTAGCCCTGGTACAATTTTTATTGAGTGTCATCACAAAACATCTGTAGAGGGATCCTGATATTATAGTTTACCCATAATTCTTCTCTTCTCCTCTATAACCTTCAAAGAGGGGCACTCCTGGGAGACTTGAAATTAAGGACATGGTTCTTGGAATCCTGTTGTTCAAGAGGCCCCTCTAGATTTCATGGTTACTTCTGGATAAGGTCATGGTAGCACTGAAGTCTCCATTCTTAAAAACTGTCATGGACTTCTGCTTTATAGAGTGTGTTCTCTACCATACTTATCTTCCAATTACTAATCATTCACCAAACTCCTTAGGAATACAATTATCCCTCAAAGATATGATTCTTTCCATTTGAGATTTCTCCTATCCATTATTTGTTTCTCCAGACTAAAAGGCATTCATTGGATCCTAGACTCAAAGCTGAAAGAGAACTAAGAAGCCATCGTTCAATCCTCCTACTTTTACATATGAGGAAACTGAGACTGAGGAAGGAAGGCAGGTTCATGCAGGAACAGAACAAGACTGGATACATGATCATGCTCTTCTCTTTTTGTTTTACTTCTGCCTCATTCTTTTTTGTTTTACTGTCTCAAAACTGTAACAAAATTTTAATTCTCTTTAAGGGTAGGAAAACATACTTGGATAGCCTATAAGTGAGTAATTGATTTTCTGTCTCTTTTCTATAAGCAAACCAGTTTTAGAATGTCTTTAAGAAAATCATTCAAATTTATAATTTATGGGTCATACTCTTTCAATTTCTGCAAATCTTAAAATATTTGAATTCTTAGAATTGTTTTATTTAATATATTTACACACACACACACACATATATATACATATATCTCATTAGGAAGATTTTTCACAGAAGGAAAATATATTATAGTTTAAAATAAAAGTTAGCATGATCTTTTATCATCCCTTAATCTGTGAAATACATCACGACTCTTCAGATGTTAAACTAAACCATTAACGTTTTATTAAAATTGTACATGTCATAAATAGATATTTTAAAAAGACTTTTATAAAAGTGTGTTGTGTTAGCATAGATGATCCTGAAAATAAGGAGCTATTTTCAAACCTTCATTAGACTCATATGGAGATATGTTCATTAAAGGTTGTTAGTCCTGCAAGAAAATCATCAGTTTAAGATTAACTTGGAAGTGACATTTTCTTTTTTCAGAGAGAGCAAAGGTTTTCAAAAGTTCTCAATAAATAAGTGCAATTGGGGGAGGGGGAGAAGCTAACAATATTATTTTATAAACTAAGGAGAGCCAGAAGAGATTTTTAATGGTACTTAACATGACTCTCTATCCACTCCAATTCCTCCATTTTCTCTGACCTATCCTTGTTTCTGTTTTTGCCATTTCTACCTCTTGACTTTGTCAAACATTTCTAACACATTTTGCAGAATAACTTGTTCTCCCTTCTCAGTAGTAACTCAATAGTTTCCCAGCAGTAGTAACAAAAGTAATTCCAAAGTTACTTTTGAAAAAACTGGAAAGGGCAATATAGGCCTATGTAAATTTTATGCAAATATATCCCACCAGGTTGTTTTATATGTCTGATCTAGCTAAAGAGTTAGATAGTTTTAAGATCCTGAATTAAAACAAACCAGAATTTCTTCAAAATCACAAAAAGCTTGAGCTCATTTATCTTTTAGTCTAACAACTTCATTTTAAAGACTGAAACCCGGAGAGGCTAAATAATTTGTTCAAGGTCACATAGCTTGTTAGTGGCAAATACAGGCCTGGGTCTCAGAATTCAGCTTTCCCCACTATTCTATAAGCTATAATACAGTATCTTCAGAAGCATCAACTCTGCCCTTTACTGACTGTATGACCTTGGGCATGCCTTAACCTCTTTGGACCTCACTTTCCACATTTATGAATTGAGAGGATTGGCTTAGATGCCTTCTTCCACATGATCTAGGATTTTACAATTTTAGCTACTCCAAAGATTCTCGGGATAGAATCCTAGGGTTTGGGAGGGCGGTAGAACGGTTCCACTAAGAGAGGATGACATTAAGCAGTGGCTTCTCGAAGGCTCCCTCTTGCCCAAGACCTAAACCCACAGCAATAAATCAGGCTGCAATGTTGTACTCACTGGTCTGCTTGGCTTGTTCTTGGGGACATCTTCGTGCCAACTCCTCGACCACGCACGACCCGAAGATGTGGACGCACCCCAGCCTCCAGGGGTCTAAGGAGTTGGGCCGATATGGAAGTAGTCCAGCCTCGGCCCCTCCAAGGCTCCAGGAAACTTTGCCCCTAGTTCAAAGTGGCACTGGGCCCAGGGCATTGCTGCAGGTCCCGGCCATGAGACTCAGGGCCCTTTGGGGTGAACTCGGCCAACGTGGGGGAGAGCAGCCGGGCAGTGATCTGGAGGAGATGGGGGGTGGGGGGGTGGGAGGTCCGGTGGCTCGCACCAACCGCATTCCCTCGCTCGGGTCTGCCGCGGGGGGCCAGGGAGGGTGAAATGAAGGGGAAAAGAAAGGAAAAAGAGAGAGAAGGTGGCATGGGTAGGAAAAGGGAGAAGGCCGCCGTCTTGGAGGCGTAGGGCAGGGAGCGTCGGCGCGGAAATCAAAGTTTGTCTTTCAGTTCCAGCAAAGTTTCCTAGGACCCTCTAGAAGTCCGCGGGAAGCTAGGGGTGCTTCATTCTTGCCTCCAGGCCCATTTTCCATCCAGCCCTGCTGCAGCCCGGACTAGGGGCGGGAGAGATCTCAAGAGGGGCAGTTCTCAGGATGAGGCACTGTTGGGGGGCAGGGAAGAATCAGCTGCACTCCCCCGCCACCCCCTCCCCGAGTTTAGACAAGCCCCTGAGGTCCGGGAGAAAAAGGGGATGCTTGTCTTACACACACACACACACACACACACACACACACACACACACACGCACACACACACGCACACACACGGGTCAGAGGGAGAGGACCGAGGAACTAGCCCTCTGTTTCAGAAGTGCCACCAGAAACTGGTTCGCCGTGGCCGGGACGGACTGACGGGCCGGCCGGGTATTGTCTCAAAAAAGAGCCCGTTCACCAGAGGCAGCGACAGCGAGAGAGAGAGCAGAGGAGAGCAGAGAATGCAGCCGAGCTTTTGCAGTTGCCGTCTCTTTTTTTCCTTCTTCTCCACTCCTCCCTCCTCCTCCCTTCCCCCGCGCCTTTACTCCTCCTCCTCCTCCTCCTCCTCCTCCTCCTCCTCCTCCTCCTCCTCCTCCTCCTCCTCCTCTCTCCTCTCCTCCTCCTCCTCTCACCACGTTCTTTGTGTGTCTCTCCCTTTCCTCGGACCGGTTCCGCTTCTAGCCTGACAGCCGAGCACTTGTGCAGCTAGGGAGCCTTCTTCCTTTGGTCGGGGTTCGCTCTGCTTGGCTCAGCTTTCCTGTGGAGCCCGGGCCCCTGGCAGGGGCAGCGGCGGCGGCGGCAAGGAGCAGCTAGGGCAGGGGGAGGAGGAAAAGAAGGAGAAGGAGAGGAAGAGGAGGAGGAGAGAGGAGGAGGAAGAGCTGGAGGAGGAGCGCTGACAAATGCTGCCTGGGAGCCGCAGCAGGAGAAAAGGGAGAAAGCCCAGGAGCAGCCGCGCAGGGACCCACTGCAGGTGACCGGATCCTCAGCCTCCTCTGCCTCCCGGGGCTAGGAGCTCTTCTTTCCCCAGGACCCCAGAGCCAGGCACTCTTCCCAGGGGCATCACAGCTCCTCCTGCAGCTCCTCCTGCAGCTCCTCCTGCAGCTCCTCCTGCAGCTCCTCCTGCCGCTCCTCCTCCTCCTCCTCCTCCTCCTCCTCCTCCTCCTCCGCCCTCTCCCGGCTCTAACCTCAGCCCCAATCTGCTAAGCCCAGCACTCCTCTCCGCGACCAACAACCAGACCGCCGGCAAGAGACCTAAGTGGGGAATTCCAACCCCCGCCCCCTCTGCCCAGCTCCTCCACCCCCCCTCCTCCATCCACCAATTAGCTCTGCGGAGAGGGGGCAAATCGGCCCAATGAAGGGCCAGGAAAACCAACCAGTCCCGAAGGCTTGAGCCAATAGAGGGGGACTCGGGCAACAGATCCGCCCCCCAATTCCATTAGGAATGAAGCTAACTGGGACCCGCAGTCCTTATCCCGCCCCGGAGCAACAACTGCGAACCAGCCCAGTGGGGCTTGCCAGGGCAGTTGGAGCTCTATCTAGCCAGATGCACTGTTTAGGAATATAGACTAGAATGTGAGCGCCGGAGGCATCTCAAAGGGTTTGTTTTTTCCCACTTATTTCCCTTCCCCGATCCCTCTCCTTCCCCCAAAGTTAAACGCCATCTCTGGGAAAAGTTCTAATATAAAGAATTCCTGCAAGAAACATGTCGGAGGCATCAATTAAGCGCCCAAGTAATAAGCTTTCTCATTAGAGGATTCGAGTATTTTTCTCAAGTTTGTTCATTTTTTTTTAGAGTCGCTGCCGATTGAATAATCGGAGTTATTCAGTATAGAAGGTAGAAAAGTTCTTTCAAAATGTGAACGCTTGTGTAATTGTATTAAAAGAATAAAATTGCGATGTAGGTTATGCACACGACCAACTGTGATTTACTAACATATTACCGTCAATATCTGGCAAAATAACTGAACAGAAAAATAGATGTTTGGGGGAAAGATTATAGCATAATAGCTTTAGGGACTTTAGAATTTGCCTGTCACCCACTAAATGAGAAATAGGGAAACTGAGCTCCAAGAGAAGTTAAAAGTCCGAGTTTACTCAAGAAGCAATAGCAGAGAGGCAATTGGAGATCAGTTATTTCACTCAGAAACTCTTCCTACCAGATCTGCTTGGAGAAAACTTATTTTTTAATGTTATAACCAAGTAGTTCATTATCAAAATGCTTTGTTCATAGCAGATACTCAGTAAATAGCAGTTGAACTGATTTAACTTGATTAATATTAAACCGATTAAGGGTTTGTTATTACTTTATGCTCAATGGATTATGCAGATTTAAAATTGGGATTTGCTAGATCTGTTGATCTTAAAGTCGAAGAAGACTTATCATTACTTTATATTGACAATATATTTTTGGGCTCCCAAACTCTTAATGCAGTTTTAAGGTTTAATAGCCAAATGTAGGAGTGTCTTCACTTCTTTAATCAACAAATTTGGGAATAGTTCTTAAAGGAGAATGTAGGGAGTAAATTATTTTGAATTCTACTCTTTTTACCCTTCCTATTTGGTTTATCAAATATTCATATCACTTGAATGAATAAGTGATGTTCACCACAGATATGATCCATCTTTTCTGGGACAAGCTTGACTCTGTCCACTCAAGTGGTTCAGGTCTGGGATTGAAATGAACCACTCAGAGATCACCAGACATTTAATTGAATGGGTTAAGTTAATAGTACAGTTAAGTCCTGATTGAATTATACTATATTAGGAATTATAATGATGGAAAATATATTCATTGGTTTCAGCCCAAAGGAAATATGAAATGTGAATCTGAATAGTACAGATACTTCAGGGTATTCATTATTTGAATGTGAATAGTACAGACACTTCAGAGTATTCATTATTTGAACTAGACAGTTCAAGGGATTCATTATTTGAACTAATTGATCCAACTGTTGAATGGAAAATAAAGTCAGCAAGGATATAGCATGGATTTAGAAGGATCCAGTTTTTCCATGCCTTCATTTGCTACAATGACATGCAGGGTCAGTGAGATATATTAAACCTGCCCCCTGAAGTTTCTTATACTACATTTTATACTTAGATGAATAGATATAACAACAAATAGTTTCTTGAACAAATTAAGGAAGGTTTTATTGCCTTGCTTGCACGGGGGTAGGTGCTATTGCTATCTATCTTGCATAATTTTTTTCTCTTCTTTTTTTCCAATTATTCAGCATTCATTCTTTGCAAACATTTGAGTTCACCCTTTTTCTACCATCTTCTCTTCCCTCCCTCCTCCCCATGCACCAAACAATCTGATATAGATTATGTATGTGCAATCCTGTTTGATATATTTCCATGTTAGTTATTTTTGAAAGAATAATTAGAACTAAGGGGAAAAATGAGAAAGAAAAAATGGAAGAAGTTTGAAAAGTGAACATAGTATTACATAAATCTTGATACTGTCCTTTCATAAGTTTAGTGTAACACAGACGATATATCATTCGGTTGTGTGCCTGCTTTTTTTCTCCTAACATTAAAAGGTCTTTAATGAGATATAGGGAAGATCCAGTGGTTAGCTCTTGTTTTCAACAGCACATCTTTTTAATTATATATTTTTGATGCCATACTTAACATTGCTTCTCTTTTATAATTCTTTGTTTGCAATTTGTTTCAACCTATTCATGATCATCTTGTATTTGTTCTTATTTGGTTGGTCATCAAATTTAGTTCTTCAGAGACTACAGGGCATCATGACTCATAGCCATACAACACTAAAAGAACACAGAAAAAAAAGAGAATGGTCTTTTGTTTTAGGAAGAAACAACAAAATTAACTGCAATTCCCTAAGGCAAGTTAACCCACTGTCTTACTCCTGTTCAGCTCTGAGTCCAGTTCACTGCAAATTTGAAGCATCTGTGTACACACTGATGGACAAGCTCTAAAGATTTTTCATCCATTTTCTTGTCATAGTTGGGACAATGGACATTTTTCATCCACTTAGGTTTTTCCTGTGTGGATAGTTAGATCAAAATATTAGTTACTATGGATCTCATTTAAGAGACTGAAATGTTCTGAGGTTTGATGCAATCAGTACAACATATACAAATAATAGGAGGAACTCACAAGGACTACATCTACAAGGAATCCATCTTCAATTTGAACTTAGCTCTGCATATCTGCCATGACAGTGGTGAACAACTTTATCACTGCATTATGCCTTGCTTGATATTATATCTTCCCAGAATTCTTGTATAATCTGGAAATATGTGTCAGATGTCTTTAAGGAGGCATTTACATATACTAAATCAAATATGTCATAATGGTTTTTTAAAAATCAAAAAGCACAGTACAGAAGTAAAGAAAAGGATGAAATGAAACAGTTTTTTCTCCTAGGCATGTGTTCTAGGAGCCATTATAACAGGATGTATGACTGATTGACAGCATTTCAAGATTTTGCCCTCACCATTTCCATTGACAGTACACTGGGATACAGGGAAAATAATACTGATCTTGGGGTTACATGACTTCATTCCCAATTCTTGTTCTGCTAATTACTACTTGTGTAATGCCCCTCAGCCCCAGGTCTCTTATTTATAAAATGGGGGGGGGGAGTCTATGATATGACTGCCTTTGATCATTTGGAGGCAATTAAGAGTGGGACTGAGATGACGGATATTGAAGTAATTTACAGATATGTTTGAACCTTTAAGTTCCCTAAATTTAGGTGTTCAATATACCCATCCCTTTCTATCCTTTAGCACAAAGAGGATAGTATTTCTAGACCTTTCTTTTTTTTTGGAAGGATTTTATGAAGAAGGCTTTCAACTAATTTGGTGAGAGGAGGGAGGTGAGATTTCAAGATGAAGAAGATTAAGAAACAGTATTGTTGACTCATTTAGGAAGATGTACAATGCAGTAGATTTTGGACTTAGAGTTAGAAGATCTGGGTTCCAGACCTGATTTTTACTTAGTAGCTATGTGGCCATGGACAACTACTTAGATTTCCTGAATCTTAGTTTTCTATTATGTGCAATTGGGAATGACACTTGCATTTTATACCTCACCTTTTTCACAGAGGTCCTGTCTCTGACATGCTAGTTCTATAACCCTGGGTAAGACACTGCCCTTTGGGAATAAGAATAAATGGAACTTACTTTAAAATGATAAGTAATGTTTCTCTAAAACCATCATCCAGCATCATCTGTAATAAGAATAAGCTAAAAGCCTTCTAATACACTCGGGGTGAACTATGAATGCCCTCTATTATTCTTATTATTCTATATTTTACTAGAAATGTTAGCTATAGCAATAAAAGATTAGAATTAGGCAATGAGGAACAAAACTATCATTCTTTGCAGATGATATGATGGTATATTTAGAGAATCCTAGAGAATCAACTAAAATCGATTTGTAATTATTTACAGTTTGTGGACTCACAGCTTTCTTCAACTGCAAAAAATGTGCCAACCTCCATTTGTCAAAGGAGTTTGCTCATCTAGATTTTTTTTTATTATAATGACATCACAAGACTGGATCCCACACTTATCAATGTCTTAAGTCTCTTTGGGAAGATCAGGTGAGATAGAATATGAAAATACGTGCTATATAAATGTCATTTTTTTTTGCAAGGCAATGGGGTTAAATGGCTTGCCCAAAGTCACACAGCTAGGTAATTGTTAAGTGTCTGAGGCCAGATTTGAACTCAGGTACTCCTGATTCTAGGGCTGCTGCTCTATCCATTGTGCCACCTAGCCATCCGTAATATAAATGTTATATTGAAGGCAAGGTCTAAATGTTTCATTTTTACCTTTGAATTGATGAGGGAAAATGCTATGCTAACAAAGAGTTAACTGATGAGGAAATCATCTTTGTGTCCTATTTTCCAAAGGAGGCACTTGGCCATAATGAGTTAATCCTGTGAAGAATCTTACCCTATATAAGTCATTCCCATTTTTCTCCTCCAAGAGAGTTCCATTAAGGAACTCAGCTGACTGTAAGGGACTTTTGAGGGTCACAGAGAAGTCATTGCATGACTGGGAATGGCCTAGAGGTCCTCTTGCTCAGGTATGCCCTTGGCCTAATTTTCTGGATTGGCTCTCCAGATCTTCTTATCTGTTCCGCCTGTTTGGCAACTCTTGGAACATTGTGTGAGAGCACTAAGCCTGAGAAAGTATACTTTCTGAGTTCACTGATCATCTACTGTCCACGAGCATGGAAGCGTTTGATTGGCTGTTTGGAGAATGTCATGTGTATGGTAGGAAACTAGGTACAAAAAAAAGTGTATTTAAACTCTTGCCTGCTGTTAAATAAATAGAGAACTTGCTACTTTTGACTCCCACCTCATTCAACGCTAGCCTGAGAACTTGACTTCAGCTGAACTGAGTCAAGCAATAGGTTACAATAGTTGCAAGTAATAGATTAGCCAGCTGAAACAAAACCTCACCCCTTTGAAAGAAATAAATGTCCCTTATTTCATAAATAAACTTTATGTTCCTCATAGCTTTGGGGTTATTGTCTGATGAATTCACTACTCAATCAAAGGCCACAATATTTTTGGTGTATTGGTTGGGAAAAGCATTAACTTGGATTGCAGAAAGTTTGGCTATGTGGTGAGCTTGTACTGAGTAATCCCTTCCTATCTAGGAAGACCTGGAGAAATTTTCGTGCAGTTTTCCTTTGGTTGGGGTTTTTGCTGAACATTGGCAGTGGCCAACTTCTCTCCCTCCACTGGAAGTTAGTGGAGTTGAGATTATACATTATGAGATCTGTATTGCTAATTCAGGCTATCAATCATATCATGAAACATTCTCCCTCAATACAAAGATATTACCCTTTGAACTCATGTGAAAATATGGGAAAAAATTGTCTTCAGGACCTTAAGAAGGAATGATTTGAATAATTTTGTGACATTGTCTACCCTCAGAATGACTAGATGATCAGGGAAAATGGCCTATTTTGGGATCTCTTTATTAATTTCTACTCTCTTCTTCCCCAACCCAGGCCAAACAATCATCAGGAAATGCATAGCCTTTTGAGAAGTCCTTCCTCTTAACCACCTAAGCCCCTTCTTGCTGATCTCTGCCTATCTTTTTCCTGGGTGTGGATGTCTTGGTGGACCTTCCTCTCTCAGTAGGTTTTCTGTAACTCTGCCATCTCCTCCTGAAGATTCATTTCCTGCCTGGCCCTCAGGTGCCTGAACACACAATGGATAGCAATGGCTGCCCTCTGAAACTGCAAAAATCTTCATCTAGTCATCCAAACCTAGACAAATTTCTGTATCCTGGTCACTTTATGTTCCAATAGGATCTGGTATTAGGCTCTCCATATGAGTATGACTCAGGTACAAGCCTGAATAGTGACAGTAGATCTATATATTCTTTCATAGGTTTGCTGGACCCTGGGCATTTAATACTGTTTCTGGGTGATAATGGCTGCCTTGGTTTTTTTGCAGGTGCTCAGGTAAACTTTGTTCAAGATAACCCTGAGGGAACATCTGCAGAGTTACAATGATCCCTCACAATGTGTGATACTTTACTTTCTGTAGTCAGCCCAGTACAGTCTTTTGGATCATGATGATGACTTCTAGGCTACATGCCCTGCCCCCAGCCAAACAGGAATGCAACAGGGTCCTTGTTGAACTTCTCTGATACCCACAGGCTTTGAGCTGCTGACCTGTTCTTTTAGGATCACAGTTCAAGACAAGCTTCTCATCAATTAGCTTGATGCAGTAGACATAGTGGAGTGTGGTGGCATTCAGTCTCCAAGAGCAGTCAGGTTGGTAGTGAAGTGATGCCCCCCAGTTTTCCTGTTCTTGTTGGAAGATTTTACAGGAGTCTAGCAGGTGGACACTGATTTTTGAAGATGTACCTTTCCAAATGAAGTGGCAGATACTTTGACTTTATAATCTTGGAATATGTCAGCCACCAGGGAAACTTACTAAATTTTCTATTGTCTTCCATTTCTCTTTTGCCCCTGCTTGCTATATCTTCTCATGTCTGCTTAGAGGTATGGGATTCAGTTAAGCCTTTTGTCTGGGATCAGGGAATTCCTTGGCAAGTTAAATATACTACTCTGTTTCCCTTAGCCTCAGGAATCCTAGCATCTTGCATGGAGAAATATTGCAACTTTTGATTGACAAGTTCCTTAAGTACAGTCTCTTAGTTCTATATCAGTACCTATGCAACACTCACATTCTTCCTGCAAGCAAGTCAAATTGGAAGTACTGAATAGTTTAATATCTAAGGGCTATTAATGAAACTTTTATTCCCATTCACCCTGTAGTTACTGCTCTCAATCAAATTCCAGGGAATACCTAATGTTTTTCTTCCACTACCCTCCCACCTGGAATTATTTTCTCTTGCTCATTTTTGTTCTTCTCTTTAATCTTTTTGTAAGATTTATCTCTTTCAGGTTGTAAGCAGTATATCTCCAACTAGCAAATTGAACTGGATACTATTCTAAAAATCAGAACTCTTTGTATATATCCTCAACCAGTTAATAACTGCACTTCAATTGCCCCTAAAAATAAGACCCACTAGACAGGGACAGCATTCCCCCCCTTCCAGCAGGAAGCAGTACCAGAAGATGAAATCTTCACCTAAATCCCAAATGAATTTGGGTCAACTATTTGAGGGGGGAATGATGCAGAAACATATTATGCTAACAAAGTATTAAACTGAGTTAATCATCTTTCTTTGTGGTTTATTTCCCAATTGAGGCATTGGGCTATAAGAAGCTAGTTTTGTGAAGAATCCTACCCTAGTTACTCCATATTTCCTCCTCTAGGAGAGTTCTGGTAGGGAATGAACTCAGTTAATTTCTTTGAAGGAGATAAATATCGCTTATTTTATAAATAAATCTTATCTTCCTCATAACTCTGGTGAATTTATTTGCTCAACTGAGACTTCAACAGAACCACCAATACTTAGCACCATATCTCTAACACAATTGGTGTTTAATAAATGCTTGATGTTTGATTTATCTATTAGCAATAATTAACACTGAATTCATGTAATATGATAGTATTTTGTCTGCTTCCTCTTATGCATATATCACTGCATACAAATATATAGATATAAATACACATATGTATATAAATATATAAGTATATAACATTTAAATATAAATATCTATTCTATTACATAATTTATATATATATATATATATATATATATATATATATATATATAGCCATATAAACATATATACACCCAGAGACATAGATACACATAGCTTACACGCTTACACAGTCATTACTAGATTTTAAGTACATTGAATGCAGGGAATGTGTCTTTGTTATATCCATCACAGAAATTACACCTAAAGTCAACAAGAAACAGATGTGGAATGAGTAACTTAATTTTATGAATAGCCCTTTAAAAATAGGATGAAACTACAGCAACAGATGAGGGAAATAAAGATTTTTTAAAATGTGTTAAATAAATGGTAACTATCATTTTAGAGATCTAATTCATCACTTTCTCCTTATCTTTTGAAAGTTAAGCAAATTTCACTATGGCTACATCAATAAATTGATTTAACCTATGACTTCAAATCATGCAAAATTATAGAAAAGCTGTTAATGTACAGTGGTTTGAATTTACACCCATTAAATATTTAGCATGATTTATAATTTAAAATGTCAAATAAATTTATTAGAGATTTTCATGTAGACATTTAATTCCACTTTTTAAAGTGACAGCAAATGTGTTTTTTTAAAGAGGGTATTTCCAAGTACTATAATTGTTTTTCAGTTTCCTAAAATACATATGCACTCACCCAAACAAACACATTCACTCTCTCTCTCTCTCTCTCTCTTTCTCTCTCTTTCTCTCTCTTTCTCTCTCTTTCTCTCTCTCTCTCCCTCCCTCCCTAAAACCAAAGTCAATTCCTCTTGCATTCCAGGAGCTTAACACAGTCTTACAGGTGATACTTATTGGGCTCTTGGAATATGGTTAATGTAATTTGAATATACAGTAGCTGTGAGAAGAGATAGTAGTCAGGTGGGGATTGGGGATAGGTAAAGTAGATTCTACTTTAGAGGCCAGGACTAATATAGAGTGGAAAAATCAACCCATCTAAAGCATATATCAGCAAAACCAGTATTTCTCCATTCCATGGCACTTCTTGTAGTGAAGGAGATATATATGTATATATATATATATATATATATATATATATATATATATGTGTGTGTGTGTGTGTGTGTGTGTGTATGTGTGTGTGTGTGTATATATATATATATATATATATATATATATATATATATATATATATATATGTATATTTAAGGTTTTTGCAAGGCAAATGGGGTTAAGTGGCTTGCCCAAGGCCACACAGCTAGGTAGCTAGATAATTATTAAGTGTCTGAGACCGGATTTGAACCCAGGTACTCCTGACTCCCAGGCCGGTGTTTTATCCACTGGGTCACCTAGCTGCCCGGGAGTGAAGGATATTTGTGTTGAGAACTATGATTCTGTACTGGTACACATTTCATTTACTTAGAGATTAATTCAAAGTTCTTTATCTTGACTTCCTTATTGACTTTGCATTAAAGAGAATACAGAAGAGCTCTTTTGGAGGACAGTCTGCACTTATAACAGATGCTGATGTTTACCAAAGAAACTGAAACCCTGGGGACAACTTCAGCTTTCTTCTTTTTTTTGGGGGGGTGTAGGGTGGGGGTTGCAATTTTCCAGATATAAGTAAATATTTAGTCTTTGATATGACCTAGAGACATAACTAATTGAAATATTTTCCACTTCCCCCTCTCCTTTTAAGACTCACACATTCTGGATTTTGTTCCTGGGCATGCCTCCATACTGCTTTATGGCCTTGGTTAAATTGGCTCTCTATTTGACTTCAATCCAAGAGTCATTGGAGAGGCTCCATGTTGAGGTAGATATGACACTGGCCCTTGAATCAGGAGGATATGAGTTCAAATCCAGTTGTGTGACCCTGAGCAAATCATTTAACCCTGATTGGTTCCCTTTCTCACTTCCCCCAAAATTATCTGTTTGTCACTTAGCCCAAATGTATCAGGAAAAATGGTTAGTTACCGATCAATTGCTAATCATCTGTTGGGTTTTCCACATTGGAATTCCCATATCAGTGAAATCACCATTCAGAAAGCAAGAGTTTAAGAAAAAGAAAATTTAAAAATAATTAGCTCCTATTTTTATTCCTGGCATACTGTAGATGAAAATATAAGTTGGAGAATCTTTGTCTAGCCCAAAAACCTCCCATTCTTTGGGTAGACAAAAGATCTTTTCAATAATTGTGGATTTTTTTGCAAAGCAATTGGGTTAAGTGACTTTCCCAAGGTCACACAGCTAGGTAATTATTAAGTGTCTGAAGTTGAATTTGAACTCAGGTCCTCCTGATTTCAGTGCTGGTACTATATCCACCATACAATCTAGCTGCCCCATATCTTCAATAATTTCTTTTTTAAATCTTTTTTAAAATTTTTGTACAAATGATTTTTTATACATTGCTAAAATATTCTTGTTTAGGAGTAAATAAAATTACCCCTCCCCCAAAAAATATAGACCCTCATGAGCAATAAAATAAAGGAAAGAGAAAAAATAAAAATGAAAAAATAAAGAAAATGTGCTTCAGTCTGTGTTCCAACACTACCAGCTCTGTAGCAGGTGGATCACATTCTTTATGCTAAGTCCAGCACAAAAACTACTTCCATATTTTTCCACTGTTGCCATTGCTAATCGCAGCTCCCTCCATTCATACCTCCCCACTACCATATACTATATTTTCTCTCTCCTTTCACTCTGTCCCTCTTCTTAAATGTGCTGTAGGGTAGCTGAGTGGCACAGCAGACTGATCACTGGCCCTGGCGCCAAGAGGGACCAAGTCCATATACCACCCTTAAGCCCAGGAACCACCCAGCCCTGTGGTCCTGGACAGATCATCTACTCCCAGCCCCTTGCAAGAAGTAAAAAAGAAAATATATTATATCTGACCACTCTTCCCCATGGTCTACCCTCACCTCAACCACTCACATCTCCCCCCTTCCCCAGTCCCCTTTCTCTCCTTTTTACACTTTTTTTTCAAAGTTTTGAGGATTTATTATATAGATGTGCTACACTTAGCCACAAGGAAAACAACCAGTCCGAATGACAAGAGTCCTATAGCACACAATCGGGAGGCAGGGAGGCGGGATCTGCATTAAAAGATGGTATGTCCTTTTTTGCTAGGGAGGTGTGTCAAATAGAGTCCTTTATCAGATGGTAGAGCTTGTAGAGTCTTTAGTAGGGCGGATGATGTCTGTCTCCTGAAGGATTCTGCCTTCCCAAGAATGTCACCAAGGGGCGTTCCATCTCTGCTCCTGTGGCTGGCAGCGTCTGGTTACTTGGACCTCTGCCTCATCTTTCTCCTTTTGCGTTTCAGCCTACGCATTCGCTTCTTCCTCCACTTGGTTCTCATGGTGCAAAGGAAATCGACAAAATGGCTCTAAGAAGAAGCTCCTTTTTACTCTTGATGTCTATACCCCATTGAGTATATGTATATATATATATATATAGTTTCCTCTCCGAGCCACCTCTGATGAGAGTGAAGGTTCGCTCATTCCCCCTTGCCTCCCCCCTTCTATATCATTGCAATAGTTCATTTCAATAATTTAAAAAATCTTATTATATGAAATATCTTAGCCTATTCCACCTCTCCTTTCTCTTACTCCCATTACATTTCCCTTTTAGCCACTGACTCCATTTTTACAATATATTATATCTTCAAATTCAGCTCTCTCTCCTGTGCTTCATCTATAAAAGCTCATTCTACTTGCTCTATTAAATGAGAAGTTTCATATGAGTATTATCAGTGTCATTTTTATATGCAGGAATACATGTAGTTCATCATCATTAAGTCCCTCATATTTTCCCTTCTCCTCCACTCTCTATGCTTCATTTGAGCCCTGTATTTGATGATCAAACTTTCTGTTCAGCTCTGCTTGCTTCAACAGGAACATTTGAAATTCCTCTGGTTCATTGAAAGTCAATCTTTTACCCTCGAAGAGGATGTTCAGTTTTTTTGGGTAGTCAATTCTTGCGTGCATTCCAAGCTCTTTTGCCTTCTGGAATATTATATCCTAAGCCCTATGAGTCCTTAATGTAATTTCTGCTAAGTGCTATGTGATCCTGACTGAAGCTCCACGATATTTGAATTGTGTCCTTCTGGCTGCTTGTAATATTTTCTCTTTGACTTGGGAGTTCTGGAACTTGGCTATAATATTCCTAGGGGTTATTTTTATTGGATCTCTTTCCCAGGGGAGATCAGTGGATTCTTTCAATTTCTATTTTGCCCTCTGCTTATAGGACATCTGGGCAATTTTCCTGTAGGAATTCTTTAAAAAGGCTCTTTTCCTGATCATGACTTTCAGGTATCCCAATAATTTTTAAAACTGTTCTCCAGATCAGTTGTTTTTTCAATGAGTTGTTTCACATTTTCTTCTAATTTTTCATTCTTTTGGTGTTGAAATATTGTATCTTGACTTCTTGTAAAGTCAACATGTTCCTTTAGCTCCATTCTAAATCTGAAAGATTTGTTTTGCTCAGAGAGCTTTCTTATCTCTTTTTCCATCTAGCCAATTCTGCTTTTTAAAGCATTCTTCTCCTCAATAACATTTTGAACTGTTTTATCCATTTGACTTTTGCTGGTTTTTAACATGTTATTTTCTTCAGCATTTTTTTAAGAACTCCTTGACTAAGCTGCTGACTTCTTTTTCATATTTTTCCTGCATCTCTCTCATTTCTTTCCCCAATTTTTCTTCTCTCTCCTTTACTTGATTTTCACAATCTTTTTTTGAACTCTATCATAGCATGAGCTCAATTTCTGTTTTTCTTGGAGTCTTTAGATGCAGAAGCTTGTACTTCCTCATCTTCAGATTGAATATTTTGATCCTTCTTGGGATCATAGACAATGTATTTATAAATGGTGTTCCTCTTTTTTCTCTGTTTACTCATTTCCCCAGCCTGTGCCTGGTTTTGGGGTGCTTCCTGAGCTTTTGAGCATTATTGGTTCACCCCCCCCCCCACAAGGATCTAAGTGTGTGAAGTTCTGTCTTCCCTTCTGGTCTGTGAATGATCACAAACACACCCCTCTGCCACGAGACTGAGTTGAGGGGAGCCCTGCTGTTCTATGGGGGTCCTAGACTGTGATCTGAATGTGGTCAGAGCCCTAGAGTACTGTTCCAGGTACAGAGGACAGACCTTGGAAGTCTCTCTCCACTCCCCTACCTTTGGTAGGCTGAGCACTCAAATTCAGTTGCCTGGGGGCTTCTGCTTACCTGCTTTGCTTGCTTCCTTTTCTTGGATCTAGGCTGCCACTGCCACCTCTGCTTGCTGAGTGCTCTGAGAGCTGGGATTCATGTACTTGCTTTGGCAGAGGTCTCCCCACTGATCTTCCAAGTTGTGCCTGGTGCCCCCCCCCCCAGGGTGTAGGTCAGGAAACTGCCCCTGCTGTCATGAGCCAGGGCTCCCAGGCACCCTGGGGCTGCCTCAGGGAGGCTGAAGTTCCTTCATTCTGGCAGGCTGCCCCTCTAACCTCGTGGAGCAGAGCTTTTCCACTATTTTCCTTGGTCTGAAGAACTGCCTCACTGGATTCCTCTGTGGGTTCTGTCTTTCGAAAATTTAGTTAGAGTCATAATTTTATGATTTTTGAAATATTATGGGGATAGCACCTAGGAGAGGCTCTTCTGTCATCATCTTGGCTCCTTTGTTTTCCAAACTGGCTAGGTCACTTGGTTTAGGGTTTGGGTTGCTGCTTGTTGCATTGTATTGCCCCTCCTATTTCGCCAAGGGCAATCCATGCTAGAATTCTCCACCTTTTGGAAGGCCTGGGCAAATTTGGCAGTGGCATTGTGGGCAGACCTTCTACTGGAGCAGCTCCCTCCAAAGTGAGTCAACCCTGGTGGTCACTGCCCCTAAGAAGAGGGTGCAGTGTTCAAGGTCTGATTGGGGGGGAAGACAAACCCAGGCAGACAGACAGGCAGCCCCTCTCCTGCTCTGCCTCTTCTCATGTCTCCCTCAATAATTTCAATGTGCATGTATACTTTATGCTTGGGACAGTTAGGTGGTACAGTGTTATTGGGTCTGGAGTCAGGATGATTCATCTTCCTATTTCCAAATATAATGTCAGGTACTCAATAACTGTGTTAACTATAGCAAGTCACTTAACCCTGTTTGCCTCAGTTTCTTTATATGTAAAATGAGATGAAAAGGAAATGGCAAACCATTCGAGTATTTTTTTTTTTTGGTAAGGCGAACGGGGTTAAGTGGCTTGCCCAAGGCCACACAACTAGGTAATTATTAAGTGTCTGAGACCGGATTTGAACCCAGGTACTCCTGACTCCAGGGTCGGTGCTTTATCCACTACATCACCTAGCTGCCCCCACTCTAGTATCTTTGCAAATGAAATCCCAAATCATATCCTGAAGCATCCAACAAAATTGAAAAACGAATGAATGAAAACAAACTTTATGCATGGAGTAGTTCTAGAAAATTGTCTGAATTTGATTCTCCCAGACTCCTTGCCACATATCCTTAAACTCCTTAAGCATATATCTCTATAGTAAAAATTGGGTGATCATTCTAATTTATAACTTATCCAAAATCTCACTAGAAATAAGTCATAGTAAAAATGATTTAGTCTCACTATGCCTCACTTTCCTCATCTCTAAAAATGAGGAAATTGTACTTTATTAGGGTTCTTTATCTTTTTTTCCTGTCTTGTATCCCTTTGGCAGTCTTTTGAAGTCTCTGGACCCCTTCTTAGAATATTGTGTTTTAGTATATAAAATGGAATACAGAAGACTACAAAAGTAGTAGTAATAGTAGTAATGGTGGTAGTGGTAGTGATAGTAGTAGTGGTAGTGATAGTAGTAGTGGTAGTAGTAGCAGCAGTAGCAGTAGTAGTAGTAGTAGTAGTAGTAGCGGTGATAGTAATAGTAATAGTGGTGATAGTAGTAATAGTAGTGGTAGTAGTTGTCCTTTGGTTTCAAAGAAGATCATAACATCAGGAAAGTGATGTAAAGACTAGCACATAAAATTGATTACAGTGAGAGAGCATTGTGTAATTCTGTTCAGTGTCATCCCAGGACTTGACAATAAAATCAGGGCATTTAGTGATCATTAGGAGGCCCTGAACTTTTAGAATCAGGTCTTTTCCATAGTATTGGGTCTCTTCAGTGGTAAAATTTTGTCAGGTGGCAAACTTTTGGCACTAGGGTAAGCTAATCTGGATCCATGCCTTGGAAAGCATCATAGGAAGTCTCAGTTCCTTCAGTGTCTGGTGAGCACCTACTTGGAACATGAAGTGACAGGTTAGCTTTACCATACTGAGAAAAATTTGTCATCATAAAATTAGACCACTGGGAGACAGGTTAGTTTTACCAAAGTTGAAAGTTTGTTGCCATAAATTACTATACTGATGATTAGACTACAAAGGAAACTGATTATATTGAAATAGTTAACAAAAGTATTGAAAGGCAAGTTCATAGACTATATCAAAAACCCTTATATTAAATGATCATTTAAAGTCCCTTTCAGTGTAAAATTCTACTATTCTTTCTGAAATTTTCCTCCTCAAACTAAGAAGTGTGACAGGTCAGCTGAAGTATAATATTTCCACTAGGTAGTACAGTTTAGAAATATTAAACACTTTTTGAAAATAAAGTACATAGATATATACAATTATTATTTTAAAAAATATAGCCAAGAATTGTTTGAGTTTGGGGTTTGGAAGTAGGTCTATCCTGATTACTGATTGACACAATAATATATAGCTATGGTTTCAGAAATTCTTGATTGGGTAAAACCCAGCAATAAATATTTGAGCATATATCCCTAATACACGTATATTTATAAAATACATTTATTTATTACTGTGTAATACAGTCTTGTCCAAAACAATATGAAAACAAGGCTGGGGAATTTGGGAAAGTAAGAGAATAGGCTTTTTTTTGCAAAATAATAGGGTTGAGTGATTTGCCCAAGGTCACAGAGCTAGGTCATTATTAAATGTCTGAAGTCAAATTTGACCTCAGGTCTTCCTGACTGTAGGGCTGATGCCCTATCCATTTTGCCACCTAGATGCCCCTGATAGTTCCTAATACAGAGTACAGAATTCACCTTCTGAGGAATGATTTTCCCGCTATATGGTGGCCTGAATAGTATGGGTAGGTATCTTGGAGGAGGTAGGATTCCTGGTGTTCGCTATAGTACTTCTGCTATGGGTGCCTGAGTAGCTAGGTGATAATTGATCAATACTGGGAGGTTGGAAGCATTTAGAACTGGAGAATTGTGGGATAGTGGGTGAAAGAAAGGTAGGTGTGTTATTCTGAAACCTCACTTGTCTCAAGGTTTTTCCATGGAGGATGGAAGCTGACCCATCTTCCTACCCATTTATTGCTAATTAGTTGATAAAGTGTAGACCTGGAGTCAGAAAGACTTGAATTTTAAACAATGACTTCAGACACTTACAAACAGTGTGACACTGGGCAAATCACTTAATCCTGTTTGCCTCAGTTTGCTGATTTGAAAAAAATGAGCTAGAGAAGAAAATGGCAAGAATAACTTAAATGGAAGGGGGAGGGGGTTTGATGGGGGTGGAGCCAAGAGAGCAGGGAAAAGGCAGGGACTTGCCTGAGCTCTCCTCCCAAACTCCTTTATATACCTTTAAATGATGACTCCAAACAAATGCTAGAGCAGCAAAACCCACAGGACAGAGTGAAACAGTTGTCCAGCTTTAGACAACTTAGAAGATTGGCAGAGTACGTCTTTTGCACCAAGGTGAGAATGGAGCTTATTGCAGCACAGGCTACAACAGTAAACTGGGAGCAGACCTTGGGGACAACTGAGTCAGTGGCAGTTTCTGGACCTCTCAACTCACAGACAGGAAGGGGACCAGACAATTGGTCAGAAGGAGGTTACAGAGATCCATTTGCTGGCACTATGTACAGGTCTGTTGTGTTGTCTCAACTTAGACCTCAGTCACAGTTCTGAATATCAGTTCCAGGGCAAGGAATAGCACTAGAACACCAGACTTATGGTCCCAGGAAATCAGGGACCCTGGTCACAATTCCAGGGTGGAAAAGAATGTTTCTGGCTGATCACTGATCAGTTCACAGAACAGGAGAGCAGTAAGCACGCCTACATTACACCACCTTGAAAGAACCAAAAATTTACAATCCCCCAGAATTATCTCTGAAAATAACTACACAAAATACTTGAATCTTGGACTCTCCACATTCCAGAAGCAGAGTCCCACTTAGCAGAGTTAAAAGTTAAGAAATTGACTGGAAAATGAACAAACAGCAGAAAAAGAACCTAACTATAGAAAATTACTATGGTGACAGGGAAGGTCAAAGTACAAACTCCAAAAACAAAGTCAAAACTGCTACATTCAAAGCCTTAATGAAAATATGAACTGGCTCCGGGTCATGGAAGAGGTCAAAAAAGATTTTAAAAATCAAGTAAAAGAGGTAGAAGAAAAACTGGGAAAAGAAATGAGTGATGCAAGAAAATCATGATAAAAGAGTCACTAGATTAGTAAAGGTGGCACCAACCAAAAAATACTGAAGAAAACATTAAAAAAAACCCCAGCCAAACAAACCAAAACTAACAAAAAAACACAATTGAATAGGCCAAATGATAAGAGGCATAAAAATTCTGTTGAAAAGAAGAATGCCTTGAAAAGAAGAATTGGCCAAATAAAAAAAATACATAAAAAATGTAATTGAAGATAAGAACTTTTTTTTTTTGACACAACGATGGGGTTTGGTGAATTGCCCAAGGTTACAAAGCTGGTCAAATTATTAAGCATCTGAGGTCAGATTTGAATTGAGGTTCTCCTGAGATCAGGGCCTGTTCTGTATCCACTACACCACCTAACTGCACCCTCCCCCAAAAGAGCTTCTTAAAAAGTAGAATTGGCCAAATGGAAAAAGTGATTTAAAAAAAATCCTTTGAAGAGAAGAACTCCTTAAAAAATAGAATTGATCAAATGGAAAGGCGGGGGTAGTAGAGGTGAAGAACTAGTAAAAGGTAAAACTGTGCAAATGAAACTTGATGACTTTATGAGACGTTAAAAAAATTTTAAAAATCAAAAGTATGAGAAAGTAACATGAAATATATTATTGGAAAAATAACTGACCTGGAATATAGATTCAGGAAAGAGAATTTAAAAATTATTGAACTACCCTGATTAAATAGAGAGCTTAGAAGTCATCTTTCAATAAATTCTCAAGGATAACTGCCTTGACATTCTAGAGCGAAAGGGTAAAAATGAAATTGAATTACCTCCTGAAAGACATTCCGAATGAAAACTCCCAGGAATATTATAAAGGAGATAATATTGCAAACAATGAATGTAACTCTTTCAGTGCTGAACTGTTCCTTTTATCTTAATGTTGAATATGTTGTGTCAAATTTATAAAAAAAATAAGAATTTCACAAGGGATTAATTGTAGTTGCTGTTTATGCTAGTTCTTAACTAACCTACGAATAAATCTAAAACAGCTAAATAACAAATCAAACTTTCAGGAAACATGTATTTTTTTCAACATAGCACGTTCCTGCACTGAAAGAGTTAAATGTCAAGGATCCACAGTCTCACTAATGCAAGATACTGCAGTTTTTACATTAAAAGATCAGAGGGTTTGTAAAATGACCTTCAGGAGTATAAAAGAGCTAGGTTTACAACCAAGAATCAACTACACAGCAAAACTATTTATAATCTTTGGGGGGGGGTAGATATTCAATGAAATAGAAGACTTTCAAGCATTCCTGATGAAAAGACCAGAGCTGAATAGAAAATTTGACTTTCAAATATAAGACACAAAAGAGGGATAAAACAGTAAACACAAAAGAGAAAGCAGTAGGAATTGAATAAGGTTAAACTATTTACATTCCTACATAGAATGTAACTCTTACAAATTTTTTCAGTATTAGGGCAGTTAAAAGCAATATCCATAGAAAGAGTGTGCAGGTTCAAGTTGAATGTGATGGTATAATTATATTAAAAAATAAAATAAGAGTGCAGAAAGAATGTACTGGGAGAATGAACAAAGTAAAAGAAGAGCAAGAATAGGATAAACTGGAGAGAAATAGGATGTAGGAAAATATATAATTAGTAATTATCTTAATAAAATTTATAAAAGGTCAAAGGCTATGAACATGTAGTTTTCAGATGAATAAATTAGAACTATCTGTAGTCATATTGAAAAAATGCTCCAAATGACTATGGATTGGAGAAATAAAAAATCAAAGCAACTTTGAGCTACCACCCCACACCTATAAGTTTGGCTAATATGACAGAAAAAGAAAACAAAAAATGTTGGAGGGGATATGGAGAACTTAAGTCTAATTCACTATTGTTAGAATTGTATACTGATTCACCCAATTCTGGAGAGCAGTTTGGAAGTTTGTCTAAAGGCTATAAAACCAGGCAAATCTTTTGACCCAGTCATACAACTACTATGTCTGTATTCAAAAGAGATAAAAAATAAGGTATATACAAAAGTATTTATAGCAACTCTTTTTAGTGGTGGCAAAGAATTGGAAATTGAGGGGAGATTCCTTAATTGGGAAATGACTGATGAAGTTGTTTTATCGGAATACCATTGGACCATAAGAAAGGATCACTAGGATGCTCTCAGAAAAACCTGGCAGGATTTACATGAATTACTGCAAAGTAAAATAAGCAGAACCAGGAAACCATTGTACACAGTAAAAGCAATATTGTATGACAATATATTGTGAATAAATTAGCTATTCTTAGCAATAAAATGATCCAACAAAATTCTGAAGGAAGAACTGATGTCTTCTGAATACACATTGAAGATGCTCTTTTTTAACTTTATTTTGGGAGAGTTTGTATGTATTTTCTTTTACAGCATGATTTACATGAAAATGTATTTTGCATAACTACTCTTGTATAACCTATCTCAAATTTTTGCCTTCTTAATTCAAAGAGGAGGGCAGGGCAGGAAAAGAAAACTCAAAATTTGAAATAATGAAAATTTATTTTTATATGTAATTGTAGTAAAATAAGAATATTAATTTTTTTTAAAAGAAGAAAAAAGAATACCTCAAATGAGATCACGAAGAATCAGGCATGACTGCATAAAGAGTACACAGCATATCACTTAAGATAATACTACTGTCCCCTTGTGGTAATTCCAGAGTCTCTCTGTAGACCCCTAGCCCTGACCATGGAAACTATTGTTGTTATCTTTTGGTATAGAGATTCCTCTGCTGATTTAGAGGAACACTTCATCTGTAATTATAGTCTAAAAGAATTTGCTTTGTCATAGAAATGTTTAAGGATTTGCTTAGGGTGACACAGTCAGGATACAGTAATTGAACCCACATCTCAGTTCAATTCTCTTTCTACTCTTAGATTATTGTTCATTCCTGTCTGACTTTTCATGACCTTATTTTATTTTCTTTTGAATAAAGATACTGGGCAGCTTGCCATTTCTGTCTTCTGCTTTTTACAGATGAGGAAACTAAGCCAAATAGGATTAAGTGACTTGCCCAGGGTTGTATAGCTAGTAAGGTGGGATTTGAACTCAGTAAGACGAGTTCTCCTGTTTCCAGGCCGTTTTTCTAATAACTGTGCTACATAGTTGTACCTTAATGATAAATCGCCAGTAATCATATAAAGGAGAAATTAATGGAGAAGTTAGAGTTTGGCGATAAAAACTATAATGTCTGGTTTGATTATCAACTAAAATGTGTACCACATTAGAATCTTATCCCTTTATAGGATCAATTTTTAGCTTGATATCCTATTTTAAGATGTAATGGAATACAATTGATCTTTTTTTTATTTTCTAATATTTTTATTCTCATTTCATACAAATGTTTTTTTTTGACATTAATAAAATATACTTGTTTACAAGTAAACAAAATACCCCTCCCCCATGAATATAGATAGACTTGCTTGGGCAAAAAAGTAAAGGGGAGAGAAAAAAATTAAAATAAAAAAAATGATAGTAATAATTGTAGGTATGGCCAGGTAGGGCAATGGACGAAGCACCAGCCCTGGAGCCATGAGCACCCGAGTCCATATCCAGCCTTGTAAACCCAATGTGACATGCAAGCCACCCGATCCCCACTGCCCTGCAAAAACCAAAAAGAAGAAAGGAAAAAAAAAAGACCCAAAATAAAATAAAATAGTAATAATAGTAGGGGTGGTTGGGTGGCAAACAGAGCATTGGCCCTTGAGCCAGGAGCACCTGGGTACGAATCCGGCCTCAGACACCCAAAGATCACCCTGCTATGTTGCCCCAGGCAGGCCACCCAGCCCCACTTGCCCTGCACCCTTCCCCAAATAATAATAACAAAAAATGTGCTTCAGTCTTTGTTCCAACACCATCAACTCTGTCGTGAGTAGATCACATTGTTTATGATAAGTCCATCACAAAAGTTACTTCCATATTTTTCCAACGTTGCCATTGCTGATCGCAACTCCCTCCTTTCTTATTTCTCCACTACCGTGTACTAAATTTTCTCTCTCCTTTCACTCTGACTCTGCTGTAGGGTCGCTGAGTGGTGCATTAGACAGATCCCTGGTCCTGGGGCCAAGAAGCCCTGAGCCCCCATACCACCCCTTAGGCCCAGAGTCTACCTGGCCCTATGGTCCTGGGCAGGCCATCCAATCCCAGCCCCTTGCAAGAGGTAAAAAAAAATGTGTTATATCTGAACACTGTCCCCCCATGGTCCATCCTCTCCTCCTTTATTCACATCCCCACCCCTTCCCCCTGCTCCCCCCTCCTTCTTACTCCAGATATCTATACCCCATTGAGTATATTTGCTGTTTCCTCTCCTAGCCATCTCTGATGAGAGCAAAGGTTCCCTCATTCCCCCTTGCCTCCCCCCCTTCCATATCATTGCAATAGCTCATTGTAATAAAAAAAATCTTATTATGTGAAATATCTTGGACTATTCCCCCTCTCCTTTTTCTTTCTCCCTTTCCATTTCCCTTTTTTTCCTATTGACTCCATTTTTACACCATATTTTATCTTCAGATTCAGCTTTCTCCTGTGCTTCAACTATAAAAGCTCCCTCTACCTGCTCTATTAACTGAAATGGTTCATATGAATATTATCAGTATCATTTTTCTATACATGTAGTTCATCCTCATTAAGTCCCTCATATTTCCCCCCCTCTCCTCCAATCTCCATGCTTCACCTGAGTCCTGTATCTGTAGATCAAACCTTCTGTTCAGCTCTGGCCATTCCAAAAGGAACCTTTGAAATTCCCCTGGTTCATTCAAAGTCCATTTTTTTCCCTGGAAGAGGACATTCAGCCTTGCTGGGTAGTTCATTCTTGGCTGCATTCTAAGTTCTTTTGCCTTCTGGTATATTGTATTCCAAGCCCTACGAGCTTCTAATGTAGATGCTGCTAAGTCCTGAGTGATCCTGACTGCAGCTCCATGATATTTGAACTGTGTCCTGGCTGCTTGTAATATTTTCTCTTTGACTTGGGAGTTCTGGAACTTGGCTATAATATTCCTAGGGGTTGGATTTTTGGGATCTCTTTCTCTGGGGGATCGGTGGATTCTCTCCATTTCTATTTTGCCCTCTACTTCTAGAATATCAGGGCAATTTTCCTGTAGTAATTCTTTGAAAATGATGTCAAGGCTCTTTTCCTGATCATGACTTTCAGGTATTCCAATAATTTTCAAATTATCTTTCCTAAGTCTGTTTTCCATATCAGTTGTTTTTCCAATGAGATATTTCACATTTTCTTCTAATTTCTCATTTTTTTTGGTTTTGAAGTATTGATTCCTGATTTCTGGTAAATTCATCAATCTCCCTGAATTCTATTCTTTGTCTGAAGGATTTATTCTCCTCAGAGAGTTTTCTTATTTATTTTTCCATCTGGCCAATTTTGCTTTTTAAAGCATTCTTCTCCTCAATAACTTTTTGAACTCTTTTATCCATTTTACCTAAGCTGGTTTTAGCATGCTATTTTCTTCAGCATTTTTTTGGATTTCCTTGACTAAGCTGCTGACTTCATTTTCATGTTTTTCCTGCATCTCTCTCCTTTCTTTTCCCAGTTTTTCCCTTCCCACTCCCTCATTTAATTTTCAAAGTCTTTTTTGAGCTCTATCATAGCCTGAGCCCAATTTCTGTTTTTCTTGGAGTCTTTAGATGTAGGAGCTTGTGCTTCCTCATCTTCGGACTGAGTATTTTGATCCTTCTTGGGCTCATTTGCAAAATATTTCTCAATAGTCTTCCTCTTATTTCTTTGCTTGTTCATTTTCCCAGCCTAAGCCTGTATTTTTGGGGTGCTTCCTGAGCTTTTGGGACACTCCCACAAGGGTCTCAGTGTGTGAGGCTCTGTCCTCCCTCCCGGTCTGTGAATGAACATAAGCGCCCCCCTCTGCCACGGGGCCGAGGTGGGGGGGGTGCTGTTGTTCCATGGGGGGCCTAGACTGGGATCAGGATCTGAATGTGGTCAGAGCCCCAGAGTCCTGTTCCAGAGGCAGAGGACAGAGCTCAGCAGTCTCTGTTCACTCCCCTCCCTCAGCTCAATGGGCTCATGCTCTGGGGGCTCCTGCTTACTGGCTCCGCCTGCTTCTGTTTCCTGGATTTGAGCTGCCAAAAGACCAAGCTGCTAACTGTGTGCCCTGAGGGCTGGGCTCCACATGCTTGCTCTGGCAGAGGTCCCCCACTGTTCCACCACTTTGTGTCAGTGCTCCCCGGGGTGCAGCTCAGGAGACTCCCCCACTGCTGTGAACCGCAGCCCCCAGCGCCCTGGGGCTGCCTCCGGGAGGCTGAAGTTCTTTGGCTCTGGTCGGCCACCCCTCTGGCGGGCCACCCCTCTGACCCCGGGGAGCAGAGCCTTTCTGCTCTTTTCCAGGTTACCTTGAGTAGGAGAACTGCCTCACTGGGTCCCTTTGTGGGTTCTGTCTCTCGAAAGTTTAGTTAGAGTCCTTAGTTTATGAGTTTTTATCAGAGAGCTCCTAAGACTGGATCCCTTCATGTCGCCATCTTGGCTCCGCCCCACAATTTTTCTTTTCACTAGAAATACTATTTCTTTCACTCTCCTATATAAAAACCTATTTGTTCCTCGTTGCTTTTATAATGATTTTCTCTTTTAGCAGATTTACTTTAATAATATCTGTTGTCTGCTGCTGCAGAAACCTTGAAGAAATCTTTTTTTGTGGAAATCTGTTATTTAAGTTTGTAAATTTTTTTCATAAAAAAGAAATAAAATGGAACCATAGATTTTAGAAGTTGGAAGAATTTTTCAAAGTCATTTTTTTAATTCCTTTATTTTATAAATGAGGAAACTGAAACATAGAATGATTAAATGATTTATCCCAAGATTTCTTACCAAAGTAACAAAGAAGCAGAACCAGGATTTGAACACAGCTGTTTTGGCACTGAACACAATTACATTTCAATTACTTCTCAAATATATTTTAAGTGTTTTAAAATGCATAGATAAAGCATGAAATGTTAACATTGTTTGGTTATACTGGCCCCATTTTTCCATTGATGAGCTCCTTTGAGAGCCCTCATTTTGAAGAGGGCATCAAGTTCACCATCCTTTAGCTTTTGCTTCTAACTTTCTAGATACCCCCACAACTCAAGTGCCTCAGTGTCTGAGGCCTCCTCATGCTTGAATATACATTGGTTCTTGTGTCCTTCTTTCTCCTTTGAGTAGCCTTCTATTATGATGCTTTTCACATTGTGAGTTCCTCCTGTGGCCTTCATTTTAAAGAGAATCCCAGGCCAGTCATCCTTAATTCTTCACCCAACTATGCTTTTGACACTCTGAACTTGGGCACTATTTCCTTTACTGTTCTCCATCCTCACTCCCCAGCTTTTTGATTTTCTTTTGTGAATTAACTTTCCCCGTGTGAGTGAAAAGCTCCTTGAGTAGAGGAACTGATTGTCTTTTGTTTTCCTTTCCAAGTACTTATCATAGTGCCTGGCTAGCATATAGTAAGTGTTTCTGACTACCACCTCCCTCAATCTACCCTCTTAATAGTCCCCCTTGGGGGCAGCTAGGTGGGGTAGTGGATAGAGCACAGGCCCTTGGAGTCAGGAGGACCTGAATTCAAATTTGATCTCAGTCACAAAATAATTACCTAGCTGTATGACCTTGGACAAGTTCCCTAACCCCATTGCCTTGTGAAAACTAAAAAAAAATAGCCCCCCTCCCTTTTTCCCCCCCCTTTCTCCTCTTCTACTCTCCCTTCTGCCCCTCCTTTCATTTTCTTTCTTCTTTCCCCTTCTAATTTTCTGTAGGATAAGATAAAATTATAAATCAACTGGGTACATATGTTATTCTCTCTTTGAGCCAAATTCAATGAGAGTAGGATTCAAACATTTCTCATTTTCTTCCTTTTTCCCCTCTCTCCTACAATGAGTCCTTTGCACCTCTTCATGTGAAGTTATTAGCCCTATTTTGCCTCTCCTTTTCCTCTTTTTTCCCCAGTATAATCCTTTTTTCCATGCTTTAAATCAACTTGTGTCCACACTCTCTAAGTATACTCCTTCTAATAGAGAAGTAGATCTCAAAAGTTACAAATACCATTTTCCTTATAGGAATGTAAAGAATTTAAAAATATTGAATAGTAATTTTCTTTTCTTGTTCTCTTTTTATGCATCTCTTGAGTCTTGTATTTGAAAATCTAATTTTCTGTCCAGCTTAGTCTTTTCATCAGGAAAGTTTGAAAGTCCCCTATTTCATTGAATTTCATTTTCCACCTTAAGGATTATGCTCAGTTTTGCTGGATAGTTGACCATTGGCTGTAATCCAATCTCCTTTGCCCTCTAGAATATCATATTACAGCATTTACAATCCTTTAATGTTGAAGCTGCTAAATCCTAACTGTAGTTCTTTGGTATTTGAATCGTTTCTGTCTAGTTGCCTGAAGTATTTTCTCTTTGAACTGATAATTCTGGAATTAAGAGTTTTCATTTTGGAATCTCTTTTAGAAGATGATTGGTATATTCTTTCAATGACTATTTTATCCTCTGGTTTTAGGATATCAGGGAAGTCTTTTTTGTTTGTTTTGATCATGGCTTTTCAGTTAGTTCAATAATTCTTAGATTGTCTTTTCTGGATCTATTTTCCAGATCAGTTGTTTATCCAATGAGGTATTTTATATTTTTTCTATTCTTTTTCATTTTTTGATTTAATTTGACTGATGTGTAATATAATCCTTTACTTCCACTTGCCCAATTTAATTTTTAGCAGATTATTTTCTTCAGCTAAATTTTTATTTCCTTTTCCATTTGGTGAATTCTATTTTAAAAGGAGTTATTTTCTTCAGTATATTTTCATTTTAACCATTTGTTTTCCTCAGTAAAATTTTGTGCTTCCTTTTGAAAATTATTGACTCTCTCTTGCATATCTTTCATCTCTTTTACCAATTTTTCACCTTGATTTTTAAAAATTCTCTTTTTTTTTTTGAGCTCTTCCAAAAGGACTTTTTAGACTTGAGATCAATTTATATTCCCATCTGGGGCTACATATGTAGACATTTTGTAACTGCTTTTCCTCTTTTGAGTTGACATTTTGATCTTCCTTGTTGCCATAGTAGCTTTCGTTGATGAGGGCATTTTTCTGTTTTGTACTAATTTTTTATTCTAGTTTATGGTTTTTGAAGTTGAACTCTACTCCTGTGTCAGAGTGGGCACAGGTCCAAAGTCTCTTGGACAGAGAGCCAGGGGCCTGCTCACTGACTTTCTGTGCTGGACCATTGGGTATTAGTGGTTTTCCTACTGTTCTGGAGTTGCCCAGCCTAGTTGTGCTGACTGTTCTAGTTCTTGCAATATGTCTTCTGTTCTGGGACTGGAGCTCTGCCAGTTGGACTGATGAACCTGGAGCTAGGCGCTTCAGTTGTCAATCAGTGCTGGGGTAAGAGCCTCTGGCTTCCCTAGATTCCTCTGTGCTTGACTGTGTTCTCCTTCCCCCATCTGAGTGAGACAGGACTTTCCTGAAGTCCTTCCAAGATATCTTAAGCTGGAAAATTGCTCCACTCTGTCTTTTTGTGGGTTCTGTCACTACTAAATCCATTTAGAGCTTGATTTAATGTTTTTTTTTTTTTCTGAGGGAAGAGCTCAGAGATGTTCCTGGCTTTTCTCCATCATCTTGGCTCTACCCCTACCATAGAGTAAGTACTTAATAAATACCTGTTACCTTGCTTTTATTTTTTATTTCCTCTCCCAAACATATAACATGATTAGATATTCAATATTTGTTACCCGATTGCTACTCTGCAATGAAGTTCCTATGAGTAATAAAGACTCCAGAATAACTCATTCAGAAACATCCTGTGAGTTGAAATATAATGCAAGTTTGTTCATAGTGTTAAAGTCAGCTTGTGAATGTTCATAGCAATTTGAAATATTTCGTTTGTAAAATTAGTTACACATGAAATTTTACTTCAGAAAGTATGATTAATATTTATGTTTGCTCAAGCATCCACCCTTTAAATCAGGGAGTGGGGGACAATGGGAGTTGTTTGGAACTTAGCCGAAGTCAATATTTTCAAACATTCCTGAGAAGCATCCCTGGTAAGATGGTCAGGGCTCATATACTTAGAGCAAGCTCTTTCACAATGAACATTCTTCTGAAGGAGAAACAGCTAAGTTGCTTAAGCCAAGTCAGGTCAAACAGGCAGATATATAAATTATAGAGTAAACACAATGAAGCTGTCCCGTTGTTCAAAATCAATCTGTCAGTGTCAGACAACTTCTAGAGTAAGAATTTTGTTGTTGTTCCTTAAGATATTCTGCCATGAAAACTTTCTCAATCTCTTCCCTTCCCTGCCACCTAGTTGCTAATGTTCTCCTCCAAACTATCTAAAATTTATCCACTTTCTATAGTTTATTTATTCATTTTAAATGCATGCTGTAAACATTTATCTCCATATTGATTATACTTCCATTCCACTGGAATGTAAACTCATTGTGAGTATAGATTATATTATTTTTTTTGTACTTGTATTTCCAGCTTCTACCATAGTTTCTGGCATACTAGGCAGATTAGATCACAGGGTGCCCAAAAAAGCTTTCAGATCTTTGGTATACCCTGACCTTGTTTATTTGATGGTTAAAGGGAAAAAAAAGTTGGGGTGACTAGGTGCCTCAGTAGATAGAGCACTGGCCCTGGAGTCAGGAGTACCTGAATTCAAATCTAGCCTCAGACACTTAATAATTGCCTAGCTGTGTGGCATTGGGCAAGCCACTTAACCCAATTGCCTTGCAAAAAAAAAAGAAAGAAAAAAGTTTACAATCAGTTCTAGAAGCTGTGTACCTGGGCATTCTGTTATACTTCACCATGTTCTATTCCCTGTCTCCTTCACTGTAGCTTCTAATAATAATAGATAATGATAAGGATAGAAATTGAGCTTGTATTGTAACAGTGAGGGGAACTCCTAGATAATTAACATTCCTAGAACTCTGAGACATTAAGTGATTTCCCAAGGATCACACGACAACAAGTGTCTGAGGCAGGATTTGAACTCAGGAAGAAAACTTCTTGATATCAAAACTATCTACTGCATCACCTAGCTGTCCTGAAAGAAACTTTATGAATGTAACTAAAACATTCTTTACTGAAATAAATTCAGAGTAAAATAATTGGACAGATGTTAATTTCTCATGGATATTCTAAGTCAATATAATAAAGGTAACAATGTTGTTGCCTAAATTATTTTATTTTTTGAAGGTCTTACCAGCAAAACTACCAAATCATTACTTAACAAAGCTAGGAAACCAAACTAAAATGAAATTTATCTGGAGGAACAAAATGCCAATGATCTCAAATGAAATAATGAAGAATAGTCAAAAATAAGGGAGCTGAACAGCAACAGATGCCAGAATATACTATGAAGAAGTCATCATTAAATTTATTTGGTGCTAATTAAAAATAGAGATCAATACAGTAGATAAGATAAAAACATAGTAAGAGGGTGTTTTGTAAATCCAAAAATCCCAAGGCCTGGTATAAATATTTAATATTTATTAAAAGCAACTGGAAAATTAGAAAGCAACCTAGATGAAGTTAAACATAAAATTTCTCACACCACATAACAAGATTAAGTTCTAAATGGATATATGACATAAATATAAAATCACAAATTTGAAGTATAAGGAAGTCATCAAAAAAGTCAGAAAATGTTGATTAATAGCACTTATAATTATATTTCAGGAACTGTGCAAAGTGTTGGGAATAGAAATATAAGCATAAAAAAAAGCAATCCTTGCACTTAAGGAGCTTACATTCTAATGAGAAGACAACACATAATAAGAACCTGAAAAGAAGGGGAGAAGTAGAAGGGGCCAACATAGGGAAATGGTATAGGAAATCCAGAGAGTCAGTAGTTTGACCTAGAGAAGAATGAAGACATGACTGGCCTATATTTTTAAACTAGAAATTCTTATAGGAACCATCTGGGTCAGAGAAAAGGATCACAGGAATTAAGCATAATTTTAATATGAGAAATGAGGGAGGAATGAACTTCTAGGATAAGAAGCTTCTGTAGCATGGCAGAGAAAGTTTATGGAGTAAGAAGTGAAGCCTGAAATAAAATAGCTTATAGAAATATAGAATGGGCAAGCGATCATAAATAAATAAGAATAGAAAGTATCAGAGAAAATAAAATGGAAAATTTTGATTATATAAAATTCAAAAGTTTTTATATTAATTAAACTAACATGGTCAAATTTTAAAGGAATCAGTTAAGAGAGGAAAAATATTTGCAAAATTTTTCCTCATAAAGGTCTCATATCCAAGATATATATAAGGAATGTATTTAAATCTCTAAGAATACCAATCATTTCCCAATAGAGAATTGATGAAAAGATGTGAAAAGGAAAATAAGCATGTGAAGATACCTTAAAAATCTCTGATAATCAGAGAACTTCAAATGAAAACAACACTAAGGTTCTACTACACATTCAGATTGGTATAGATGAAAAAAAGGAAAATGATGATTTTTCCAGGGACTAAGGGAAAACAGGAACATTGATAAAACTGGTAACTAGTCTAGTTATTCTTTAAAGCAACTTGGAATTAAACCAAAATATCAGTACAATGAGTCTATCCTTTGACTCAGCTTATTATTACTGTATTTATCCTACAAAAGGATCAATAAAGAGGAAAAAGATATGTACAAAAAACACTTATATGTACAAAAAACACTTCTCCTCATTATAGCAAAGATCTAGAAGTTAAGGGAATGCCAGTCATTTAGGAAGTGACTGAATATATCATGGTATATGAATATGGGAATGGGAAATTATTGTACTCTAAGAAATGGTTTCAGAGAAACCTAGGAAGAATTGTATGAACTGATACAGAGTGAAGCAAGTAGAGTCAGAAGAAGGATTTCTACAATAGCAACAAATATAGTCAATATATGAATTTTTGAAAATGTATTTTTTCCATCCATATGCACATGTGTATTTCCAAGTTACAACATTTCCCTTCAACCTCCCTTCCCATCCCCCTCCCCTCAGCAGGGAACAGTCAGGTTATACATATTTTGATAAACATGTTTACAAATTAGTAATTTTAGGCATGTGGAATTAGGATTAAGGGAAAGAGATCCATACGAGATACTTTTTATAAAGTGTTCATCAGATTCTGAAGGGCTGGTTTTTATTTTGTATGTATGTTTTGTTTTGTTTTTCTTCTGGATGGGGATAATACAATCCATAGCTACTCAAATACAGTTGTCCTAGCTTTCTGGATTGCTGAGAGGAGTTGCTTTCATAAAGGTTGTTTATCTCACAGAGTTTATTGTTGATGTGTACATTGCCTCTTGATTCTATTTCGTTTGCTCAGGATCAGATCCTGTAAATCATTCCATGCTTCTCTAGGGCCCGACCATTTATGGTTTCTTAAAGAATAGTATTCAATAATATTCATGTACCATAACTTGTTTATCCATTCCCTCAATTTCCAATTCTTTGCCACTACAAAATGAGTTACTATTAATATTTTGGAACATATAGTATTTTCCCCATTTTTTATAATTTCTTTTTCTTTAAATTTATTTTTATTAAAGATGTTACTTGAGTTTTACAATTTCCCCCCAATCTTACTCCCCCCCCCCCCGGAAAGCAATCTGTCTGTCAGTCTTTACTTTGTTTCCATGTTGTACCTTGATCCAAATTGAGTGTGATGAGAGAGAAATCATGTCCTTAAAGAAGAGACAAGAAGTCTAAATGGTAACAAGATCAGATAATAAGATATCTGTTTTTTTCTAAATTAAAGGGAATAGTCCTTGAACTTTGTTCAAACTCCACAACTCCTTATCTGGATGCAGATGGCACTCTCCTTTGCATACAGCCAAAAATTGTTCCCAATTGTTACACTGATGGAATGAGTGAGTCCTTCAAGGTTGAACATCACCCCCATGTTGCTGTTAGGGTGTACAGTGTTTTTCTGGTGCTGCTCATCTCACTCAGCATCAGTTCATGCAAATCCCTCCAGGATTCCCTGAAATCCCGTCCCTCCTGGTTTCTAATAGAACAATAGTATTCCATGACATATATATATATATATACATATATATATGTATATATATATACGTATATATATATATGTATATATATATATATATATATATATATATATATATCACAGTTTGCTAAGCTATTCCACAAATGAAGGACATTTACTTGATTTTCAATTCTTTGCCACCACAAACAGGGCTGCTATAAATATTTTTGTACAAGTGATGTTTTTACCCTTTTTCCTCATCTCTTCAGGGTATAGACCCAGTAGTGGTATTGCTGGGTCAAAGAGTATGCACATTTTTGTTGCCCTTTTGGCATAGTTCCAAATAGCTCTCCAGAAAGGTTGGATGAGTTCACAGCTCCACCAACAGTGTAATAGTGTCCCAGATTTCCCACAACTCTTCCAACAATGATCATTATCCTTTCTGGTTATTATTGGCCAATCTGTGAGGTGTGAGGTGGTACCTCAGAGAAGCTTTAATTTGCAGTTTTCTAGTAATTAATGATTTAGAGCAGTTTTTCATATGGCTATGGATTACTTTGATCTCCTCATCTGTAAATTGCCTTTGCATATCCTTTGACCATTTATCAATTGGGGAATGGCTTTTTGTTTTAAAAATATGACTCAGCTCTCTGTATATTTTAGAAATGAGTCCTTTGTCAGAATCATTAGTTGTAAAGATTGTTTCCAAATTTACTACATTTCTTTTGATCTTGGTTACAGTGGTTTTATCTGTGCAAAAGCTTTTTAATTTAATGTAATTGAAATCATCTAATTGGTTTTTGGTGATGTTCTCCAACTCTTCCTTAGTCATAAACTGCTCCCCTTTCCATAAATCTGACAGGTAAACTAGTCCTTGATCTTATAAATTGCTTATAGTATTGTTTTTTATGTCTAAGTCTTGTAACCATTTGGATCTTATCTTGGTAAAGGGTGTTAGGTGTTGGCCTAATCTATGTTTCTTCCATACTAAATTCCAATTATCCCAGCAGTTTTTATCAAAGAGGGAGTTTTTATCCCAATGGCTGGACTCTTTGGGTTTGTCAAACAGCAGATTACTGTAATCATCTCCTGCTTTTACACCTAGTCTATTCCATTGATCCACCACTCCATTTCTTAGCCAATGTCAAACAGTTTTGATGACTGATGCTTTATAATATAATTTTAGATCGGGTAGTGCTAAGCTACCTTCATTTGCATTTTTTTCATTAAGCTCCTGGCAATTCTTGACTTTTTATTTCTCTATATGAATTTACTTACAATTTTTTCTAATTCATTAAAGTAATTTTTTGGAATTTTGAGTGGTAGGGCACTAAACAGATAGTTTAGTTTTGGTAGAATTGTCATTTTTATTATATTAGTTCTCCCTATCCATGAGCAGTTGATATTTGCCCAGTTATTTAAATCTGATTTAATTTGCAGGAGAAGTGTTTTATAATTGTTTTCAAAAAGATTCCGAGTCTGTCTTGACAAATAGACTCCCAAGTATTTTATGTTGTCTGAGGTTACTTTGAATGGTATTTCTCTTTCTAGCTCTTCCTGCTGTTTCTTGCTAGACATATATAGAAAAGTTGAGGGTTTATGAGGGTTTATTTTATAACCTGCAACTTTGCTAAAATTGCTAATTGTTTCCAGGAGTTCTTTGGATAATTTCTTGGGATTCTCTAGGTAGAGCATCATGTCATCTGCAAAGAGTGTCTCTTCCTTCCCAATTCTAATTCCTTCAATTTATTTTCTTCTCTAATTGCTGAAGCTAACATTTCTAATACAATATTGAATAGTAGTGGTGATAATGGGCACCTTTGTTTCACCCCTGATCTTATTGGGAATGTCTCTAGTCTCTTCCCATTGAATATCATGCTTGTTGATGGTTTCAGATAGATACTGCTAATTATTCTAAGGAACAGTCCATTTATTTCTACACTCTCCAGCGTTTTTAGTAGGAATGGATGCTGTATTTTGTCAAAAAGCTTTTTCAGCATCTATTGATATGATCATATAATTTCTGATAGGTTTGTTGTTGATATAATTGAATATACTAACAGTTTTCCTAATATTTAACCAACCCTGCATTCCTGGAATAAATCCTACTTGATCATAATGTATTATCCTAGTGATAACTTGTTGCAATCATTTTGCTAAGATTTTATTTAAGATTTTTGCATCTATATTCATCAGGGAGATAGGCTATAATTTTCTTTCCCTGTTTTAACTCTTCCTGGTTTAGGTAACAGCACCATAATTGGTTTCATAGAAAGAGTTCAGCAGAGTTCCATCTTTCCCTATTTTTCCAATGAATTTATATAGAATTGGAACCAATTGTTCCTTAAATGTTTGGTAGAATTTGCTTGTGAATCCATCAGGCCCTGGAGATTTTTTCTTAGGGAGTTCAATGATGGATTGTTGAATTTCATTTTCTGAGATAGGGTTTTTTAGGTATTTAATCTCCTCTTCATTTAACCTGGGCAACTTATATTTTTGTAAATATTCATCCATTTCACTTAGATTATCAAATTTATTAGCATAGATTTGGGCAAAATAATTTCGAATTATTACTTTAATTTCCTCCTCATTGGTGGTGAGTTCACCTTTTTCATTTATGATACTAGCAATTTGGTTTTCTTTCTTTTTTTAAATCAAATTGACCAGAGGTTTATCAATTTCATTGGTTTTTCATAATACCAACTTCTGGTTTTATTTATTAATTCAATAGTTTTTTGCTTTTGCTTTTATTAATTTCTCCTTTCATTTTTAGACTTTCTAATTTGGTATTTAGGGGATTTTGATTTGTTCTTTCTCTAATTTTTTTACTTGCATGTTTAGTTCATTGATTTCCTCTTTCTCCAATTTATTCATGTAAGCATTTAAAGCTATAATATATCCCCTGAGAGTCACTTTGAATGAATACCATAGGTTTTGGTATGTTGTTTCATTATTATCATTATCTGGGATAAAATGGTTAATTCTTTCTATAATTTATTTTTTGGTTCACTCAATTTTTAAAATGAGGTTTTTCAGTTTCCAATTTGTTCTGGGTCTGTATCTCCTTGGCCCAGTATTGCATATGACTTTTATTGCATTATGATCTGAGAAAGATACATTCACTATTTCTGCCTTTCTGCAGTTGATCATTAGGTTTTTATGTCCTAGTACATGGTCAATTTTTGTATAAGTTCCATGTATTGCAGAGAAAAAGGTGTATTCCTTTCTATCCCCATTCATTTTCCTCCATAAGTCTACAATATCTAATTTTTCTAACAATCTATTTACCTCCTTAACTTCTTTCTTGTTTATTTTATGATTTGATTTATCTAGATCTGTTGGCAAGCTCCAGAGGGACAGCACCAACACCAGTGCCTCTGCTCCCTAGTTGCCTCAAGCCCCTGCTGTGTAGCCCAACTGTTGATCCAGCAGGTCTGGCTTTTGGGCCCTCAGACTCCTGGCTCCACTTCAGATGCTAATCTGGCTGATCCGGGGCTGAACTGCCCTCTGAGCCCAGACTTACCCGCCCAAATTCGGCCAGTGCTGCTGCTGGAGACAAATCCTGAGATAGATGTTCTTTCTCCTGACTTTTCTTTCTGGGTTTTGTGGGTCAAATTTCTTTTAAGAGGTTTGTTTCATATGATAGATGGGGAAATATTAGGAGACTTTAGAACTGTGCCTTTTTTCTCTCCCCCATCTTGGCCGGAAGTCTTTTTACAATTTCTTCTGGATATAGACTTAGAATTAGAATTGCTGGGTCAGAGGGTATGAACAGTTGCATCAGTGTTCCAACCCTCCCCCAACCTTTCCTCCATTGATCATCTTCCCCTTTTCTCATCTTGGCTAATCTAATAGTTGTGAGATGATACCTCATTGTTATTTGAATTTTCATTTATCTAATCAATAGTGATTTGGAGCATTTTTGCATATGTACTATATATATATATATACATATATATATATATATATATATCTTTAATTTCTTCATTTGAAAACTGTCTATTCATATCCTTTGACCATTTATCAATTGGGGAATGACTTGTGATCTTATAAATTTGATGAAATTCTCTTTGTATTTTAGAAATGAGACCTTTATCAGAACTCCTGGTTGTGAAGATTGTTTCCCAGCTTTCTGCTTTCCTTTTAATTTTGGCAGCATTGATTTTATTAGTGCAATTTTTTTATAAGTTTAATATAGTCAAAATTATTCATTTTGTAGTTTATAATCTGTTCTAATTCTTGTTTGGTCATAAATTTATCCCTTTTCCATCGATCAAATGGAGTATTTTTTGATCTATTAATTTAACTATGGTAGCACTCTTTAAATCTAAATCCTATACCCATTTTGACCTTATTTTAGTATAGGGTGTGAGATGTGCATCTATGCCTACTTTTTGCCATACTGTTTTCCAGTTTTCCCAACAATTTTTTGTTAAATAGTGAGTTCTTCTCCCAGAAGTTGATGTCTTTGGGTTTGCCAAATAGTAGATTGCTATAGTCATTTATTGCAGTTTCTTTGAACCTATCCTAATCCACTGATATATTACTCTGTTTCTTAACTGGTACCAAACAGTTTTGATGACTGCTGCTTAATAGTATACTTTTAGATTTGATAGACTTAGGTCACCTTTCTTTACATTTTTTCATCATTTCCCTTTGTATTCTTGTCCTTTTGTTGCTCTGGATGAATTTTGTTACTGATTATTTTTCTAGCTCAGTAAAGTAGTTATTTGGTAGTTTGATATGGCATTGAATAAGCAATTTAATTTGGGTAGAATTGTTATTTTTATTATATTAGCTCAACCCATCCATGAGCACTTAGACATTTTTCCAATTATTTAGAACTTACTTTATTTAGTGAGGAGTGCTTTATAATTGTGTTCATATAGTTTCTGGGTTTGTCTTGGGAGGTAGATCCCCAAGTATTTAATGTTACCTATAGTTATTTTAAATAGAATATCTCTTTCTATCTCTGGCTTTGTTGTTCATATATAGGAATACTGATGATTTATGTGGGTTTATTTTATATCCTGCTACTTTGCTGAATTTGGTAATTGTTTCATTTTTGAAAGAATTAAGCATTCTGGTGAGATGACAGTATGTTCTGTATAGATGTTCCCAACTTTCTGTTTTCCTTCTAATTTTGGCACATTGATTTTATTAGTGTAAAAGATTTTTAATTTAATATAGTCAAAACCATTCATTTCTGCTGTCAAAATCATTCATTTTTGTTGATTTAGTCATTGTCAAATGTGACCCCTTTCAAGTTTTTCTTGGCAAAGGTAGTAGAATGATTTGCCATTTCCTTCTCTTAGCTTTTTTACAGTTGAGGACAATGAGGCAAACAGAGTTAGGCAACTTGCCCAGGGTCACACAGCTAGTACATATCTTAAGTCAAATTTTAATTCAAGTATTTCTGACTCCAGTCCACTGTGCCAATTAGTTGTTCTCTTATGTGATGGCTAATGATAGCTGTGGAGACCAAGCTGGAAGCAGATCTGGAGGGTACTGCTAATTCTCAGGGTTCTTGGATAAAAACATAATTCCAGAGTATCAGTGATGAAGCATGTCTTCTACTTCTTAGAGAGAAATGATGGATTGCAGTCATAGTCAGTGTGAGAATTTGTTTCTGCTCAACCATGCAAATGTGATAAAACAGCTTTGTTTTTGTTTTTGTCTTCTTTTTTCTCATTGGGAAAGAGGGGTAATAGGACTTTTAAGGAAGTTAGAGATGGGTTAGCCCTAGTTCTCCAAATCACTATGGATTAGAGAAATGCAAATTAAAACAGCTCTGAACTATTACACTTATCTATGAGACTGGCTACTATGACAGAAAAGGAAAATGACAAATGTATAATAAGGGTATGTGAGAAAATTAGGGCATTACTGCACTGCTGGTGAAGTTGTATACTAATTCAATGATTATGGAGAGCAATTTGGAGGTATGCCCACTTGGCTATAAAACCACACATATCTTCTGAACAAATGATATCACTACTAGGTCTGTATCCCAAAGACATTTTAAAAATCCCCAAAATAGCACCTATATGTACAAAAATGTTTATAGTAGGTCTTTTAGTAGTAACAACGAACTAGAATTTGAGGGATGTCTTATCATTGAGGAATGGGTGAAGGAGGAATTGTATGTAGTTATGATGGAATACATGCTATGAAGAGTAGGATGCTTTCAGGAAAAAAAAACATGGAAAGATTTATGTGAACTGATGTAAAGTAAAATTAGTTGAACTAGAAGAATATTGTATATACTAATAGCAATTTTTATGATTGTTGTAAATGACTGTTATTTTTAGCGATATAATGATCCAAGAGAATTCTGAAGGGTTTATGATGAAAAAGTACTATCCATCTCCAGAGAAAGAACCAGTTGAGTCTGAATGCAAATCAAACATACTTTTTCTTTACTTTTTTTTGTTTTGTATGTGTATATTCTTCCACAGCATTACATATATAGAATTATATTTTGCATGACTATATTTGTGTAGCTTATGTCAAATTGTTTGCTTTCTCAATAGGGGAAGAGTGGAAGAGAATTTGCAACTCACAATTTGAAAAAAGTACCAAAATAGTTTTTTTTTACAAATATTTGGGAAAAATAAAATATTAAATCAAAAAGAAAATGCATTACAGTACTTCAAAATAAACAAATAACACATGCCAAGTCTAATGTTTTCCACTTCCTGTAAGGTCAAACTCCCTTGCAACATATTTCATTTCTTCCATGCTCTATTTTCAATTTCTTTCCTCTACCATTTTAATCTCTCTTTCTAGCATTTTGGGGTTAAATGACTTGCCTAGGGTCATGTAGCTAGTAAATGTCTGAGGTTTGATTTGGACTCTGGACCTCCTGACTCCAGGGTCAGTGCTTTATCCACTGTACCACTCAACTGTCCCCCCTTCAACATTATCTCTTCTTGTTTTAATATGTGTAGTTGTAATATAGGCATGCTGGACTCCTTGCTATCACAAATTAACAGTCTGCATTTTGTCATCTCTATTTTTGCTCATGTTGTTTCTTCTTGGAATGTCCCTTTCTCTCACCCTCTTTATTAGATATTAAAATCTCACCTAAGTTTGAAGATCCTTTTCAAGTTTGACCTCCTTAATGAAAACTCTCCTCATTCCAATCCAATGAGACCTTGCAAGTGGAATGGATTACAAGTTAAGTTTTCTATACCAAACTCCCATGGAGCTTGATTAGTATTTATTGAATGTTTCTTTTTATGTGTGCAACTCTATATTTTCATAGTAGTAATATTTTCATAAAACTCATGACATGTCAGAAGTAATAAAGACCATGAGAGATTATCTAGTCCCTTCTTTGTTTAAAGTGGGAAAACAGTATAAGACTCAGTGTTGGGTCTTGAGTGAGTAGACTCATCTTCCTGAGTTCACATCTGGTCTCTGACACTTACTAGTTGTGTGGTCCTGGGCAAGTTACTTTGTTTGCCTCAGTTTCCTCATCTGTAAAACAAACTGGAGAAGGAAATGACAAAGTGCTTCAGTATCTTTGCTAAGAAAATCTCAAATGGGGGTAAAATTCAGACACAACTGAACAACAAAACATATAAATCACTTACACCCTTTCAGTCTCGATTTTTCTCATCTGTCAAAATGAAATAAAAATATCTACATTATTACTTACTTCCCAGGGATCTATAAGGATCAAATGAGATAATCTATGAAAAGTATTTTATAAATTTCAAAGCATTACATAAATTCCATGAATGTCATAATGAAGGAAATCTGACATTGTTTGAAACTAGCTGAATTCTCAATATAATATCTTTGAAAAGTCATGGAATTTCAACAGTTATATTACACTTTGCAATTGTTCAGTACCCTATAATTTTCAAAGGACTTTCACAAAAAAATTATTTAGTAGTATCTGACTCTCCTTGAGCTGGTCTGCAATTTTCTTTGCAAAGATAACGGATGAATGCAGTGCTCTATATTCTGAACTACCTGGTTGTCCCAATAATAATACTAGATTTCATTTATATACTATTACAGACATTTAGGGTAAGTGGTCTGAAGCTCTCATTAAAGAAGATATTATCGAGGAGGTAAGATATACACCCCCCACACACACACAAAATGCCTCAGGGATGATGGAGACTTCGTAGTCCTTAAATTACAGGGATAAAGCATATGGTAATGTTTCTTCTTTATTTTAATTTCCATTGGTATGACCATATCAGTTTCTGAGTTTTACCCCTTTGAGAACTCCAAGGTCTTTAGAAACAAGAATTCTCATTTCTAAGTTTTCAGTAGCCTAGACTATTGAGAGGCAGGGACTATAACCCTTGTAGAGGCAGTTGTTGGGATATAATTCCATAAGGGTGATTCTCTGGACCATGGCTGTCAGAGGGGGAATAGTCAGACCTGGGTTTCAAACAGAACTGGTAGTCTGGGAAAGTAATGAGTGTAGTGCTAATCCCAATGCTATTGAATTTAGCATAGTCTTAGTTTGTTTCTACTAGGATTTGAGGACAGGTGGTTGTTAAATTTAATCACAATGGATTGATTTACCTGGCATATGCCACTTCCTCTTTCTTAAAGTACCTTACGTTTTTTAGTTAGAGCATTGGACCTATGCTTGCTATAGGTCTTCTAATTTACTGGTTAGGGGTTATCCATTACACCTTATTGTGTGAAATGCTTTTTTTTTTCCTAAAAGGAAACTCTTATACAAAGCCTTGTTTAAAATTTTCTCCAGTTCTAAAATAAGTTGATTCTAGGGTAGTAAGGAATTTGGTTATTAGGTAAAATATATTTTGAGTACCTTCCATAGTTATGATATAAAATTTTATTTGGTTAAATTAGTTGATATTTTCTTCCTTTTCATTTTCATCAAAAAATATGAACATTTCCATTGCTTTAAAATAATTTTGAACAAAGTTTATGACAAAATATAGTTGCATTATATAAAAAAAGAAGAAATTCAAATAAAAGTATAATTAATAGTATTTATAAAATGCTTTAAAGTTTTATAATTGTATCATGTATATTAATGTGTCTAGTTTGTGACAACACTCTGAGATAAGTACTGCAGATATCTGTATTCTATAGATGAAGAAACTGAGCTTGAACTCAGGTCCTCTTTACTCCAGGGTGGGTGCTCTAATCCACTGTCCCACCTAACTGTAAATAGTTCTGTATTTTGGACCTTGGAAATTTGAGAAAAATCGAGACTGAGAGGGCATAAGTGATTTATATATATTTTGTTGTTCAGTTGTGTCGGAATTTTACCCCCATTTGAGATTTTCTTAGCAAAGTGATTTGTACAAAGTAACACAATAAATGATTGACTCAAAATCAAATGCTCTATCCATTACCCTATTCTGGGATGCTTTCACTTTATTTTATTTGATTTAAAACCCATGGATAATGTTATGTATACTAGCTTTGACTCTAAGTATAGAGCCATTCTTCACAAGAGATTTATAGGAGGACTTTCCCTATTTCTTTTCTTCTTGCCTCCCCATGTCTAATTGATCTTTTTTCTTTGAAAGTATCATATCAGAGAGCATCCCAGGGCTTCAAAGTAAAAGATCATGGCAGATCCCTATCCTCTTGCTACATCCTCTCTTGAAGATTAGATACTTAAGAACTAAAACTGAATTCAGAATTCCAAGAATAGAAGTTGCCAAACCTCAGGCTCTGCAGAACCTGGTCTGTCAGTGACCATTGGACCATGGAACCAGGGCTTAGCAATAGCCATATGAAACCAGCAGGGGCAGGGTCCAATAGGTACCATGTGTGGAAAAAATTAGTGAGATGACAGGTCCAGTAGGGGCTGTTTGCACTGAAACCCCAGAGAATTGATATGACTGGCATTATTGTCAATCCTGTAGCATCATGACATAAGAGAAATGCAATCCTTTCTTTTCAAGCTCCAGTCACATGTGTTTGCTATATATGTACCTCTTCAGAAGTTACTGGATGGATCAAATTGAGCTTAAAATACCTTCAATATGTGTTTAATAACATCTGAACACAGGTTTGCTAAATTCACTATTACAACTCCCCCCCCCCCAAAAAAAAAGGAAAAAAAGGTTTTATAGATTACAATTTGAAAGTCACTGGTATAAAGCTAGTCTGAGAACTTTATAATTGAAATGAATGACTCAAATTTATTTAAATTCCACCTAAGAAAGATCAGGTCATTTTGGGATATGGGGAATACAATTCATTCAAATAGCCATTCCTTAGGATAAATAAACTTTAGGTATTAACTCAATGATAGTGCCAACTTTATGATACTAATATAACTTCATCCATGTAATTATTACAGTTGATTGAACAAACAAGACTACCTTTGGAATACTAGGTTTTATTATTTAAATCTGATTGTTGATTTATAGCATTTTATCTAGGAATTTATTTCCTATAATAATGGCTATATTTATGTCACAGATATAGAAATTTTAGAGAAAATATTCTTTCTCAATCATTTCTATACTTGGGAATAGTAGTTCCCCCTCCCATTCAATCTAGACCATAGCCTGCTTCCAGTCTGGCTCCCAAAGCCATACTCAGTCATTATAGAGAAGGAAAATTCTCTTTGAGGAAGGGCTCACTATTCCAATCATCTTTAATACCAGCTGCTGACCAATTGTCACTAACAAAGCAGACCAGTCATTTTAATTGAAGCAGAAAAGCTCTCTAAGGGAAGAGATGGTGGAGAGCCAATTAATGATCCTGAGTCCAAGATCTCTAAGAAGAGCAGTATCTTTTACAATCTCCCAATACCAAATATGCTTGCAGCTAGTCCCCTGTAGCCATTGTCCAGGGGGTAGAACTGTGATTTAGCAACTGCCTTTGTAGGAGCTAGAGGTTTACTTCTTCAGAGGCCACAGTTACTAAAGATCCAGAAAAGAAAATTCTTGTCACTATCATCAGATACTTCAAATCAGGTACTGATATAGTATTATTAATGGAAATGACACTAAAGAAGATGCATTCACATTTATTTTACTATTTTGCTATAAGGACTAAACAGATTTTCCATCTGACTTGTACCTGAAATCTTTTATAGATGTTTTGTTTTTGTGGTTCACTTGGTTCAGTCATGTCTGACTTCATGATCCCATTTGTGGTTTTCTTGGCAAAGATACTGGAGTGTTTTGCCATTTCCTTCTCTAGCTCATTTTATAGAGAGGAAACAGGGTTAAGTGACTTGTTCAGAGTCACAATGCTAGTAACTATATGAGTTCAGATTTGATTTCATGTCTTCCTTATTCCAGACTCAACTCTATCCTTTGTGCCACCTGGTTGCCCCCTAAATTATTTGTTGTTATTGGTCAAATATTTTCAATTGTGCCCATCTTTTTGGAACCCTATTTGGGATTTTCTTAGCAATAATACTGCAGTTATTTGTCATCTCTCTCTCCAGTTCATTTTACAGATAAGGCAACTGAGGCAAATAAGGTTAAGTGACTTACCCAGGGTCACACATCTAGTAAGTGAAGTCAGATTTGAATTCAGATGATTCTTCCAGACTCCAGGGTCAGCACTCTATCTACTGCCATCTAGCTGCACTTACTGATGCTCTCTCTCCCTATTTGAATGTGAGATCCTTATTTTTTTTGTTTATATCTCTAGTTCTTAGTATAGTGCTTTACACATTGTAAACATTTAGTAAATCTTCTCATCTCTTCTCTTTCTTGTTTCATCTCTCTTCTCTTCTCTCTTTTCCTCCCTTCTCTTTTACTTTCCCATCTTTTTTTCTTGCTTTCTTATATGTCAATATAGTTACAAATACAGGGAATTGATAATTTCTTTGAAAAAGTATAAGGAGAGAGATTGTACTTAGTGGTTTTTTCCATACCTCCACAATTTACAATTTGTTTAGTCATGTGATTTAGAACTCCTATGTTCTATGTACCATTTCTGATCCTAACTAGTCAAATATTTTTGATATTCAAAATCAACTTGTGATTTTTTCAAAGGTCACATAGTTATGAATCAATTTTTAAAACTATCTGAGTTATTTCCCTTGTGGATAGGACTTATTGTTTGAAGAGACTTGAAATAGGGGAGAAAAGATATAGTACATAAAAAGATTGATTCTTGCAGCTTCTTAATAATTGTGTCAAAGTAAGTTTTAGAATGTTTTCATTTTTTAACAAATAGGACTTTTCTGGTCATGCCATTATGCACATAAATTGAACTTGACTTCTCCATTTTTGAGTTATTTCCATATGGCTTTTCAAGTCACTAGTTTTTATCTTCCAGAAATTTCTCATGTTTTTCACCTTTTCTAAATTTCTGTAGCAGAAATTGCATAGGAAGTTATTCACCTGAGGCAAACTTTACCTTGTTTGCTTAAATAAACTTCAAGCAAAGGTAAAGAAGGGTTTGTTTTTCCTTTTTTTTTCAGTGGGGCAATAGGGTTAAGTGACTTGCTCAAGTTCTACACAGCTAGTATCAAGAATCTGAGGCTGAATTTGAACTTAGGTCCTCCTTACTCCAGGGTGGGTGCTCTATCTACTGTACCACCTAGCTGTATATAGTTCTGTATTTTGGACCCTGGAAATTTTCTATATCTGCAATGTTTGTTGTGGGAGAGGCAGCTACTTAATGCTTATATTCCATTTTATAAGTGATACAATCCTAAGTTATAATTAGCCAGTGATAGTAATTGCTTAATTTTTGTCTCCATATTTCTCAAGATGTATATTTGTAGAGGGAATGCCCACACCAAATTCTCAAATTCATGGGCATTGACCTGTTAGGGTAAAGAAAAGGGAACATATATTTATTCTACTATGGTACCAGACAATATGTCAAATGCTTCCCAAATAATCTCACAGCAGCTAAGTGTTGCTATTATATCCCTTTACAGTTGAGGAAACCAAGATAAACACAGTGTAAATGACTTGCCCAAGATGACACTGATAGCAAAAGTCTTGAGACTAGATTTGGACTCAAATTTTCTTGAGTCCAAACTCAGCACCCTCCATTGTGCCACTTATTAGTTTCTATCACAATGCTTAGTGTAGAACTTTTCATGTAGAAGATGCTAATGATGTTTGCTAAGTTTGTTGATATTTTAATAATATTAAAACATTTTTAATTGACCAAGACCCAAGTCCAGGTCCAAAACCTTATACACTATGTCACCAAGCAGCTTCTACCATAATGCTTAGAATAGTATCTTTTAGACAGAGGATATTAATGAGGCTTGCTGAGTTTGTTATTGCTTTATTATTATTCTTTTTATTTTAATTTTTTAATGAACAATATTGAGTGAACTTCTAGGGGACTTCATGGGGATTTCCTAGAGACAATTTATTTTTTTCAGCATTTAAGGAGAAGAAATTCTAACACCTTTCCTCAAAGAAGGAAAAAATGTGAAATCAAAGAAGCACATTTGGAAAATTTACCTATAGTAAAAGGAGATGATAACATTTACCAAGAAATTGGAGCTGTTTGAGAAAACACAAGAGAAGCAGAAAGGTTGATTAATGTCTTGAAGAAATGAACACATGTCAGCAAATTGCTATTTATTTACTTTTTACCCTTCCTCAAAAATTTGTTGTGTAATGACTCCAGACTGTTCAGAATGTAAATTCCACAAGAGGTCATGAAGATTCATTGATAGAAATTTGCAATTCACAGGTTTTTCCATAGGAGGGAAAAAAACCCCTCTAACACTGATTCTCAGGATATCTATGTCTTTCAAAAATTTGGGTCACTGGGAGTCTCTCTTTTGGGTGAAAGATATCTGCAGGGAAGATAGAAGTTTGTGCACCTGGGATCATGGAACTCACACCCCAATGGGAAGGGGTCAAAGTAGTTAGAGAACAACATGAAACTTGGCACTACTACATATTTTGATAACTCCACAGAATCCTGGAGGATTAGCCCAGGACATTCTCAAATGTATATTTAGCTGGTGACTGCATGAAATTCAACCAAAGTCATTGTACCCATGTTTTTTAACCTCAAGAAGGTACCAAATAAAAATGAAAATTTTTAGATAAAATGTTCCCTTGACCTGGAGTTTCTTTCCCTGATGCACAAGGCAGATTTTCTTGAACGGAGAAATAGTACATAGACTGATGTGAATTGACTTGCTCAAAAACCACACAAGTAGTAAGAACTAAAGCCGGGGATTGGAGTCTTTTGACTCAAAAATCCAGAGCTTTCTCCATGGCATTGTGTTTTCTTTTATGAATGAGCCCATTTTATATGTAGCTTATATATTTATGTAACTTGAAGGAAAAGAGAAAAAAGTCTATGATGTTTTAGAGAAACATAGAAGCAAGGGAGTCAACAAAAATGGTAAGTAGGAAGAAGCAATATAACCTAATTCTCTCCACACTCACACAGTCAGACACTTATGAGAAGATACCCAGCTGGCAATACTACAATTACTTCCATGAAGAAAACTCATGGTAAAGGAAAAGTCCCCTTTGGAAAATATTTATTATAGTTCTATTTTCCATTAAATAAGGGAGTAGGATTGAGGGAGATAAGAGGTCAACGCATATATAAACAACCATTTTGTACGTCTTTGGTCTCCTACATAGATCATTTCAAGTAAGTAGATTGTTCTTGCCATCACATCTCAGGTTCTAGAGCGTCCTTTGAAATATCTGTGCAAATTCAATCAGGCAATCAATAATTGTGGATTGAATGATGCAAAATCTCATCATTCTACACAAGCAAAATTTTATTGCTATTCCATACTTCCTACTGACCTACTTCCCTAATATAAAGAGCAAGATAGTTAGCTGGGGTACAGGCCATGCTGAAACTAGTGAAGAATGAGTGCCATCTGTTGACTCACATACCACACTATTGAACAGATGCTAGTATATTCTGATAATTCTGAGAAGCTAAGAGCATTTTAAGATTCTATTTGGCTTTACCTTTATTCATTATGTTCTTCAGGACAAAACTGAGATTTAATTGTCTTTATTTGAAAGATGAACAAGCTGAGGCAACAGGTGCTGGATCATACTAGAAGTCACAGGTAGAACTGGTTCTCTCTGTCTCTCTCTGTCTCTCTCTGTCTCTCTCTGTCTCTCTCTCTCTCTCCTTTTTTTTATATTTTTCCTCCTTTCCTGCTATACTAAGGAATTGTAAAAGGAAGAACTAAATACTTAAAACTTGAATCTACATTAATAAAACAAGGGATTTATTTGCAATATTACAGGTTAAAGTTTCCATTCAGTATGTAAATAACTAGTCTAATGACATAACATAGAACCTGTGCCTATTGCAGAGTTAGGTAGGAGGAACTATTTCTGAGGACAGGAAAAATAATTCTCTGATTTCTTAATTTAGGACAGTTCTATTCCTTAAGACAAGAATATTAGAGAGTTAGTAGAAAAAAAGCTATTCCCAAAGAAATTAGGAGAGGATTTTTTAAGACTTTCTAGCAATTCCATCATCTTTCTTTCTAAAGACTTAAAAATAGAGGAATCTGTTTTTGAGAGAACGATTATAGACTAGGCCTGAATAAGACTGGTATGGTGGTTCAGGTTCAAGATTGGGACAAAAGGAGTCACTAAAACTATCAATGGAAGACTCTTCTCTTGCCCAGAGAAGGGAAAGAATATTTAATGAAGATGCAGTATTGATTCTTTTGGGAGCAATTTTTTTTTTATTTCTTGATCGGTCTTATTAGTTTGAAGTTTGAGAAAATAGCTTCTGACTCTCTTTTATTTTGTTTTATCCCCCTACTTTGGCCACAAACAATTAAGTCTCAAGAAGAACTGCAATACATTTTAAGGAAAAAGCTAGTTAACTTCCCTTAGGATATTGTTCCTTCTATACATTTTCACACCTAATCATCTGCATACATGTGGTTTTTTGTTTTGATCTTTGAGTAATGAATACTAGAACATATGTAGAGTGTCTCTGAAGATATCACCTCACTTGGGGAGGGGCTCATTGTGATGATCAGTGATGGCCTTGAAGAGGCTTGAGAATGAGCAATTGGTTCTAGTCTGTTAAAATTAGTTATATTTGACTGGGTAATATGACCTTCTTCCCCTTTAGGCCAATAAGCAGCCATCCTTTGAGTCTGTCTCTGCATTTGGCCTTTTCTGTATCAGGAGAAGGACTTGGAGATCCCAGACTTGTGAGTTTAAAAAGATAAGGAGAGAATGCCTCCTACTATTCCATTCTCCAGGTTTCATAGTCAGCCCAATTTAGATACCCCAAGGAGTAATTGGTAGTCTTTGGGAATGACTTTCAGTACCCCATGTAAACAAGTATCTGAGATGAGGACTCATGTTTGGATATGAATTGGATCAGAACAATGTTACAGAGAAACAAAGTTTGAGCCCAATCTCCCCAGAGACAGAGGTGAAATAGGGGACAAGGTATCCCAATGAGTTAGGGGGATATATTTGTACTTTGTTTATACTATCTATCTATCTATCTATCTATCTATCTATCTATCTATCTATCTATCTATCTATCTATAATAAAAATCTCTGAAAAATATAATTGATGTAAAGTGAGTAAATGGAATTAGTATGCTAGAGGGAAGACTTGAGACAATAGCATTAGAAAGGAAGGCTCTCTGGAAAAAAAAAAACTCACCTTTGAAAATGCCTAGAACTCCAAGAGCATGTGGCAGATTTTGAAGACTGAAGCCAGAACATATTTGCAACATTTATATTTTAAGTTGACTACCGTGTCTTGCACATAGAAAGAATTTACTCTGTGTTTTAATGAAATTGAATTATTTCTAAAAGCAGGCAGATACTTGAATTCCTTTAGTCTAGTGATGTAATGTGAAGTATAAGGTAATTATGTTGTTTAGAATTGTTTGTTCCTGAGTTGTGATGCTATCAGGGATGGAAGATTGTGCCAACAAAAATGGAATTATTTAGATTTTAAGAGGCAGTGTGGTTTAAATGGAAAGAACACTGAACTTAAACTCAGAAGACTTTGAATTTAGTCCTCGTTTCCCTGCTGACTAACTGAAGCAAGCCTCTTAATGTAAGTGATCTGAAAAGCATGCACTATTTTTGTCTTTTTTATCTTCCCTGCTTTAACATTGTCTGACAAATCAGAGAACTTCATAAGTTCTTTCTTGTTTCCTCATCTTTCTAATGAAAATTATAATGCCTTTCCTACTGACATAGAGTTTTTGAAGTATTAAATGAATTAATGAATGTGAAAAGAATTTCGATACTATAAATTTTATGTTCTGCAGATACTAGCAAACAATTTTATGACTTCAAAGATTTTTCTGACATAATATTGTAGACCAGGGCTAAGAAAAGGGAAAAAAAAAACGATTTCTTTGTGGAACAATCTGTAGTCTTTGAAAGAAAGCAGGATATACCTTGAAAGACTTATATGAGCTGATGCTGAGCGAAATGTATTTCAATGTAGCTATGTTTGAAGTAGTAGCAATATTGTAAGATAGCAATATTGTGAAAGACTTAGCTATTCTCAGCAATACAATGATCCAAAACAATTCTGAAGGATTTATGATAAGAAATGCTATTCATCCCCAGAAAAAAGAATTGATGGTGTCCAAATGCAAACTGAAGCATACTTTTAAAACTTTCTTTATTTTTTTAAAAATCTATATTTTCTTTCACAACATGACTATTACATAAATGTTTTACTTGACTATACATGTATAACTTATATTGAACTGTGAGTCTTCTCAACAAGAAAGGGGAATGGGAAGAGAGGAGGGGAGAGAAATTGGAAGTCATAGTTTTAAAAACAAATGTTAAAAATTGTTTTTACATGTAACTGGGGAAAAACAAAAAATAAAATAAAAACACATTACACTGAAATAATAAAATAAAATAAAATCTGTTCAGAGAAAAATAAAAGGAAGTTATAACAACAAAGAAGAAAAGAAAGAAAATCAAGATATTCAATTTTTTTTTGTGTGTGTGGTTTTTGTTTAATCACTTTCAGGCCCAGGCCATAGGTTTGTTTCCCCACTGAGATTCAGCAGTCCCTTGGGTGACTGAGCTACCCTTTTAAGGATCGCACAGCTCACATCCTGTTGCAAGGAGAGGGTTAGAAAAGATATCCTAAAAATTGTCTGCTTACCCAACCCTGCCTGATTACCACGGCAGGCAGGAATCCTCCTTCAGTGTGGTCAAGACACGCAAAAAATTCTACAAAAACTTCTTTAAAGAAGATTCTAGGGGCAGCTAGGTGGTGCAGTGGACAGAGCACCAGCCCTGGAGTCAGGAGGACCTGGGTTCAAATCCAGCCTCAGACCTAGCTGTGTGGCCTTGGACAAGTCACTTAACCCCATTTGCCTTGCAAAAAAAAAAGATTCTACTCACCACCAAAGCATGGAATGTGTACACACTCATAGGCCACACAAGATCCACTAGACCTGAAAGGCTAACAGCTCTTGTTGTGGGAGAACCCAGCAGGTATGGTAACCAATAGCAACCCTGAGTGAAACAAGGCTGGCAAATGAAGGTCAAAGTACTAAAGTTGGAAGTGGATACATGTTTTTCTGGAGTGGTTGCATTAAAAAAGGAACTCTGTGAAGCTGGAGTAGGTTTTGCAATGAAAACTAATCTAGTCAACATTATTGAATGCCTACCAAAAGGAATGAATGGCAGGCTCATGGAAAGGAGCTTGCCACTTCCAGGAAAATGCCATGCCAGTGCCTATGCTCCCACCATGATGAACACTGGTGAAGTTAAAGAAAAGTTTTATGAAGACCCAGAGACCTTTATGATCAGTGAATTGGAAGAGGACAAGCTTATAATTCTGGGTGACTAATGCCAGAGTAAGCTCAGATAACTAGACATGGCAGGGAGTCAGCAATGGTCACTTTCTACTGAAGACTTGAACATTTCCTGACTTCATCACAAGCACTGTCTTCCATTTATTCAAACTCAATAAAACTTCCTGAATGCACCCTCTAGCAAACACTGACATCTATTGAACTCTGTGATTGTAAGGAGAAGAGACAGACAGGATATTAGAGTAACAAAGGCAATGAGTGGTGCTCAAAGGAAACATGACATCCATAGGCCTAGAGTATCTACTCCAGGTGTTTACATTTGTGCCCAACCTGTGGTAGAGCATTCCAAGCTCATATTGATCTCATCACCCTCAGTTGGACACACTGTAATTTGTCTTCAATATAGTAATATCATTTTGGTCTGCTTTGAAAATGAAGTAGTTGAAACAGGCTTGAACTGTATCACCTAGTGGACCCTAATAAAAGCATGCTTGTGAGAGTAATTAGTTCAGAAGACAGGGCAACTGTTCATGTTTCAATTGTTCTATTCCACTAGGAGTCATTTAACTTCTATATTAATCATGATCTTTTTTGGTCGCCTAGGAGACTTAAAAGGAGGAGGTCTTCTGTTCCCATCAAGAGAAAAAAACTCAAATCTTGTTGACACAGCCTGGTGAATATTTTGTTTCCTTTAAATTATGTTTTAGTGTAAAAAAATTAAAGATGCAACTAGATGATAGCTTCTTGTTGGATGACAACTTTAAGATCTCAAATGAGAAGAGCTATTTAATCTAATTCTAACTTCATGGCTATCAAGTATTTAATTGAAGAAGGAAAAAAAATCAGATATTGAGTTCATCATCCACCACCACCACCATTATCTGCATCATCTGTTTTACCATCATCATTTTCATTGTTATTCTCCTCCTCTTCATTATCTACATCATCTGTTTCATCTGTTCAGCTTCATACTTTATATAGATTCTTACTTATATTATAATTTCATATTATTCTCTAAACTAGCAAACTGGCATTCCTGACCTGCATATCTCTGGTCATAAGGTACTCCATCCCTGAAATCTAGCCTTGTCCCAGTAGAGCAATGACCTTTCATTTAATTTTTTTTTTATTTTGAGAGCCAATTTCAATACTTATTCTATGAAGCATTCCCTGAAGCTAAAAGTTATCTATTTCTTTTCTGATATCTCACAGTACTTTCTATCTCATTTTTGAACTTCTCTCACTCTTTCTTATTTAATAGTTATTTATATAACAGGAAACTACATAGTGCAATGGGTTGAGTGCTGGGCCTTGAATAAGGAAGACTCATTTTCCTGAATTCAAACTTGACCTTAGACACTTATTAGTGTGATCCTGGGCAAGTTACTTAGTCATCTTTTTCTCAGGTTTCTCATCTGTAAAATGAGGTAGAAGAGGAAAAGATAAACTACTCCAAGAACTTTGGCAAGAAAATCCCAAATAGTGACAGGAAGAGTTGGACATAACAGAAAATGAACCACAAAAAAAATTGTCTTTCCTGTCATTATATTACAAACTTATATAAAGCAAGCCTTGTGTCTTATGCATCTTTGTATCCCCAGGATGACTTACAGTGTATTTTTGTACATAGATCTTATGTAAAAAATCTTGACTTTCACCAAACAAGAACTAGACATGGATTCTAAAAGCACAGAGTGAAGTCCCAACTCTATCACTTAATTATATAACTTTTATTAAGTCATCATTTCAAAAATGTGAATAATAAAATTTATATATTGTTCTTATACCTTTTGGGAAGAATATTTTAAGAATTTGAGCTATCCACTTCTGGCCAAGATGGCAGAGGGAAGACAGGCACTAAGTTAAATGCTCCTTGTTCCTCTCAAAAACAACATGAAAGAAACCTCTTAACAGAAATTCGATCAACAAAACTCAGAAAGAGAAGCTAAGAGAACATGTACCAACAAGGTCTGTTTCAGGGGACCATGGGTGAACCTGGTGCATAGACAAGAGGGCAAGGGCAGGGACAGCAGCTTGGGGAAGCCAGAGGACCACCTCAGCTGCAAATGCTTTGGTGATTGGCAGGTCCGAGAACCAACTTTAGCCCTGGAATCTTTGGCCGGGGAGGAGAGGAGCTCTGGTGAGCCCCAGTCATGGAAGGTGAATTCCAACACAGATAATCACAGAGCACACCTGGAAAACTACCATCAGGGTAAAGGACCATACTTTCAGCTGAGCCCTCTTCCCAGAATGAACAGTAATTCCCCCCCACACCCTCAAGCTTAGGTGTGGGCAACAGAGTTCACTCAGCTGAAAAGGAGATTAAGACCCTCCCCTAGAGCACAGGTCATTATTCAACTCATACCCTGCTGCTGAGGGCCTCAAACACTCCAGAGGAAACAACTAGCTCCTCCTACTGGCCAGCCTTTGGAATTACTAAGCCAAATGAACAAAGCCTCTAGGGTTTTCAAAAGCAAACCTCTGAGAACCAGCCCACCCTCCCCCCAATACAAGATCCTAGGAAGTTTAAGAAAGGTCAGAGAAGGGGACCCATGGAGAAATATTTAGAAGAAATAGATTCTAACCCAGAGAGATGTAGCACTGCTGAGGAGAATATGAATTTGTCCCTAGCCCAGAAAGACTACCTTGGAGAACTCAAGAAGGAGTTTAAAAATCAATTGGAAAAATTGGGGAAAGAAACTCAAGAGAAAATTAACATGTTGCAGGAGAAAATTAATATCTCACAACAAGAAAACAAATCCTTGGAAAATACAATTGGACAAATACAAAATGAGAATAATTCTCTCAGATTCTCAATTGGGCAAATGCAAAAACAAAATAATTCTCTCAAAACTACACTTGGGAAAATGGAAAACTCTGTCAAAAATAGAATTGACCAACTGGAAAAGGAGTTGCAAAAATGAAGAAAATTCTTCTCTAAAAGAAAAGAATAGAATTGGTGGGAACTAATGACTTCATGAGTCAGCAAGATTCTGTTAACCAAAACCAAAAGACTGAAAAAAATTGAATAAAATGCAAAATGCCTCATCAGCAAAACCATTGACCTCAAGAATAGATTAATAATGGACAACATGGGGCAGCTAGGTGACACAGTGGATAGATAGAGCACCAGCCCTGGAATCAGTAGTACATGAGTTCAAATCCTGCCTCAGGCACTTAATAATTACCTAGCTGTGTGGCCTTGGGCAAGCCACTTAACCCCATTTGCCTTGCAAAAATTAAAAAAAAAAAGAATGGACAACATGGGAATTATAGGCCTTCCTGAAAACATTGAAGAGAAACAATTCTGTATTTAATATTACAGGATCTAACAATGGAAAATTTTCCTGATATCATGGAACCAGAGGACAAAATAGTTACTGAAAGAATATATAGATCCCCTCCTGAAAGAGATCCTAAAATGAAAACACCAAGGAATGTTGTGGCCAAATTCTAGAAATATCAGATGAAAGAGAAAATCCTGCAAGCAACCAGAAAGAAAGAATTTAAATACCAAGGACCCACAGTAAGGATTACGCAGGGCCTGGCTGTATCAACATTAAGGGATCCAAGGGCTTAGAATGAGATATTCTGAAGAGCAAGGGAGCTTGGAATGCAGCCAAGACTCCACTATCTGGAAAAACTGAGTCTTCTCTTCCAGTAGAAAAGATGGACATTTAATGAAAAGGGAGACTTCCAACATTTCCTGATGAAAAGAGCAGTGCTAAATAGAAAACTTGGATATCAAACAGGAGGTTCAAGAGACACATGAAAAGGTTAAAAAAGGGTGGTAAAATAAAAAAAAACTGCTATCCAATAAGATGAAACTGGCTATATCCCCATCTGGGGGTAAGATTCTCACAACTCTTGAGAATTATAACTCTATTAGAGAAAATATACTTAGCCAGAAGTGATGGACACTCATAATTTTTCTTTGATTCAGATAGAATGATTAAAAACAATAACTCCTTAAAAAGGGGGACAATAAAAAAATGGGAGGGTTAAGGAGACTGAATGGGGTAAATCTCATTACATTAAGAGGTACAAAAGACCTATTGTAATAGAGGGGAAGAAGGGAGGAAGTGAGAACCACCTGAATCTTCATCTCATCAGACTTGGCTTAAAGTTAACTTACACACACTCAGTTAAGTTAAGAAACTTATCTTACCTTTCAAGTATTAAAAGGGGAAAAGGGGGAGGGGGAGGGGAGAAAAAGGGGAACTAACAGAAGGAAGGGAAGGAAGAAGGGGAAAGGAAAGGGGGAACAAAAGGGGAGGGGGATTGATATAGGAGGCCAAACACACTGAAGGTGGTGGTATTAAGAAACAAAATACTGGGGAATATGGATAAAGTGAAAAAAAGGGGAAAAATACAAACAGAGGGAAGATAGCATGGAGGGCAATAAAGAGTTAGTAATTATAACTTTGAATGTGAATGGAATGAACTCTCCCTTGAAATGTAAGGGAATTGCAGAGCAGATTAAAAACCAGAATCCTACAGTATATTGCTTGCAAGAAATTCTTTTGAAGTAGAGAGATACATATAGAGTAAAGGTAAAAGGTTGGAGCAAAATATATTTTGCTTCAGCTGAACTGAACAAAGCAAGGGTAGTAATCCTTATCTCAGACAAAGCAGCTTGCAAAAATAGATAGTGTTAAAAGAGATAAGGAAAGAAACTATATCCTCCCAAAAGGTACCATAGACAATAAAGAAATTTCAATAACAGAAATATGCGCATCCAATGGTATAGCATCCAAATTTTTAGAGGAAATTGAAAGGGTTACAGGAAGACATGGACAGCAAAACTCTACTAGTGGGAGACCTCAACCTTCTGCTCTCAGATTTAGATAAATCTAATCATTAAATAAATCAGAAGCAAGTTAAGGAGGTAAATATATTGTTAAAAAACTTAGATGTGATAGACATATGGAAGAAACTGCATGGGGATAGAAAGTAATATACTTTTTTTTTTCTGCAGTACATGGCACTTACACAAAAATTGACCATGTACTAGGGCATAAAAACCTAATGATCAATTGCAGAAAAGCAGAAATAGTTAATACATCTTTCTCAGATCATAATGCAAGAAAAATCATATGCAATATTGGGATAGGGAGCTATAGACCCAGAACTAATTGGAAACTAAATAACCTCATTTTAAAGAATAAGTGGCTCAAACAAAAAATTATAGAAAGAATTAATTATTTAATCGCAGAAAATGACAATAATGAAACAACATACGAAAACTTATGGGAAAACATTCAAGGAAGCTGTCAGGGGATATATTATATCTTTAAATGCTTACATGAATAAATTAGAGAAAGATGAAATCAATGAACTAAATATGCAACTAAAAACATTAGAGAAAGAACAAATTGAATACCAAATTGGAAATTCTAAAAATTAAAGAAGAAATTAATAAAATCAAAAGCAAGAAAGCCATTGAACTAATAAATAAAACCAAGAGCTGGTTTCATGAAAAAAAAACCACAATAAAATTGATAAACCTTTGGTCAATTTGATTTAAAAAAGAAAGAAGAAAATCAAATTGCTAGTATCATAAATGAAAAAGATGAACTCACCACCAATGAGAAGGAAATTAAAGTAATAATTTGGAATAATTTTGCCCCTCTCTAAGCCAATACATCTCACAATCTAAGTGAAATTGATGAATATTTACAAAAATATAAGTTTCCCAGATTAAATGAAGAGGAAATTAAATACCTAAATAATCCAATCTCAGAAAAAGAAATTCAACAAGCCATTACTGAACTCCCTAAGAAAAAAATCTCCAGGGCCAGATGGATGCACAAGTGAATTCTACCAACCATTTAAGGAACAATTGGCTGCAATTCTATATATAAACTCTTTGGAAAAATGGGTGAAGGCAGAACTCTGCATGACTCTTTTTATGACACCAATATGGTGCTGATACGTAAACTGGGAAGAGTAAAAGCAGTGAAAGAAAATTATAGACCTATCTCCCTGGATGAGTATAGATGCAAAAATCTTAAATAAAATCTTAGCAAAATGATTACAACAAGTTATCACTAGGATAATACATTATGATCAAGTAGGATTTATTCCAGGAATGCAGGGTTGGTTCAATATTAGGAAAACTGTTAGTATAATTAGTTATATCAATAACAAACCCATCAGAAATCATGTGATTATATCACTAGATGCTGAAAAAACTTTTGACAAAATACAGCACCCATTCCTACTAAAACACTAGAGAGAGAGAGTAGGGATTAATGGATTGTTTCTTAGAATAATAAGCAGGATCTATCTGAAACCTTCAACAAGCATTATATGCAATGGGGATAGGCTAGAGGCATTCTCAATAAGGTCAGGGATGAAACAAGGATACCCATTATCACCACTACTATTCAATATTGTATTAGAAATTTTAGCTTCAGCAATAAGAGAAGAAAAAGAAATTGAAGGAATTAGATTTGGGAAAGAAGAAACAAAATTCTCAGTCTTTGCAGATGACATGATAGTATACCTAGAAATCATCTAAAAGCTACTAAAAATAATTAGCAACTTTATCAAAGTCATAGGACATAAAATAAACCCTCATGAATCCTCAACATTTCTATATATGACTAGCAAGATACATGAGAAAGAGCTAGAAAGAGAAATCCCATTCAAAGTAATCTCAGACAAAATAAAATACATAGGAGTCTACCTGCCAAGGCAGACTCAAAAACTTCTTGAAAACAATTACAAAACACTTCTCACACAAATAAAATCAGATTGAAATAACTGGGCAAACATCAACTGCTCATGGATAGGTCTAGCAAATATAATAAAAAAGACAATTCTACCAAAACTAAACTACTTGTTTATTGCCCTACCAATAAAATTCCAAAAAATTACTTTAATGAGATAGAAAAAATTGTAGTAAATTTATATGGAGAAATAAAAAATCAAGAATTTCCAGGGATTCAATGAAAAAAAGTGCAACAGAATGAGGCTTAACCTTACCAGATCTAAAATTATATTATAAAGCATCAGTCATCAAAACTGTCTGGTATTGGCTAACAAATAGAGTGGTGGACCAGTGGAATACATTAGGGTGCAATAGCAGGAAATGATTACAGTAATCTGCTGTTTGATAACCACAAAATAGCTATTGGGATAAAAACTCTCTCCGACAAAAGTTGTTGGGGAAAATTGGAAGTTAGTATGGCAGAAACTTGGATTAGACCAACACCTAACACCCTACACCAAAAAACAATGTTATAAGCAAATTAGAAGATCAAGGAATAGTATACTTGTCAGATTTATGGAAAGAGACGCAGTTTATGACCAAGGATGAGATGGAGAACATCATTAAAAACAAACTAGATAATTTAGATTACATTAAATTAAAAAGCTTTTGCTCAGATAAAACCACTGTAACCAAGGTCAAAAGAAATGTAGTAAATTGGGAAACAATTTTTACAAATAGTATTCCTGACAAAGGACTCATTTCTAAAATATACAGAGAGCTGAATCAAATTTTCAAAAAAAAGCCCTTTCCCAATTGAGAAATGGTCAAACGATATGCAAAGGCAATTTAAATATGAGGAAATCCAAATGATCAATAGTCATATGAAAAGTTGTTCTAAATCCCTACTTATTAAAGAAATGTAAATTAAACATCTCTGAGGTACCACCTCATACATCTCAGACTGGCCAATATGACCAGAAAGGACAATGATCAATGTTGGAAGGGATGTGGGAAATCTTGGATAGTGATACATTGTTGGAGGAGCAGTGAACTCATCCAAACTTTCTGGAGAGCAATTTGGAATTATGCCCGAAGGGCAACAAAAATGTTCATAGCCTTTGATCCAACAATACCACTACTGGGTCTATACCCTGAAGAGATGATGAAAAAAGCGTAAAAACATCACTTGTACAAAAATATTCAGAGCAGCCCTGTTTGTGGTGCTAAAGAATTGGAAATTAAATAAATGTCCTTCAGTTGGGGAATGGCTTAACAAACTGTGGTATATGTATGCCATGAAACACTACTGTTCTATTAGAAACCAGGAGGGATAGGAATTCAGGGAAGCCTGGAAGGATTTGCATGAACTGATGCTGAGTAAGATGAGCAGAACCATAAAAAACATTGCACACCCTAACAGCAACAAAGGGGTGATGATTAACCTTGATGGATTTGCTCATTCCATCAGTGCAACAATTAGGCACAATTTTGGGCTATCTGCCATGGAGAATATCAGCTGTATCCAGAGAAAGAATTGTAGAGTTTGACCAAAGACCAAAGACAATTTAGGAAAAAAGTTATCTTATTATGCAATTTTCCTATCTCTTATACTTTATTTTTCTTCCTTAAGGATATGATTTTTCTCTCATCACATTCAACTTAGATCCATGTATTCCATGGAAAAAAATGTAAAGACTAACAGACTGCCTTCTGTGGGGTGTGGGGTGGGTGGAGGGATGCAAGAATAGAGGAAAAATTGTAAAACTCAAAATAAATAAATTCTTTAAAAAAGAATTTGAGCTATCACAATCATATTACATTATTATTGGGACCCACTGAGAACTGAATATTGAAGAAACAAATATTTGTTTTTATTCTTTGTCCTTCCTACCAAGACCAATGATATCATGAATATAATGCTATTGTCAACTGTGTATTCAACTGTGATTGATTAGTCCAATTTGAGTTCAGAAAGCTTTACTACACATCAGGCACAAATAGTCCACATGAACAATTTGGATGGAGATGTCTACATCTGTCCATCTCATATTTCCTTGGTATTACTGTGATTCTGCTTTGCTTATAGACCATAACTTCTTCTTTGATTGGAGCACAACAGAGAGACAAATTCTTTTAGGGTGTTGAATGAAGCCCAAAGAGGGGCTTCCTGGCCCTAATCCCATTGTTGGAACAGGTTCAAACCAGTTGTAGCTGATCTTGTGACTTCTTTGAAAATTCCCTATTGATGTACTGTTCTGACCAGATAACACCACTTCTGAGCATTCCTCCCAGATAAAGTGCATTTAAAATCTTCCCCTTTCTGCTTCTCCCAGGCACTCTAATGTTTCTGTGCTATGTAGCATCCCAAACTGCAATTCCCTTGCCCTGATTATTGTTGCTACTTTGATTGTTTTTACTTCAGTTTGGCAAGGTAAATGTGAAAAATAGATAACATAATCTAGAATCATTATGTGCAATCACTTGTGTATATGTAAACTGGTGAATGAGAAGGAAGTTAGAAGACCTTCACTTAGGTGGGTTGAAGTCAAAGAGAATCTATTACATCTGATTCTATGTCAGGAAAATCTTCATTGAAAGAAGTGAAATTCAGAACAATAAAAGTTTTCAGGGGATGGAATTCTAATATGCCTTTAATTTAAGTATAAATGATCAGACAAAGGAGATACAGAGCTATGGACTTTTTTCAAGAAACCTTCCCTAATATTTTTTTGTTTTTTTCAAGGGTTAAGTAACTTGCCCAAGTTCACATATAGTTAAGTTTTGTGCTGATTCCCTACTTGTTAGTGTCTTTTCCCTCTTCAGTTTACCTTTTATTTACTTATATACATGTTGCTTCCTACAAGTAGAGTGGAAGCTCCTTAAAGTTAGGCATTGATTCATTTTTTGTCTTTGCATTGCCAATACCTAATTCAATATTTACTCATAACAACCACTTAAGGCACATACAATAGAATAAATATTTTTAAAACACCTATCATTTTTCAGGCACTGTTCTAAGAACTAGGGATACAGAGAGCAGTACAATCCAATGGGCGAAGACAACTCATAAAAGAAAGTTGAAAAGCTAGAGATAAGAGATTTATATCCCATACTTTTCTGAATTTCATATTTAGAAATGTTTGCCCTTGAGTTGTGATGCTACATCATTTGGTGTGGCCTAACATATATTTTTGAGACTTGAACACATGAGAGCACATATTCTTAAGAACAAAATTCAAGTCATACATTTAACTACTTATTTGTAGTCTAATTAAAATTCCAAGTATATGCATGATAAACTTTTTATTTAAAAGAATAAAACAGCTAATTAAGATTTTGAGGGAAAAAGATCAGGTTTGTTCAGGATTTCTAACTTTTAACTGTGGAAGCATTACATATTTCTCCCCCCCCCCCCCGTGTGTGTGTGTGTGTGTGTGTGTGTGTGTGTGTGTGTGTGTGTGTGCAAGTATTTAAGACTATATTCAGTGGTCTTTCAAATTGCTAAAATTTTGAGGTACAATAATTTTTTTTTTAGGTTTTTGCAAATGGGGTTAAGTGGCTTGCCCAAAGCCACACAGCTAGGTAATTATTAAGTGTCTGAGGTCACATTTGAACTCCGGTACTCCTGACTCCAGGGCTGGTGCTCTATTCTCTGTGCCACCTAGCTGGCCCAACAATAATTCTTTGAAAAAGATTTTTTGACTTTAATTTTTACTGATATCTTTTGCTTCTGGAATACCTCAATATAGCCCTATCATTTCCATTCTCCAAAAAAAATCATCTTTTATACTTGAGAGGAAAGAAGTTAACCAATGGACATTCAAAATATCTGACATCCTAAACAATATTTCATGAGTATGGTCCCCTACCTCTTCAACAACTCTTTTAAAGCACTTTATTAATGGACATACTGATAATTAATTTTTAAAATATCATTTTCCCCTACTTATTCATCTAAAAAATTACTTAGCTTTGAGTTCATAAGGTTGATTGATTTATCACACCCCAAAAGATATGTATATTTTATGCATATAATATATAATATTGTATATATTATATGCATATAATATATAATATACAATATTATATATATATATATATATGTTACACTGTGAATTCTTTTGGCATATGGATTGGACTAAATGTTCCTTGTGGTTCCTCCTTACTCTCAATTTTGGGAGGCTTTCTTTTAAATTTTATATCTTAAGAAATAATTTGGATTTGAACTAGACCTATGATTCCATTTGTAGAGGGAACTCTAAGCAAGAGAATTTCTTCCACCAATGCAATCAGTCAATCAAGCAATAGATATTTAATAATGTGCCAAGTGCTGATAATATAAAGGCAAAAGACAGTCCCTACAGACTTTTGATCTAATGAGGGAGATGATATGCAAATACCAATATATTAATAAGCACAGAATAAACTGGAAATCACCAATGGAGGGAAAGCACTAACATTAAAATTATCAAGAAAAGCTTCCTGTGTTAGATGGGATGTATTTGAGATTTAAAATAAGTCCCCAGGAAATCTAGAGGAACCTGGTGAAGATGAGGTGGGGGAGCATTCCAGTAACAGGGATCAGCCAATGAAAATCTTCAGAATTGGGAGGAGTGTCTTGTCTGAGGAACAACAGATCAGCACTTCTTCTGTAATATATCATCATCTAGTGCTTTGAGATGTTAAATAATTTGTCTAGACTTTGCAACCAGTGTATGTCAGAAGTAGGAAACATCAGATTTTCTTGACTTAAGTTGACTATCTACTACCCCATGATTCTTTCCATGTGAAATGATGTATGAATTTTAATAGTACATTTCCATACCTTTACACCATCCATTTTATTCTCTTCATAGATTACCTGAAGTGCATTCAAAGTGATTATTAAAGAAATGAAGATCAAAAAAAGTAAGTAGAAAGTCATATTAAGTGTGAAGGACTGAAGAGGGACAGCCTGAATGCTTCCACCTTCCACTAGAGGATCCTTTGGGGAAGATTTATAGGAGGAGAACATTAACAACATAAGAAAAAATGGATAACAGTGTGTGTGTGTGTGTGTGTGTGTGTGTGTGTGTGTGAGAGAGAGAGAGAGAGAGAGAGAGAGAGGGATACTCAGAGAGAGACAGAGACAGACAGAGACAGAGACAGACAGACCCACAGAGAGAGAGACAGAGACAAAGACAGAATCAGAGGCAGAAAGACAAAGATCGAAAGACAGAAGGAGAGGAGACACACACACACAGACAGAGAGAACTTATATCAATATAATCATAAGAACCATTGATGAATCGAAGTATAATATCCAGCATTGCTTAAGTGTGGAAAACATTGTCTTGGCATAAAAGAGTGAGCAATATAGATGTGTACATGTATACATATACAGAATAAGTATGCACTTATATATAAACACACAAAAAGTACATATATACACACAAATTTAGAGATATATGGAGATAGAGATAGGTAGGTAGGTAGATAGATTAGTTAGATTAGTTAAATAGATTAGATAGACAGAGATAGATAGATAGATAGATAGATGGATGGATGGATGGATAGACTGATAGATTCTTACATATAGGTATACAAACATGTCTTAGTTAAGTGGCATAGAGTACTGGCCCTGTTTTCAGGAAGGTCTCAATTCATATCTGTCCTCCGTTAATTGCTGTTTCACCCTAGACAAAGACAGTTAACTTCTATTTATTTCAATTTCCTTACCTGTAAAATGAGAATAGCAATACCACCTATGTTTCATGGTCCTCGTAAGGATAAAATGAGATAACATTTGTAAAGGATGTATTTTTAATATCTTAAAATACCATACAAATGTTTATTACTGTATAAATAAATTGCTTATTACTATATACATTGACTATAAAGAAAGTATACACACACATACGCACACACACACACACACATATATATATATATATATATAGTATAGTGTATAGAGTAGAAGTATAATGTCATCTAAGTATATATAATTGTGTCTGTCTATCCATCCATCATCTATCTCTCCATCATCTATCTCTCTATGTCTGAATATATATTATATATATTTATAGATGCTCTGCATTTTTTGTATCTATTTCCCGGATCTGGCAAGTCTTCTGTTTTAAAGGGAAAAAAAAAACCTTATCAAAAATCAACCAACAACTTCAGACAGTCTAATAGCATATTCTACAATATTCCTCCCTTCCAAGTAGCCCCCATCTCAGAGAAAGGTAGAATTACAAAATTTAAGGAATCAAAGATTTTAGACATTTTATTATACTCACATATGTTACTCTGCTGTAACAGATCATTGCAGAATGATCCAAATTGTGAATTGATACAAGTCTGAAACTGTGATTGTTTACTACTATCTGATTCCTTATCTAATCCTTCTACAGTTGTTATTTACCATCAGACATCAAACTATGGTGTGTGATGGCTAGGTGTTGTGGGAGATAGAGCACAGGAGAATCAATCAAGGGAGCCCTGAGTTCAAATGTGACTTCAGATAATCCTAGTTGTGTGACCTGGGCAAATTATTTTACCCTTTTTGCCTTAGTTTTCCAATCTGCAAAATAAACTGGAGAAGAAAATGACAAACTATTCTAGTATCTTTACCTTGAAAACCCCAAATGGGGTAAAAAATAGTCATATACAACCAAAATGACTGAACAAACAACAAAAAACAAACTAAAAAATGAATACTTTATTTTCCTATAATGACAAACTATAATGTTGATGATAATAATGGCTGAAATTTATAGTTTGTTTTACAAAGTCCTCTACAGCATCATTTCATTTGATTCTCAAAACTCTGCAAGAAAGATATTAATCTCAGTTTTACAGATGAGGAAATTGAGTTTCAGAAAGGTTAAATGACTTTCCTGGGATCACAGATCAGATAAGTATCTGAGGAGAGATTTGCACCCAGGTTTTCCGACCATTACATCTAGTATTTTATACATCATGTTATACTTCTTCATCTTTTTCAGTCATATGAAAGTGAATATAAAATAAGATAGTTAAAATACTTATACCCTAATAAAGTCACGTAGGAGACTTCCAGGTCAGTAGAGTAACCTCTCTGGGGCTTATTCAATTAATGTCTTTCAATTTCATGCTTTTCTATAAGTGTGGCATTCCTAAATTGAAACTTCTAGGGAAACAAATAAACCATATGCTGTTTTCCCCCTCAGCATATTTTAACCATCTGTCACTTGAAATACATATGTACCAGTAATGTTAATTCTGACTCCCTGGGTTCTTGCACTAGCGTTTTCCAGTTAGGCTCAAGAAATCCTCACACCTACCTTTTTTCAGACTATTAAAGGAATGTATTTAGGGAAGAAAATGGAGCTTCAGAGATGGTGGATGCTTTACTTCCTACCTCTGCCAAAGACAGAATCTACCATGGATTGATGCTGAATGGATTGCCACAGGTTGAAGATAAATTGCCAGGGGAGACTGTAGCTAGGAATATACTATAGAGTCAATGATTCATTTTTTTGGGGGGGGGTTGCAAGGCAATGGGGTTAAGTGACTTCCCTAAGATCACATAGCTAGGTAATTATAAAGTCTCTGAGTTCAAATCAGGTCCTGCTGACTCCAGGGCCAGTGCTCTATAATTTGTGCCACCCAGCTGCTCCCTCTCTTGGGGTCAATGAGTTTTAACATTTTTCTGATCTTTTTGTCACTCCGGATGCCTTTTCAGAATATAATTTTTAAATGAATAAAATAAAATCCATGGCATTACTTTATTAAAAAAAAGCAACAAGAAGAAAGAAAACCAAGTTCACAAACCCCAGGTCTGCTCTGTGTGGGAGCAGAGGAACTGTGCAATAAATCAAGCTTTGTAAGCTGGATATGATTTATTAAACTAAGGGTTATAGGCAAGATTGTTCTAGTAAATATTTAACAATCAGATCTCCAAAAGCACTTTAAGTATAATCTGTATTATTAACATTTTCTCCATCACTTTCTTGAACTAGACTATCAACAAAACAATAAATCGCATTGCAATTTGCAAAATTTGCTGATTTCTGAGGTGTTTTAGCTCACACTGAAAATTTTAATAACTTGATTAAGTTAGCACTAGACAAACTCTTAGACAGAGGCAAAAGTCAGTTTTCAGACTAGAAGTGATGAATAGTGCCAAGATCAAGAATAGCATCTAAGGCGGGGGGGGGGGGGGGTCACTGAGTAGACATGATCCAAAATGAGGCTTCTGAAGTTTTTAAGAATTTTTCCACTGTGTAGCAGTTAGCTGTCTTTACAAATGTGTGTGGGTATAGGTTATAAGGAATATGTAAAAATGAATTGTTTATCCACATAAATCATCAATCTTTCTATATATTACCAATAAAGCACCCAGCAAGAGATAGAAAGAGAAATTCCATTTAAGGTAACTATCGACAGCTTAAAATATTTGGAAGTCTACTTGTCAGACAGAAAAACTTAGAGACTATTTGAAAACAATTACAAAATACTTTTTTCTGCACAAATAAAATCAGATCTAAATAATTGGAAAATTGGTTAGGTTAAGCTAATATAATTAAAAAGGACATTTCTACCCAAATTAAATTACTTATTCAATGCTGTACCAAACTACCAAAATTATTTTTTAGAGCTAGGAAAATTAACAACCAAATTCATTTGAAGAAACAAAAGGCCAAGAATATCAAGGGAATTAGCAAAAAAAATTAAAGGAAGGTAGCCTACCCATACCAGGTATAAAATTATATTGTAAAGCAGCAGTTATCAAAACTGTTTTGGAATTATGCCCAAAGAGCAATAAAACTGTGCATATCTTTTGATCCAGCAATACCACTATTAGGTCTGTATCTCAAAGAGATCATTATAAAAAGGGAAAAGGTTCACTTGTACAAAAATATTTAAATAATTTTCACATTTAGATATTTTTGAATTGGCAAATAATTGGAAATTGAAGGGATGACCCTTAATTGGAGAATGGCTAAACAAATTGTGGTTGTCAATATGATAGAGAACTATTGTTCTGTAAGAAATCATGAATGGACATTCTTCAAAGTCTGAAAAGACTTATATGAATTGATACTAAGTGAAGTGAGTAGAACCAGGAGAACATTGTACACATTAAAGATGTTGGGGTATGGCTAATGTCTTGACTTGTGTATGAACTGAATTAAAATGGGACAGGCATGCACCAAATTGTCAGCCTCACTCTTTCTTCCAGAGTCATCAAAGTCTGGTGGCAAGACAAAAGTTCAGATGCTTGGCCATGGTCCAGATGCAGTGCGTGACTGTTGTATCTTCAATGTTTGACCAAGCTTGAAGCACTCCACAGTGCATTCTTCTATAATCTTCCTGGCCTTTGGAACTAATTGTACTCATCCACTCATTTCAGTGTGTGGGGGGGAGACTTCAGATGCATTGGGTAGACATCTTCCTAACTTACCACTGAATTTGAGACCATTGGTTATTCTCACTTTAATTTAGTCCATCTGCTGAGACAGTGTCACTTGAGTGTGACTGCTGTGCAAGCTACAGCTTCTTGGAGCCACAAGTGAGTATTTGAGTGATGAATTGAAGGCAGATGAGCAGCCCTTAAAAGTGCCAGGTAAGCTCTCACATCAGACGTGCCACTCCAGTTATTTCATATAGCTAGTAGAGTAGTAATAGTTGACATGTATGTGGACCTTAAGGTTTACTATATAATTCTCAACTCATTTGATTCTCACTGAAACCCTGGGTATCCATTGCTGTTATACTTATTTTATAGATGAGAAAATCTAGGTTTAATAAATAATGTGCTGTGGTCACAAACTAGTGAATGTAGAAGGGTTTTTTTTTGTATCTTAAACTATTCACTACACTGTTTCACTTTTCTAACAGATATGAATGTTTGGAAACATGTGGGTGATAAAATGTTCCCATTTACATCTGGATGGTAGGCGTTATGTAGCTGCTTTTTTATCCTAGCCATAATCATCAATATCATCAATTGCTTTTAAAAAGTATCAAATCCTTAAATATTAATTAGGAATGATTTGTAGATGTGTTCTCTGGCATCTCTAAGCTTACTAAGTTACTGAGACAAACTGAAAATGAATTTTCTGCTTTCAGTGGATCTATACTATTTTCATTAGACAACCACCATGACAACTTGCAGTGGATTGTAAGCTACCGGTAAATGATTATACAATTATAAGATCATAGACTTAAAACTTTCAAGGACTTCAAAGGTCATCTAGCTTAATCCCTTAATTTTACTGATAGATAAACTGAAGTGCAGGAAATTTAGGTGATGTGCTTAATGTCACAGAGGTAATGAGTCTGCATATGAATCCATGATCCTTGAGTCTAAATTCTGCAATCCTTCCAGTAATATCACACTGTGGTGATTCATCACTGTTTACTTGAATGAATTTTTTTCTTCCAAAATATTCCGAAAAATTTTTCATTCGAGATCTGAAATAATTTAAGACATCAGTATGTCACACATCCAGGATTTGGAGTTACTAAGTAAAGAAGGACACATGTTTATTGGTCAGTCTTTGGGGTGAGGAGGATTTCAATATTGGAGAGAGATTTAAGGCAGCAAGAGTACAAATGGAAATCACAGTAGAGCTTGATAACAGCTAAATCTATGCTTTCCTTATGCCTTCAGTTCTCTTTTTAAGACAGCCCATAAAGAAAAGAAAGCAAGCTAAGAATGAAAAGACAGAACTGTCTCATGTACAAGCGTGGAAAACCCAATCCCTTGCAGACCTAAGACCATTTGCCAATACTTCTTCTAAGATAAATATGACAGTGTAAAATGGATGACTTTATTTCTTCCCCAAATTTACTGGTCTTTGTCATGTGTTACATATTTACAGTTATGTTTATAAAATGGTATCTAAGCTTTTTTTCCTAGGGAAAAATTTTAACATCAAGGTAAAGTTGCTTGCCTATGGGGGAATGACTTATAAAATAGTCAACATTGAATGTGCCCTTTCTCATAGCGCAAAATCACATTTTGAAAACTTCCAGTTATATATGGAATTACTGAAGCAAAACTCATTCTTAATATAGGGAAGGGGAGAAAAACCATGTTCTCATGGAGCAAGTTATAAAAAATGATTTTGACAACAGAAGAGCTTAGTTTCTGTGTTTGAAAATAACAAAAGCCAAAATAAAACCAGTTATTTAGCAGAGCCATAATTTCTTTGTACAAGAGTAGTGGAAAAGAAAGAGGCAAAAAGCCAGAGACAATTATGTGGACAAAGGAGTGAACTTACTCATGGGAAGTGCTACCAACATTAACCAGTGGTTTCCAATTTAGTCCCCACATTCTTAGTTCAGAGAGAAAGAGTGAGTTTGGCAGCCTGTGGAGAGCTGATCTCTGATTGAATGGCTAAGGAAACAAACTCAGTGCTCAGTCTCTGCACATCATATTTTCTGAGACTGTATTGATTTTCTCAAGAAACCTTTTTTGTCTTCACCTTTTTTATTTATTCTCATTCTTACATCTTTTGCAGGGACTCAAAAGATTCTAATAGTTGACTGTACAGCTCTCACAGGGTTAAAGCTCTAAAAATATCAACCATTGTATTATTTTATGAGTCAATTAAATAGAGATAAATTACTTTTTTTCAGTTAGGTAACATACAGCATATCAGAAGCGACAGAGCCAACTTGTCTGAGTGGAATATAGGGGGAAAATGACAAGGGCTTAAATGAAGTGCTGTCTGAAAGTGGTAATATTTAGGTTTGTTTCAGTTACTCAAATGAATGACCTGCTTCTGCATAGCCCTGAAGTTTTCCTTTGAAATGAATGGGAAAAATGTACACTATTAAGAGGAAAACAAAGACTCATAAGGAAAAGAGAAGTTGATATAGAGGCAGAAGTTAAATTCTATTTTTAGGAATGTCTTTGTAATTACTGCTGCTTAATCTTTATCAAGCAACAAATAGGTATACTAAAATTAGATGTGCTCCCAGCTACCCCAGATGAAATTAGAGCATATCACAATGATAATACCCAGTATTACTTCCAGAACTCTAGATTTCTTTATAAAAGCTTATAGAGGGAAGGGTGGGAGGGGTTACACAAGGAGTGGAAAGGCAGGCAGGGTTCCAGGAGAATTTTTTTTATGAAATCAACTCAAAGTTTATTGAGGACTTAATATAAGCAAGGCTATATATTTGGCCCTGTAGATGATTTAAATATAAGGTTAGACTTCACACTCAAAATCCTTAATATCTATTAAGAGAAATATGTTTGAATAATATGGTGCAAAGCAATATGTGATCAATGTCTATAAGCACTGTATAATGAAAATGCTGTAGGAATCTGCTGAGATGGGTTTTTATTTTGACCTATGAGGTGGGTCCTTCATGGGAGTATAGCTAGGTCCTGATTAGAGTAAATAATGAATACCTTGAAGTGGTTACATGTGTTTAGATTTGCACTGTTTGAAGTTATAATTATGTAAAATATAGTAATTGATTTTATTTCACTAGAAATTATCCAGTACAAATTCAAATAATGCGACTGCTTTAAACGATCCATTATTTTCATTAATCAGGACATAAGTGTAGTGAAATTTTGAATTAAAAGTTGAAAGATGATGGATAGGATTTTGTTAGCCATAAATATAAGACAGATTAAAGATTAAAACTGAGGAAATGAATTAAAAAATAATTAGCATTTATATAGTTTTTTAAGTTTTAGAAAACACTTTATATAATAATTTCATTTATTCCTCACAAAACTCTTAGATTTAGTATATTACTATCCCCATTTTATAGCTGATAAAAATTGAATCTGAGAGAAGTTAAATGACTTTTTTTAAGTTACACAGCTGATAAGTGTCTGAGGTAGGATTGAAATTCAGTTCTTCTTGATTACAAATCCATTATTCTTGCCCCTGTACAACCTATCTTCTCTCCATCAAATTATGTTATTTTCAAGAGGTTAATACTTTGTCTTTAATCTAGAATATATATTTAAGAAAAATAAAGTTAGGAAGGAAGGTTAGAATCATTTATGAAAAACCTTTAATTTCAGATCTTATTTTTATTCTGAGCAGAATGACAAGATTGGCATTATACTTTCTAGAGGAAGGTACCCCAGATGGTGAAGTCTCTGAGTCCATGTTATATAAGTAGTAGTTGTTGACCTAGAGGAGAGGAGCCCCAGGTCTATATCATGTTACTATGTAAACTCTTTAAGATACTCCCTTGTTTTTCCAATTTGTATTCTCAATACTTTACACATTATTGGTATTTAATAATTACTTTGCAAATTTTTTAATTCATTAATTCATTTGTCCAGGATTTAAGCACCTTCACTATTTCAGGAACTATTTTAAAATGGGACACAAAGTGAAACAATCCCTGTTTTCAGGGAACTTAATTCTAACAGAGAAAAGAGCAATTATGCACACACACCCACACGTATGCATATGGATGCGTATACACATGTGTGTATTTATATTGGCCATCCCCCAAACTGCTTGAAATGTGCTTCCTTCTCATATCCACTTCAAAGATTTCTTCCCTTTCTTCAAGATAAAACTCAATCACCATCTTCTATACTATGTTTTTCCTGGTCCCCTCCCTACCAAAACACACAAACCATATACATGCACAATCTTCTTCAGGTTTATCCTTGATATTTCTATGAATTATTTTAATAAATATGTAATAGAAATAAAAAAGTAGAGGCATGTATGTTGGGCACTAATTATCACTTTTGGGGTTCTAATTAGGTTTATGATTTTTCCAGGTTTTATACTTCTTTTATACATCATGAATATTGATCTCACAAAGAACTCAGAATTATTTCACTCCCAGGAAATTTCCTATGGACATATTTCATCTAGTTTAGATGGGTTTTTTTTCCCTATCTTTGATTCTATCTTGCCATTTCTACTTCCTCAGGAATAGTTATATTAAAGCCCACTTGCATTGATTCTTGCATCGTTGAAGTGGCAAAGAATTTGTTAGGGAAGTCTTACCAGAGCTTTTGTAATTTTTGCCTGCTTATTGTCCTTTCCAAGATTCATCCTCAGAAAGATTGACTTAGATAGGGCTCTGTCAAACTTTTAGTAAGTAATTTTTTAGTAAGTAATTTTTTCTTCACTGATTCTCACAGGGAGTCAAGAGTACCTGAGTTCAAATCCAACCTCAGACACTTAATAATTACCTAGCTGTGTGGCCTTGGGCAAGCCACTTAACCCCATTGCCTTGCAAAAAAAAAAAAAAAACTAAAAAGAAATTCTTCTACTATATAGGATTTTACAAACAAGTTTACAATTTAAGGTGGTGTTGTCCTTGACTAATTTTTTTTCACCCGGCAAGGAGATCAAATATCAGTTGTTTGAAGCAGTTTTCATGGTTTTTCATTGTAGTGATTTATGAAAATTGATTGCATTTTCTTAGACAAGGTAATAGTCTCTGTCAATATCTTCTCTCTTGTGCATTTACCATTAGCACCTTGTTTAAATAGTCCAGGTCAGAGTTGATTCAAATGTACATCATTATATTTTTTCACTTTAAAATTTTCTTCTGATTTAATATTGATTTAAATCTTTATTTTAATAAGTCAATGGTCTGAGTGTATACAGCTAACTCAGAAATGACTCCTACATTAGTAAGGAGTTATTTTTAGTCTGTTAAGTCTTTGTGTTGTTATTTGATGCTTATCATGTCTAACACATTCCAACTCCTCTTATATTTATGACTCATGTCTTCTTTTGGAAACTTTCTTTTCTCTAACTTCTCTTGACTCTTTCTTTTCCTGATTGTCCTTTCAGCTGTCTAATCATTTCTCAGTCTCCTTTTCTAGACTTTCACCTTCCCACTAACTGTGAATGTCCCCCAAGGCTCAGTCCTGGGTCTCTACTCCTTTCTCTGTATATTCTCTCCTTCAGTGATTATGTTCTCATGGATTTGATTTTTATCTCTATGTAGATGATTCCAGAACACATCACAGACTATATATTCGACATCTCCAAATAAGTGTTTCATAAGTATTTCAAATGGATATCCAAAAAAGAAGTCATTATCCACCCCCCCTTTCAAATTTCCCTTTCTCCAAACTTCCCTATTGCATTCAACATAATCACTGATTTCTTCAGGCATGCCAATTCACAATCTTAGAGTTGTCTTTGACTCCCCATTCCCTTTCTTCTTACATATGCAATAAATTGCTAAATTTTATGGTCTTTTTCCTTCTTCACAACACCTATCATATATGTTCCTTTCTCTCCACTCACATCACTATATCTCTACATTAGAACTTTATTACTTCTCTCCTAGATTATTACATTAAATTTCTAGTTGATCTTTCTGTCACAAACCTACCTCCACACAATTATATTTTATATAATGTAGCCAGAGTGAATATTTTAAGGTACAGGTCTAAATAATATCATTCAACAAACTCCAGTGGCTCCATATCCCTTCTGAAATTATATATATATATATATATATATATATATATATATATATATATATATATATATATATTATAAGATCTTCTGTTAGGAATTTAAAATTTTCTCAATTTTGCCCCTTCCTCTTGTCTCAGTTTTCTTACATATTACTTTCCTTCTCACACTCTATAACTCAACCCTACTGACCTAACTGGTGTCTCTCCCAAACAATATTTCTCATTTCATCTTTATGACTTCATACTAGTTATTCCCCATGCCTTGGAATATTCTTTCTTCTGATTTTAATCTCTTAGAATCTTTGACTTCTCTTAAGATTCAGTTCAATTGGACAGCTAGGTGACTCAGTGGATAAAGCACTGGCCCTGGAGTCAGGAGTACCTGGGTTCAAATCTGATCTCAGACACTTAATAATTACCTAGCTGTGTGGCCTTAGGCAAGCCACTTAACCCCCGTTTGCCTTGCAAAAACCTAAAAAAAAGATTCAGTTCAATTGTTTTCTTAAGAAGATCTTTCTCAGTACCTCCAGTTAATTACAACTTCCTCTCTAAGGATAACTTCATTTAATTTTGCATGTATTTCAAATATTCCTATTCATGAACATGTTATCTGTCCTATTAGAATGCAAGCTCCTTAAAGAAAGGGCTTATTTTTGCTTTTTCCTTGAATCCTCAGTACTTAGCATCACTCCTGGCAAAAAGCAAGTGGGTGTTGATGAACTGATTCTTGTTTTTGCTTTTTGCAAGGCAGTGGGATTAAGTGACTTGCTCAAGGTCACACAGCTAGGTAATTATTAAGTGTCTGAGGCCCAACTGAAACTCAGGTCCTCCTGACTCCAGGGCTGTTGCTCCATCCACTGAGCAGCCCTACTTCCCCTTGATGAATTGATTCTTGAAAAAAAGTAGTCATGCTGTACAGGTATGAAGCTTTTAAATTTTGGTCTCTGTAAATTTTTTACTCCTAGAACACATTTATCATATATTTCTCATCACCCCCCCTTAAATCAATTTTTTGCTCTGAAATAATTGAATATTAAAGAGTATGGTGATTTTGTTTGCAAGGTGGCATCAAAAATTTTTACAGAGTTTCTCTGCTTCCTCAACCTTGGCAACAGATGTAAGTACAAGAGTTGAAATTATTTTATGTTGGACTTTTTATAATTGCTTAGAATGATCCTTGCAATACAATAACACCAAACATCCTATGAAATGCTGTTTATCCTGAAGGAGAATTTGTGAGCCCTTCTGACATTTAACTGCCCCATTCTTTCTGACTTCTGCTTTATTCCATAAAGTGAACATAAAGATAATTCAAATTCTCTAACAATACATTCAGTATTTGCAATGATGATCTTACATTTAAAGAATCAACAACTAAATGGTTTAAGCACTTATTTGTGCTTAAACATGAGAACATGTTTATTGCTTTTTCTATCATCTTATTTAGAGAAATGGAAGGAACTGCATAGGACCTTTAACTATTTAAAAATTGTTTCATGTGTTTCCATGGTCAAAGAATTCAGCTCTAAGTGGCCAGTCTACTGGTGAAGAGCCTCTCAGCTCTTTTATTAGGCTGGTCTTCAGAAAGGAGACCTAATCTATTTCAGGGATTATACAGAGATGATTAAAAGGATTTCTGAGCCCCATTGAAGGTTCAGACAGATTTAGATAGTATATATTTTTAGCAAACTCAATAGCAGACTTATAGTTTCTTCTGACATTGTTCAGTATTTTTTAGGAGCAGAAAAGATAGAAAGTGGAGCTTACCCAAGGTTGGAAATGGGTAAATTGTTTATAGTTAGGGATCAAGGACACAAGAAAGTCTAGGGAATTAGCTAAGGATTGATTTCTGGATAAGTAGGGAAGAACAAAATAATCTGGGATATAGAGAGACTGAAATATTAGTGGAGGATTGTCACTATGAGGACAAAGAACATCCTTAATATTAGTTAGGGAGTGATAAAGGTGAAAAGTAAATTAATCAAAGATTGGGGGAGTATTTCAGGATCTAGAAGCCAATCAGTTGCAAATGATGAGAAAATCCAAGGTATGACTATGTTAAGTGACTAAAGTGGAGTGCAAATGCTGGTTATTGAAGTTATGGAAGTTGGGAAACTGAGTCTAAGATTTAAGATAGATCAAAAGAGGGTATTGAGGTTAATGACATGTAATAGAGTAGAAAGGACATTTGTTAGACAGGCATTAAGGGTAATGTGTTCCTTTTACTCCATCTGCTTTAACTTTATTTTTGTAACCCTATCATGTCAATCAGCCAATACACATTTATAAACACCTCCTATGTCTCATATATGGGCTTACAAAACAAGGGAAAATATATTTCCTGTCATCAATGATCTCATAATCTAGTGGAAGAAGCTGACAGAAGCCTTTAGCAGGTATATAATATTGGAAAAACATATAACTGAATTATTTGTACCTGAAGGAAAAAAAATGGCAAAGATAGGCGGAGGGAAGAGCTGGAAAGATGGAGGGCAGATGAAAAGATAGAAAGCAAGGGAAAACTATAGATTTATACATTGATGAAAGGAGCCTTCTTTTTCTAAATCTTTATTATTGCTTTTAAACAGACTGATTATGAGAGAATATGTTTATTTTCTTTTTACATTTTTATTATCTTAAACAATTATTTTCCATTTTTGGAATTACTTTGAATTAATCAAGAGTAAAAAATAGAATTTTTCAGCATTTAGAGAAATTTTGAATGGAGTTTGAGACTGTGCATGCCAGAAAAAAAGTTTTCAGCAAAGTTATTTTTAAATAGTCAAATCATGAGGCTTTTAAACTACATACCAAATATATTTAGGTAATAGGATTCTATTCTTATTCTCTATTAACATGGGATTAAGGAGCATACCTTTTTAGGGTGATTATCTTAATGACTTGTTTTTATAGAATGGTAGTTTATTTAATTACTAAGACTAAAGCAATTAGAACTCTTTGGTGTGGAAAGCTGAAAGAGGATATGATAAAAGACTTTACAATTATGAAGGCTATTGGTGGCATGAGTAATTGTCCACTAAATCTTAGAACATTAAACAAGAGATTCTGTAATGAAACCAGAAAGAATTTCAGAAGAATATCTAATGTTTATATAAAATATGCATCTTGTTATATTGAACATTTTACACTCTTGATATAGTCTCAAGTTTTTTGTTTTGTTTTGTTTTGTTTTTTATTCATTTAGAAGACATTTGATGAATGAATGGCATGTGAAAAGCACTATATTATTCATCTTCGGCATGTGTCTTTTTTTAAATCTAAACTGTTTGATGGATGTGCACTTATATGACAGCTTTTTCTAGATTCCCTTGAATTTTTATGAAACTTTCTTTAGATTGTGCTATTAATTTTTTATTTTGAGAAATTTCTACTCTTCTTGAGTTGATTTTGCTCAATTTTTGCCTTGGTATCCAATTTTCAATTTTGTTGAAGTCTGCTCTTCAAAAGTCTAGAAGTTTTCTGTTTTCCTTTCTTTTTCTGGTATGAATACCAATATGAAGTAATTATTGGTTCCTATTATTTCTACTTCAGTGATCACTTATTCCTTACTTGTCAGAATCAAGACCAGAACAGTAATTCCCCAATTCTTTTTTCATCTTTTGAAGAATGAAATTATAATATGGACAAATCAAGGGGTTATCAGAAAGGCACATAGAAAATGAAATACAAAAACATATACAAAGTTACACCAAAAGATGTAGATATTTTGGGGTTTTTAGAAAAGGCCTTTTGTAAAAGATAGAACTTGGACTAGAATTTTGAAGGTCTGAGGGCATATGCATATAATGGAATACTACTATGTTATAAGAAATAATAAAGTATGCATGACTAATTAAAGAATTATTTTCCTTTACTATATATACTTGTTCCAAGAGTTTTTTCTTCTTTTTTTATGTTGATTGGAGAGAGAGAAAATAAATTTTTGGCATTTGAAAAAAATATTTTTTAAAAAGAATAATTGATTTTAAGAGTTGGAGAAGTAAAATGGTATGCCATTTATACAAAACAGCAAATAGTCTAATTCTGGAGCTTAAAGTACATGAAAGGGAGTCATGAGCAGTACTTGGAAAGGTAAGGTGGAGTTAGATTGTTAAAGTACTTTATAAAAATGTTCATGATTTATGCTAGAAGTAACTGGGAGATATTTGATCTTTAACTGGAGATTGACGGGGTCAGATCTGTGCCTTTAGAAACATTACTTTGGAGGAGGAATTAGAGAGGGAAGTGGCTGGGGGCATGGAGACCTTTCATTTGAACCCCAGCCAAAAGGTTTTCTTAGGTCTTGTTAGATATTGGGATCATTTATAATGGGGTTTTGAACTTTGAGATCAGCACAATAGTGAACCTCATCAAATGAAGAAATGTATATCACCAGTGCTTCTTTTATGTATCACTCAAGGTGCTGAATGAAATTTGACTTCATATATATATATATATATATATATATATATATATTTGCATATATTTGTATTCAAAATATGTATTTAGATTCTGATGTTCAAGGTGAAAAGTTATATTATAATATCAAAGATTTTTCATATTTATTTATGCATTTGTATATATTCATAAGATGAAGTCATAATTTTTTATTCAAAGTTAGTGGTTAAAGATCAGCTTTTAATCTAATAGTTCAAGCAATTCACTTAAAACAAGCCCAAATCCAAGAGATAGTAAATGATTGGTGTCTTTGTAATCAACTACTTAATTTTGTGAGGAAGAGGGCATAAAATTCAAGGAGCCTACTAATTTTATTAAGGGAACGAAAGGTTTTAGAATAAAAAGATGCAAAAAAGGCCTCAAAATTCATGAAAGGTGTGAAGAAGCTAATTTTAGGCTTAATATCAGGGGAAACTAAATTTCCTAAGAATTAGAGGTATTCAAAATTGGATTGGGTTATCTTGAAAGGTAGTGAGGTCTACATTTTTATTGATCAAAAAAGCTGAGGGTAGCAAATCACTTGACATATATGGCACAATGTAAAATGAGTTACTTGTAAAGGACTTTGCAAACCTTAAGTAATTATATAGATTCTAGTTTTTAGTTATAATTAATAAGAAAATTATTTAAGTTAATAATTATTATTATAGTACTGATTCTTTTGGTGCATCAATTGATTTAGTTGGTTGTTGAGCTACTTTCCAATTTAAGATCTAGTGATTCTATAAAATCTGGGTTGCACATAATAAACCATCTCTCTGGCATTTCAGGTCTTTCATTTAAAGGCAGGTGAGTGATTTCCTGGATATAATATGGCACTTTAGAGACAGAAAAATGCTTAAGTCAAATCCTGCCTCAGATATATATTAGCTGTTTGATTTGGGGCAAGTAATTTAACATTCCTTTGCCTCTGTGTCAAATATAAAATGGATATAATTATAGTGCCTATCTTGCAGGGTTGTTCTAGGGTTAAAAATGAGATAAATATGTAAATTATTTTCTATCTTTTTCATTCTTTTTTTTAATTTAATTTTGCAAGGCAATGGGATTAAGTGATTTGCCCAAGGTCACAAAACTAGGTAATTATTAAGTGTCTGAAGCAAAATTTGAACTCAGGCTCTCTTGATTTCAGGGCCAGTGCTCTAGCCACTGTGCTACCTACCTAGCAGCCCCTTTTTCATTCTTTCTTACATAAAGTTCCCAAATGGGAGCATTTAAGCCTCTCACAAATGATAGAAGACTTTTCTGCTATATTTCTTCATTTTGGAGAAAATAGGGTCCTATATTTATGCATCAATCCCATTGAGCTTTGTCTCTTCCTTCTTCTGAGCATATGAAGATCAAAACAAAAGAATCTGCTGCATGGCATAATGTATAGAACATTGACCTCAATATCAGAAAGACCTGGGTTCAAATTTTGCCTTTGACACAAACCAATCTGTGGAACTGTAGGCAAATCACTTAATTTCTCTCCCCACAAGCAATTCTTTATGTTGCTTCAGAATCTTTGCTGATTTGTATTGGAAAAGCAATTTTCTACACTATTGAGTTCCCTCTACCTATAAAATCAAAACTGGCCCCAAAGAAAATAATAATAACACAGCTGCTTCTTGTATTTATACTTTCCCCTAAATCGTAGGGTTATTAAAGCTTTATTAAAAAAAAGGATCAGTACAGAAGTTGCTCTATGATACAGACTCACACTAGGTTTAGAGTTAGGAAAACCTCAGACAATTACTAGCAGGATGAATCTGAGCAAGTCACATAAGCTGTTTTCCTCAGTTTCCTTAACTATAAAATCAAAATAATTATACCTATCTCTCAGAACGATTATATGGATCAAATGAGGTATTATTTGCAAAGTGCTTACCACTATGTCTAGCATATACTTTTAAATGAGTAATAATGCTAATTAATAAGAAATTAATAATTATAATTATCCAATAATAATATAATAGTTAACAAGTAATAATAATTTTTCCTTCCTTTCTATATGTTAGGCCTATAATTACCATGATTTTATGTTATCATTATTTGTGAATCTTATGCCTAAATCATCAAATATTCTTTATAAACATGAAATGTATTTTTTGACCATAGGATGGTAAACATGTTTCTGAGTAATAAAACATTACAAGTAGCTCCCAATTATACATTTAAATAATGAGACCATATTTTCTCAGTGACATACCAATATAATGTGTAAGATTCATTTTTTGTTGTATTCGAATTTGTTATATAAACAGAAATCATTCAAAGAATAGAAGTTATACTCACTGCTCTTTCTCTTCCCCCAACTCTCATATAAGTCATTTGAATCATTCATGTCTGACTGAAGATAAAGCTATTTATAGGCAAAAGCCCCATTTTCCTCTATTTGTGCTTTGCTTAGCAATATCCCTAACTCCTATTTTCCTTAAAAATTTTTCCTAACTCCCTGAAGAGTATCTCATCTTTTTGGGATATTATTTCAAATGTCATATAGGGGTAAAAACAAAAACTTTGCTTGAGTTTAGATATAATTAAGATAATTCTCTTTTTATGTTTATATGACTAATTTTTTTTGTTACTGTTGAGGATACCAGCATCCTTTCAGGCACCCAAATTCACAACTATGGTATTCTTCTGGAATCCTCCTTCATGTCATATAACCAATCTGTGGCCAACTGTTGTCATTTTATTTCCAGAATATCTCTGGAATCTGCCTGTTTCTTTTCAGACACACAATCACTATCCAAGACCCTAAAGGTTCAGATTCTCATCACTTTTTTCCCTGGATGATTAAAATATACTTCTAATTAGTATACCTGCCTCAAGTTTAACCCCACTTCAATATATTCCTCACACAGCTATCAAAGTGATTTTCTTATAGAGCATAGTGATCATGTTACTTTTGTGACTCACTGCTAATACTGGATGAAATAGTTACCCCTTCCTTATCACTACTTTCCCCCCATTGCTGTTTTGCTATATCTTGGATTGTTTAAGAAATTAATTGGGAATTTTGGGGGAGTTTTATTTTGAAGACTCAGATCATGTGAAGGTCAGAAGATGATACAGAAAATGTTTAAAAACTAAGAAATGCATAAAATATATGTTTAGCATTGTATATTATGAACATATTTTAGCTTTTTGACATCATAATTTAGACTTCTCTAGTTTAAAGAGAGGGCCAAACTTTTAATGTGGATTTTGCAGATCACAAGGGGAGCTGTGACCCTAAGCTTCATGGTATAGAAAGGATAATTATAATTTTTCCCATTTGGCTTTAAAAGACCTTCACAGCTTGACCCAACCAATCTTTTAGCTTTAATACATATAATTTCCTTTCACACTCTCTATGGTTCAATTAATCTGTTTTTCTTATTGTTGCTTAGACATGACCTTCATTTCCCATCTTTAGCCCTTTGCATTGGCCAACTAATATGATTGGAATACACTCTGCATTCCCTTTAGACTCTTGGAATCCCTAGTTACTTTCAATATAAGGTTGAAGTGCTGCTTAGTACAAGAAACCTTTCTTGATTTCTTCTGGTACTATCTCCTCTAATCCTTCTAACTCCCCCCTCCCACCCCACCTCTAGCTTCCCACAAATGTGGGAACACACATTTTATATCAGTTGTTTATAGAATGGTACCTGACTTACCCAAGGCAAAGTTTATACAATAAATCGTACAAATTTTTATATCTTTAAAATTTTTTTGATAAATAATATGTACTTCTACTTCTGTAATCCTTTATTTTATATAATTTGGTATTGAATTCACTAGATATGACATGTATTCTTTAATGCTTCTATATGAAATCACATTTCTCTTTGAACATTAAGGGTGCATATGAAGAACTGTCATTTTTCTGAAGTTTAGTCTTGATTATATAGCCCATGGGTTTTTAATGAGTTTTAAATTGGTGAAGTTCCTAAACCATTGAAATTGGCTTATGTTTGTCTTTTACATAAATTACTTAAACATTTGTTACATGTGAGATAGTTGGATTACAATATTCCATTTGATTTGGGGACATGATACCTCATTCACCCCCAACCCTCCCTCTGGGTCCCCTGATGCTTCAGTCACACTGTCTTGGCAACACCCTGTATGTGTCAGACTTTTGGTCGGAATGGCTGGTACTTCATCTACAGAAGCTTCCTTCTCAGGTAAGAACTGTGCAGACTAGACAGGAAGCAGGAGTGGTGGGTTGGGAGGGATGCCGTTACGAGCGTTCCATTTGGTAGACAACTACTGATGGTGGTGGGGAAACGATGCCCTTTTCACAATGATTTCTCTCTTTTGATAGTCATGACAATTGAGAAAGTAGTTTGGGGGGGGCAGTAATGGGGCAAAGTTCTTCCAAAACTTCTGGAATCAAGGTTCAAGGCTGACCCAATCAGGATCTAAGGGGAACTGGTAGCCAAATTTGTGGTGGTGAGTTGACTTCCCTGACCTATGCTGCCTCCTGTCTCTCCCTCAAGTATCTCGGTGCTTCATTTGGGCTAGATTGCTTACCCTGTGGACTTGAGAGTTTCTGAGATCCCTTATAACTGATATTCTTATGATCCTGTGACCTTTCTGTGACCTAAACTAGACTAAGTTTGGAGTACAGATTCATAGTCTATCCTTAAATCCTTGCTTTGACTTGCCAGAACTTCATGCTTAACTGGAACAGCTTTTGAGCACCCAGGGTCACCTCTAGGCCATGAGCCATCAGAGCTGGACTTTAGTGGAGGCATATATTAACAATTACCCTTTAATCAGTAACCCATAATTAACATAGTAATACACAGTGAATAGAATCAAAAGACCAGGAAAAAACCCTGAAAGGACATAAAAAATACATTCTTAGATAATGCTTATGAACATCTGAGTCTATAATCTCAGTTGTAAAATAATGATCCTATGCATTTTTGTAGTTATATTGGAAGATAAGGAATATGAATTGGTCAGGGTGATCACACATGGAGTTCTAGAAAAGCTGCATATTCTCCTTATTCAAAATCTTTTTTAATGGCAGCTGAAACTGCAATGAAAAATAATGCAAGAATCTCAATGAGGTCTATGTCATTCATTGCTTTTTAATATAACCTGCTTTATATTCTGATTATGCAGCTGCCATAGAATGAACAAAGAGAAACATGGAATTTTATAAAGACAAGAAAACTTTTATTAAACTTTTACAACAGCAAAATAAATTATTCATGCCTTTGCACGAATAATAGTATCCATACTGATTAAATCAGCTCATAGGAGGCACAATATTTACATGCATAACATGTGTTCCATTTTCAAGTAACTCTGAAATGGAAATGCCCTATAAAACAGCATGATGGTGGCCCTCAAAATGGAAAAAAAAAAGAAATTTGGAATATGGTATTAATTTATAAAAGGAAAAAGTTTAAAGCAGCTGCACTTTTGAAATCCACTAACCAGAAGCAATCAAAGAAAGAAAAATCATATTAATCCACTATTTCAAAGGATATGAATGAAGAAGAGCAGCATTGAAAATGGGTTGGGTGTAGAGAGGGCAGACACAGGGTTAGAAGAAAAGAGAGATGGGTATTTATGAAATCTCATGACACATTGGAGTTTATTTTGTTTGAACTTTGAATATTGCAGGGCTTGTTCCAGATTGGTTATTCAGCATCAGGACAATTTGCCTAAAAGAGCTCTAGAGCAATTTTTTGGCAGAAGCTGCTCCTGGTAGGGGCATCAGCTATGTGGTCTTGTGACTTTCACTATTTTCTTCTTATCTACCCCCCAATATTCTCTGAATGCATTACAGTTTGTGCAACTTATGTTAAATAACTGAGCTAATGTAAAATATGGGGGGAACCCAAAATCTATATAATCCCTCAGACTGAGGAAGTATGAAAGAATGAACTTGAAAAGTAGATACAATGTTCTTTTAAAAAAAGAATGAGGGTAGGGTGGTGTGGAGTGCCTTCCAATAAAATAGTTGTTAAAGCCTGGTTTCCTTTAGTTCCACAAACAATGAGAAATGTGACAAATGTAGTAAAAATCCAAACAACAAATTAAGGGAAAAGAAAAAAAATTCCACAAGAAAAACTTCTCAGAATATCAAGAAAAGATTAAAGAAAAGAGTAAGCAAAAGAATGAAAGAAAGCAAAAAGCATTCAAATACCTATATGTGACAAGCACTGTGTTAAGTGCTTTGCAACTATCAATTCATCTTCACAAAATGTCTTATTGTCTTCATGTTATAGTTGAGGAAATTTATTTAGACAAAGCTTAAATGACTTTTCAAAGGTTATAAAGTTTTTATATTTTAAGGCTGGATTTGAATTTACATTTTGTTGACTACAGGCCCAATTCCATCTTCTACTCTTTGTAGATTGTAAACTTCTTGAGGATAGAGACAACCTTTTTTCTCTTTTTATATCCTGAGTATTTAAACCAGTGCTTGGCAGTTAGTAGGTACTTAACAAAGCTTTATTGATTGATTGGTTATCTAGGTGGTGCAGTGGTTAGGGCACTGACTTTGGAGTCAGGAGGACATGAGCTCAAATCCAGCCTCAGATGTGACCTTGGGCAAGTCACTTAACCCTGATTGCCTCACATCCAGGGTCATCTCTAGTTGTCCAGATTCATATCTGGTCACTGGACTCAGATAGCTCTAGAGGAGAAAGAGACTTTGATGACTTAGCACAGTACCCCTCACTCAAATCGAACCCATGTGCTTGTCATGGCATCTCCTTCATGGTATTATGTTCTTCTTATAGAAGAAACCGTGTTGTTTGCCCTTGGGTTTTGAAGAGGCCCAATGACATCCCTGGTTAATGTCTTGATTTATGCATGAATTGGATTTAAGTGAAGCACAGTCAAGATTATATGCCTCTAGTAAATTGATAAAATTTAAAAAAGGGAAATTTATCAAAGAAAGGGATAACAGAGAAATAACAATTGGAACTTCAGAAATAAGAATAGAACTACAACAAATATCCTCCTAGATAGGTTAAGGTGCTCAACCAAAGAATTAACATAAGGTATAAGGAGGGAAATTAGAGCTTGGCAAGATAATCTGAGAATTGTTGACTTAGAAAAAAAATAACGAAACAGAGAATCTGCATATCATATGTTAGGAAATCATATAGGATAATAACTTAGAAGGCAAAAGAAGGAAAAGATTTATGTCATCCAAATGATAAAGAAATGTTAAATCATTTTGTTCCCTTTTCTCTCTTTCCGTCCTGTATGATACATTTGTCAAATCACCTTTCATGAAATTAGCCCACAATAGTCCTTACTTTGATTTCTCAATGACGCTTACAAAAAGTGAAACTTCTCCAGAGACATTAGTTTCCCCTCTCATTTTTCATTAAATAAGAACTTTCCATGGAATAAGGTCTTGTTTACATTTATTAGTTTCATTTGTTTATTATGCCTATATTTCTTATTAGATATATGATTTATTCCTAAGGATAACTTAAAACCTACCAACTTGTTGAAATGCCATCTTTTTCATGCATGACAATGCTCATCTTTGAAATGTGTATTCTTTGATTTTTAGCAAATATTACAATATTTTATTTCTCATTATCAATTAGAAATATCATACAGATGAAAAATGCAATCCTATGTGATTCAAATCATTGTTTTCTCTCTCTCTCTCTCTCTGCATCTGAATGTATATATGATTGCCCTTTTCTTGTTATTTGCCAACCTCTTCCTTTGACACCAAATTCTGGATTTTGGTGAATATATTGTTTGTTGAATAAGACTTGGTTTTAAATAAAAATTTTTTAGATAGGAGAAAAAAGAGGTTTACTTTTGAATGAGGGAGGAATCTGGGACTAGATTATTTCAAACAAAATAAGCACCACCTATCTAGCACTGATTTATAAAAAGCAAACATAATATTTTCAAGGTAGGTAAAAACAAAAACTTATTATGTTAATAATTATTATAATAAATGATTAGCAATTATAACCTTGAATATTAATGGGTTAAATTCACTAGCTTAGAAAATAGAAACTAACAAGTTTTTTTATGCAGAAAACAAAATTATAACGAATAAATATACAGAGTTAAAGGAGGGACTGGAATAAAATTCATTATATTTCTACTGAATTAAAAAAACCCCTGAGTTCCAATCATGATTTCTGAAAAGATAAGAGTAAAAATAAACATTTTCATGGAAAAATAAAGAAAATATCATTTATAAAGACATGAGATAATAAAATGAGTTGTCAAAGGTCTGTAATTTTTTTTTTCCATGTGGAAGCACAACCTCTTCATATTGTAATCCCACTATAATTTGGTGTCTGAAGCTAAGATGACATGCCCATGATCATACAACTGAGTGACAGAAACAAAATTTGAATTTGAACTTGCATGATTCAATGCAAGGCATAGCATTTAAATACTTTAAAAATAAACATAATGATAATTTAGGTGACATTAATGATCCTCAAAGAGACCTTGGTAAATCTAAAAGAAAATTAAATGAAAAGAGAAATTATTAATCTCAATCAATCAATAAATGTTTATTTGACTACCATGTATCAGGCAGTGTTAAGTGTTGAATTTGATCTGAATGCTTGAAATACTAGATAATATGGACATAAGATCTTACTGTACATTGTTCAATTTCTTTTTTCCACTTTTTAATTTTTTTCCAATAGCATGGAAAGAGTTTTCAACATTTTTTCGAGTAATTTTTTGAATTCCACATTTTTCTTTCTTCCTTACTTCCCTCTCCTCTTTTTTTTTGCAAGGCAATGGGGTTAAGTGGCTTGCCCAAGGCCACACAGCTAGGTTATTATTAAGTGTCTGAGGTCGGATTTGAACTCAGGTACTCCTGACTCCAAGGCCAGTGCACTATCCACTGCATCACCTAGCTGCCCTTTCCCTCTCCTCTTGATAGCAAGTAACCTGATATAGGTTACATATGTACAACTCTGTTAAACATATTTCCATATTAGTCATGTTGTAAAAGAAGAATCAGAAAAAAAGAGAAAAAACCCACAAGAAGGAAAAACATAAAAAATACTAAAAAATCAAAAACATAAAATATAAAAAAATTATAAAAATGGAAAATAGTATGTCTTGGTCTGCATTCAGAATCCATAGTTCTTTTTCTGGAAGTGAATGGAATATTCTATCACAAGTCTTTTAGGATTATCTTTGATCATTGTACTGCTGACAAGAGCTAAGTCTATCATAGTTGATCATCACATAATGTTGCTGTTCTCTTGATTCTGCTCACTTCATTCAGCATCAGTTCATGCAAGGCTTTGTAGGCTTTTATGAAGTCTGCCTAGTCATGGTTTCTTACAGAACAATAGTACTCCATCCCATTCACATACCACAATTTGTTCAAACATTCCTCAATTGATGGATATCTCTTCAATTTCCAATTCTTTGCTATTATAAAAAGATTTGTTCTAAATATTTTGTACATATGAGTCTTTCCCTACTTTTTTATGATCTCTTTGGGATACCCAGTAATATCATTGCTGGATCAAAGGGTATACACACTTTTATTATCTTTGGGGCAAGTTTCACATTGCTCTTCAGGATGATTGGATCAGTTCTCAACTCCACCAACAGTACATTAGTGTCGCAGGTTTTCCATATCATTTCCAACATTTGTCATATTGGCCAATCTGCTAGGAGTGAGGTGGAGCCTCAGAGTTGTTTTAACTTTTATTTCTCTAAATAATAATGCTTTAGAACATTTTTTTTCACAGACTACAGATAACTTTAATTTCTTTATCTGAATACTTGTTCACATTCTCTGATTATTTATCAATTGAGGAAAGACTTGTATTCTTATACATTAACAACTTTACTTAAGTTGTTAATTATTTCAGACTTTTAAGTTGATTTTTCCTATGATTCTCTTTGTAAACCATCATATTATCTACAAAGAGAGTTTGATTTTTCATTTCCTAATCTAATTTCTTCAACTTCTTTTTCTTCTCTTATTGCTAAAACTAATTTTTCTATTGCAATATACTTGTATTCTTATACATTTCTAATTGATAATGAGAAATAAAACATTGCATTATTTGCTGAAAATCAAAGAAAACACATTTCAAAGATGAACAAGTTCATGCATGAAAAAGATGGAATTTCACCAAGTTGGTAGGTTTAAGTTATCCTTAGGAACAAATCATATATCTAATAAGAAATACAAGCATAATAAACAAATGAAACTAATAAACGTAAACATGCCTTATTTCATGGAAAGTTCTTATTTAATGAAAAATAACAGGGAGAACTATTGTCTATGGAGAAGTTTCATTTTTTGTAAGAGTCATTGAGAAACCAAAGTAAGGACTATCTTGGGTTAATTTCATGAAAGGTGATTTGACAGATGTATCATACAGGAAGGAAAGAGAGATAAAAGGAACAAAATGATATTTTAGAAATGAGTCTTTCTCAAAAATGTTAGCGATAAAAATTATTTCCCAGTTTTCTACATTCCTTCTAATCTTGATTGCATTAGTTTTATTTGTCTAAAAGTTTTTTTTAACCAAAATCATCTATTAGGCATCTTATAATGTTATCAATCTCTTCTTCGGTCATAAACTCCTTCCATCTTCATAAATCTGGCAGATAAGCTACTTCTTGTCTCCTAATTGGCATATGGTATTACCCTTTAAGTCTAAATCCTATATTCATTTTGACCTTATTATCTTGGTAAAGGATGTGTGAGATGTTAGTTTATTCCTAGTTTCTGCCACACTATTTTCCAATTTTCCCAGCTGTTTTTGTCAAAAAGTGAGTTCTTAGTTCAGAAGCTGGAATCTTTAGATTTATCAAACAGTAGATTACCATAGTCATTTACTATATTCTCTTTTGTACTTAACTTTTTCACTGAACCACCACTCTATTTCTTAGCTGGTACCAAAAAGTTTTCATGATTGCTGCTTTATAATATAATTTTAGATCTTATATGACTAGGCTACCTTTTTTTCCACTTTTGTTAAATATTAATTCCCTTGATATTCTTTATCCTCCTATTTTTCTAGCTTTATACAATAATTTTTTGTACTCTGATTGGTATGGCACTGAATAAGTAATTTAAGTTAGGTAGAGTTATCACTTTTGTTATATTAGTTTGGATAACCCATGAGCAATTGGCATTTTTCCAATTTTTTAGATTTAATTTTACGTGAAAAGTGTTTTGTAATTGTGTTCATATAGTTTCTGGGTTTATAGTGGCAGGTAGATTACCAATTATTTTATGCTGTATACTATTACCTTAAATAGAATTTCTCTTTCTCTCTTGCTGCTAGGCTGTGTTGGAAATATATAGAAAGCTGATGAATTATATGAGTTTATTATATATTCTATAACTTTGCTTAAGTTGTTAATTATTTCAATTAGACTTTTAAGTTGATTTTCCTATGATTCTCTTTGTAAACTATCATATTACCTACAAAGAGTTTGATTTTTTCATTGCCTATTCTAATTTCTTCAACTTCTTTTACTTTTCTTATTGCTAAAGCTAATCTTTCTAATGCAATATTGAATAATGCTGATAACAAGCATCCTTGTTTTATCCCTGATGTTTTTGGTAATGCTTCCAGCTTATCACTATTACATATAATGCTTTTTGGCTTTTGCAAGGCTTGCCCATTGTGACACAGCTAGGTAATTATTAAGTATCTGAGGTAAGATTTGAACTCAGATCATTCTGATTCCAAGACTGGTGCTCTATCCACTATACTACCTGGCTACCCTTATACTGCTTATCATTTTAAGGAAAACTCCAATTATTCCAATGCTCTCTAGTGTTTTTTAATAGGAATAGGTGCTATATTTTGTCAAAAGGTTTTTTGGTATCTATTGAGATAATCACATAATTTTTGTTAGCTTTGTTATTGATATTGTCAAGAATGCAGATTGTTTGCCTAATATTGAATAAACCCTGTATGCTTCATTTGAATCCTACCCGATCATAGTAGATAATCCCAATGATAAATTTCTATAATATCTTTGCTAATATATAATTTCTATTTTTTGCATCAGTATTCATTAGAGACATTGGTCTATAATTTTCTTTGTTTGTTTTGGCTCTTCCTCATTTAGATATCAGTGCCATATTGGCACTTGCCATAATTCCTTTTTTTCTCCTAATTTTTCAAATATTTTATTTAGATTTGAAGATTATTGTTTTTTAAATGTTTGGTATAATTCACTTGAAAATTCATCTGACCCTGGAGATTTTTTCTTAAGGTATTCATTGATGACTTTTTCAATTTAATTTTCTGAAATGGGATTATTGAAATATTATATTTCCTCTTCTGCTAATTTGGGTAATTAATATTTTTATAAATATTCATCAATTTCACCTAGATTATCAGATTATTAATTTAATCCACTTCCCTTTGGAGGTGAATTCACTCTTTTTTATTTTTCCATACCATTAATCTGGATTTCTTCTTTCTTATTTAAAATCAAAATACTTAATATTTAACTATTTTTTTATAAAACCTACTCAGTTTTTTTTATTACTTCAGTAGTTTTCTTACTTTTAATTTTATTAATCTCTCCTTTGAGTTTCAGAATTTCTAATTTGGTATTTAATTGAGGATTTTAATTTGTTCATATTCTTCTTTTTTGTCTATTTTATCAATGTAAGCATTTAAAGATGCAAAATTTTCCCTAATAACTGATTTGGCTGCATCCCACAAGTTTTGATATGCTATCTCCTTATTGTCATTATTTTAGATGTAATTTTTATTATTTCTCTAATTTTTTATTTGATTCATTTATTATTTAAAATTAGATTATTTAGTTTCCAATTAATTTTAGTCTATCTCCCCATTACCCTTTATTACATATAATTTTTATTGCAGCATGATCTAAAAAAAGATACATTTAACATTTCTGCCTCTTTGCATTTGATTGTGATTTTTATGCCTTAATACATTATCAATTTTTGTGTAGGTGTCATATATCACAGAGAAGAAGGTATATTCCTTTCTATCCTCACTCAATTTTCTCCAGTCGTCTATTATATCTAATTTCTAAAATTCTATTCAACTTCTTAACTTCCTCCTTGTTTATTTTGTAATTAGATATATTTAATTCTGAGAGAGGGAGACTGAGATCCCCTGCTAGTACAATTTTTCCATGTCTTTCTGTAACTCCTTTAACTTCCCTAAGAATTTGGATACTATACCAGTTGGTGCAGGTATGCTTAGTGTAGATATTACTTCATTGTCTATGACATCTTTTAGGAAGATGTAGTTTCCTTACTTATCCCTTTTAATTAGAGCTATTTTTGCTTTTTTTTTAGTCTGAGATCAGGATTGCTATCCCTTCCTTTTCTTCTTTGTCTGAATCATAATCAATTTTGCCCTAGCCTTTTATGTTTACACTGTGTCTTTCTCTGCTTCAAATGTTACAAATAATATATTGTAGAATTCTGATTTTTAATCCATTCTACTATTTGCTTTTGTTTTACAGGATCATTCATTCCATTAACATTAAGAGTTATGATTACTGATTTTATTTTCCTCCATCCTATCTTTCCCATTTATGGTTTTCTCTCTTCTTTCACCCTATACTTTCCCACTAGAGTTTGGCTTCTATGTACCTCCACCTCCCTCTATCTATCTTCCATTCTATCAGCTCTCATCCTCCCCCCCACACTTTTCCCTCTTATTTTTACTCTCCCTTCTGCCTTCCCTAGTAAGGGCCCCTCCTAACCTTTAATTTCCCCTTTCCCCTCCTTATTCCCTATAGGGCAAGATAAATTTCTAAACCCAACTGCATATATAAATTATTCCCTCTTTAAACCAAATTTGATAAGAATCAGATTTAATAAATTCTCACCCCTCCCTTCTTTCCTTCTATTGTAATAGATCCTTTGTACTTATTATAATATTATGCCTCCTTTTTTCTCTTTCCCCAGTACAATCATTTTTATGTTATTTTTTTACATTTTCCCATTGAAACTAACTTATACCCACAACTCTGCAAGTATAATCCTTTTAATATAGATACTGTACTCAAGACTCATAAGTATGATCTTTCATGTAAGGATGTAACCTATTTAATCTTATTAAAAATATTCATTTTTCTTTTTCTTTGTTTACTTTTTTATGTATTTCTTGAATCTCTTATTTGAAGATCAAATTTTTATTCACTATTAGCCTTCATCAGGAAAATTTGAAAGTCACTTATTTTGTTGAATGGCCATCTTTTCACCTGAAAGAATATGCTCAATTTTGCTGGGTAGTTGATTCTTGGTTGTGATTAAAATTCCTTTGTATTACAGAATATCATATTCCATGTCCTTCAATCCTTTAATGTTGATTTTTCCAAGACCTGTGTAATCCTGACAGTTTCTCCTTGATATAATGAATTTTTTTGACTGCTGTAGTGGTTTCTCCTTGATCTAATAATTCTGAAATACCTATTCCTTGGAGATTTCCTTTTGGGATCTCTTTCAAGAGGTGATTGGTAGATTCTTTCAATGTTCTTTTACCCTTTGGTTCTAAAACAGCATGATAGTTTTCTTTGATGATTTTTCAAAAGATGTTGTCCAGGATATTTTTTAATCATGACTTTCAGGTAGTTCAATAATTCTTAAATTTATCTCTCCTGGGTCTAGTTTATAGTTTAGTTGTTTTTCCAATGAAGTAGTTTACATTTTCTTCTATTTTTTCATTCTTAAAATTAGGATGTCTGATTTATTTTTAAATAAGTTTATTTTTCCAACTGCATGCAAAGGTAATTTTCAGCATCTATTTTTTTGTTTTTTATTTATTTTTTATTTTTATTTAAGACATTATTTGAGTTTTACAATTTTCCCCCAATCTTGCTTCCCTCCCCCACCCCCACCCCACAGATAGCACTCCGTCAGTCTTTATTTTATTTCCATGTTTTACCTTGATCCAATTTGGGTGTGATGAGAGAGAAGTCATATCCTTAAAGAGAACAGAATTCTCAGAAGTAACAAGATCAGACAATAAGATATCTGGTTTTTTTCCCAAATTCAAGGGAATAGTCCTTGTACTTTGTTCAAACTCCACAGCTCCTCATCTGGATACAGATGGTACTCTCCTTTGCAGACAGCCCCAAATTGTTCCCAGTTGTTGCACTGATGGAATGAGCAAGTCCTTCAAGGTTGAACATCACTCCCATGTTGCTGTTAGGGCATACAGTGTTTTTCTGGCTCTGCTCATCTCCCTCAGCATCAGTTCATGCAAATCCCTCCAGGTTTCCCTGAAATCCCATCCCTTCTGATTTCTAATAGAACAGTAGTGTTCCATTACATACATATACCACAGTTTGCTAAGCCATTCCCCAGTTGAAGGACATTTACCGGATTTCCAATTCTTTGCCACCACAAACAGGGCTGCTATAAATATTTTTGTACAAGTAATATTTTTACCCTTTTTCCTCATCTCTTCAGGGTATAGACCCAGTAGTGGTATTGCTGGGTCAAAGGGTATGCACATTTTTGTTGCCCGTTGGGCATAGTTCCAAATAGCTCTCCAGAAGGGTTGGATGAGTTCACAGCTCCACCAACAGTATAATAGTGTCCCAGATTTCCCACATCCCTTCCAACAATGATCATTATCCTTCCTGGTCATACTGGCCAATCTGAGAGGTGTGAGGTGGTACCTCATAATTTGCATTTCTCTAATAATTAATGATTTAGAGCATTTTTTTCATATGGCTATGGATTACTTTGCTCTCCTCATCTGTAAATTGCCTTTGCATATCCTTTGACCATTTGTCAATTGGGGAATGGCTTTTTGTTTTAAAAATATGACTCAGTTCTCTATGTATTTTAGAAATGAGTCCTTTGTCAGAATCATTAGTTGTAAAGATTGTTTCCCAATTTACTACTTTTCTTTTGATCTTGATTACATTGGTTTTATCTGTGCAAAAGGTTTTTAATTTAATGTAATCGAAATCATCTAATTGATTTTTAGTGATGTTCTCCAACTCTTCCCTAGTCATAGTCCTTGATCTTCTAATTTGCTTATAGTATTGTTTTTTATGTCTATGTCCTGTAACCATTTGGATCTTATCTTGGTAAAGGGTGTGAGTTGTTGGTCTAATCTAAGTTTCTTCCCTACTAACTTCCAATTATCCCAGCAGTTTTTATCAAAGAGGGAGTTTTTATCCCAATGGCCAGACTCTTTGGGTTTATCAAACAGCAGATTACTATAATCCTCTCCTGCTTTTACATCTAGTCTATTCCACTGGTCCGCCACTCTATTTCTTAGCCAATCCCAAACAGTTTTGATGACTGATGCTTTATAATATAATTTTAGATCGGGTAGTGCTAATCCACCTTTGTTTGCATTTTTTTCATTAAGCTCCTGGCAATTCTTGACTTTTTATTTCTCCATATGAATTTACTTACAATTTTTTCTAACTCATTAAAGTAATTTTTTGGAATTTTGATTGGTAGGGCACTAATCAGATAGTTTAGTTTTGGTAGAATTGTCATTTTTTATTATATTAGCTCTATCTATCCATGAGCAGTTGATATTTGCCCAGTTATTTAAATCTGATTTAATTTGCATGAGAAATGTTTTATAATTGTTTTCAAAAAGATTCTGAGTCTGTCTTGGCAAATAGAATCCCATATATTTTACACTGTCTGAAGTTACTTTGAATGGGATTTCTCTTTTTAGCTCTTCCTGCTGTTTCAACATCTATTTTTGATAAGGTTTTTAGTTCCACATTTTTTTACCCTTCCTCCCTTCCCACCCCTCCCCTTGACAGAGAATAATCTAATATACTTTATACATGTATAATTATGTTAAACATGTTTTCATATTAATCATATTATGAAAGAAGAATCAGAACAAAAGGGAAATATCCATGAAGGAGGAAAAACATAAAACATTAAACAAATTTGAAAAATTGAAAATAGTGTGCTATGGACTGTAGTAAGACTCATAGTTCTTTCTCTGGTTGTGGATGGTATTTTTTTTTAACTTTTAATTTATTTTTTATTTTCATTTTGTACAATTTTTTTTACATTAATAAAATATTCTTGTTTACAAGTAAACAAAATACCCCTCCTCCCCCATGAAAGTAGATAGACTTGTTTGGGCGAAAAAAGTAAAGGGGAGAGAAAAAAATTAAAATAAAAAAAATAATAATTGTAGGTATGGCCAGGTGGCGCAATGGACGAAGCAACAGCCCTGGAGCCATGAGTACCCGAGTCCACATCCAGCCTAGTAAACCCAACAATCACCCAGCCATGTGACATGCAAGCCACCTGTTCCCCACTGCCCTGCAAAAACCAAAAAAAAAAAAAAAAAGAAAGATAGAAAAAAAAGACCTAAAATAAAATAAAATAGTAATAATAGTAGGGGTGGCTGGGTGGCAGACAGAGCATTTGCCCTTGAGCCAGGAGCACCTGGGTCCAAATCCGGCCCCAGACACCCAAAGATCACCCCGCTATGTGGCCTCAGGCAGGCCATCCAGCCATACTTTCCCTGCACCCTCCCCCAAATAATCATAACAAAAAATGTGCTTGAGTCTTTGTTCCAACACCAACAACTCTGTCATGGGTGGATCTCATTCTTTATGATAAGTCCATCACAAAAGTTATTTCCATATTTTTCTACCCTTGCCATTGCTGATCGCAACTCCCTCCTTTCTTATTTCTCCACTACCATGTACTCTATTTTCTCTCTCCTTTCACTCTGACTCTGCTGTATGGTCTCTGAGTGGCACAGCAGACAGATCCCTGGTCCTGGGGCCAAGAAGCCCTGAGCCCCCATACCCCCACTTAGGCCCAGAATCCACCTGGCCCTGTGGTCTTGGGCAGGCCTTCCATTCCCAGCTCCTTGCAAGAAGTAAGAAAGAAAATGTGGTCCATCCTCTCTTCCTTTATTCACATCCCCACCCCTTCCCCCTGCTCCCCCCTCCTTCTTACTCCAGATGTCTATACCCCATTGAGTATATTTGCTGTTTCCTCTCCTAGCCATCTCTGATGAGAGCAAAGTTTCCCTCATTCCCCCTTGCCTCCCCCCCTTCCATATCATTGCAATAGCTCGTTGTAATAAAAAAAATCTTATATGAAATATCTTGGACTATTCCCCCCTCTCCTTTTTCTTTCTCCCATTCCGTTTCCCTTTTTTTCTATTGACTCCATTTTTACACCATATTTTATCTTCGAATTCAGCTTTCTCCTGTGCTTCAACTATAAAAGCTCTCTCTACCTGCTCTATTAACTGAGAAGGTTCATATGAATATTATCAATATCATTTTTCTATACATGTAGTTCATCCTCATTAAGTCCCTCATATCTCCCCCCCTCTCCTCCAATCTCCATGCTTCACCTGAGTCCTGTATCTGAAGATCAAACCTTCTGTTCAGCTCTGGCCATTCCAAAAGGAACCTTTGAAATTCCCCTGGTTCATTGAAAGTCCATCTTTTTCCATGGAAGAGGACATTCAGCCTTGCTGGGTAGTTCATTCTTGGCTGCATTCTAAGCTCTCTTCCCTTCCGGTATATTGTATTCCAAGCCCTACGAGCTTCCAATATAGCTGCTGCTAAGTCCTGTGTGATCCTGACTGCAGCTCCACAATATTTGAACTGTGTCCTTCTGGCTGCTTTGTAATATTTTCTCTTTGACTTGGGAGTTCTGGAACTTGGCTATAATATTCCTAGGGGTTGGTTTTTTGGGATCTCTTTCTCTGGGGGATCGGTGGATTCTCTCCATTTCTATTTTGCCCTCTGCTTCTAGAATATCAGGGCAATTTTCCTGTAGTAATTCTTTGAAAATGATGTCAAGGCTCTTTTCCTCATCATGACTTTCAGGTATTCCAATAATTTTTAAATTATCTTTCCTAAGTCTGTTTTCCATATCAGTTGTTTTTTCAATGAGATATTTCACATTTTCTTCTAATTTTTCATTTTTTTGGTTTTGAAGTATTGATTCCTGATTTCTGTTAAATTCATCAGTCTCCCTGAATTCTATTCTTTGTCTGAAGGATTTGTTCTCCTCAGAGAGTTTTCTTATCTCTTTTTCCATCTGGCCAATTTTGCTTTTTAAAGCATTCTTCTCCTCAATAACTTTTTGAACTGTTCTATCCATTTGACATAATCTGGTTTTTAGCATGCTATTTTCTTCAGCATTTTTTTGGATTTCCTTAACTAAGCTGCTGACTTCATTTTCATGTTTTTCCTGCATCTCTCTCCATTCTTTTCCCAGTTTTTCTTCCAACTCCCTCATTTGATTTTCAAAGTCTTTTTTGAGCTCTATCATAGCCTGAGCCCAGTTTCTGTTTTTCTTGGAGTCTTTAAATGCAGGAGCTTCTGCTTCCTCATCTTCAGACTGAGTATTTTTGTCCTTCTTGGACTCATTTGAAAAATATTTCTCAATAGTCTTCTTTTTGTTTCTTTGCTTGCTCATTTTCCCAGCCTGGGCCTGGTTTGGCGTGTTTCTTGAGCTTTTGGGACACTCCCACAAGGGTCTCAGTGTGTGTGGCTCTGTCCTCCTTCCTCATCTGTGAATGATCATAAGCTCCCCGCTCTGCCGCGGGGCTGATGTGGAGGGGAGCTGCTGTTCTATGGGGGGGCCTAGACTGTGGTCAGCATCTGAATGTGGTCAGAGCCCCAGAGTCCTGTTTCAGGGGCAGAGGACAGAGCTAGGCCTGGATGGTATTTTTTAATCACTACTCCTTGAGAATTATCTTTGACCATTTTGATTGATTTTTGATTTTTCATAAAGTCATTAACTTCTGTATGCCCAGTTCTAATATTTTAATTAATTTCTTTCATTAGTTAGATTTTATATCTTCTTTTTCATCTGCCCAATTGTATACTTTTAAAGGAATTCTTTTTTTAAGTCAATTTTTGTCCTTTTTCCAAGCTTTTGAATTTCTCTTGCATTTCTTTTCCCAATTTTTCCAATTGATTTTAAAATCCTTTATGAGATACTCCAAGTGGCATTTCTGGACTTGAGACCAAATTATATTATCCTATGGGGCTTCACATGTAGTTCTTTTTGCGTCATTCTCTCTTGAACTGGTATTGTGATTGTTTTTATCTCCATTGTAGCTTTCTATGATCAAGAATTTTCCTATTCATTTTGAACTCTGCTCCTGGGCCATAGGGGCATTGTCTCAAGTATTTTTGGGGGAGGGTGGGCTCCTAAGCTAGTGACTTTCTCACTGTGCTCTGATTGATTGATATAGTCCTGTTGACTGTACAAGTTTTCTTGGACTCTCTGCTTGCTGTTAGTACCAATGCTGGAGCCCTCACAGATGGCCTACTGTGCCATTGACCTGCTAAACCTGTATCCAGGGACCTTTGTTGCTAATCTTTGCTGTGACTGAGAGCCTTCCACTCTCTTCCTTTGCATCCTGCCTGTGCTTTACTCTGCTTCCTGTTCTAGGCAATGACTCACTCTACTCCTTTTCCTTTCAAGATATCATAAGCTGGAAAATGCTCCAATTTTGTCTTTTTGTGGGTTCTGTTGCTCCAGAACCTGTTCAGAGGTTTTATTTAATTTTTTCCCCTTGAAGGAAACTAGGCAGAGCTTAGGGAATTTCCTGGCTTCTTTCCATCTTTTGTTTTCAAAGGGGACCAATGAATCTTGAATCTTGTGTGAATTGATTCATGTGAGACCAATTTGTACAAAGTTATTAATCTTAATATATCTTCCAAAGGCAGTAAAGTCCAGTAGCAACACAATTAAGATGATTGACAGCAGCCTCAGTTTCAATGGATGACCTTGGTGTCTTTGATATTTGACAAATCTCTAAATACTCTATAATGTCTACTTCTTCCACCTTCATGGCCATTGGAACAAATTTTTCTCACCTACCTTTTTAGCTGGAGGAAGTCTTCACATGCTTGTGATAGACATTCCCATTTCTTCATCAGGTTTGAAGCCCATTGGTTACCTTCAATATAGTACCTTCAAAGTCAAGATATGTATTGGATGAGAGTATAAAATAAAACAAAAGCAGCCAAATAATATAATATAGTTGCAAATAGTTAAATGCGAGGGAATAAAGAATACAAAAATAAATGCAGAAAAGAAGAACTATTTCATTCTTCTTTTACTACTATTTTCTTTTTTCCCAACTTACCAACTTTTAACAGTGTATACAATTACCAATGTGATTTTTTCCCTGCTATTGAAGAATGATAAATAATTTGTAAGGTATAGTTTTAGAAAATTAAGGCACTGAAAGGTTAAATGATTTGCATATGATTATCAACTTGTATTTGTCAGAAGCAGGACTTTAACAAGTTCTTCTTGACTCCAGTACTATGTCTCTAAGAGCTATGTTACTCTTTCTCTTATATTACTACGTAAACAATCCAATTGAAATGTTCCTATGTCAGAGATATATGAAAAAAATCCATATCTATATGGAAACTAAATAATAGTATCCTAGATAATAAATGGGTCAAAGAAACATCATAGAAGCAATAAATAATCATAGTAGAGTGAATGGTGTTAATTGGCTAATTTCATCAATTACATCTTTAGAGGAAAATGTGTAAGTCTGAATACTTATATTAGCAGAATAGAAAAACAGAAAATTGATAAGTTGAATATGAAGATTAAAAAACTTGAAGATAAACAAATAATCTTTAAAAAGCACAAAAGTAAAAATTTTGAAAGCTAAAGAAAGGAAATAAAATTGAAAATGCAATACAACATAATGAATATCTGCTAAGCACCTCTTTGTGAGGCAGTGTGCTTAGCACTGGAAATACAAATAAGAAAAAAAGACAATTTTCTTATCTCAAAGAGCTTACAATCTAATAGAGTGCAAAAGAAGCTAAAAAGGGGGAAGGAGAAAATATTAGAGTGGGGCAGTAGGACATGATGGTGAAATTGATCCAATGCATGCAGTTTGGTGAGAAATGGCTAGGCTGTGAGAGCTCTTTAAATGGAAGCTTTGGCAGCAGTTTTTCACTTTTTTTGGCTCTCCAATTCATGGGGCAGAGGCAACTGAAGTTAGTAGTGAGGAGTCACTACTAAAACTGATTAAATCTATGGGATGAGTTTCCTGATAACAATCTTTTACTGGAACAAGATTATGGTTGAGTAGAAGTCAAGAAATGCAGTTTTTGGAAATGATTGAAATTTAGCCTACTTTAAATGGAGAATTAAAAAATAAAGACTGTAGGGGCAGCTAGGTTGCACAGTGGATAGAGCACCGGCCCTCGAGTCAGGAGTACCTGAGTTCAAATCTGGCCTCAGACACTTAATAATTACCTAGCTGTGTGGCCTTGGGCAAGCCACTTAACCCCATTGCCTTGAAAAAACACCCTAAAAAAATAAAGACTGTTGAGCTCAGAAACAAAGAACCTGTAAGGTCAAAAAATCTTACAACTATTAACTAATATGATTAAGATAAAACAGAAGGCCCCACAAATTTGTTAAGTTCTAAAATGAGATAGGAATTCATAAAGAATGGAAAAGCAATGAAGAAAATTAATTATTACTATAGCTGATTAAATGACAGTAATGAATGGAAGTTTAGAAAAATATAAAATATCAAAACTAATAAAATCCACTCTCAGACAAAATTCCACTTGATTTGGGTACAATTTCAATTCCTATAACAAGCAATAATTATATTAGACTTCTTTATGCTGGATATGAAAAAGGAGACCAGTGGAAAAGATTCGATACCTTGAGACATAAGTACGTAGAAGCCCAATGTTTACTAAGTCCAAGAGTACTAAGAAGTAAAAATGGACTCTTTATTCCACATTAACTGACAAGAAGTCTGGAAAGCTCTTTGTTGTAAAGTAGGAAACTTATACAATTTATGAAAATAAATTCCAAATAGATTACCAATAGCAAGTTAAATATAAAAATGGCACAAAGGAAAATAGAAGATTATATCTTTCACAATTGTAGGTTGTGGAAGAATTCTTAATCATTCATGGATAGAGACATTTATAATAAGAAAAAAAACCAAATAATTTCAAACAAGCAAAATTTAATGCAATTAGAATTAGAAATAAAGATATAGGGGCAGCTAGGTGGCTCAGTGGATAAAGCACCGGCCCTGGAGTCAGGAGTACCTGGGTTCAAATCCGGTCTCGGACACTTAATAATTACCTAGCTGTGTGGCCTTGGGCAAGCCACTTAACCCCATTTGCCTTGCAAAACAAAAAAACCTAAAATAAAAGAAATAAAGATATGTTTGAAAAAATATTTCTATAAAGCATCTTTGATAAAAAGTTGACATTCAATATCTATCAGGAATTGATTGACTTAAAATTGAGTTATTTTTCAATAGTCAAATGATAAAATCATATGATCGAATACTTTCAAAGGGAAAAATTAAAAAAACTAGTAATAATATTAAAATGTCCAAAAATTTCTAATGCTCAGAGAAATGAAAATTGTAACAATTCTGTGGTCTCAATTTATGTTCATCAGACTGTCAAAGAGAATAAAGGTTTTTTCTTTCTTTTATTTTTTCCCAAGGCAATGGGGTTAAGTGGCTTTCCCAAGGCCACACAGCTAGGTAATTATTATGTGTCCGAGGCCGGATTTGAACCCAGGTACTCCTGACTCCAGGGCCGGTGCTCTATCCACTGCGCCACCTAGATGCCCCTCAAAGAGAATTAAGGATGGAAAAACTCAAGTACTAAGAACTGTGGGAAGATAGCCATTTATGCACTACCAATAAAGCAGCAACTTGATCTGTTTTAGCCCAACATCTGGAATTGAGAATTATTAGAAAATAATTTTAAATTATGCAAGGAAAGTTATCATATTGCTTACATCTTTTGTTGCATTGGGTATTTTTTGGGGGGTGGTTATACCTCAAGAAGGGTAATGAAGTTAGGAAAGATTAACATTATAAAAATATTCATATCAATGTTTTTGCTAATAAAAACCCTAGAAATAAAATAAATGCCCAATTATTGACAAATAGTTGAAAAAAATGCATATTTATGTAATGGTTGGTTATTTGATTCTATAAATTATATTGAATATGAATAATTCAGATAAACATGGGAGACTATTATGAATTAATACAGACTGAAGAAAGTAGCACCAAATGAGTAATAAACACTCATATGTTAGTATGGATTACTTAACATTAACATAGTAAACATATATGCAACAATATAAATAAAAACAACAAGAAAAGGTAACAAAAGTCATAACAAATATCAACAATAATCTTGGAACCAAATGATTTAAGCAAAAGTACATATTTTCCTCCTTTTATTAAGAATAAGCTCAGAAAATGGAAATCTGTGAGTTTTATAGCTCCTCCTCTGGGTCTATTTCCTCAACTTCTATCTGTATTCACAGAACTGGGTACCCAGAAAGATAATGATTATTAATAAGGTTCTAGGAGAAACATTGTGGGACTATATATCTCACACTATTACTTCTGAAGACATCCCTCTTCAAGTATGTTTCCCATTAATTATCAGTCAATTAAATCAGTTAACTTTTTAAAAAAGATATTTACTAGGAAGATTTATCAAGAGCAGCTTTTAGAAAAATATTATCAGCAAACCTATTGGGGATGCTCTTTAAGAAAAATAAAAAGTCAATGGGACAAAAAGGCTCAAGCTTAGAATACAAAGGTAGGGAGGTATAACTATGGGAACCCATGAGCCAGTGACATAATTCACTACTCCCTACCATGCTTTTCAGAGTTCTCATGAGATTCTCCAAAGGCAGCTTTTTTTTGCAAGGCAAATGGGGTTGCCCAAGGCCACACAGCTAGGTAATTATCAAGTGTCTGAGGTCAGATTTGAACTCAGGTACTCCTGACTCCAGGGCCAGTGCTCCATCCACTGAGCCAGCTAGCTGCCCCCAAGGCAGCTTTCTGCTGGGCTTTGTGTTTCTATGCCTTTCCAGAGTCCATAGTGAGTATTTTCCCTAGTCATGAAGGATTACACTTCCTCAAAATTCCTTTTCTCATGATGTCTTGGAAGTTCTTTCTCTCTAGAATTTTTGAGTCACTCTCCTTGAGGGACATCTTCTGCATCCATATTCTTCAGTGTGTCTCTTCCTAGTTGAAAGCATTTTCTCCACAGGTTCTGATTCCATTTGCATTGCAATTATTGAACCATAGAGTATTAGAACTAGAAGAAAATTTAAGGATCATCAGAATCAACCCCTTAAGTTTATAGACAAGGAAATAACACTAGTAAAGAGAAATGATTTTGTCCAGACTCAGATGAATAGCAGGTGGCAAAGAATTGATTCTGGGTCTTCCAACTCCATACAGACTCTCTAGCCCAAGAACTGATGAGTTCATTTTTCGGTTCAAGAATTATCAATGACATGTTCATTGATGGGAGTAAAAGGAGAGACGCATAAACCTTCCCCTTCCTTCCCCAAGCTTGTGATTCCAGGCTACTTCCATGAATAATTCACTCTCAGGAATTCTAATTCTTAAACTGGAATCCTCAGTTCTTGAACCAAAATACTTTATTACTGGAATTGTCATACCACTGACATAACTGTGGCTAATCAGTTGCTCCCTTCCCTCTCTTACCCTGTTTTTTCCCCTCCTCCCATTCTGTTTTATCCCTCCCTCTTCCCTCCCCTCCTCTCCTGTTATTTTTCTCTCTTCCTTTCTCCTCCCCTCCCATCTTTTTCCCCTCCTTTCCTCTCTTTATCATTCTCTATTCTTCTTCCATTACTTTCTCTTCTTACTCCTCCACTTCCTCTATTTTTCTTATCTTTCCTTACTTTTTCCATCTCTTCCTTCTTGCTTCTCTTTATTACTTTTTATCTCTTTTTTTTGTCCCTCCCCATCCCCTATATCTTAAATTTCTCAATGACATCTATGGACATGGTTTAGTATGCTGGCAATACTCTGGACTAAAGTTACACATACATATTCACTGATGAAATTCTTTTACCATGAAGTTTTTAATATTTCCATAATAAGGTAACTGGGTAATACCTTGTTAAGAAAAAGCAAATCGGGGCGGCTAGGTGGAGCAGTGCACAGAGCACTGCCCTGGAGTTAGGAGGACCTGAGTTCAAATACGGCCCCAGACACTTTCTAATTACCTAGCTATGTGGCCTTGGCCAAGCCAATTAACCCCATCGCCTTGCAAAAACCTAAGAAAAAAGCAAATCAGTTACAGGGTTCTGAATAATAAACTTATACACAGATGGAGAACTCAGTATTTTTTCCTATTTCTTTGTATCAGATCTTTAGTAGATCGGTGCTCATCCTAAAAGTACTAGAGATGATCAATGTGATAAGAGAATATTTTTATGACCTCAGTGCTAATCTGCTTTTGTTCAGTATGAACACAAATGAAACAATTATAAGTTCTGACTGAATACACTATTTAGAATAGTGTGCTGATCTCAGAACATAAGATATCTATTTAATTTGTGACTAAGGTAGTAGAAGGGAGGACCTTATATTTTTTTTAATTAAAAGACCTTTTCACTTTTTTGTATAGCTTGAAAATTTGTGTTTGTAGTATCCTAATAAAGTTTATGAAGAAATACAGAGAACTCAGATACATGTATGTATATGTGTGTAAGCTTGCACACATGCATGCACACACACTTAAAGGGATCTATGATTTCAATGGTATAGAAATAAGTGAAGAAATTCACCTACCAGACAAAGACAACAACTTTTCTACTATTTATAATCTTAAGGTGTTGCCAGGAAATGAGAAGTTGAGTCACTATGCCAGAGATATGAAATCACAAGGTGTTAGAGGCTGGATTAAGCAAATGTCTTTTTAACTTCAAGGTGTATTTTCTTTATCTCCAACTCCAACTAGTCTCTCTTTAGCTAACTCATTCAAATGCAAACACTGGAAGTCTAATTTACCTTCTCATTAGTAAATAGTGAGTTAACATTACTCAATATACAACAGAAAGAGGATAATTTTTCCCTTCTATATGTATGCTATATTTTCTTGAATGATCAGACCTGATTGGATTAAGCTAGACCAGCTAACAATCTGAAAGACAATAAAGAAAGATTATATTGTAATCATTTATGCTACTAGAAACAGAATACATTGATTGGAAATCATCAAATGTTGAAAAAATCAAGATTTTACTTGTGTTTAGTTGATGGTCTAGGCTTAAGAAAGTAATGGAGAAAATGGTAATAATGCAGTTAAAATTTAAACCGTGTTCTGGGGTTTATGTAGATCCATTTGTTAAAATTTAGCAATATACTATTGAGTCTATGGAGTTGTTGCTGTTGTTCTTGAAGAGGAACAACGACAAAGGTCTTGATTGTGTTTTAATAAGTGAGGTAGAATTGTACAGTTATCAGCCCCACTTCAGTTTCATTAAAGTCCAGTGGTAAGACAAAAGTCAAGAGGACTAATGATGGTCCAGAATATAACAGGTGACCTTAACCTTTCTAAATTAAGGTCTTTTTCAGGTTTCAGTTTGTCTGAGACCAGAAAAAAACTGTTATTTATATTTATTCTACAGGACATATTGTGAATGGAATGATAGAGGGAAGACAGAAGGGAAGTAGAAAAAAAAAGATTCATTAGGAACTGTAAATATTGCAATTATGCAACTGATGTAACTACTTCCAAATTCTATTCAAATTAGCCTTTTTAATTCAAATAACATTTCTTAAGCATCTATTATAAGTAATGCACTATACTACATATAAGAAGAGATTTATCCAAGGTTTTTAGCATTGCAGAGCACTTTATATAAATTATCTCATTTATTTTTATAACCATTCTGCGAATAGTAGTAGGTACTTGAAGTAATTATTTCCCTCATTTTCTAGAAACAATCCCTTCCCCCAGAACCTTAGTATTTGCTATTGGCTATGTGTGTGTGAGAGAGAGTGTGTGTGTGCCTCTGTGTGTATTTGTGAGTGTGTGTTCTTATGTGTGTAATATGACATGTATACAGACAAGCTTAATCCAAAATAGGGTGTATTGGAGGCTGAGGATTGATCTCAAAATGCTTTAGGAAAATATACAGAGAAAAGAAGACTTTTTTTATGACAGATCAGGTAAGTGTTCATCGAAAAGATAGCTCCTGAACTAGTTCTTAAAAGGAGATTTTGAGAAGTAGAGACTGTGAGTACTGCTATTCCAAGAATGAAGGATGGCATGTGGGAATACATGGAGACATACATTGAGTTATGGGAAGAAGACTAGCTAAAACCTAGTTTGACTGGAACACGGAGTGCATGAGAAAGAACAAAGTGAAATATAGCTTAAAAGAGAATTTAGAACTAATCAACTAACCAATAAACACTTATTGAGCTTCTGTCATGTGTCATGTATCATGCTAGGCAATGAAGATACAAATACAAAAAAAAATGAAAGATTCACTACTTTCAAGGAGTTTATAACTTGTTAAGAAGAAATAACAAGGATACAGATAAGTAATATTTTCAAATTAGGAAAATAAATACAAATTAATTTTAGGGAATGAGACATTCACTAGGAGAATTGGGAAAATTCCTTGTAGTAGGTAGCTCTTAAGTTGTCTTAAACAAGTTATATTTTCCAGTAGAATCAATAAGATTTAGTAACTATTTGAATAAGATTGGGTGGGGAAAAGCTAATGAGAAAAATTAATTCAGTCTTTCACCCACTCCAATCCATTCTCCATATAGTAATCAAAGTATTCTTCCTAAAGCATATATTTTCCAGGGTCACTTCCTTGTTTAAGAAACTTCAATGGTTCTGTATTGCTTCCAGGGTAAAATATGAACTCTTCTTGGCCTTTAGAGCTGTCTGCCTCCAGACTACATTTTGAGTCTTATTGAACATCTTCAGGGATTTCATGCTCCAGATAAACTGGTCTTCTTAGTTTCCCAACTTTTCAATTCAATAAAAGTCTAATTTTGTCTAATCAATATTCTCCCATTGTTTTAGAGACTTTATTCTTGGAGTGTCATGATTTCAGAGGAATCAAAATTTCAAGTACCTCAAAGGACACAAATGTCTACTTTCATTTAAACTAGATTATAGCATATGATCATTGATGATCTACATGACATAAACATACAAAAGATATAGGGACATGAATTACTAGAAAGGGGGGGTGCAAAGATCATGAGCAAAAATGAGAAATAACAAATGGCTAGTCCAGCAATCAATCAAGAATTCAGGAAATATTGGTAGAACTGGGGAAAGGACATCAGAGCATAGAGTGAATTTTATCTAGAGAATTTATAGAAACAAAAGGGCAAGTATTACATGAGATTAAAAAGATGCTATGTGCTGATATTTGTAGATAAGGAGAGTACATACCATGAGATCATACATCCATTAAAGTGTTAACATATTCCATATGAATAATGTATCCTATTGTTTTAACTATGCCTTTAGAGACCATTTGATTTAAATTCAGAAAACTTCAAGTTGGAATCATGGCTCACACTCAGTGTCACACAGTTGTATGACTTCAGTCCAGACATTTAACCTCTTTAATTATAATTATAAATGAAACATATAAAACATTAAGATTTGCAAAGAATTTTATCTATTTTGAATCTCATAACATGCTTGTGGGATTATGGTCATAGAATTAGTAAGCATTAAAGATAAATAGCAGGGAGTGAATATAAGCCCAGATTTTTCTGGCTCTCAACCTAACACTCTGCTGTGTATCCATGTTGCCTCTTAGTCTCTTCTGCAGGAAAATGCAGTGTTGATCTCAGAGAATTATGAAGATCAATTTAGATTATATATTTAATTTACTTTGTAGTTATCAAACACCATATATAAATGTGCTATTATGTTATAATAGAAATATTAAGTTACATACTAGATAAGCATTACTTGTCTCTTTCCTTCCAGCTGTAATAATGAATTTTTCTGCCTTTTTACTTTTGCTTATGCTGTTATCCTGATTTAGGATTCTCTCCTTCATCTTGCTAGCCTGCCCACTTCCTTCACATTAAAACGAATCTGAAATTCAAACTTCCACTGCTAGCTACTACTAGTCCACATTTAAACTTCCATTTATATTTATAGTTACTCTTTTTGTTTTGTCAAATAATTGGAAACTTAGGGAATGTCCATCAAAAAGGAATTACTGAACAAGACATGGTATATGAATATGGCAGAATACTATTTTGCTTTAACAAATTATGAAGAAAGTACATTTAGAAAACTCTGGAAAGACTTATATGAGTTAATGTATACTGAAGGGAGCAGAGTCAGATAAAGGTGGAAAATCAGATCAACAGGAAAAACAATATTGTAATGATAATTAATTGTGAAAGACTTAGCTACTCCAAAACTTCAATGATCCATGGCAAATGCAAAGGACTCATGGTGAACAATCTATCTTTTCACTTCCAGAGAGAGAGAATGGATAAACTCAGCTCAGTTTGAAGCATTTGTTCTTTATTATTCTTGCTCTTCTTGCCACATGACTAAGATAGAAATATGTTTTACATGACTTTATATGTAGAGTGGGTTTCATATTTCTTAACTTCTCAATGCCTAGGAAAAAGAATTAAGACCTAAAAATAAAAAATTGAAAGTAACTTGAAAGAACTTTCCTGAAGTGTACCAAGATTACAATATGTCCAATGTCAAAATAAATGATAATAGCAATAAAACTTCCTATGGTTCCCTATCACCTTTAGAATCAAATATAATCTTTTGTGTTTGGCTTTTCCATGTCTTCACAACCTGAACTAAACCCTCCTTCCTTTCTTTTTTTAAAGGTTTTTGCAAGGCAAATGGGGTTAAGTGGCTTGCCCAAGGCCACACAACTAGGTAATTATTAAGTGTCTGAGGCTGTATTTGAACTCATGGACTCCTGACTCCAGGTGTTCTATCCACTACACCATCTAGACACCCCTAAACTATCCTTTCTAATATTTATTTACATAGCAACTCTCTTTATACTTTGTTATACAGCTACAATAATCTTGCTATGCACCCTCCCCCTTTAAATAGAAAACTGGGAAATACAATTGTAGAATATAGTCAGATGTAGTTGCTGTCATTTGGCTTTAACTAAATCTTACATTTAAACAAGAGAGATAACATACACCTATGTATGTATATATATAAATAACATCCATATCAGTTTTTTACAAAATATATAGCTATAATTAATGGTTCAATTATTGGAGTAAAGATAAGGTCAATGCACTATGATATAAAAGAATAATGAGATTAACACACTCAAAAATAAAATCCTATATGAGCAAAATCCCAGAAAACAGATTGTACCTGAACTAATAAGGCATCATTATTTAAAGATTCTACATGATTTGTATAATGTAAAATATAATATACTTCTGCTAGATATTCCAATGCTACAAAAGCCAGAGATGACTTTCCTAGGATAAATAAAACATCTGGATTTTTGAATGAGATTTTTCAATTTTCATCTACTCATTGGGCATTATATGGCTACAAAACTTTTCCAGGACCTATATTACTTCATAAACACCATATAAATAACATTATTATTTAAGTGGAAGAAAATATCAGGATTCTTCTTATTTAAAAGCAGTCTGTCACATTTTCTATAATCATCTCTAATGCATCTTTGTTTAAATGAACAAATTATTCTTGAGGTACTGGATTTGGATTAAGTGGACCTTAACTCAAATTCCAGCTTCAACACTTACTAGCTTTTAGGTCATGGGCAAAAACTATTCTGTGATTCATTTTCCTCTTGAGTAAAATCAAATCAAACAGCCTAATAAATATTAAGTACATATTACATGCAAGGCACTTCCTAATACTAACTCTGGTACCATCTTAAATAATTTTTTTCATTAAAAAAGTGCTTCAAAAAATTTAGGGGCAGCTAGGTGGTGTAGTGGATAGAGCACTGACCCTGGAGTCAGGAGGACTCGAGTTCAAATGTGAACTCAGATACTCAATAATCACCTAGCTGGACAAGTCACTTTACCCCATTGCCTTAAATAAATAAAAGTTTTAAAAAAGAAAAAATTTAAAACACTATGGTAAAAACAATCCAAGAAACATTTATTCACCTACTCTGTATTGGAAATCAACCTGGGTCCTGGATTAATGAAAACAAAAGTGAACTACTCCTTAGTCCAAAGGAATTTACATTTTTACAGAGGAAACATTATGCACATGTATATGAATATAAACAAAATATATATATATATATATATATATATATATATATATATAATCCACATAGTAAGCAAATACAATGTAAAGTAGAAAATATTGGAGGAGGAAAAAAGTAGAATAGCAAAACATCTCTTCAGGCTGCTAGAACTTTGTCGAATTTGTAGTAACACATAACTTGATGTTTAGAATTGCACATGAGAAGGTCATTATTTTTCACTGATGAACAAATCACAATTTCTCATACTATGTAGATTTAAAAATATCCTTGAGGATTCAACCAATAAATTGTCCTTAAATTGGAATATTATAGATTAAGCTGTTGCCAAAGTCATTGAGATAATTCATAGAAACTAAAGAATATTTTAAATAGATAGCACTTTTCCAAATATAATCTCCAAACCATATGGTATGGGAAACTTTCAAATAAAGAGACAATAGAAAAACTAAAATCATGTGGATAGTTTTCAAAGAACATATCTCCAATCATTTGATCTCTTATGGCAGTTATAATAAGGATGCCTTCAATAAGCTTGAAGAAGATGAGCTTATATCCTCATACATTTATTCAACAACTAGAAGTAGCTATTTTAATCTGTTGATGCTATCGTCCATAAAACATTAAATAGCTAAAAAGTAGAGCAAGAAAAATAATAGCAAAATTCACCTGAAACAGCAAAAGTTCAAGAATATCAAGGAAATCAATGAAGAACAATAGGACAGTGAATTTTCGTAATTCATAAAATCCATAAACACTCAAGCAATTCAAACACCCAAGAACATAACAGCCATAATAGCATAATAATAATAATAATAGTTACATATAATTGATATTTGTATTTCAGTTCTACAATGAATAGATGATGTCATTATGTCACATTGTATCACTGGATATTCACTGCCATGAAAGATATTGAAAACTATCCATATCTAGGTGGATGTGCCTCTTACTCATCTCATCCCATGAGGTCACCATTGGATCTATTTAATAGACTGAAGCCTCCATAAAAGTCTTTAACTGAAAAAAAAGATTATTTACTTACTATAAATATTCATTTAAAAATAATTTCCAAATTCTCTTTCTCCCTTGCACCACTCTTTCAACCACAGAGAAGGCAAGGCATGAGATATTAATTATACATGAGAAATCATGCAAAACATTTTGATATTTCCATATTGAAATAAAAAGCATTAAAAATAAAAAAGTGAAAAAATATGCTTCAATCTGCATTCAGACTCCTCAGGTCTTTCTCTGGAGGTGGAAGCATTTTTCATCATGAGTCCTTTGGAATTACCTTGGATCATTATATCGATCAGAATAGAAAAGTCATTCACAGGTGATGACAGTTATGATATTGTTGACACTGTACAATAGTCTAGCTCTACTCACTTCACATTGCATCACTTCATGCAAGTCTTTCCAGATTTTTTGGAAAACATCCTGCTCAATCCTTATAGCAAAATAGTAATACATCACCATCATTTACCACAACTTTTTCAACCATTCCCCAACTGATAGACATCACCTCAATTTCTAATTCTTTGCTACCAAAAAGCTGCTATAAATAGTTTTATATACCTAGGTCCTGTTCCCGTTTTTAAAAATATTTTTGGGTTACAGATCTAGCAGTGGTATTATTGGGTCAAAGTATATGCACATTTTATACCACTTTGGGCATAGTTCAAAATTGCTTTCACAATGGTGGTATCAATTCACAACTTCACCAACAGTACATGTGTCCCTATTTTTCTAAATCCCTTCCATCATTTGTAATTTTTTCTTTTCTGTCATACTTGTCAATTTGATAGGTGTGAAGTGATTCCCCAGACTTGTTTTAATTTGCACTTGTTTAATCAGTAATGATTTAGATATTTTATCATATGACTATAAATAGGTTTGATTTTTTTCTTCTGAAAAATGGCAGATATTGCAACTTTATCAATTGCAGAATAACACAAAAAATCTTATAAATTTGACTCAATTATCTATATATTTGAGAAATAAAACCTTTCTCAGAGAAACTTTCTGTAAAATTTCCCCCCAGTTTGCTGCTTTCTCTATAATTTCAAATGCATTGGTTTTGAAAAAATATTTTAACGTGTTCAAAATTATTCATTTCACATACTGTAGTTCTCTCTGTTTCTTATTTGATCACAAATTCTTCCATTATCAATAGAACCACCAGGTAAATTAGTACATACTCCCTTAATTTGTTTATGATATTACCCTTTATTTCTAAATCTGTACCCATTTTTATTTTACCTTGAAATATAATGTGGTATTTGCATACCCTTGGACAAACTGCTTTTCAGTTTTCCTAGCAATTTTTGTCATATAGTGAGACTTGTTCCAAAATCTTCGATCTTTATGTTTGTCAAGCAATCAATTGATATGGTTATTTACTACTGGGTATTATGTGCCTGATTTATTTCACTGATCCACCATTCTATTTCTTAGTTAGTAGTAGATTTTTTTTATGTCTACCACCTTGAAATATAGTTTGAGATCTGGTACAGCTAAAGCACTTTTCTTCACATTTTCCCCACATTGATTCACTTGGTATTCTTTACCTTTCCCTTTTTCAGATAATTAAGAAAATTTTTCTAGGTTTATAAATGATTTTTGGTTGGTATGGTACTCAATAAGTAAATTAACTTATGTAGAATTATCATTTGTATTATGTTGACTTGGATTATCCCTAAGCAATTTTGTTTAGATCAGTTTTTATTATCTGTGAAAAGTATTTTGTAATTGCATTCATATATTTCCTGGATTTGTCTTGGCAGGTACTATTTTTTTAATTGTCTGTAACTACTTTAAATGGAATTTATCTTACTGGATGTTGTTGATAATATATAGAAATGCTGATTTATTTATATGGGTTTATTTTATATATCACTACTGTGCTAAAGATATTAATTGTTTCAATTGGTTATATAGTTACTTCTCTAGAATCCTCTAAGGGATAGTTATATTTTCTCATTACCTATTCTATTTTTTTCAATTTATTTTTCTTGTTATTGCTAATCTTTTTAGAACAATACAGATAACTAGAGGTAGTGATAGGCCTACTTGCATCACCCCTGATTTTATTGGGAGGGCTTCTAACTTATCCCAGATATAGATAATGTTTACTGAGGTTTTTGATAGACACTACTTTTCATTTTAAGGAAGCCTCCTTTGATTTCTATGCATACTAATATTTTTAATAGGGATGAATATTGCATCTTGTCAAAAGCTTTTTTCTTCATCTATTGAGATAATCAAATGATTTTTTTTCAGTTTTGTTACTGATACAGTCAATTATGCTTTTAGTTTTTCTAATACTGAACCAACCCTTCATTCCTTCTTTGAACCCCATAATATATGACTGAAAGGAGTCATAGTGTATTTTCTTAGTGGTATATTGCCATAATCTTGTTAGTATTATATTTGAAATTTTTGCATTGATATTTATCAGTGAAATTGGCTGATAGTTTCCCTTCTCTATTTTTGCTCTCCCTCATAGAGATATCAAAGCAATATTTGTGTTATTAAAACAATTTGATAGGACCCCTTCTGTACCTATTTTTTCAAATAGTTTATATAGTATTGGGATTAGTTGTTCCTTCAATATTTGGTAGATTTAATTTAGAAATCCACCAGATCTTGGGGATTTTTTCCTTAAGGAGATCATTGATGGATTGTTAAATTTTTTTCTGACATGAGACTATTTAAAATTCATATTTTCCCTTCTGTCAAATTAGGCAATTTATATTTTTTGTAAATATTTATCCTTTTCAATTAGATAGTCAATTATACTCACATATAATTGCACAAAATAACTTCCAATAGTTGCTTCTATTTCATTTTTATTGCTAGTATAATCACTTTTAATTTTTGAAATTGATAATTTATTTTTCTTCTTTCCAATTGTATATCAAATTAACTGAGGGTTTACCTATTTTGTTGTTTTTTTCTCCCATAAAGTTCCCACTTTATTAGTGCAATGTCTTTTTTTTTGTTTTCAATTTTATTAATCTCTACTCTGATTTTTCAAGATTTTTATTTTGGTATTAATAGGAAATTTTAATTTTTTTCTTTTTTTTTGATTTTATTTAAAGTTACCTGCCCAATTCATTTGTTATAATCACTCTTTTCATTTTTGGAATTGATAATTTAGTTTTCTTCTTTCCATTTGTAAAGCAAATTAACTGAGGGTTTACTTGTTTTATTTTTTTCTCCCATAAAATTCCTAGTTTTATTTATTAGTTCAATGCCTTTTTTTTACTTTCAACTTTATTAATCTCTCCTCTGATTTTCATGATTGTTATTTTGGTATTTAATAGGAAATTTTTAATTTTTTTCTTTTTTGAATTTATATTTAATTTTAATTTTTATTTGAATTTGAATTTAATTTGAATTTATCTACTCTATCTTTTATTTTTTTATTTTGCATGGAAAAGGAGTTAAGTGATATGCCCAAGATCACACAGCTCGTTATTAAGTGTCAGAAGTAGGAATTGAACTCAAGTCTGCCTAACACCTGATAGTGCTCTATCCACTGCACCACCTAGCTGCCTCTCTTTCTATCTTTTATTGACATGAATGTTTAGAGTTATAATTTCCCCCTAAGTACTGTTTTGGCTGCATCCCCCCCAAAATTTGGCATTTTGTATCAATCTCTTTGATAAAATTCTTTTTTTCCGATAAAATGTTCTCTTTCATTCCTTAGGATTAGATTTTCTTAGTTTTCAATTAATTTTTAATTTATACTTCCATGGCTCTTTATTGAATGGAACTTCTATTGCATTATGACCTGAAAAGGCTGGACCCAAATATTTCTACTTTTCTATATCTGGTTATCAGCTTTTCCTTGCACTAAAATATGTACAATTTTTAAAGTTATAATATACAGCAAAAAATAGATATATTTCCTTCTATTTTTTTAATCTTTTTTTTCCAGAGTTCTATCATAGCTAACTTTGCTAATTTGCTTTTTAGCGCCTTGACATTTCTTATCTATTTTGGGTTAGATTTATCTAACTCTGAAAGGAGAAAGAATTATATGATATATAATTTTACTGTTTATATTCTGTAATTCTGTTAATTTTTTCTCCAGGAATTGGATTGCTATACTATTATCTAGCTCTATAAATATGCTATGTATATATGTATTGCTATATTTCATTGTCTATGGCACCTTTTAATGAGAAGTAGTTTATCTTTTTTTTTAATTAAGTCTGTTTTTGCTTTTTCTTTTTCTGAGTTTTGTTTGCTACTCCTTTCTTTTTTCTTTTTAGGTTTTTGCAAGGCAATGGGGTTAAGTGACTTGCCCAAGGTCACATAGCTAGGTAATTATTAAGTGTCTGAGGTCAGATTTGAACTCAGGTACTCCTGATCCCAGGGCCGATGCTTACTCCTTTCTTTTTTAATTTCATCTGAAACATGTTAGATTCTGCTTCAGTCCATTAATTTAACACTCTTTGTGTATGCATCTCTTTTTCAGGTATGTTTCTTGTACACAACATATTGCTGTATTCTGGTTTCTAATCCATTTTGCTATCTACTTCTATTTTATCCCATACACAGTTATGGTTACTTACTGCACATTTCCCTCCATCCGTTTTTGTGTTTTTCACTCTTTCTTCTTTTTTTTGTCCCTTTTAAATTCTACTTTGCTTCTATCCACTGCCTTCTTTTATCTGTTCTCTCTTTTATCAATCTTCTTTCCCTTCACTGTAAAAGCTCTTCCTCGTACACCTCTTTTAAGTGAGATTTTCTCCAATCTTCCTCTCCCTTCTCCCAGTGCATTTCTCTTTCTCACCCCTACTTTTTTGAGATCACCCTTTGGTAACCAGATCACACCTGTACGATCTGTCTATGTATATTCCTAACTGTCCTAATAGTGATAAAGTTCTTAGGAGTTGCGAGTATTATCTTCTCTCATGCGAATGTAAATAGTTTAATTTTTATTAAGTCCTTTATGATTTCTCTTTCATGTTTACCTTTGTCTATTTCTTTTGTATCTTGTAAGGGCTTCCAAAGTGGCATGATCAACAGATAAATGTGGTCACTACTCTCCTGGCCTATGCTCTTGTATTTTTCCAGGAAGGATTCTTACTCCCATTGGCCCTGGGAACTGTAACTAGGCTCCCCTATTGTCCTGCAGCTACAAGTGCTAATGTTCCCTTCTGCCTTTGGAACTGAGACCAGGACCTTTATTCCCCTGTGCCTGAAAGTGCTAGTACTCCCCTTTGTCTTGGGATTATGATCTGGAATTGCATATAAGAAATGCACCAGGTCTTGCACCCAATTCAAGCAAAGAATCCCCTGTAATCTCTTTCTGGCAAGTTGTCCAACCTCCTTACCATCTCTGAACTGGGAGCTCTTGAAGTTGGGCAACTGCTGTTGTTGCAGATGCTGGTTTTGCCTGAACAAGAGCTGCTGACCTCCACCCCTATTGCCACAGACCTCTCCTGCTGACTTCCTAAATTTTCTGGAAAAATGTCTCTACCCAACCTTTTGTTGACTGTTACTTGATGGTATTTTGGAGAGGAATGTTGGGAGAGTTCTTCTGAGTTGCTGCCTATACACATCCACTATTTTGACTCTGCCACAACTTAACTTTTTATGTCAAAGGAGTAGATGTCCTGGTGCTACAAGTTATCCACCAGTTATAACTTGATCACACATTTCTGTGAATACATCCTATATATAGCTTCCCCTGTCTCAATTTTTGCTTCAGTTGTTGCAGTCTATTTATGGGTGTTATATGTCTCTCAACTGTCATGTGGGTGCTCCTCTATTTAAATTATTCAGTCACTGAAGTATTTCATGCAACATCATTGCCAGCACATTGGTCTAGTGACATAGTTCAGTGCCCAATACATAATAGCTGCTTGCTAATAGACTGATAGATACTAATAAGATGGACCTTTGTTTCATGAAGAAACTTGAGATCATCAAAAATATTAAATAAGGGATTCATAGGCCTCACTAGAATCCCCAGAGAGTACATGATACAAAAAAACAGCCCTTCCTTAGAGGTTCAAGTAACCAATATATCTCAAAAGCAAGATCTAAACATAGATCTTTTTGATTTTAAGTTTGTATTCTATCTTTAATATCATGTTGCTTCTTTGTACATAAATTCAAGGTTGTAACAGGATAAGAACAGTGGAGGTAGGAAGGAGTCCACATAGTACCTGCCAATTCAACATGGCATTTTTCTGTATATCTAAGAGTTTTTTATGGAGCCAAATTCTAAAATCAGTGACTTTTCTTTTTATAGCAGACTTACTATTTGGCAAACCTAAGTAACCTCCCCCTTCTCAAGCACACACACAAAAGGGGTGCAAAAAGAACTGGTTCAGTGGGCTGTCCCAGCTTATATCCGGCCCGAGTTTATATTCAGTTTTGTCAATTTGACCTTCACAGGTCTGTAATTACTGTAATCACAGCCTGCTGTACATGTTAACAATCAAAGCATCCCGATTTTGAGCACTTCAACAATAGCCTTTTTAATAGGACAGAAATCCTGCCAGAAAGACTGGCTGCTATTCTTTCACCCATCTCTAAAGATCTTAGATGGCAGAATACAGATCCCCTCAAACTCTCATGCTTTTTAATTAATTGCGTACTTGAAGAAATCTATACACTAACACCATTAGAACCATAGACTAGCTAGACAGTTGAGATGTTGTCCCATTGAGAGTGTATTCCCAACTCAAGTTTTTGGATTATGTGCACTGAGTATTTAACTGAGTTTTAAGACCTTCCTTAATGACTACCTACTTGGCTGTTTAATATTTCAAAAGGTCATCAAAATCAATTGATTAATGTTTATTCTTAATTCTCAAAAAAGACCAAGTCATCAGGAATGTCATGCTATGCCATGCAAGTGAGTTGGATTTAAATAGGGGACTGCTGTGCAAAGTCATCAACTTCAATTCTCTTCCAGAGTCATCTGGGTCCAGTGCCCAAATATGGAGCTGGACAACTGGGGATAACCTGGATACAGTGGGAGATCTTGAACTTTTAAAGCCAGGTCTTCCTCAAGTCCCAGTTTGACTGAAACAATCCTTAATGAGAGGTATTAACGTAGTTTTCTTTAGCTTTGGGCTTGTGATTTCAGCAGCATAAAGAATGGGCAACTCTTCTGCAACTTAGAGTCTTAGATCATTGACTGAAGGACCAAGAGATTCATAGAGCTGGAAGGGACATTTTAAGTCATAGAGTCCAACTTTTCCTTTTACTAATGAAGTAAAAGAAACCTAGAGAGGTTGAATGAGGTATCTATGGACACATAGCTAGAATAGGTCAAAGGTAGGGTTTGAACCAAGACTAAGTCAGGAAGATTGACTCTCAGTCTACTATGTCACATTTCTTCCATGTAAACAGTAGAAGAGTGTAGTCATTCATCAATTACTCTGCACTAAACACTGAGAATACAAATAAAGTTAAATGCAGTCTCTACCCTCAAGGATCTCACAATGACGAAGACAAATGTACATAACTAGATACATGAGCAATTATACTCAGATACAGTCTGGGAGTGGAAGGTAATAGCAGCAAGGAAGATGGGGAAAAGAACTTCTGCAAGATACAGGTTTTGAGATAAATTTTTAGAGTCTAGAGAAGTCAGAAGGCAGAAGTGAGATTGGAGTGCATTGTAAGCCTAGTGATAGATAGCCCAATGCAAAGGCATAGAGATAGGAGATGGCTTATGGTATGGGAGAGTGACAAGTATTTTGGAGTAGTAGGCTAGTAAGAAATCAGTAGTTAAAGGGACAAAGATGTAGGAAAACTGGAAATGTAGGAAGGGGCAAAGTCATGAAAAATATTAATATCAAACCAAGGACTTTATATATGATCCCTGTGGTAAGAGGCTAGCTGCTGAAATTTATTGAGTGTGCCAGGGTTGGAAAGAAGAATTGTTTCCATGCATTAAGAAAATTGCTTTGGTACTGAAGGATGGGTTGGAGTGTGGAGAATTGTGCTAGAAAATGATGCAGTAGTAAGGATCAGATTTTCCATGAGGTCTCTGATCTGAATAGATGCTACTATTGCCCTATTGTCAGAAGCATTCATAAAAAATTGTCCTTTGTGCCCTCACCCCCTCAAATATAGATGTCAGGTTTACAATAAGTGATCTCTCTATCTTGTCTGGTAGCTCTTGTGATTGGTCATCCATCTATTGACAGTTATGCAATGATGGGTCTTTGGTTTTGGGATGGAGATACTAACTAGGCCTAAACTAAAAACTAAAAACTAAAAACATAGCTTCTGTATTTTCAATAACTAAGAAATTAGCTAATATTCTTGTTGGAGAAAAAGATTACTTAGGAACTTTTCAGATAATGCAAAATTATTAGACTACAGGAAGAAAGAGCCAAAAAAGATTATTCTGGGGGGGTAAGACAAAATTCTGGACCAAATTTAATGAGGAAATTTTTAAAAAATTGTTTTAAATAGAAAAATCTAACATTCAATAAATCAATTTCACAAGATCTGGAAGTTATAGTAGACAACATAATTTGAGTCAACAGTATGGTATAGCAGCCAAAACATATAAAGCCCCCCCCACCCCCCCAAAAAAAACTCAAACCCAAACAAACCAAATAATGCAACATTTGGCTGAAAGCACAGTCTCTAAAACAATGTTCTGTGCTCTGATCCTGCTCAGACCACATCTGGTATGTTATTTTCAGTTCAGATTACCACATTTTAGGAAGCAGATCAATAATTTGTGAAATATCCAGGGGATTTCAGAATTCAAGGTTTACAAAATTTTACAGTTTGAAGGGATTTTATATTTTATTTAATTAGAATTTCACTTGAAATAAATTCCCAGTTCCTTTGATAGATGTCTATTAAGCTTCTATTTGATGACTCCTATTGGGGCAGTGACTACCTGCATAGATCATTCATTCTGAAAAAGATCACCTTGTACAAAAATATTTATAGCAGCTATTTGGGGCTGGTTAAAAATGGAAATTGAAGGAATACCCATCAATAGGAAAAATGGTAGATGAATGTAATAGAATACTACAAGAAATGATGAGCAGGCAAATTTCAGAAGTTGATAATAAATGAAACGACCAGGGAAGAGGAGAGGAAGGGAAGGAGAAAAATTTGGAACTAAAGAATATTAAAAAAATTCCTTTACATGTAACTGGAAAAACTATTATTTTTTTTAAAAAAAGAACTTGTGTATTGCAAGTTTGAATAGATTCAACTCTTTGTTCATTTTTCTGTCATAAAACTTAATTTTGTCTTTTTTTGCATTTTTTGCATTTTCTAGCCACTAAACCTAGTTTGGCCCTCTAGAGTAAAAAGAATAACTCTAAATCCTGATATAATACCCCTTGCAATACCTGTATATAGTTAGATTGTTTCCCTGAATCTTTTCTTTTTAAGAGTAAAATTCCCTTTGATTCTTAATAATTGATTCTATTCCATTTTGTTGCTATACTAGTTGCTCTCTTCTGAATACTGAATATCTTTTCTAAATTGTCATTCCCAGAACTGCACATAATAAACTAAATGTGGTCCAATCAGACCATCAGGCCTATCAATGCCACCTAACATCAAATTAATATTCGTCTACTGTCTCACATTAATTCCCAGTAAGTTGGAGGTCTATTAAATCTACCAAGTTTTTAAAAAGTGCTATCTAATCTTCTCTCTTCTATTTTGTACTCCTGAGGCTAAAATTTTGAATCCACAAAAAAATACTTTATATTTACTAGTAATAATTTTTTTTCTTAGATTTGGCTCAATACACTAGCCTGTCTGGAGCTTGTATGGTTATAACTGAACTAACTCTCAAACTATGCTCAAAAATAATTGTACTATCTATGCCTTTAAATCAAGTTTAAAATGTTAACCAGCAAAGGACCAAACCTAGATCCCTGGGGCATTGAACTAAAGATATTCTTCAAGGTTAACACTGAATTATTAGGAGCCATTTTTGAATTCCACAATTCAAGTATTTCTGAATCCATCTAATTGCACTATGGTTTAGCCCTTCTTTCCCCAACTCTTCCATAAAAAGATAGTGGATTTTTATACAGACAGACAGACACACACACACACACACACACACACACACACACACACACACACTCGATAGTTGAAGCCCTGTTATGTGGGTTTCTGAAAAATGCAATTGTACGCAGACATTTTTCTTCTGAGAACTGAAACATTTTGAGCTCTGAGCCAGATGTAATGGCAGAAGTGCAAGCAGTAAGACAGATTTCACTGTTTATGGAGATTTTAAACTGAACAGGTGGCTGATTGTGGCAGCAACAGTTAATAGTAGCTTACATTATTTTAAATGGATTTTTATTGATGTCTTTTGTTTTTTAATCTCATCTCAGTGTTCTCTGATAATCCTTGCCTTGCTCTTCTCAAAGTCCCATCAAAACAAAAAAGAAAAAAAAAGGAAAAAATGACAATACTTTGAAAAATCTGAAAACACGTGCAATGCACTCTGAACCTCCCTTCTCTCCAAAGGGATTAACTGGGAATGTTCATATATCTATATACATATATATATATGTACTTATACGTATACATATATTATATGTACCTACATTCAAGTTTATTCTTGATCTTTATAATTGTGCAAAATTTACTTTTGATTTTTGTATGTGCTTGTTTTTATATTTACATTATTTAAATTATTTTGTGTATTATTTTCTTAGTTCTGCTTACTTCCTTCTATATCAGTTTATTTAATCTTTTCATGCTTTACTATATTCATCATATTAATTATTTCTTATAGCACAGTGATATTTTAAATTTATGTACTACATTTTGTTTTACCATTCCATAACTAATGAACATCTAGTTTGTTTTCAGTTGTTTATACAAAAAAGTATTCCTATAAATAATTTGGCATATATGGAAACTTTCTTCTGCAGTACATGCCCAGTAATGTAGTCTCTAGGTCAAAAGGTAAGAACATTTTAGTCACTTCTTCTATTCCTTTCTGGGTAATTTATGTTTTTCATTTTATCAAGTTCCATTGTTTCTGTTTCTCTCTTATTTAATCTGATCCATTGATCGACTTCTTTATTTTTGCTACCATTATTAGATGGTTTTGACAACTGCTGCTTTATAATTTAGTTTGAGGTTTGGATGTACTATTTCTGAGGGATTCTAGAACATGGAAGAATAAAGCAGGGAATTATTTGATTCTCCCAAATTCTTCCACAGATAATTAAAAATAATGCCCCAGAGTGAACTTTAGAGTGACAGAAATAATTAAAAGTTAGGGTAAATCACAACTACTGAATAAGGGCTCAATGACCAGACATGGTCCAAGGTTATGGCTGTGGGGAAGAAGTAGAGAATATTTAATAGAGAGTGTGGTAGCAAACATTTGGAGTTCCTGTTTGTTGTTTCTCTCTTAGAAGATTGTAGTCTCAAGACAGAGGAGTGAGCTGAAGCTTGTAGTCTGGGAGGAACAGCAAAGAGTATGAGCATGTTGTGACAAAATTGCTGGGTGTCCTGGTCATGGTTCAGGGGTGGAAAGGAGTACCTGAGGTTACCCATAAAACAAGGCATGATTAATCCACTGGCCTTGGATTATAGAATTTAGGAAGAAACAAGAGGTTAAAGATCTCCAGATAGAACTCAGAAAACAACAGTATGAAAAACCTGAAGTCTGAGCCATTATTTTCCCACATGTTGAAACTAGAGAGACTGACTTTAACATAAAGTTAACACCCAAGATATAGGCTTCTAAAAATAGATAAAATAAGTAAACAAAAGAAAAAGAACCTGATCATAGATAGCTACTACAGTGTTAGAGAAGATCAGAGAAGAAAACTCAGAAGAGAGTGAAATAAAAAGAGCTGCTTCAAGAGATTCAGAGAAAAATATGAAGTGCCCACAGTCCCTAAAAGGGTTCTTGTAAGAGCTCAAAAAGGATTCAAGATAAAATAAGAGAGATTGTTGAAAAATTGGTAAAACTAAGAGTAATTCAAGAAAATAAAGAATATAATTTTTTAAAAACTCAACAAATTAGGAAAAAAAATCCCAAAATATATGAAAGAAAACAATCCTTAAAAATTAGAATTGAGAAAGGGAAAGTTAATCTTTTCACAAGATACTTAAAAAATTAAAACCAAGAGAATGAAAAAATAGGAATATGAAATATCAAAACAGATCAGGGAGAGACTGTTGAAAAATTGTTGGAATATTTGAAAGCTAAAGTTAGAGTCTAGTTCTATATTTCAAGAAATTATTAAGAAAAACTACTCTGAAGTTTTAAAATTAGAAAATAAAATAAAAATTGAAAAAAAATCCATTGATTATCACCTGAAAGGACTTTGAAGATGAAAACTCACAGGGACATTATAGCTAAGTTCCAAACCCCAGATCAAGGACAAAATACAGAAAACAACTAGAAGGAAACAATTTAAGTATTGTGGAACTGCAGTCAAGATAATACAAGATCTAGCAGTTTCTATATCAAAAGACTTAAAGGTAAGGAACTTAATATTTCAAAGAACAAAGTAGCAACATTTGCCACCAAGAAATATCCAGCAAAATTGAGTATAAGCTTGCAGGGGAAAATGATATTTAATGAATTAGAGAAATTTCAGATATTCTTGAGGAAAAGACCAAAACTGAACAATCTTATTTATAAGAATCAGAAGAAACATAAGAATTTAGTCATGAAAAACCAATTACAGGGGATTTAATAAGATCAAATTGTTTTTATATGGAAAAATTTTATCTCTAATTCTTAGGAATGTTATCAAAATACTAGAGTAGTTTGAAAAAGCATACATAGCTAGAAGGCTTGGGATTGAATGGATGATAATGGGATGATCCTAACAAATAAAATTGGGTAGAGAGAAGTAAAATTGATCAACTTTCTCATACAAACAAGACAGAAATGGACAAACTAGTAGAGTGGATGATAGAAGGAGGTGGAGGGATGGTAAATGATAAAACCTTATTCTCAACAGAACTGGGTTAAAGAGGATATAGCATATATTTCTAGGAGATTGGGAGGGAGAGAATACAGGAGTACTTTTAGATGAATGTGTAGATTAAGAAACAAGAAGTAAAGGAGATAAGCAAAGAATTTTTAGAAGGATATGCTAAGTAAGAATTAGGAGGGTAAAGGTGGAAGTTAAGAGAGGGATTCTTAAAAGTTTTGCTTATAAGGGAGGCAATGATTCAAAGTAAATTGGCATTTGAGGAAGAACAGGCAGAGAAGAATAAATAGTGAGGAAAAATAGGATGGAAGGAAATATGCAGCTAGTAATTAAATGTGATTGGAATGAACTCATCCATAAAATGGTTTTTGGATCAAAAACCAGAACTCAACAGTATGCTGTTTACAAGAAAAATTAAAAAAAATAAAGGACAGAGGTGGAAGAGCCAAAATGGTAGAATAAAGGCAGGGACTCCCACACTCCCTCAAATGACTCCAAATACCTTTAAATAATGACTCTGAAAAAATTCTTGAATGACAGAATCAAGAAATAGACTAAGTGAAACAATTTTCCAGTCCAAGAAAAGTTGGAAGATCCATGGGAAAGATCTGTTACCCTGGGTTTAGAAAGGGCCTAGAGCACCAGAGTGAAACAGCTCCAGTCATCCAAGAACAGATCGAGGACTTCCTGGGTCCCTGTGGGTGCCTGAGTCTGTGGCAGAAGTGGAAATTTTCAGATTTCTCAGTCACGGGGTTGCCAACACCTTAGAAAGTCAGCAGGAAAACTGCCACACCAGAGTGAGAGCCAGTCAAATAAAGGCCCCAATGAGCTACCTGACAGCTTCTTCCAGAGTGCTCAGTCCACAAATGGTAAGGGGGTAAGGGGAGAATTCAGAGTTCTCCTTGCTAACCCTAAAGCAGGATTCTGTTGTTTTGATTATTCTCAGATCCAGATTACAGTCTGGGGGTCCCAGTCTCAGGAAATGGAGCAGAAGCCCAACAAAGCTTACTGCTTGCAGTGGTGTAGGCATTTTCATCATGGTTCCAGGAAAGAAAGGAGAGGTTTGTGGTCATCCCTAGACCAGAGCATAAGCCATGAGAACAGTCATAATCTCTCATAAGACCTTGGAGGAATTAAGATTTTGGAGATCTTTGGAGAGCAAACAACAGAAGAAAAAGTATTTGAGCATAGATAATTACTTTGGACCTATGGAGGATCAAAATACACACTCAGTTCATAGCAAAGTCAAAGCTTCTGTATCCAAAGCTTTCAAGAAAAATATGAAATTCTCTGAGGCTGTGGAAGGACTAAAATGATTATGAAAATCAAGTAAGGGACATAGAAGAAAAATTGAGAAGAGAAATGAGAGCCTTCTTTGAAAATCATGAAAAACAAGTCAGCAATTTGGTAGAGATACAAAAAATACTGAAGAAAATAACATATTAAAAACTAGTTTGGGTCCACTGGAAACAGCAGTCCAAAAGACCAATAAGGAAAAGAATGCCTTAAAAAAGCAAAATTGGTCAGATGAAAAGGAGATGCAAAAGCTCTCTAAGGAAAATATCTTAAAATATAAAATAATTTAAGGAAGCTGATGGATGACTTTGTGAAAAATCAAGTAACAATAAAACAAAAACAAAAGAACAAAAAATTAGAAGAAAATGTAAAATATCTCATTGAGAAAAACTAATCTGGAAAACAGATTCAGAAGAGATAATTTTAAAATTATTGGACTACCTGAAAGTCATGACCAAAAAATCAGCCTAGACCTGTTTTTTTCAAGAAATTCTTCAGGAAAACTGCCCTTATATACTAGTAGCAGAGGGTAAAAAGAAATGGAAAGAATTCACTGGTCACCTCCTGAAAGAGATACCAAAGTTAAAACTGCCAGGAATATTATAGCTACATTTCAGATTTCCCAAGTCAAGAAGAAAATATTACAAACATCAGAAAGAAAAAATTCAAATATCATGGAATTAAAGTCAGGATAACATAAGGTTTAACAGCTTCTAGATAAAGGGTCATAGGACTTGAAATATGATATTCCAGAAAGCAAAAGAACTTGGAACGCAACTAACTACCCAGCAAAACTGAACATACTCTTTCAGGGGAAAAGATGGATCTTCAATAGGGGACTTTCAAATTTTCTAGATGAAAATACCAGAATGAACAGAAAATTTGATCTCAGTACAGGACTCAGGTGAAGCAGGAGGACAAATCATGAGGGACTTAATGATAATGAAATACTGGTATTCCTCTATGGGAAGATGATACTGATAATACTCATACGAACCTTTTCATTTATTAAAGTAAGTTAGAAGGAGCATATATAGACAAGGGACAGGAGGGAGTTGAATGTGAAAGTGTAATATATTAAAAACATGGAGTTAATGGGGAGAAAAGGAATGTCCTGGGAAAAAGGGAAAGGAGAGGTAGAATGGGGTAATTTATTTCACGTAAAAGGCAAGAAAAAGCTTTTACAGTGAAGTGGAAGGGTGTTGGGAAGTGAGGGGGAGTGAGTGAACCTTATTTTCATTGGAAGTGGCTCAGAGAGAGAATAACATATTCACTCAATTGGGTATAGAAATCTACCTTACCTAGAGGATAATAGGAGAGGAAAGAGATGGGAGAAGGGGACAGGGGAGGGGAGGGGTGTGTAAGTGATAGAAGGGAGGGAAGATCATGGGAGAGGTTAGCCAAACGTTAGTCATTTTTGAGGAGGGACAGTGCAAGGAGAGAGAGAATAGAATAAATTGGGAGTGGGGGAAATAGGATGGAGGGAAATACGATTAGCAATAGTAACTATGGGAAAAAATATTCAAGCATTTTCTCTGATGGACTTAAGAAAAAGAATGCTATCCATCCCAAAGACAGAGCCAATGGTATTTGAATATAGAATGAAGCATACTTTTTTCCCCTGTCACTTTATTTTTCTTGAGGTTTCTCTTTCTTTGAGGGGGGGCGGTATGTTTATTCTTAAAACATGACTATTTTAGTAATGTTTTTAATGGCTACACATTTTGGCCTACACAAAATAATTTGCTTTCTCTAGGTAAAGAGTGTGTTGGAAGTAAGGGAGAGAATATGGAATTTGCAATATGGAATGTTGAAACTTGCTTTTGCATCTAGCTGGGGGGGAAAATTTAAAAAGAAAAGAAAAAAAAAAGAAAGAAGATATGTGGATCCAGATTCTCTTTAAGTACTTGAATGGAGAAAAAGACTCTGGGAAGAAATCAACATATAGAGGATCTGGTACTTCAATTGTGTCCCTAATGCCAATTTATTGCATGGGAGACTTCAGTGAATTTCTCATTAGTAGAAATAGTCTACTTCTAGGATGAAATCTCATTTTGTATACCATCTGGTATATTGATTTCTGTTCTATATCATATTTATAGAATTCATGTATTCTTTATATTTTACTTATTCAAGTTTAGATAAATGAGATTATTTGCTAAAAATAAGTAAAAATAAAAATGAGGGACACAGTGAAAGTGAAGGACTGGAGTAGAATTCATTATGCTTCATCTGATGCAAACAAAATAGGAGTAGCAATCATGATCTCAGATAAAGTTAAACCTAAATTAGACTGAATTACAAGAAAAAATCAGGAAATTGCATTATCTTTAAAGGTGCCAGAGGCAATGAAGAAATAACAATACTAAATCTCTATGTACCAAATGCTAGATCATCCAAATTTTTAAATAAAAATGTAAATGAATTACAGGTGAAAATAAAAAAGCAAAACTATAATAGTAAGGGACATCAAACTTTCCCTCTCAAAACTATGAAACTCTAACCCTCCAAAATAAGAAGGAAGTCAAAGACATTAATAGAAAATAAGCAAAATATGATAGTATTTGGAGAGAATTAAATGAGAGTAGAAATGAATATACATTTTCTCAGTGCATGGCAAATTTATGAAAATTAATAATATATTACTCTAAAAACTTTATAGTTGAATATGGAAAAGCAGAAATTGTAAGTGCATATTTTTCAGATTATAATGAAATAAAATTATATTCAATAAAGTACCATGGAAACACTAATTAAAAATTAATTAAAGGTTCTATAATCTAATTTTAAAGAATAAATTGGTTAAAGAGTGTCATAGAAACAATACATAATTCTTATAAAAGGAATGATAATAATGGAACAATATACCAAAATCTGTGGAATACAGCAAAATCAGTAATCAAAGGAAAACTTATATCCCTAAATGCTTATATCAATAAAATAGAGAAAGAACAGACCAATGAATTGGATATGCAATTAAAAAAATTAGAAAAAGAAAAAATTAAAATCCCCAGTTAAAAACCAACTTGGAAATCCAAAAATTAAGGGTGAGATTAATAAAACTGAATGTTATAAAACTAAGAATTGGTCTTTTGGAAGTGCTATTTCTTTCTCCTTTTCATCTCTTTTCATCATTTCTCTTGATATTCTAGATCTTTTCTTTATCCAAATGAAATGCTATTGGTTATGATGATTTTGTAATTTGGTTGGTTTAATTTTGAAATTACATAATAACTTTGATGCTATTATCATTTTTATTAATGTTGCATGACCAAGTCAAAAGTAGTTATTCAAGTTAAGTATTATTTTTAGGAATATTTTATGAATAAATCCATACATGTCTTTTTATGTTTTCTTTGCAGGATTGAGACCTGCAAAGGGCTAGAGCTAATTTAATTCATGTAATAGTTATTTGGAATGAAACTGGTATTTCCATAACTTTTTTTTGTATTTTATTATTATTATTATTACAAAGAAATGCAGTTGATTTTTGATGGTTCATTTTGTAATCTACAAATTTATTGAAGAAATTAATCATGCAATTAGTTTCTATATTGATTCCTTTGTATTTTCCAAATATCCCATCATACCATCAGCAAATAGGAAGCATTATCTTTTTTACCCTGTCTTGATGCCTTTAATTTCTTTTTCTTGTCTTATTGCTGTTGCTAGTATTTAACAATTTTTATCAAATAAAAGTGAAAATAGTGAATATACCTCCTTTTCTTCTTTATTTATTAGAAAAGGTTCCAGTGTATTTCCATTGCTCATTATGAATGCTTTCAGTTTTAGATAGATTTTTGTTTACTATATTAAAAATATTCCAATATTTTAGGAATTTTGCATAAAAGAATGTATTTTTTAAAGAAATTCTCTATATCTATTGAGATTAGTATGTGATTTTGGATGTTCTGTTTTTTGATTAATTATGTTTCTTCTTTTTCTAATGTTAAAAAATCTTTGAATCCCTAGCAAAAATCCAACTTGGTAATTCTGAATTTTTTTAGATCAATTGCTATAGGCTGTTTGATATGATTTTGCTTAACATTCTGTAACTGATATTCATTAAGGAATTTGGTCTTCTAGTTTTTGTTACTCTTCCCTGGTTTTGATATAAGTACTATATTTGTTCCATAAAAGTATTGTTTTGCTCCCCCCACCTCAATTTTCTTTCTCAATTTTTGATAATAATTTACAAAGTGTGGAAAATAATTTTTCTTTCAATGTTTGTTATAATTCTCCAAGAGAAGGAAATTTTGTGGGGGTTACCAATTTTTTTTACAGCTATTTCTATTTCTTTCCCTGAAACTGAATTATTTGCATTTCCTTTAAATCTTCTGACAGTTTGAAGATTTTATATTTTTGAAGACATCTTTTCCTTTTGTTTCTTGTATCATTCTTTTATGTCTTCTGATTATTTTGTGATTTATTTTACTTTGCTCATTTGCTATTTTATTCATTTGATTTTCTCCCTTTTATTTCTGATCAGTTTAACTAACTAGCAATTTTATTAGTTTTTTCAAAGAACTAATTTTTAATTTTATTTATCATTATGGGGTGGCTAGGTGGTACAGTGGATAAAGCACAGTTCCTGAAGTCAGGAGTATCTGGGTTCAAATTTGGGCTCAGACACTTAATAATTACCTAGCTGTGTGGCCTTGGGCAATCCACTTAACTCCAATGCCTTGCAAAAACCTTTTAAAAATAACAAATAAATAAACAAACAAACAAACAAACAAATAAATGAATGAATGAATGAATGAATGAATAAATAAGTAAATGGAATATTTATCATTATATTTTTACCTCCAGTTCATCCATATTTCCTTTATTTAAAAAAATCTCTTTGTATTTATTTATTTTCTAGGTTTCTTATTTTTTCAAATGTACCATATTTCCCCATATATGAGATGAACTTTAATTTTGGGGCCAAAAATTTGAAAAAAATTATTATGTGAAGTTATTTTTTTTTAGTTTTTGCAAGGCAGTGGGGTAAAGTGGCTTGCCCAAGGCCACACAGCTAGGTAATTAAGTATCTGAGACCGGATTTGAACTCAGGTACTCCTGACTCCAGGGCCGGTGCTCTTATCCACTGCGCCACCTAGCCGCCCCTTATGTGAAGTTATTGAACTCAAGTTTTATTCATCATAAAATTCATACAGCTCCTCAACACTGTCAAAACTCCCATCCATTAACTTGTCCTCATCTGTGTTTGATGATGAATCACTGTCTTAGGAGAGGCTCTGACTGCTGTCTGTACTGCCTGTGCTCTGGTCTGTGGCTGCCTACAAGCACTCCCTGGGCAAGTCTGGTGCATGGACACATGCTTAGTCCATTCCATTTCATGAACCTGAAGCATTAAGTGTGTCCTCCTTTGAAATCAGTAACTTCTTTTTCAACAGCAATTCTTCTTGCCTCCTGCTGAACCATTTTGTGGACACAGGAATTCAAGTTGCCCTTTGCTCTTCAATCCATCTCTTCAGCCCCCCTCCTCTAATTCAGGCAATGTTGCTGACTTGCCTCTAATGACTTTCTGCAGGGGTGTTTTCAGTAGGGTTTTTTCTTCCCATAGTCAATCTTGGATTGTTTTCTCAGTTGGAGAATTACCAAATTTATATTCAGCAACACGATTTCCATTAACTTTTGCAAACTAGTTCACTTTGAACTTGAATTCAGCACTCTTTGAATATCTTTTCTGAGTCATTTATGGGCAGAATGTGGCAAAACGTAACCTAATATACCGATAACAAATGCAAAACAATGAGAGCAAAGATGACAAGTGTGAAAAAGTGGGAAATGCAAATAAAAATCTATGAGTGCAAAAACAAGATAAAAAAGCAGGAAATGCAAGTTAAAAAATGTACAACCACTGTATAAGTTGTTCCAGTTTTTAGACCCCCAATTTAAAAAAAAAACAGTATATTCAGTTCATTCATCCTATCTTATTTTAATTTGTTAATATATGTTTATAAGAAGAGGATTTTTCTCCTGAGAACTGTTAGTTCTCAGAGATTTTAATATGTTGTTTATTCATGATCATTTCTCTTGATGTAATCACTAATTGTTTCTTTGTTATATTTTTTTATCTACTCATTATATATGATTACATTTTTAATTCTCCATTTGGTTCTGTGTCTTTTCTTTATAGTCCCTGAACTAATGACTCTTTTTAATTGCTGTGGTAAAAAATTATGTATTTCTCATTTCTGTCTTTTTATATTTTTTGCAATATCTCTATGTCCTAAAATATAGTTATTTTTGTAACAGTTCTATATGATACAGATTATATATATATATATATATATATATATATATATATATTTATATTCTTTTAGACTCTCATTTAGTCTCCAGCAATATCTCCAGGAATTTGTTCAGTTTCATATTTTTGCTTCAGTTCAATTTTTTTTAAATATACAAAATTGAGAGAGAGGCATTGAAGCTTCCTATAACTATTTTGTCTATGTATTTTTGTTGCTCTGTTAATGTTTCTTTTAAGAATTTGGATGTTGGCATATTTGGAACATAGACTTGCTTACTAGTTCTGGAGATCATATTTCCTTCTGTAATTAATATTTTCCCTGTTTATCTGTTTGTACTTAAGGTTTTTGAATTATCACCAGAAATCAAGTCTTGATCCAAAAACGTCAGTTTTCTCCTTGCTAAGGTGTTGCAGTGAGGTTGGGGAGTCAAATTAAAAGAATCGTTTGGTTTGGATTTATTAGTAAGTTTGGACGAAATATAGGACTAAATAGAATTTGGATTTTTCTTTCTTTTCCCCTGGGCTAAAAATAAATTAGAGAGTCATGTTTTCCTGTCTCTGTCCCTCCCATACATGACCATTAAAAGTTTTCTGCAGGAATTGAGCTGAGTGCAATAAGTAGGAACATTCTGATGCTGATGCGACTTGGATAGCAATCCCCATAATTTAGAGATATGGGCCAGTGGAGAACATGGATTTATTTTTTTGATTTCTCTTCCTACCTCAAGACTGCATAAACAGTCACAGAAAAGCTTCAAAATATTTTGCTAAAGTCAAGATAATGTATAACTATCCCATTCCCTTGATCTACCAGTTTGGTAACCCTAGAAGAATTAAAGAAATAAAAAAAAAAACACTGGATTGTCTTTAGCTTTCCTTTCCAGTCTTAGGTCATTTTTGGATTTAATTCTTCAGATATTTACTTCCTATTTCTGCTTTTGCATCCATCTTTATTATACATCTTTATAAAGCTAAATTTGTTAGTAAATTTGTTGTGAATCCACATTGTACTCTTCAGATTAGTTCCTTTTTTGAATTCTATTATAAAATTGGCCACATAAGTGCAAATTTGCTCATTGTATAATTGATTTTGATTTTATGTTTTTTGGTAAATAATATTTTATTTTTTTCTATTTACATATAAAAGTCATTTTGAACATTCAATTTTTAATAAAATTTTCAGGTCCAAATTTTTTCCTCTCTTTTTCTCCCATTCCCTCTTTCCAAGATGACAAACAATATGATAAAGGCTATATATGTGCAATGATATAAGCACATTTATACCTTAGCTATGTTATGAAAAAAGAAATAGAGCAAAAAAAGGAAAAGTCACAAAAACCAAAAGCCAAACAAAAATGAAAATTGTATATTTCAATTAGTTTTCAGAGTCCATATTTATTTCTCTGAATGCAGATAGCATTTCCCATCATGAACCTTTTGGAATTTCCTTGGATCATTGTATTGCTGTCAGTCATAGTTGCTCATTGCACCATGCTGCTGTTGCAGTGGCCAATATTATTCTAGTTCTGTTAACTTGACTCAGCATTGGTTCCTGCAAGGCTTTCCACATTTTTCTGAAGTCTGCATACTTATTATTTCTTATTGCACGATATTATTCCATTACCATTCGTATGCCACAATTTGTTCAGCCATTCTCTAACTGATGGGTATTCCCTCTGATGTCAAATTCTTTGCCATCACAAAAAAAATGCTATTTTTGTATCTGTAGATCCTTTCCCCTTTTTTATGATCTCTTTGGGATTTAAATCTAGTAGTGGTATGGTTGCATCAAAGACCTGGTTGCCCTTTGGGCAAGGTTCTAAATTAATCTCCAATTTACAGTTCCACCAACAATGTGTTAGTGTTCAAATTTTCCCACATCTTTTCCAACATTTATCATTTTCCTCTTCTGTATATTAGACAATCTGATAAGTGTGAGGTACTACTTCAGTTATTTTACTTTGTATTTCTCTAATCAATAATGATTTAAAGCTTTTTATCATTTGACTATTGAAAGTTTAATTTTTTCATTGAAAAGTGTCCGTTCATATCCTTTGACCATTTAGGAACTGGGGAATGACTTGTATTCTTATAAACTTAGCTCAGTTCTCTCTATATATTTGAAAATAAAGCCTTTATCAGAAACACTGACTAAAAATTTTTCACATCTTTCTACTTTCCTTCTAATCTTGATTGCATTGTTCTGTTTGTTCCAAATTGTACAAAACAATTTTAATTTCATGTAACCAAATTATCCATTTGCATTTCAAAATGTTCTATATCTCTACTTGGGTCATAAATTCTTCACTTTTCCATTGATAACTTATTTGTTGCTCTCTTGATTTGCTTATGGTATTATTCTTTAAGTGTAAATCAAATACCCATGCTTAGTTTCTACCATACTATTTTCTTATTTTCCCCACAGCTTTTTTTTGTCATATAGTGAGTTCTTATCTCAAAAGCTTTAGTCTTTAGGTTTATCAAATAGATTACTATAGTCATTTGCTACTGTGTCTCCTATACCTAATTTATTCTGCTGATTCACCACTATTTCTTAGCCAGTAGGAAATAGCTTCAATGATTATTGTGCTATAATATAGCCTTAGTTATGGTATGTCTAGGCCACCTTCTTTTGCATTCTTCCCCCATTAATTTCCTTGACAAAAATTGTTGGAAAAAACTGAAAATCAACCTGGACTAAATTAAGTTTAAGTCAGAATCTCATACCATTTACGTCAAAATGTCCCAAACAGAGTAAGGTAAGATTTGAACTGAACACTATAACAATAACAATATATCTGATATTTCTAAGTAGAGCAACTGGTTGGCACAGTGGCTACAGAACTCAAATCTACCCTTCCCTTCTTGCATTTGACTTTTAGATCAAGCCTCTAGGGAAACTGCCATCAAAAGGGAAATGAGCAAGAGAGATAAAAGGAGTGGGGGAGTCTGAAATTATTCTCAGTTAAATACCTAGAAATCATTCTTAAAATTGAGTATAATCAGATAAACCAACTAGGAATGTTAAAAACAGAAAAGAATGTGCCTTCCAGATTATGTAAAATAGTCAAGATATTTATGAACAAATATTGTAAGACAGAAAAATGAATCAATAACTTATGAGGCAAATGAATCTTTGAATTTCCAAGAGAGCATGGAATAGGACTTTTTTGAATGATTTAAAAGAGAAAAAAAGACTTATAGAAGCAGAATTTATTGTCTGTTTAGCAGAAATATTTGGCAGAAGAAAAAACAAATCTACAGTAGCAAGTCTCATCAAAGAAACAAAAAAATATCAAGTTCTGATTGGGAAATGAAAGAAAATCAGGAACAAGAGAAGAAAATAAATGATTATATATTTTCTTGAATTCTAACATTTCTTCTCTCTTTTTCCATCTCATTTATAATTATGATGGTATTTAGAACAAAGTGATGTTTTTCCTCTTAAAAATCTATATTTTAAGAATATTTTATTGATATTTCTTTTTAAAAATTACCATAGTTATCCTAGATGTCCTTTCCACTGCTTTCTGAGAGAACTGTACCATATAGCACAGTATTTTTAGAAAGAAAAATATCAGCAGAACTGATCGATACATTAAAAAAATTCAAAATCATGTACAATGTATAACACTCATGAACCTATTTTGGGTATATTTGGAATGTTCTTCTTATCTCTTCATTCAAATCCTGCCTTATTTTATATTGTTTTAGTACATTTACATTTAATTTTTGATGTGTGTTTTTTTTTCTTTCCATTTACTTTGTAGTTAACTAAGTATATTGTTTTATTGACTTTGCTTACTTCATTTTTAATAACTTCATATAGAACTTTACATATTTCTCTTTATTCATAGCACATCATTTCTTAGAATACAGTAATATTTTATTATATTCATGTACCACAATTTATTTAGTCATTCTTTCTACTTCGTTTCCAATTTTTAATTAATGCTGCTTTAAATATTTTGGGATAGATGGAGAATTTCTTCTTACTGATCTCTTTCCAATAACAAAGTTTCTAGTTTAAAGAATATGAACATTTTAGCACTTCATTTGCATAATTCTAGATTGCTTTCCAAAATGGCTGTACATGTCAAACTTCCTTCATCAATGCATTAATGTGGCTAGCCTCCCACAACTCCTTCAACATTGTCTGTTACTACTTTGGCTGTTGTTTTTTTGGGGGGGGTCAATTTTCAGGGTTTGAAGTGAAACCTCAGAATTGTTCTGACTTGCATTTATTTTATTATCAGTGATTTGGAAACATTTTTAAAATATGGTGGTAAATATTTTGCCATTCTTTAGAGGACTGTTTGTTCACATCCTTTGATGTTTTTTTATTAAGGAATGGGTATGGGCAGCTAGGTGGCACAGCAGAGAAAACATCAGGTCTGATATCTGGAAGAACTGAATTCAAATCCAGATTCAGATACTAACTAGGTATGTGACCCTGGGCAAGTAGGATGATCTGGGAAAGGAAATGGCAAACCACTCCAGCATCTTTGCCAACAAAATCCCAAATGGGGTTTTGGCGTGTCAGAAAGGACTAAGTGACAACAATAAATGAGTAATGTGTGTGAGTATAATTTCTACATAGAAATATATGTTATAAATATATATTTATATCTATACATCAAATGCTTCTAAATCTATATTTAATGCAATCTGCTTCTTTCCCTCTACATATCTCTTTTCTTCCTTGTATAGTCCCTGATTACAGGTTCTTACCCCTTGTGTTTTTTTCCTTTAACAATTCTTCACATAAAACCCTTTGAAGATGAATTTTTGCATATAACTAATCTCTTAATTCTTACCTCTTCTCTTTCTGTCTTTGCCCAGTTGTGTTTAAAGAATGTCTTTGTATGTGTTTATATATATGTATATTCAACCTTCTTTTGTTTTATTCAGATAAGAGTGAGGTTAATGGGTGGCTAATTCCCCTCAAATTTATCTGTATATTTTTATAATTTTCTCATGCACCTTGATTGTGAGTGATAGCAAGTTGCACTCCCTTCATCTTTCATTGTTAGTCTATTCATTTTCCTTTCCTGTTATTTTTTTCTTAAAATTATTAAGGTATAGTAAAATATCTTCTAAGTCCTCTTTTTATTTATTCCTTTTATCATTCTTCAGAACCTTAAGATTTTGAGGGGAAACTTTTTAGTTCCTTTTTCCTCTCATAATAAAAAAAATATTCAAATTACTAAAACTTTTTTAACCTGTTTCTCTAAACTCCTGTTTCTATATTTTAAATCATCTACTCAGCTCTGATCTCTTCATTATACATGGAAATCCTCAATTTCATTAAGGATTATTTTAAAAAAAAACCCTTCTGAAAGATTATACTTGGGATAGCTAGGTGGCACAGTGGATAGAGTACTAGACTTAGAGACAGGAACTCATCTTGAATTCAAATCCAGTCTCAAACACTCACTAGTTGTGTGTCCCTGAGTTTCTTCATATGTAAAATGAAATGGAAGAGAAAATGGCAAACCACTCCAGTATCTTTGCCAAGACCCTAATGATGTCATGAAGAGTCATAAAATACTGAAAAATGACTAAACAAAAAGAATATACTCAGCTTTGCAAGGCAAATGATTCTAAATAATATAATCATTTTTCTTTGGCCTTCTTATATATCATATAACTTTCCTTTTCTTTTTAGATGCTGAATGTTATTTAAACCTAACTTGGTTCTTTAATATTTGAATTTTGTCTCTGGTTGTTTGTGAGAATTTTTCCTTGATCATAAAACTCTTGATTTGAACTATGACATTCCTGGGAATTTTCATTTTATAGTTTCTTTCAGGAAGTGAACAGTGGATTACTTCTATTTTCACTTTACCCCTAAGCAATAAATGTATTCTAAATTCATGGTTCATTAAAATATTGTATCTAGGAATTTTATGGTCAAAGTTTTCTGTAATCTGATTATTCTTAGATAATTTCTTGCTTGCTGCTTTTACAGGATTTTTTTCATTCTTTTTGAAAAATAGGACATTAGACACACACACACACACACACACACACACACACACACATACACACACACACGCGCACGCACGCAAGTGCACATGTACCAAATTTGCCTTTTACTATGTCTTATAGTATAATAGAATACTACTCTAAATTTTCATTTGAGTTGTTTATTCTTTCTCCTTCTTTCCTATCTTTCCTTTCTCTCTCCTTTCTTTCCTATTCTTTCCTTATAAGCTCTAATTTCTTTTATATATTGACTTTTTGAAAAGTTTTACCTTATTTCTTCCATGATTTTGATATGTTTTTAAATTGTTGATAAAATATTGTTTTTGTGATTTTACTTAAATATTTTGGAGTACCATTCTATTTTTTCTGAGTTTGTGTATTGAGGCTCCCTGACTTCATGATATTTATTAATTATTGGGGATTTTTTTGTATGTTTATTCATTTTTAGCCATATTTCCTGCATTGGGACCTTGGACCAAGACCAGATTCTGAGTCGTTCTGGAAGCCATTATTACTGTTCTGTAGAATTTTGGGTCTAGGCAACAAAGGCTATGCTCTTCCAATACTTCAGGAGTAGACATCCTTTTTAGTTGGGGCAAATGATGTATGTATTCACTAATGGCAATAGTGTGCTTGTGGCAGCCAACATCAGGATTGGTGTAGGACAAGTTGAACCAAGTTTGATATTGTCCTGAGGATTGGTGATTATGAATTAGATCGAGCAAGTACATTCCAATGCAGGGCATACCTTCGTCTTTGCCTTTTGGGTGAGTGCTACAGGATTGAGCCGTTTTTTTAATAGTCAGAGTGACATAGACACTATCCGGTTTTCAGTCTCCTTTGTTCTAGAATTTCTTCCGGAGGTTTTGTGTTGTGTTGTTGTCTTATGTTGGAAAGATTGTGTTGTGTTGGGAAAGATTATTCACTGGACCCCTTCTCTCATGCCCACAGTCTTTTGACTTTCTCTCTAATGCCCAGTCTTTTAGCATGAGGATGCACTTATTAGAGTCTTTGATTTATCAATTATTTCTTCATCAAATATTTTTTTCTTAAATGTTCGTTGGAGTAGATGTTCCATTTCTATTTACCCTGACCACTTGAGGAAAGCCTTAAATTGTTAGATGTGTTCTCTTGATCCCAAATTGCAGAATAGGAATATTGGTATAGGAGTTGCAGAGAGGTGTACTTATGTTTGATACAAAGAAAAGCTTCTTGACATTTAGAATGACCTCAAAATGTAAAGGATTTCTCTGAGAGTCAATATCCCTTATTAGGGGAAGCTAGGTGACATGGTACATAGAACACTGCGTGTGGAGTCAGGAAGACTCATCTTCCTGAATTCAAATCTGGTCCCAGATACTTACTAGCTAGGTGATGCTTGCAAATCACTTAACCCTATTTGCCTCAGTTTCCTTATCTGTAACATGAACTCAAGAAGGAAATAGTGAACTACTCTGGTATCTTCGCCAAAAAAACTCCAAATAATTGGATCATAAAAAGTTAGACATTAATGAAGAACAATTAAAAACAAGAAGAACAAATCCCTTACCAGAGTCTTTCAAGTAAAGACTAAATGTAGCATTAGTGTTTAATCTGTGTATCTGTGAACTTATTTTTAACAGTTTAGCTCTATTTTAATATAATTAGTTTCATTTGTAATCCTATGCATTTTATTTTGTGCATTTAAAGACATTATTTTGAGAAGGACTTCATAGGTTTCACTAAATTTTCAAAGGTATCCATGACACTCCCCTTCCATCTCTAAAGATTAAGAAGCCTTGACTTATAGAAGATAGGTGGGAATCATGAAGCTAGGAATAGGTGGGACTCATGGAGATCTCTTTCCATTATGAGAGTATCTTATAGCAGAGAAGTTTCTTGAGCTAGTCAGAGATCTAAGTTCAAATTTTTGTCACCATTTTACTACTTAACATAATCTTAGAAAAATTATTTTATTCTCCATTTCTTTAGCTGTAAATTGAAGAGTTAAATTGGATGACCTCTGAAGTTTGTTAACAAATCTAAATCTGGAATCCTAGAATTCTGTGATTTCCTTATATATGCAATTTGCCATTGAGTCTGAGACATCAAATACCATTCACTTCCTTGTTTACCAACAAAAAATTGGGTTGTGATTTGATTGCATCTGAAATTCAGACTGAGTGTTTCTATTCCAGGTCCCATTAAAGACTCATACTGGGACCCAGGAGAGTAATAACTGAAGAATGGGGCTAAAAATGAGTTGGTTGCACAAAGTTGTGATAAAAAGGAATAGAGTGAAACTTGAGATTATGGGACATAAGCTGCTATAAAAAAGGTAATTTTTAGAATTCTTTTGTTTCTTTTCTTCATAAGTGTTGTATATTACATATAAGTACTAAAAGGTAGCCCCCTTTTCAAACTACACCTACTTCACCTATGAGAAAATTCTGTTATATACACATTCCTTGGACCTCTTCAAAAACAAAGGGCAAAAAAGAACGACAATACTGCTTATCAGTTGAGAACTCAGTCGAGCCAGTTAACTATTATCCATGACCTCATTTGGGGTTTTCTTGGCAAAGATCCTGGAGTGGTTTGCCATGTCCTCCTCTAGCTCATTTTATAGATGAGGAAACTGAGTCAAACAGGGTTAAATGACTTGCCCAGCATCACACAACTACTAAGTGTCTGAGGCCAGGAAGACAAGGCTTTTTGACTCTGCACCAACTAGCTATCCTATGTATAAATGTTTGATGTTATTATTCCAGTGTTCTGTGTAGTTAGAAAAGCCTTTGAATTACTTTGTAACCCTGAATAAGTCCCTTAATTTCTCAGTACCTCAGTTTCCTCATTTGTAAAAAGAGTGGATTAAACAAGTGCTTTTATGAACCTATGATCCTGAAAGTTGTGTGCCACCCGTATTGGATGTCTGCATGTATAGTGCTAGAAGCCTGAGGTCATCTAACATCTAACTTTGAACATCCCTGAAGTATTAAAGTACAGCAAGTATTAAACAGCATGACATAATGGAAAAAATTCTTGATATGGAGTTAAAAATAAACAAAACTGGTTCCAAATTCCAGATCTTTTGTTTACTATTTTATGTGTCCTTAATAATTCCCTTTAAATTTTCCTGGCCTCAATTTTGTCATCTTTGAAATGAGAGCTAAGATTATGTGACATCATCCAGTTTTAAATCTATAATACATGCAGTTTAGACTCAGTACTTAGCATAGCACCTGGCAAATAATATGTACTTAATGAACTTGTTGATTTAGTTGCCTGGATAGGCTACATAGTGATAGCTGCCAGCATAGATATTTGGTATGGAAACGGAACTGCTTTGAAAGTAATTTGACTTGTCCTTTTCCCTAGGGAGGAAATTCTTTTAAATAGCACATGTAACAAATGTTTGACTTTTATTCATCGCTTAAGATATAGTTCCACAGATCTGTGATTTCTCAGTTACAAAGAGGAGAGAAAAATTTTTTGGAGGACTGAAGAAGCTGCAAGATACAGGGATATCCCTAAATAAGAAACAATTCCACTAATAAAATGTTCGTGTTGTTTTAGAGTAATTTGTCTACTGGGTGAATAACTGCTTAGCAATTCATGCCCACTGTGGGTGCTTGGAATTCATTTCCATTGTCCTCAATTTGAATTGCTTTGGGAAAAAAAAAAGGTCACAAGAAGGGGAAAGGAAGTTGTGATTTTCACATGCCTATGATTGCTAAGGAAACCACTTCCTTGGTATTCACATATTCAGCATGTCTCCAGTTTTTGGCTCTAATACAAATGACATCTCGGTACAGCATCAGGGAACAAACAAGGGTGGGGAATATTGAAAAAAAAAACTCAACTCAACTCTGACATGTTCACAGAACAAAAGGAGCAGCCTTGCCTGGCTTTTCTGAAATACTCTACACATAGATGGAGCCTCCCAGACCTAACAGGATGTCTGTGATTCTCAGGAAGTAGCCTGTGATCTGCCAGAAAGTAAATGACAAAGTGATACCACTCTATCCGTGCTTTCTGATTGGCAGCAGCAACTCTGCTCTCTCTTAATCATTGATGAAGACAAAGAAACAGTAGATGGATTGCCATGTTCTAGGACGGAGTGTTCCTTTCCAATTCCAACTGCAATAAGAAATATAAATGGTTAGTGCTTGGTTCCAGTGGGTAGTTTATATAGCTAGTCTCTGTTTTCATTTAAAAAAAAAGGAAGAAAAAAAGAAAAGGAAGGGAGCATGGCTAGAGTCATCATGGGCCTTTATTGTAAATATAGCCATTCTCTCTCTGGTAGTTATTTATATGTGAGTGGCTCCTCAGTATTCAATGCCCCCCCCTTTTACCCCTTCTTGTATTTATATTTCTATTTTTAATCTAAATGGAAAGCACTTGTATAAACTACCTCTTACTCATCGTGAGACTCCAACCATTTAATTCCTGCTGCTTTTGAGGAGAGATGAATGAATGGGCCCCCTGGCACCACAGTTCTGAGATGGTGCTGGGCAGGCCTGCCGAGACAACTTTACAAGTTCTCAATCAGCTCAGGGGTCCTATAATTCTGCCTTTTAGTTCTCCAACTTGTTTGTGTACCCCTGACTCGGAACAGAGCTGTTGGGTTATTAAAAAACAATCCATAAACAAGTACAGTCTGGTGAACTCTCAATATGTGAGGTCTCATGCTGAGTAAGTACTGCTGCAACTGTAATGGTTAGGGGCATCTTTCAGTTATATATATCTGGGGCCATTATGCTTGCTAAGCAGTTAAAATTTCTGCGAAAGGGAAAATGAATTCATCTACAAATGTGTGTACATTTTATATATTTATATATGTGTGTATAAATATATTAACAAAATCTATATACATAAAATATAAGATAATTATATATATGTATATATATATATATATATATATATATATATATATATATATATATATTTAGACATTTTAGGTCAGTTTTCTACCTTCTACAAGTGTTATGTGAAAAAGGGAGTATTTACAGTAGAATTTAAAACAACTCTAAAAACACATGCAATTTGCCTTTAATTAATATCCCATCTTGTTTACTTTTCTAGACATTGCTCTGAAACATCCTCTAACTTGATTGTGTGACATTGCTGTGTGACAATTCCAGGCTATATCACATGTTTATGGGCTGCCTGACTTTGATGAGAATACCAATTGGAAGAGATTATTGTTTAAAGGCTAACTGTATGAGCGAGAAGATTAGATTGAGCTATCCATTTACGGTGGAAAGAGCACTGGTTCTGCTATCAGAGAATCTACATTTAAACTTTAACCTTACTAACTGGGTGACATTGGGCAAGTCATTTATTCATCCTAGTTTCCTCAATTATACAATGAGAATCTTGGATTAGATGGCCTTTGATTTCCCTTCCAACCCTTGATCTATAATCCAGTGATCTTGTAGCAAGTGTCCTAATCTTAAACCCCAATTACACTGGAAAGCTACATCTCTCCCAGCAGGGTCCTAGGAAAACCCCTGAAGGTAGTTCTTTTCTTCTAGTGCCATGAGTTTAAGCTCTTGTTCTATTGTGTTCTTCCCAGTATCAATCAACAAGGAATATTGACCCAGTATCATGTATCAATTACAGTAGTTTCTCCTCAATATGTCTTAACCAGTTAACAATTAACTTTTGAACTTCAGGCCAAGATGGCATAGAGAAGACAGGAATTGTTTTGAGTTCTCCTTTCTTTCCCTCACAACTAGCATGAACTAAGCCTCTTAACAGATTTTGGATCCACAGAACCCAGAGAAGAATAGAGGGGGAACATCTCATAGCAAGATCTGTCATAGGGAAGTGTGAGTGAGCAGAGATCAGAGATCAGAGATCAGAGGCCCAGTGCAGGGGCAGTGGGGTGAGGCAGGGGGACCACCTTGGGATCAGTTGGAAGCCTGGGGTGGGCGGGAGAGCTCTGGTGCAGTGGGCCAGACATCTATCCAGTCAACTCAGCTGGTTTCCAGCTGAATAGCAGCTGTGGTTATTTTTCCTTGGCTTTTACCTGTTTGAGAGAGGAATCCCAGATTCTTATCTCAGTCCATTGTAGTTATTGCTAATCCCAGTAGATCTTTTGCCTCTACAATAGTCTAGAGTTGTACTAGAGTTGTCAACATCCTAACTAGTAGAAACTACTGACAAAACCAAGTGTAGCTTGATTCATATTAAAATATAATTTGGAAATGCTTAACAAAGTTAATAAAAACAGATAATTCAACACAGATAATGTTAATCAATTATTTTTTTAAGTCAGCATGCAGTCCATAGGGATCTAATCTTTTTTCTTTGAGTTTGACACTACCATCTTACTCCTATTTCTATCATCAATTCACCTCTATTTCAAGGACATAGTGTAAAAATAAAAACAATAAAAAACCCAAACCATCAAATTGAGTTATATAAAGAATATTAAATATGGTGATATAGTTAGCATATTAATATAGACATAAACTAGAGTGAATAGCTCTCTGAAAGAGAAATGACATTTTGGACTATTCATCTTTTTCTCTTAGTGAACTTGGAAGCTGACTTCTTAGCTCAGTCCCTGGTGAGAATTTTTATCCACATGATCCACCTTGCTCAAAATTAGATTTCTGGTTTCTGACACTAAGGATGACAGGACATTTGATGTAATCCTATCCCTTTTCATCTTGACTGGATCCTAACTGTCCACTCATGACTTTCTCTCAGGATCTGAAACTCTTGAGTTCTGATATGTGCCAGAACCACTAGGAATAGGCAAAAAGATTCCGGATTTTACCCACCATGCCGCTGCAACTTGCGTCATAGAGCTAACATTCATAGTGGCAAGGGGAAAAGAGTAGTAGTGGGAAGAATGGAGAGCGATGCTAAATGTTCAAGGCTGCTCTTCTTTAAGCTTCTAATACTAATCCTTAGTAGTTTCCTGAAATCTCAGTACTCATATTAATAGTAGGTAGCCCGCTCTCGTCTTCTCATCCCAAACCTACATGTCTATTCTTTGGTGGGGGAATAAGGAGAAAAAGGAATATTTATCAACAGAAACATTATACCAAAGATATTTCTTTTGTTCACCAGTATATTAACTAGCATTTATCAATAGCAAGCAAAAATTTAGACTATCTTTTAAAATGTCATATCTATTTCTGGCAATAAATACAAGTTTGGGGGTTAAGTAAATACTATGAGCTCAGATATTCTGATTTACTTAAACTGACTTATTCAGGGAATAATGGGAGCCAGATATAGAATCCTAAAATCAGGAAATATTCTGGTTTTAGGGACCTTAGAGATTATTTGCCCAGTTCAAGGGTCCCTAAACTGGAGTACATGGACTGGTTAATGACCTGTGGATAAAATTCAGTGGTACTGTGAAATTAGACAGGGAAAAAATACACTTTTTCTTTTCATTATTCTATAACTGAAAATTTGTATTTTCTTAAATTTTTAAAAAACATTATTCTGAGAATGAAGTTTTGTAGACTTCACTGAGTGCTAAAGGGGTTCATAATACAAAAAAAAATTAAATACACCTGATCTAAACTAACCCTCTTATTTTAGAGATAAGTAAATAGTATAAATGGTTAGCTTGTTTCTCTGTTCTACTTCTGCCTATTTTCAGAAAAAATTGAACTCTGATCACTCCATGAATTCAGACCCAACCTCAGACACTTATTAACTAGGTGACCCTGGGAAAGTCACTCAGTGTTATTTGACTCAGTTTTCTTATCTGTAACACAAGCTAGAGAAGGAAATGGCAAATGATTTCAGAATCTTTGCCTAGAAAAACTTAAATAGGGTCAGGAAACTTTGGACAACTTATCAATAACTGATCATTCAGACAAGAATCTATAAACCCAAACAACTTATAGTTCATTGATTCTACTAACATAAAATAATTCCCTCAAAACTGCTATTCCCTTCCCCACCTCTATCTAATGAGCATAATCTGTAATGTGACCATGCCTTATGAAAAAATACAGATGGCATTACGAATCTATTTTTGAATCATTAACCAAAGATCTTTATTCTAGGCAGGGCACATGAAATTTTAAAACAAGGGAAGAAAAGGTGGGTATACTTCCTAAATTTTTTAAAGATCCTCCAATCTACCCATATGATTATGTGCTCAATTCACAGAGTAATCTCAGTGAAATCAAACAGTTGGACACAGGTAGATAAAAATTAGCAATGAATGGGATTCATCTATTGATTCATAATATTCCCAGTCTCCTAAGAAGAAGTAGGTATTCCATTTGCTCTACTGACAAAGGAGCTACCCTCTTCCCAAGGTATTTATTGAGATCAGCTATAATTCTCTGTCTCTGTTTCTGTCTCTGTCTCTGTCTCTGTCTCTCTCTCTTTACATATATATACATTATATATGCATGTATATATAATATATGTGTGTATATATATATATATACATATATGTGTGTGTGTGTGTGTGTGTGTGTGTGTGTGTGTGTGTCTTTCTCTGTCAGACAGGGAGTGAGTCAGATTGTAAAAGTAAAGCCAAATGATTCAAATGAAGCATTATTTACTGATGTATATGTAGCCATCATAGCATCAGAGCCAGAGGTATTGAAACAAAACAAAAGAGATTTGATGACCTATTTAACGTTTATTCATTCATTAATTTTTTCATTCACTGATTCATTCATCCAACATTTATTAAATACCTAATCTGTCCAAAATACCATATTACACCAAGATCACACAGTGAGTCAATGGCAGATTGATTTTTCCAGGTTTTCTGATTTCAAGCATTGTTCCTTCTACTACTCCTCATGAATAAGATTAATTTTCCATTGCTACTTTATTCTCTGTATGCAATAAAAATGACTCAATTTTCTGGTTAAATAATATTTACAAATGCATGTCTAAAATTGCTAATTAGATTTTGAATATTCTTTTTTAACTTCAGAAGTCTTTGTTTCCCCTAAGATTCTCTTAAAGAAGTCCAAAAAATCTTTGTGAAAAGTGTAAGGTATAACTGGATTATTATGCATTATTGTTCATGTGATATTCATTTCTCTTGCTTCCAGGATATGTTTTGAAATGAAGTCACCTCTAAATTTGTCATTTTCATGAGGAAAGAAAGATATTTATTGTCATGCACTGCCAAACAGACTGGCAGATGCCACTAAGAAATGGTCAAAAAAACTATAACATATTAAAATTTCCATAAAAATACATTCCACTATTCAACTTCCCATCTTTACATAGACCATAAAGTCAACTGTCAATGACAAAAAATGAAAGCCTCATTCAAATCATAATAGATAGCATTTCCAAGAACCTAATGAATAAATTGGGTTAATCACAGTGCTTTTCATATTCTGAATAGGAGGCATTATATTTTAATGTACCAAGTACCCTGATTTCTTGCCTAAGATATATATTTCTGTGTTTTATATATATATATATATATATGTATATATAATCAAGTTCATATATATATAAACATATATATATATATATATATATACATATATATAATCAAGTTTGGGTTAAAAGCATTTTAAATCAAAGGAAGAGTGCAATGTGAAAAAAAGAGATACTGATTTAGAATATTTTTATTAGCTTCTTTTGCTTTAAACCTTATTGTAAGAATAATAGGTATTACAAAAGCACTACAATTTTTGACCATTCCCCAGTGTTATTCATGTTCTAAGTATATAAGCATGACACTAAATTAAAAAAAAAGCACATATGGTTCAGAGGAGAAAATGGAACATATTCTTTTTGTCCCCCTTAACATAAAAAGACATGTCTCTTTGACTTCAAGTAAATAGTAAGGAAGAAAACAATGTTTTTAAACATAGATATTATTGTGATTCCAACCTTTGTCTTTTGGTATTGACAACAAAACTATAAAAATAAAATCCCATAACTATAGAAATTCATAGTTCACTTGAAACTTCATAAAATTGCAGTTATCATATATTACTTGTGATTTCTAGCTCTCCTTTATAATTATTAAGGCAATTTGATTGAACCCAATTTCTACAACTTATTATCATTATATGCTCAAAGCCATACACATTCAAGGTCTATTGACATATATAATCATCTGATTTTGTTAGTTTCTCAACATTTTCTACTTTTGGTAATTTTCCCCTTAGGAGTAGGAGATAATTTAAGGCTCTAATCCCATGCATGAATATATAGTTACAAGTACTCATGGTAAGTAGAATTTTTTTCATATCAGGGTTTAATATTATAAAAATAAATTTTCTTTAAGATGTTTGTGAATAAACAACAAAAAGCTTGGAATGTAATACTCATTGGTAGTATGGGTTACATTGTAGTCATAAATTAATTTTAAATTGAGAATCTTACCTTCAGCCATCTCAAAAGAGTCCTCTCAATTTTTCCGGACATAGACATCCTAATAATTTCCAGAATGTATTCTCTCTGGTAGCACATGGTATTTATTCCCTTAATATGGTGAACTATTGGTCTCATGATAGTATAGGCAATCATACAAGAAATCAAACTCAGAATAATGTCATGTTACAGTCCCATTGTATTTTACCTTAAATAACAAGTTTCAAGGAACACAGTTTAGGGTTGCTATAATTCTTTTCATGGTATTGTAATAATAAAAGTTTACCAAGTCTTTACAAATTTACTCAATAGCCTTTTTTTCATTTTCTTATTTTTCATTTTCTAAAGTTTACACTCATCTTGGTATAAACATCCATCATCAGACATTGAGACAATATGAAATCAGTACCTAATGTAGACATAAAAAGTGATACCATAAGTCAATTAGAAAAACAAGGAATCATTTACCTGTCAAATCTATGGAGAGAAAGAGAATATTAAATGCAAAATGAATAATTTTGATTACATTAAAATGTTTTGCACAAACAAAACCAATACAACCAGGATTAGGAGGAAAGCAGAAAGCTGGGAAACAATTTTTATAACAAGTATTTTTGATTAAGGCCTCATTTTCTAAAATATAGAGAGAGAACTGAGTCAAATTTGAAAGAATATAATTCATTCTCCAATTCATAAATGTTCAAAGAATATGGATAGTTTTCAGATAAAGAAGCTAAAGTTATCTAAAGTCATAAGAAAAAATGCTCTGTAAGTATTAATTACAAATATGCAAATTAAAAACAACTCTGAGTTACAATCTCACACTTATCAGATTGACCAATATGACGGAAAGGGAAATGATAAATATTGGAGGGGATGTGGGAAAACTGGGACATTGTTGGTTAATCTAACCATTCTGGAGAACAATTTGGAACTATTTACAAACAGCAATAAAACTGTGCATGTCCTTTGTTCCAGCAATACCATTATTAGTTTTGTATCACAAATAGATCATAAAAAGTGAAAAAGACCCATGTGCACAAGAATATTCATAGCAGCTCTTCTTTTGTAGTGACAAAGAATTGGAAATTGAGGGTATGCTCATCAATTGCTAAATAAGTTGTAGTATATCAATGTAATGGAATATTATGGCTATATAAAAAAAAAACAAAGAAAAGGCACATTTCAGAAGAACCTTGAACTGATGCTGAATTCAATGAGTAGAACATTGTGCACTTCAATAGCAACACTGTGTGATGATCAACTATGATAAACTTAACTCTTCTCAGCAATACAGCTATCAAAGAAAATTCTAAAAGACCTACACTGGAAAGCAACATCCACAAGCAGAAAAAAGAACAATAGAATCTGAAAGCAAATCAAAGCATACTATTTTCACTTTAAAAAAAAAAATTCCTTCTCGAAGTTTTCTCTTTTCTGACTTTTCTTTCACAGTGTGACTAATATGGATATACATGTGAAATGATTGTACATGTATAATCTATATCAGATTACTTGCCATCCTAGAATGGAGGGAGGGGAAGTGTGTATGTGTTTGTGTGTTTGTGTGTGTGTGTGTGTGTGTGTGTGAAAACTTTACAAAAATGAAAGATGAAAATCATCTTTATATATAATTGGTAAAATCAATTAATTAAAGAAAAATAAATCAAGAAAATAATTATATTCTGGAATCCATATGGATAGTGAATATCTGATAGTTTATTCAAAGCCCTAGAAGAACAGCACTGGTCTGATTGCCTTCTGTTCAGGGGAAAGAGGAAAGAAGGAAGAGAGGGAGAAAAATTGTAAAATTCGAATCTCATCAAAAAAAAAAGATTGGTAGAAACTACCATTGTATGTAATTGGAAGACAAGTTAAATATTTATAAAATAAAAAATACCTCTAGACTAACAGAATATCCATCTCTTAAAGCAGGGCTGTCCAACCTTACTTTTAAACATTTTATTGAAACAATAGACAATATATTCTGATTTGTCATTTTAGTGAGAGCTCTGCAGTAGCTCAGCTTCGTTTACTAAAGCATTTAATAAACCCACAGGCTGTCCACATAAAATTGCCCTGTGGGGTGCATGCAGTGGTAGCTGCATTTTGGATTGTCCTGTCTTAGAGTATTGTATATTCACTCCTTAAAAATAAAATTTTAAGACTGGAGTTTGTTAAATAAGTTAAGACTAAGTTAATTCAAGACATAACTTCAACATATACTATTCCAAATATAATTTCAAAAACTCTGTGATAGGGAAATAATTTAATGAAACTCACTCTACATTATAAGCTGGCTTGAAAAATTTCACCCTCTTTATATGCAAGGAATATTTATATTGCATTTATTCAGGAGGAATTCTATAATATAGCAAGAATTTATGACCAGATGATCCCATGAAACTGTATAAGTATGCAAAGAAAAATTTTCTTTGTCATTATCAATTTTCCCTTTTAAATATATCTTTGTAATTACTAATAGATTTAAGATTATGACAATAACCCCTAATAACTTAATTAACACCCTCATAGTTTTTATAGGGCAGATAGGTGGCACTGCAAATAGAATGCCAGGTCTTGAAAGCTGGAATCCAAATCTGGTTTCAGACACTTACTAGTTGTCTGATCCTGGCCAAGTCATTTTACTGTTTGTCTCAGTTTTCTCATCTATAAAATGAACTGGAGAAAGAATGGTAAATCATTTCAGTATCTTTGCCAGATGGGGTCACAAAGAATCAAACATGACTGAAAAATAAATGGGCAACAAATTTTTATAAATGATATCCAAATAATTTTAGGTGAAGCATTCTTTGAACTGTAGCCAAATCTGGAAGTGTCTAGTTTCTTAAATTATAGTACTTCAGAATATTATAACATATGATCAAAACGGCTGATAAAATAACAACAGTTTTCAATTTTTTTACCTTCTTTTAACAGCTCAGGAGATACAAAAGCATAATCTGATACAAATTTCACAATAAAGTAAACAAAATCATGGATTTGAAACATGAAACAATACTTTTTAACAATCAGGGAAGCTCAAGTCAGTTGAATACAGTTCCAAATTACTATACATAGAATATCATTCATTAGCATTCTATGTTGATTATATTGAAAATCATGTAAAAATCATCAAGTATGAAGCAATTACATATAATTAAAAAATAAGAAGAAATAGTCAACATTTATAAAATACTGCCATACATTTTCTAGTCATATGATCCCCTCAACAACCCTAGGAGGTGGGCGTTCTTATTTTGATTTTCCTTTTTTAAACAAAAGTGAAGTTACACAGTTCATAAATTTCTCAAAGTGAATTTTAATGCATTTCCTTGATCCATGTGTTTCCCAACAGTTTATTGCTTTAATGTCATATAGCAAATGTATTTTTGCATTGTTTTGATTTAACACAATTATCCTAATAGTGGAGCACATTCTGATTTATTTTCAGGACAGATTTTGATCAAATTAAATCAAATCCAACCAAATTTATAATAAATAATGGTAACATTTAAATATTTATTTTAGACCTATTTACTATTGGAATATCTAAAAGAGTCCATTATTATCAATAAACTTATTTTTAAAGACATGTGGCAGAAATTCTCAGCTCCTTAAAATCTTTTTCTCTGTTTCTCCAAAGGATTCAATCATTTCTCTTTCTTTTGTTTTTTTAGGTCTTTGCAAGGCAATGGGGTTTAGTGACTTGCCCAAGGTCACACAGCTAGGTAATTATTAAATGTCTGAGACTAGATTTGAAATCACAGCCTTCTGATTCCAGGGCCAGTGTTCTATTCACTGCACTACTTAGCTGCCCCCAATCATTTCTTGCTTCTCAGATACCTACTCCCCTCTCACCCTGCCCCAGGCTTTCTGGATGAGGATAAGCTGCAGTTTTCCATTTCTACCCCCCCCAGTTTAGGAATTCCAAGATTGGAATATCATGAAGAATAATCACATAAAGTTTCCCATATCCTTACCTGATTGAAATCAAAATCCTTTTCTCTTTCCATGTGTCCAAAACTCTTTATGCCAACTACACAATTTCCTTGACTTTTTACTCATTTCCTAATTTTCTTATTAACTCATTACTTAACTTCCTTAAATATCATTTATTTTATTTTAAATTTAGCTAAAAACAAACAAAAAATAAAACTGTATCCATTTTGTTTCTTTTGCATCCTGATTGGACACTTCCTCTTCCAATCACATCTGGACTAAGACTTACTCCCTTTAATTTTTCCCACTTCCTAGTTACTGCCCCATTCCCTCATTGTATCTTCTCTCTTCCCTAATCTCTGCCTTTTTGTGGCAGAGGGTCTTGCATAGCTCAATGAAACTGCGCTACATGTTATACAAGGACAGTTCATGGTAGAGAATTCTGACCTAGTATGGTCCACTAGAGAAGGGAATAGCAAAACACTTCAGTATCTTTGCCAAGAATACCCTATTTGCAGAACTAAAATGATCAAAGAAATTACATTGGAAAATGACCCCCTTATGTCAGAAGGTATCCAATATACTACTGGAGAAGAGTAAAAGACAATTGCAAGTAATGAAGAGTCTGAACCAGAACTGAAAGGAAGCTCAGCCACAGATATGTCTGATAACAGAAAAAAGATCTGATGCTGTAAAGATCATCAATACTGCATGGTAAGATCTATGAACCACGATAAGCTGGATGTGGTCAAGCAGCAGATGGAAAGATTAAACATCGATATCTTGGGTATCAGTTAACTTAAATGAACAAGCATGTATGTATTTAGTTCAAATGCTTATTAAACATACTACTGTGAGTAAAAATCCCTTAGAAGAAATGGAATAGTCCTTATAGCTCATAAAATGATGAGAAAAACAGTATTGAAGTATATTTCAAAAAATGACTGAATGATATATGTTCAAATTCAAGGCCAACCATTCAACATTATAGTAAGACAACTGATGCTGAAAGAGGTCAACGTTGATCGTTTCTATGAAGACATTTCTTCTAGAAATAACACCCTAAAAAAGTCATATTCATCAAAGGGATTAGAATGCTACAGTAGGAAGTCAAAAGATAATTGGAATATTAGGCAAATTTGGATTTGCAGTACAAAATAAATGCTGTCAGAGACTAATAGAGTTTGGTCAAGATAATTCATTGCTCATAACAAATATTTTTTCCAACAAGTCTAAATTGACTCTACACATAGACATCATCTTATCATATTTATCATAAACTTTGCAGCCAAAGGGAGAGAAGTTCTAACAATCAGTTAAATAAAGCTTTGGAGCTGACTTTGGATCAGATTTACATTGGGAAAACTATGACCTAAATGGCATCCCTTATGAATATGAAGTGGAGGTGATGAATAGATTCAAAAAATTAGATCATGTAGATACAGTACCTGAAGGACAGAGGTTTGCAATATTGTACAGGAAATAGTAACAAAAGACATTCCAAAGAAAAACAGGAAAACAAATGGTTTTCTATTGAAGTTCACAAATAGATGAGCAAAGAAAGTAAGAGGTCAAAGAGAAAGGGAAAATATATTCACTTGAATGAAGAATTCCAGAGAAGAGCTGGGAGAGATTAAAAAAATATTTTCTTAAGTGAGCAAAGCAAAATAAAAGATGACAATAGAATTGGAAAGATAGAAATTTTCAAGAAGACTAGAGATATCTGGGGGAAATTTCATGCAATAATGGATAGGATAAAAGACAAAAATATTAGGGATATAACAGAAGCAGAAGAGATTAATAAGAGGTGATAAAAATCTGCAAAAAATTACCAAAAAATCTTAACATCACTGATAACCACAATGGTATGGTTATTGAAGAGCCAGACATACTTGAGAATGAAGTCAAGAGAATCTTAGGTAGCATTACTAACAATAAGGCTAGTGAAGATGATGGAATTCTAGCTGAGCTATTTAAAACCCCAAAAGATGATTCTCTTATAATGCTATAATCAATATTCCAGCAAATTTATAAAACTCCACAGTGGCTACTGGATTGAGAAAGATCAGTTTGTGTCCCAGTGCTAAAAAAAGGTAAAAATGTTCAAATTACCTAACTTCACTCATTTCCACAAGCCAGCATGTTTATGATTAAGACTGCAAGTTAGGTTTTAGCAATATATGAACCAAGAATTACCAGAAGAACCAGCTGGTTTTCAAAGAGGCAGAGGAACTTGAGATCAAATTGCCAAAAATCATTGTATTATGGAGAGAGCACAGGAGTTCCAGAAAAAAAAAAAAATCTGCTTCTATTTTTTTGGCTTTTTGAAGCCTTTGTGTAGATCACAACAAAATGGGTCAAGTCCTCAAATACCTGTATTTTCCAGATCATTTTAGTGTCTTGAAGAACCTGTGTGCAGGCCAAGAAGCAACAGTTAAAACAAAACATTGAACAACTAATAGGTTTAAGATTGGAAATGGAATATGACAATGCTGTATATTGTCACATTATTTATCTAATATATGTAGAGTGCAAAAATGCCAGAATGAATGAATCAAAAGTAAACATTAAGATAACTGAGAGAAATAACAATGATCTTATATATGCAAATGAGACCACTCTAGTGGCAGAAAGTGAAAGAGAATTAGGAAATCTCTTGATAAGGGTGAAAGAGGAGTTGTAAAAGTTGTCCTAAAGTTTAACAACGAAAAAATCAAGATCTTAGCAATGAGTCCCATCACTTTCTGACAAATAGAGGGAGAAGAAATAGAAGCAGTGTCAGATATTATATTCTTGGGCCCAAAATCATTGTAAATGGTGATTGTAGCCATGAAATTAAAAGACACTTGTTCTTTGAAAAGAAAGTTATGGCAAATCTGGACAGCATTAAAAAGCAGTAGCAATGTATGACTTTGAGGCTTGCATTATAAAGAAAACAGTGTTACATAAGTAACATTTATGAATTATGTTCTGGAGCAAACGAGAGTGTCTTGGTTAGCAAGTAGGTCAAATCAATAAATACTTAAAAAAATTAGTTATCTATTCACAAGATGGTCAAATACTGAAGCTGAAACTTAAATACTCTGGCACATAATGAGAATACAGGACTTATTGGAAAAGACCCTGATGTTGGTAAAGATTGAAAACAAGTCAAAAGAGACAGAAGAGGATGAGCTAGATATGAAGTATCATGGAAACAATAAACATGAACTTGGAAAGACTTCAAGAGATAGTGGAGGATAGAAAGACCTGACATGCTATATTCCATGGAATCACAAAGAATTGGACATGACTGAAAGATTGAACAGCAACAACAACCCCCAATGTGAATTTTTTTTCATTCCAGGAGATTTAGAGAATCCACCCCAAATGGTCACATGACCTATTTGTGCCTGACTTCTGGTAGAACCTTTTGAATTTATATTAATCTGGTCGGCCATTTATAACTTGACTCTAATATAGTGATGCAATTTTGGTACTCTGAGAAGAAGGAAGGACAACAATGATGCATTCCTTAATCCCTTTGTTAAAGGATGGTGAGGGACAATTGCTGTTTGAAAGTCCTTTCAACAATGCTGAAAATCCCAGACTTACCTGGGCAATAGCTCTGCCAATTAAGTTAATGCACATCTGATTAAAATATCCAAGGTTCAATCATTTATCTGACCACAATATATATTTTTGATTTTCTCATCATTTTCCCAGTCCCTATCAACTTCATAAGCCTGTTATGGAAAAATTATCTGGCAGAAACCTTGATTCCCCCACTCCCACTATGAATACAATGATACCTTGATACTTGTCAGCTTCAGAACTCATCACACCTGGTACTCATTGCATTTTGATGAGGGAAAAAACAGTTTCAGCACTTGGTACTTGCTCGGGTTAAAACTTGTATGAATCAGGACCCTGTCCAAGAATAGAAAATACTTTTTAACTAGTCACTTTCTTACTACTTGGTGCCCTCTCTCCTAGTGAAACAGAGAGCTATCTGTTCAGTCTCATGACAGCCCACAAACAGTGCAGAATCCCAAGTTAAGCTCATTTGCTCATTTGGGCTTTGATCAATTCTGAATGTTTGTAAGTAGCAGTTGTTTCTGTTTTGTCCCGAAGCCCCTAAGGGCCTCCCCTCCCAGATTATTAGTATTATTATTTTACTATGAAAAAAGAGGCTTTAATTCATTTCTTACTTACCTACTTTAATCACTGAGAAGAAAACCAAAATTTAGATTTTCAGACCTATTTCTCCTTTACTGTCCAGAGTTTGGGGTATCAAAACTTCTGTCAGGGGAAGCTCTGATAAAGAAGTGGGAAGAAGGGTGGCTAGGTGGCTTAGAGGATAAAGCTCCGGTCCTGGAGTCAGGAGTACCTGGGTTCAAATTCGGTCTCAGACACTAAATAATTACCTAGCTGTGTGGCCTGGGGCAAGCCACTTAACCCCATTTGCCTTGCAAAAACCTAACAAAAGAAAAAAGAAAAAAGAAAAAAAAGAAGTGGGAAGATTTAAGGTATTTTTTCACCACCAACCTGTTTTCAGAAAAGGCCTGAATTGCAGGCTGGTGGAAATGAATCAGATCATCCCTCAGTGAGAATCAGAGGTAAAAAGGCATTTAAAAAAATCCTGGTTTATTGAAAGAAAAATTCTTTGTTTATTCTTTTACCCTGATTAACAGTACAAAATTCAAGACAAAGAGAATGAAAAGATAGCAACTAGTTGATGAACTGGAAATCATCTTTGACTTCAAGACAGGGTTAACTTTTATAGGAAACATGAGATACGAGATAAAGACAATTCGTATTTATCAAATCCACAAAAAAGTTTGGGCCCTTGCATGTCAGTGCCTCCCCTAGGAAGCAAGTACATAAACAATTTCCAGGGGATTGTGGGGTCAGTATCAGTAGTTTAATACTAGTCTGCCAACTAGGTTTCTGACTCACTGAGTGTGTATAGTGTAACTTTTTGCTTGATTTGTTACTCAATGATTTTCTGTGAACTTTTGGTCTTTCCAGCTACTCAACTTGATGTGACTTCTTCAGGTTCTTAGAAAAGCAGACCATAGATTTTGAGTTTATAGGTCATCCAGTCCAATGCCTTCATTTTACAAATGACAAAACAGAAATACTGAGCAGTTGAGTCTCAGAGCAACTGCCCAAAACTAAAAATTGTCTGAAATGGGATTTGAACCTAAGTCTTTCTGACTTTATACCTAGTGTCTCATCCACTATGCATATTCGGCAATTCTGCCACTGACTACTTCATTCTCTGTCTTCAAGCCTAATTTGACATTATTTTTCAGAATGTGCTGCTGGTCTTGTTGTGTCTTTACTCATCAGGGTATAGCATTATCTTGCCACTGAAACTACTTGAGTTATAGGTACTTCTCAAATGTCTGGCATCAAGCCAGGACAGAGTCAGCAAACACTCCCAGCACAAAAGATAGTATCATGGGAGAAGCCCTGAGCAAGTCAAACTGTCTGTTCATCCTTGGATGTGCTTGCTTCATACATTGCTGCTTGGTAATCTGTTCTTCTCTGAACTGTCATCCTTGTGTACTATAGTACTTGAAGCTATGATGTCCAGTTTTTACTTTTTTCTTGTTTGTGTTTATTTCTTCATCCTAAACTTTTAATTGCTAAGTCACTGACTTTGCCTTAGCTCTTGCCTGACTGTTCTGGCAGGCAGATACTGACATGCAGGATGATCACAGATAAATAATCTCAGTTTCCTAATTGACAAAAGGAAGATAATAGTAATCCCTTTCCTACCAACATTTTTGGTGGTATAGAAGATAGAGTACCAGGCTTGAGGTCAGGAAGACCTGAGTTCAAATCTGAATTCATAAATGGTAGTTGTGTAAACCTGGGCTAGTTATTTTTTGCTTTGTTCCCTCAGTGCCTTAGTACAATGAGCTGGAGAAAGAAATGGCAAATCATTCTGCTGTTTTTGCCAAGAAAACTTCAAATGAGGTTAACAAAGAATCAGACATGATTAAAACAATAATAACAACCAAACTGTTGGGGTTGATAAAAATCAACAGTGTAGGTAGTCCAAGGAATATCACAGTAGTCCTGTGTTAATATGGATATAAGAAGAAAAGCTATTAATTGAATGTTGTTTAAAGAAAAAAGAAAATGGGGGCTGCTAGGTGGTGCAGTGGATTGAGCATGGGCCCAGGAATCTGGAGTACCTGAGTTCAAATACGGCCTCAGACACTTAATAATTACCTAGCTGTGTGGCCTTGGGCAAGCCACTTAACCCCATTTGCCTTGCAAAAAACCTAAAAAAAGAAAAAGAAAATGAGTTAATATATGCAAAAGAGTATTTAAAATATGAAAGACTATAAATTTCTAATAGTATTGCTATCAGACCCTAGCTCATTTAAACAAAGGAGGTTTCTTATACATTAGGGTCAGGCGGGACAGATGGTTAGTGATTCAGATTCCAAGATGAAGAGGAAGATAAGAATAAGCTATATTGCTTTTGGGAACTTGCAAAATTCCTTTAAAGTCCTCCCTGCTTTCCATGAAAACAAAGTCCTATGCTATTAATGCCAATAGCTTATCGTGTTCCTATTTATCAGCAAAATATGGAATACAATGGTCTGAAGAATTCAATGGGTGAAGAATTCAAAATGAATATTTTAAGAGGGAAATGAAAAGGCATGTGGTAGTTATGAGTTAGCTATGAGGAAGAACTTTAAAGAAAAATAAGTAGAAGATGTGATTGAGGGATTGTAAGGGAGAAAGAGAAGATGGGTTGGCCATTTGGCAAGGATGAGGGATTACAGGTAGATAGAGTATTTCATTGATGTACCCCAAATATTAAGAGAAAGAAATGAATGTCTCCAGGACACAGAGTATATACTCTATAGTAAACTTTTGGAAGGACATGGACAAGGGTCATAGAAATCAGGGAAATATGGATGAATAAATTACACTGATGGAGGAATTGTGAAAATCACTATTTGAGCCTTGGGTCTCAAATCATCAGGTAAGTGCTAATGTGCTATGAAAGAACCCAAGATATATTGTTTCTTAATATCCTCTGGCATATTATATCTCTGCCTACGTTATCCAATCCATTGGTGACTCCAGATCTAAAAGCTGATGGATGGAGGGAGACAATAATGATAACTAACATTTATAATACATGAAAGTTTTCTAAATAGATCTAAGTTATCTCATTTAGATTTTACAGTACCCTCAGGAGGTAAATTCTATTATGATAATTCCCATTTTATAGATGGTCTTTCCCTTGCCCATTTATACCCCATTAGTAAATATTATAGGTAAGACTGAACCCATTTGTCTCCTATCTCCATATCCAGTGATCTTTTAATCTCATGCAATACAGCCTAGTGGAAACTTGAAACATTGAGTTTGGAGTCAAGGGTCCTGAGTTTAAATTTTGACTTTGATGCTAACCAGTGTAATTTTAGACAAGACCCTCTCAGGGTCTCAATTTCCTGTCAAATAAATTGGTTAAGTCAGGTGATTTCTAAGGTGTCTCTGGCAAATTATCATAATGTTGGTGTCAGTAGGGTCTTGTCACATCTCTCAGATCTCTTGAAGTAGGAAACTACATATTCTTTTTTTTTAGGTTTCTGCAAGGCAAACGGGGTTAAGTGGCTTGCCCAAGGCCACACAGCTAGGTACTTTTTAAGTGTCTGAGACCAGATTTGAACCCAGGTATTCCTGACTCCAGGGCCAGTGCTTTATCTACTATGCCACCTAGCCGCCCCTGAAACTACACATTCTTAACAATATAAATAAGTCTGGTCTGGTTTTTAAGAATCTAAGTGGGAGGAAAGGTAGTGAAGAATCAGGAGACCTAAGCTTGAGTTTTGACTCTTTCACTTCTAGTTGAGCTGTATGACCCTATGGGAGTCATTTGCTCCCTCTGAGTCAGTTTTCATGAGACTTACATGAGCTAACAAATGTGAAAATATATTGTAAACTATAAACTGTAAATCAGTATGATGATAGAAGAGAGTATTCCTACCCTATGAAGTCAGTATATCAATATAACGTTAAAATCTACTTTGGAGGAGTATTCATGCCATCCAATCAACTGACAAGAAGGCTACTAATTCCTAAAGTAAGCTTTTAGAATAAACATTTTCCTAGAATAATTAACTCTTTCAATTTTTCCTTTGTTGATCCTTCTGATTCTGCCACTTGATCATTCAGTTTTTGTTGTTATGTCATTTCAGTAATGTCCAAATTTTGGTGACCAATTCTGGAGTTTTTTGGCAAAGAGACTGGAGTGATTTGCCATTTCCTTCTCCAGCTCATTTTACAGGTGAATAAAATGAGGTAAATAGGGTTAAGTGACTTGTCCAGGGACACACAAGTAGAAAGAGCCTGAATTTGAATTCAAGAGTCTTCCTAACTTCAGATCCAGCATTCTATCCACCATGCCACCTAGCTACCTAATCCTTAGAAGGTTTACCTCTAATAAAACAACAATGACACCAACTGAGTTAGTGCTTTCTCTAAGAGATCATGGAATTTTTGGCTTTAATATGGGTTGTAAATATGTCACTTAGACATGATGAGTATGACCTGAATAATTAGACTGCTAGACCTCAGATTTCTTACTCTGCTTCAGTCTTAATATTATACCTTCTCAAATTCCTTTTTATTAACCAACTTCCCAGACTCTGGCCCACCTGGGCTGCATTGGATTTACTAAGTGAAAAAGAAATCTCTGAATTACTCTCGTTGCCTTGGACTTAAGTTTTCCGTTTTCACAGAACCTGAGTTGAGCCAGGATGAACAGGAAATGTTTGTTAAGCAGCCAGCCTAGAAGTCTCATTGTGGGGGGGAGTTTTGATTCAGGTGAAGTGCTTGTTCAGATGCTACAACTTGAGCAGGTCCAAAGGGCCAGTTTAGTAAATTCTTGGTGTTAACTTACTATTTTCTTCTTTTCCATTGGGAGGTTCTTATTGTAGGATGCTAGGACAGGATGGCTCCCAATAATATTAAACTCAAGCTGAAAGGGTAAGAATCTCCAATATACCCTTTCCCTCTCATTACCCAGTTTCTCTCTGATATGTACATTACCTCCCACTTTTTATTCGAGCACTTGTGGTAGTAAACACAAAATTGAAAGCAAGAATGTAAGAACTTTAAATGTGCTCTAGTGAAAATCAGAAAGATCTGGTTCAAAAAATGCCTGTCAGGCTTATTAGCTGTATAGTATTGGGTGACAGAAATGAGTCTCTGATCCTTCATTTTCTCATCGATAAAACCAATTTCTTATTGGATTAGATGATGTCTAAAATCTGTTCCAGCCCTAAGCCTATGATCCTATGAAGATAGCACTGGGAAAAGGGGAAAGGTTAGGATTACTTGGAGTTCTTACTTAAGTATTTCACTTGGGAAAGCTACTAAGTCTTCTCCCACCATATACATCTATCAACAAATTTAAAAGTAAAATGAAACTTTGGTCCTGAGCAATGAAGCACTCTAAAATAAGAGCCCAAGTTAGACTTGAACAGAGTTGTCTCCCTCCAATATGCTTTTCTTTTTCAGTGACAGAGAACATTTAATTCCCTAAATCCATTGATAATAAAAGCATTAGGTTAATATAATGAGAACCACATTAAATACTCCCTGGAAACTTTCCATCTTCAAACTATAGCCATTGGTGCCGGAAAATTCAGAGGAAAATTAGATGAGTTTTGTGATTCTTTTCCCACCAGAGGACAGGAAAAAGCATCAAGAAGGAAAAAAAAGCAACAACAACAATTATATCAATAATATCAAAACAACAAAAACAGAGGCTTCTCCCCCACCCCTAGACTTCTTTTAAAAATCATTTGTAGAATGGGATAAGTCCCTGGGTTGGGACAAAGGAAAGGATAAATTTAGCTAATATTTTAAGATGATATATTCAGATATATTTAGATGATCCATTCCAATAGTACCTCCTCACAAAACTAATAACAGAGTATCACTGTCCAATGATTTTTCCTGTTCTACTGCTATCCCAACTCCCATCTCATTCCAAGTCCCAAGCATGGGACTTATATTTATTAACTTCCATTTTGCAGATAAAAGATGTTTCATTCAAGTCTGGGACTCTAGAATAGGTTCAGATAATGGCTTAGAGTATTTTAATGTAGTATCTTATTCCATTGAAAAAAAGATGTTCAATATTTGATAGTTTTCTTTTATATATTTCCTTCTACAATATGCATTGACTTGGAAGGAATCATATCTAGTCCATCCCATCCTCAAATCTTGAATTCTCTAGTATCCCCAACAAAAGATCTGTGTGAAGACATCTTGTTGTAGCTGTTGTGTTGTTCAATAGTTTCAGTCATACCTGATTCTTCATGACCTCATTTGGCATATTTATATATTTTTTTGACAAAGAAAATGCAGTAGTCTGCCAGGCGGTTTTTTTTTTAGGTTTTTGCAAGGCAAATGGGGTTAATTGGCTTGCCCAAGGCCACACAACTAGGCAATTATTAAGTGTTTGAGACCGGATTTGAACCCAGGTACTCCTGACTCCAGGGCCGGTGCTTTATCCACTACACCACCTAGCCACCCCTAGGCTGTTTTTTTTTTAAGCACTTGGATTCTCTTCTTCCTGGAACATCTTGCCATATCTATAACCTACTCACCTATGGCTATCCTTTCGCAAGACCTATCTCCTTTCTTCTATTATTGAGTTCTTCCATTTTTTGAAGGGAACCCAGGATTCCTTCATGCTTTCATTCTCCTCTCAGCATTGTTTCTGAGTTTCTCTGGACTTCTGCCTGCATATATTCAAACCATTCTTCTGAACCCCAACTTCCCACATTTCAGTTCCCTTTTGTGTATGGTTTTCCTTTATTAGAATGCAAGTTCCTTGAGGGCAGGGCATTTTATTTTTATTTATATCTGTATTTCCAATGCTTAGCTCATATTCTGGCATATAGTAAGTTAATAATAATAATTGTTTATCTCCTTCCTCCCACCATCTCTTCCTTCCTTCCTCCCTCCCTCCCTTCCTTCCTTTCCTTTCCTTCCTTCCTTCCTTCCTTCCTTCCTTCCTTCCTTCCTTCCTTCCTTCCTTCCTTCCTCCCTTCCTTCCTTCCTTCCTCCACTGAAGTTCAGTAGCAACATAAAAGTCAGGATAATTGTACTCACTTTGAATATTTTATTCCTGGCCTGACTTGCTCAACTTTTCATAAATTCATATAATTCTTCTCATGCTTGGTGTAGACATACCCCTATCTCATTGACAGGTTTGAGGCATTTTAGTTACCCTCAACTTGAAGATCAACAAATAGATATAAAATGGATAAATTGAAAAGAAAAGAGAATGCAGTTGAAAGAGAGCATTTAATACTCTGCTAATGAATTAGAACTACATTTGGAAGCAATCAGGAGCTACTGAATATGACTTGACATAAGGAGCATTATTCTAGCAGTATTTTGGAGCATGAAGTGGAGGAGAGGAAGACAGAGTAATTTTAATTTACAAAGTTTAATAATGAATGACACTACTAAGATGTTTCATAAGATTTGAAAACAGAAAGGACCTGGGAGATGATCAGCTTCAATTCCCTAAGGAACCTAAGCCTCTGAAAACTGAAGAATTTTTGATGGTAAACAAGGAAAGCTTCACACTTAGATTTTAACTCCTGGAGCAATACTTACTATGTAGCAGGAACTTTATAAACATTAATTGAATTTAATTATTGAATTCACTGACTCTAAATCCATGGTTCCTTCCATGATACTCTGCTGCTATGTAGCAGTTGGTAGGGAGAGGAAAATATGAATATGTTGCATTGTTGGAGCTAATAGGACTTGGTATCTGACTGTATATAAGCTTAAGATTTTCATCATGGGTCTTGGAAGGGGAGCAGGATTTGGGGAAAACATGATATTCTTGGCTTTGAACATGTTGCTTTGGGAAATTTCCAAGAAGGGCAGTGATATATTCAAAGAAATATTTTAGGGGAGAATAATATGGCATTAAAATATTGTATAGATTGCAGTGAAGCAGATAAAGGGGGAGACTAAAATAAATAAACATTTTTCCAGGTAGGAGGCACATTTCATTCTTCACTTTTCCAGAGGATAGCATTCCTAGAAAACTGCCTGAAAATCAAAAACAGAAATGTTGACACATTGCACTGATAGAAAATAAGGGGTTTAGATTCTGTGAACACCTAAAACTGTAATCTTCCACTAGAGGTTGCTGAAAATATTGTTTTTTTCACATAATTCTTTTTCTTTTACATTTTTCAAGGCAGTGGGGTTAAGTGGCTTGCCCAAGGCCACACGGCTAGGTAATTATTAAGTGTCTGAGGTCGGATTTGAACCCAGGTACTCCTGACTCCAAGGCCAGTGCTCTATCCACTGCTTCACCTAGCCGCCCCTTTTCATATAATTCTTTATAGAAAAACATTAAGCTGATATTATGCAATTTTTCTTGCAGCTAGGTGATATAGGACCTGGAGTCAAGAAGACATGAGTTTAAATTCATCCTCAGATATTTACTAAGTGACTTTGAACCAGTCATTTAGCCCTGTTTGCCTCAGTTTCCTCATCTAGAAACTTCAGATAAAATGACAAACCACTTCAAATGGGGTCACAGAATCAGATACAACTGAAAAATATTTCACTTTTTCTAATGCAGAAAGTATGAAATAACTTTTAAAATGCAGAAAAGAGGAGAAGCAGTGCTGGACTGGAAGAGAAAAGACAGGGGTGATGATGTCAGAAGAAGCCTGAGGGGAAAAAAAGGGAAAGGGACAATACCTGCTATCTCTAACTTTCCTTTAGGCTCCTTGATTGAACTCTTTCCCAGTGAAAAGCATGCATCAGGGTGAGTCGCTGGTCCAGTTGCTAGCCCCAATCTGGGCTTGGAACGCCCCCTTAGGGTAGTTTAGTCCAGTCCTGCATGATTCTCTACTGGCAGACAAGGCAAGAATTTCACCTGCAAATCACCAGTGGTCCTCTATTCCAGGACTGACAGGCAGGGTTGCTTGGCAGCCCAGCAGCAAACACATGGACAATAGGCATGTACAAAAGTGAAATTGAGGTTAATAACAAAACTCTAAAAACACATGAAGTTTCAAAAGCTACACATATGAATTTTGAAAATTGACTGTAAAGGTCCCTATGGGACTGGAAAGGAAGAGATAAGGTAACTTTACATAATATTTAGAATGATAGATTTGAAATTAGCAAAAACTGGAGTTCAAATTCTGCATCTACAAATCAGGAAGGAAAGTGCACTAGTCACTTAACTGTTCTAAGATGTAGTTTGTTTCATCTGTAACATGAAAGGATTGGACCACATGATCTTTGAGGTCCCTTCCAGGCTTAAATTTATAATTCCATTTGGATCTGGGGACAAGGAGAAGGAATAATTAACCATGACTGTGGTTTTGAAACAGGATGACTAAGAATCAATAGAAACCAGGAAAACCTAAAGGAAACTATAGAGTCCTTTAGAAACATATTGTGCAGACTTGAAAGGGAAGAAGATGAGTTCTAGTTTAGAACAATAGAGATGGAGATGTGGGAAATACAACAAAGATGTATTATCTAGATGGCAATTGAAAATGCCAAGATAGAGTTGGGGTGGGGGGGGTGGAGAAAGGGAGAGAGAGAGAGAGAGAGAGAGAGAGAGAGAGAGAGAGAGAGAGAGAGAGAGAGAGAGAGATTTGTTTATAATAAGGTACATGCACATGGGTAGCTAGGTGGTACAGTGATTAGAGGACTGGACCTGAAGTCAGAAGGATACCTCTTCTTAAGTTTGAATCTGCCATCAGATACTTAATGGCTGTTTGACCAAGAACAGTCAGAAATGATTAAACAGCAACAGGATGCATACAAAGTGGTTACAAAGGGATCTTCAAGATAAAGGGACAAGTAGGTGAGGGAAAAGGAACTTTCCATGACGTGGTACTTGAACTGAGTCTTGAAGGAAGCCAAGAGGCAAGAATAAGAAGGGAAAACATTTGATTGTATCTGAGGCCTTAGACAGAAAGTAGGAAGAGAGTATTAGCTCCATCAGAAGGACCAGTAAGTCAAAGAGTATGAAAGTGTGTTTAACCAATATTGGAAAAAAGTTGATGAAAGATGACTCCAAGAGAAAGAATATATAGGGAGAGGATGCAGTGAAAAAGAGAGGAGCAAAGAGAGAAAAGGAAGGGAGGTGTAAAAAAGAGGAGAACTCAAAAGGGGAAGGGAGGGGAAGGGAAGTAGAGAAGAGTAGAGAAATAGGAAGATGAGGAATGAGAAGAGAGAAGGGCAGGGAGAGGGAGGAGAAGAAAAAAGATGGGGAGGAAAGGAAAGGGGGAGTGTGAAAGAAAAAGTGCATTTAGGAAGCAGAGAGGAAGGGAGGAAGGAAGAGATAAGGAAGGAGAGAAATGAGAGGGGGAAGAGGAAGGTAAAGGAGAAAGGGAGAGCATTAGGGATACCTATTTTCCTTCAATATATTTGACAGCATACCACCATTCCCTGTTCTTTTGCCTTATGCTCATAAAGTGGCTTTTTGTTCTTAATTTGGTTTTCCAAATTAGTTTTTCTACTGGGAATGCATTGAGCATCTATTAGTTTGGCAGTGATTTTTCTCACTATAAATTATTAAGTTGACTTAGAAAGCCACAAAAAAGCTTCCTGTAAGTTGAGTGGTATCAGGCAACTTTCCCTGGGTCAGTCTTCAATAAATTGGTTATCTTGGTTCCATGTCTACAGATCTGGGAAGGAAGCTCTAATGTACAGAAAGGTAGCAATAGACATAAATCTCACCCTTCTACCTAGAATTCCCTATTCTTACTTATTACAATTCTACATTAACCATACCTATTAGATATTATATATAATACTTGATAGAGGGAGAGCTTGGTGTGATTAGGAGAGTGATACATACACACATATAAACATACACACTTACAAATATATACATAGTTTTATATACATGCACATATAATCCATGTTATAATAAATAAATATAACATAAATATACATATATAGGCACAACTATCATGATATATATCCATATATGTGTGCATATATACATCTCTCTGTATGTATATATGTGTGTGTATATTTGCATAAATTATAGGACATTTTCTAAGTTAGGAATGATTCGTTCCTTTTTTTGGTCAATTATAAAAGAAGTGAAATTGGAAGCCTGGAAACTTAGAACCATTGCCATGGGGGAGTAGTTCTTTCTTTGAAAGGGGCACATAACTTGTTTGAAGGAGTGCCAAGATTTCCCCCTCTTCAGTATGTGAAAAAGCCAGGCACAATGTTTCATGTTTCAGAGAAGAATAGGAACAAATGATCCTAATTTTCTCTTCATTCTCTGGTATCTTATCTATTGTTCCTTCTTCCAACCTTCCATCTATTCCTTCCCTACAGCTAAGGAAATTTTATATGTATAAATTTGATACTTTTTCCTACATCATTTTAAACATCATTTAGGAAGAAATGTGAGAAACATGTTATGCTGCAAGGGAGATCAATCAATTTATAAATGAGAGTTAGAGGATCTGAGTTTGAAGCTCAGCCTTACCAATTATTAACTGTGTGACCTGTGGTGCCTCATTTTACTTCTCTTGTTCAGTTGTTTTAGTCATGTCCAGCTCTGTGACTCCATTTGGGATTTTCTTGACACAGATACTGGAGTGGTCTATCATTTCTTTTTCCAGGTTGTTTTTTATAGATAGGGACATAGAGTTAAGTAACTTGCCCAGGGTCACATAGCTGGCATCTGAAACCAGATTTGAACTCATGAAACTGTCTTCCTGACCTTTGAATAGACACTCTATGCACTATTTCATCTAGATTCCCTGTGAGATATTTTTCCATTCCTTTAAATATTGCTGTAGTTTTAGTCTACAAAACTATAGTTTAATATAGATCACAGTTTATAAAACACTAAATAAGTTCATGAGATAAAAATTCAAAAGCCGGAAGAGGCCTTGGAAGTCTTTTAGCTCAGACCCTTCATTGTATAGATGAGGAAAGTGAGGTCTAGGGAAGCAAAATAACTTGTAGATAATGCTATTCAAAACGCTACCCACTCCATAATAGCAAATATGAAAATAATCGACAGAACCAGAATTCAAACCCAGGTTCTTTGATTCATAAATTTATTACTCCTTCCTTTTTATAATATTCACAAACTCAAGAGATAAATGTTCTTGTTTGTCCTTCATGTTCAAAGAGGACCAATGACATCATGGGGATGATATATTTCATTTTCTCGATACTTTTTTCCTTTAAATTAAATATTTTATTTATTTATTTTTCTAACTACATGCAATGGTAGGTTTCAACGATCATTTTTTGGCAAGGTTTTGAGTTTTACATTTTTCTCCCTCCCTTCCCTCTGACAGAAAGCAATCTAATATAAGCTATACATGTATGATCACATTAAACTTAGATCCATATTAATTTTGCTATGAAAGAAGAGTCAAATCCAAATTGGGGGAAAACACAACACATTTTAAATGGAATTTTTCTCTCTCTTACTGCTGTATCTTGTTAGCAATGTATAGAAATGCTGATGATTTATGTGGGTTTATTTTGTATCCTTTGCTACAGTTGTTAATTGTTTCAAGTAACTTTTGAGATGATTTTCTAGGGTTTTTTAAGTATACCATCATATCATCTGCAAAGAGTGGGAGTTTTGCTTTTTCGTTACCTATTCTAATTCCTTTAATTTCCTTTTTACCTCTTATTAGTACTGCTAACATTTGTGTTTTTAAAAAATTTATTTATTTAAGGAAATAGCATTAAAGTGACTTGTCCAAAGGTTACATAGCTAGGCAATTATTAAGTGTCTGAGATTAGATTTGAACTCAGGTACTCCTGACTCTAGGGCCGGTGTTCTATCCACTGCATCACCTAACTGCCCCCAAGCTAACATTTCTAATAAGATATTGAATAATAGTGGTGATAATGAATATACAGGTTTGACTTCTGCTCTTATTTGGAACACCTCTAGTTTATCTCCATTACATATCATACGTGATGATTTTAGATAGATACTGCATATCATTTTAAGTAACACAACATTTATTCCTATGTTCTCAAGCGTTTTTAATAGGAATAGGTGCTATTTTTTGTCAAAAATTTTTTCAGCATCCATTGAAATAATTGAAATAATCATAAGATTTGTTAACTTTGTTCTTTATATGGCTAATTATGCTGATAGTTTTCCTAATATTGGGTCAACTCTGCATTTCTGGTATAAATCCTACTTCATCATAATGTATTATCCTAATGATAACTCACTGATAACTTTGCTAATATTTCATTGAAAATTTTTGCATACTTATGCATTGGGGAAATTGGTCAATTATTTTCTTTCTCTGTTTTGACTCTTTATGATTTAGGTGTTAGCACTATATTGGTATGGAAGGAATTCAACAGAATTCATTCTTCACCTAATTTTTCAACTAGGTTATATAGAATTTGAACTAATTGTACCTTGAATCTTAGGTAGAATTCACTTGTGAATCCATCTGATCCTGGAGATTTTTTTCTTACGGAGTTCTTTGATGACTTGTTCAATTTTTTTCTGAGATGGGCCTCTTTAAGTATTTAGTTTCCTCTTTTTTTAACTTGGGCAGTTTATATTTTTGTAAATTCATTCATTTCACTTAGGTTGTCAAATTTGCTGGCATACAGTTGGGTAAATATCTCCAAATTATTACTTTAATATCTCCTCATTGGTGGTGCATTCACCTTTTACATTTTTGATACTGATAATTTGATTTTCTTCTTTCTTTCCAATCAAATTAACCAAAGGTTTATCTATTTTATTGATTTTTTCATAAAACCAAGTCTTGCTTTTATTTATTAATACAATAGTTTTCTTTCAATTTTATTAATTTCTACTTGAATTTTAAGAATTTCTAATTTGGTATTTAATTGGTAATTTTTATTTTTTTATTTCTCTAACTCTTTTAGTTACTGCCCAATTCATTGACCTCCTCTTTTATATTTTTATTCATGTAAACATTTATATATATATAATATGTCCTCTAATAACTGCTTTGGTTGTATACATAGGTCGATATCTTGACTTGCCCTAGAATTAAAATGAAGTACAGTCATCAGCCTCTATCTCTTTTCCAAAGACCAATGACTGTACAAAAGTCAGGACAACTGGTAATGGCCCATAATGCAGTGAAGACATCTTCAATGATTGACCTAGCTCCTGCTGTATCTGTTCCCCTTCATTGCTGTTGGAACAAATTGTTCTTATCCGCCAGTTCAATCAGGTAGTCTTCACATACTTGTGACAGATAGATAGCCCCTCAAGTCACTGACAGCTCTGAGATCTATTGGTTAAATAACCCCAACCTGGTTTAGCCTGTCTTCCAAGATGATTTAACTATGGTATGATACAAAAGGCATTAATGACTGATTGGAAACATGGAAAATCCTAAGTCAAGAATCCAAGTTGTGGGTGATACAAAGGGCAACCGAGAGATGCATCATAAGGATAAATCTGCTGCCACATGTTACCAGTGAAGAACTACATGAAACAAGTGACATATCCCACAAAGTTAAAAATGGCAGCCAGAATGAGGAGTAAGGAAAATGTTTACATTTCTGCCATAGTTGAATGACTGTCAGCTCTGTTTCAAAAGTAGGTTGATTTGTCTACCAGAGGAGAAGGTTAAGGGACTTGAAGATCATCTTTCCATACTTCAGGTTGTTAGGGACAAAGAAGTGTTTGCAAAGGGCAAGTAGGTGACACAGTGGATGTTGTGCTAGGTCTGGAATCACAAAGCCTGGCCTCAGATACTTTCTAGCTGTGTGATTCTAGCCTCTATTTGTCTCAGTTTTCCCACCTGTAAAATGGAGATGATAATAGTAGTACCCACCTCCAAGGGTTATTGTGAGAATCAAATGAGATAATAATTACCAAGCACTTAGCCCAGTGCCTGAACACATAGAAAGCACTATATAAGTATTACCTGTTACCATAAAGGAAACAAAATTGGGGATCTAAGGTGGAGGAGGGGAAAATAGTAGAAAGTAGAATTTTGCTAAGAGGAAAGGAAAGGAAAAGAACAACTGTATAATTAGAGTTTGAGATTCTTTCTGAAAAAGAGAGGGATGAATTCTCTGAGGAGAAAGAAGTTACTTAGCTGCCAAAGAATGATGTGGTAGAGCCACATAAGTGATCAGGTAAGAAGTCATCCTGTACAGGTCAGAGTAAGAAGGAAGGGGAAGTAGTAAATAGTGATTTCCCTGCTTAAATTGTACTGAGATAGCTATTTGTTAACTCAGTAATAACAAAGGAGAGACCTCCTGTCTCCCCAGGGCATGTATCTGGAAGACATAAAAAAACTTCCAAAATACACAAAAATATATGACAACTACCCACTTCAGTGTGTATTCAAATAGCATTGGCAGAAAGAATCTAGAACAAATACTCAATGACTGTGAAGTTCTGGACAAAAAAACTGAATAGCAACTGAGTATAAATATAATGTTGTGCTTTCCTTAGTTGGTCACTGAAGGCAAGAGATTCAGAAGAGAAATATGACTTTAGGAAATGAGCAACTGGCAAAGATGGTGGTGTTTGAAAAATGAGATTTTTACTTTCTGTACCAAAGCTTAGCATATAGAGATGACAAAATTTTGGCCAGTGATGGAATATCCCTAACAAATTTTTTGACAATTTTTTCTCTGGGTATTTTAAAAATCTATCAAATTGACTTTAAGCTAAAAAGAAGGGGATAGAGGTACCATCTATATCTACTGTTCCAAAATAGTTTAGAGAGGAATTTAAAGGAAGACTAACAATTCAAATAGGAAGAAGTTCACAAAAGACAAAATCTAAGAAAGAAAGTATTAACAAAATCATAATCTCAAATCTCTATTTCCAAAATAGGCAATACACAAGAGGATATAGAGTTCTTAATTCATGGAAGGTATGGCAAATTTGGCCTCATTTATGTCACTAAGACTGGGGGTGGTGGTTAATCCATGATTTGCCCCATTGGGCACCCAGGTGGAACAATGGATAGAGTGCTGGGTCTGCTGTCTGGAAGACTCATCTTGTGTTCAAATCCAGCCTAGACACTCACCAGCTGTGTAACCCTGGGCAAGTCACTTAACCTTGTTTGTCTCAATTTCCTCATCTTTAATATGATTTGTAAAAAAGAAATGACAAACCACTGCAGTATCTCTGCCAAGAAAAATCTCAAATAGAGTCATGAAGAGTTATACATAAATGGAAAACAACTGAACTGAACTGCACAAAAGAACCCCTGAAAATATTCTAGATTTGAATATTTTAAACAAAAGGTAGATAAAAAGAGAGTGAATGGCATTGCATATTATGAAAGTATATTGATGACTGAAAGTATTTGGGAGAAGGTCAAAGGAAAAGGAAACAGAAATGCTTTTGTCATTGGAGTGTATCATAGATACCTTGGACAGAAAGAGAAAAATTAAGAGGAGTTTGGGAAACATAAACCTGGCAAATAAGTAGGACATAATGATAAGGGAGTGGGTGGGATTCTGTTATTTAGACATTTGCTGTAACTGTTTTTGGCTTTCACTTTTTCCTTCTTTCCCCCCCTTCCCTATCCACCTCTCTTCCTTTTTTCTTTCTCCCTCCCCTCTCCCTACTGTCTCTCACCCTCTCTTTCAATCCTTCTGTTTGATTAAAGCAGAGCAGTTAACAACTTTTTGACTAACCTCAGTTAAAATTTTATCTTTTGGGGGTGTCTAGGTGGTGTAGTGGATAAAGCACTGGCCTTGGAGTCAGCAGTACCTGGTTTCAAATCTGGTCTCAGACACTTAATAATTACCTAGCTGTGTGGCCTTGAGCAAGCCACTTAACTCCATTTGCCTTGCAAAAAAAAGTTATCTTTTTTTTCCTTTTTTTTATTTACACATTATTAAAATATTCTTGTTTAAGAGTAAAAATAATACCCCCTCCCCCACAGAAATATAAAACCTCATAATAAATAATGTAAAAAGAAAGAGAAAAAATGTGTTTCAGTCTGTGTTCCGATACCATCAGCTCTGTCTCGGGTGGATCATATTCTTTATCATAAGTCTATCACAGAAATTACTTTCATATTTTTCCACAGTTGCTGTTGCTGATTATAATTCCCTCCAACCATTCATCCCCACTACCATCTATTATATTTTCCCTCTCCTTTCACTCTGTCCCTCTTCTAAAAATGTGCTGTAGGGTAGCTCAGTGGTGCAGTGGACAGAGTACTGGCCCTAGGGCTAAGAGGCTCCAAACCCACATACCACCCCAGAGACCCAGCAACCACCCAGCCCCATAGTCCCGGGCAGGTCACCCAATCCCAGTGCCTTACAAAAAGTAAAAAAGAAAATGTATTATATCTGACTATTCTCTCCTATGATCTACCCTCTCCTGTATCACCCACATCCCCCCTTCCCCCATCCCGCTTCTCTCCTTTTTTCTCTAGATGTCTATACCCTACTGAGTGTGTATGCATTTTTTTTAGGTTTTTGCAAGGCAATGGGGTTAAGTGGCTTTCCCAAGGCCACACACCTAGGTAATTATTAAGGGTGTGAGAACGGATTTGAACCCAGGTCCTCCTGACTCCAGGGCCAGTGCTCTATCCATTGTGCCATCTAGCTGCCCCTCTCTCAGGCATTTCTGATGAGAGTGAAGGTTCCTTCATTCCCCCTCACCTTCCCCACCTCCACAAGATTGCCAAAAAAACCCCTTTTATATGAATTATCTTGGCCTATTCCACCTCGCCTTTCTCTTACTCCCAGTACATTTCCCTTTTAGTCGCTGACTCCCTTTTTACAATATATACATATATATATATACATAATATCTGTATATTATGTATATATATATATATATATATATATATATATTATATCTTCAAATTCAACTCTCTCCTGTGTTTCATCTATAACAGCTCCTTCTACCTGCTCTATTAAATGAGAAGGTTCATATCAGTATTATCAGTATCATTTTTCTATGCAGGAATACATGCAGTTCATCCTCATTAAGTCCCTTATAATTTACTTTGTCCTGTACTTAAGGATCCAACTTTCTGTTCAGCTCTGGTCATTTCAACAGGAACATCTGAAATTCTCCAGTTTCATTGAAAGTCCATCTTTTCCCCTAGAAGAAGATGTTCAGTTTTGCTGGGTAGTTCATTCTCGGTTGTATTCCAAGCTCTTTTGCCTTCTGGAATATTATATTCCAAGTCCTATGAACCCTTAATGTAGTCACTGCTAAGTCCTGTGTGATCCTGACTGCAGCTCCATGATATTTGAATTATGTCCTGGCTGCTTGTAATGTTTTCTCTTTGACTTGGGAGTTCTGGAACTTGGCTATAATATTCCTGGGGGTTGGGTTTTTTTTTTTTTTGGATCTCTTTCTGGAGATCAGTACATTCTCTCAATTTCTATTTTTGCCCTCTGCTTCTAGTATATATCCGGACAGTTTTCCTGTAGGAATTCTTTAAAAATGTGGTCAAGGTTCTTTTCTTGATCATTACTTTCAGGTATCCCAATAATTTTTAAATTATCTTTCCTGAATTTGTTTTCTAGATCAGTTGTTTTTTCAGTGAGATGCTTCACATTTTATTCTCATTTTTCCATTCTTTTGGTTTTGAAGTATTGTATCTTGATTTCTTGCTAAGTCATTAGCTTCCTTTAGCTCCAATCTACATCTGAAGGATTTGTTTTCCTCAGAGAGCTTTCTTATCTCCTTTTCCATCTGGCCAATTCTGCTTTTTAAGGCATTCTCCTCAAAAACTTTTTGAACTGTTTTATCCATTTGACCTAAGTTCATTTTTAACATGTTATTTTTTCAGCAATTTTGGATCTCCTTGACTAAGCTGCTGACTTCATTTTCATATTTTTCTTGCATCTCTCTCATTTCTTTTCCCAATTTTTCTTCTATCTTCCTTACTTGATTTTCAAAATCTTTTTTGAGCTCTGCCATAGCCTGAGCCCAATTTCTATATTTCTTGGAGTCTTTAGATGCAGAAGCTTAGACTTCCTCATTTTCAGATTGAATATTTTGATTCTCCATAGGATCATAGACAAAGTATTTGTCAGTAGTTCAGTTCCTTTTTTTTGTATTTACTCATTTCCCCAGCCTGTGCCTAGTTTTGGCATGTTTCCTGAGTTTTTTTAGTTTTATTTGGACAACTTCACAAGGACCTCAGTATTTGAGACTCTGACTGCTCTCCTGGTCTGTGAATGACCACAAATATACCCCTCTGCCACAGGGCTGGGGGGGGGGCTATTCCATGGAGGTTCTAGACTGTGATCAGGATCTGAATATGGTAAGAGCCCCAGAGTCCTGTTCCAGGGACAGAGGACAGACCTTGGAAGTCTCCCTCCAATTCCTGACCTTTGGTGGGATGAGCACTCAGGGCACAGCTGCCTGGAGGTTCCTGCTGGGTAGCTCCACGAGCCTACTTCCATTTTCTGGATCTGCTGAGGCCATGCTGAGTGCCAGGGTCATGCTGAGTGCTGCAGCCACGCTGGGGGCCTGGGCTTTGCACTTGCTCTGGCAGTGATCTGCTGGTCTTTCAAGTTGTGCTCCCTGGGGTGTAGGTCAGGAAACTGCTTCAGCCACAGCTCCCAGGCACCCTGGGGCTATTCTCGGGAGGCTGAAGTTCCTTCACTCCGGTAGGGTGCTCCTCTGACCCCATGGAACAGAGTTTTTACATTATTTTCCAGATTATCTTGGGCTGGGGAATTGCCTCACTGCATCTTTCTGTGGTTCTGTCACTTGAAAATTTAATTAGTGTCATAATTTCAAGATTTTTGAAATATTTTGGAGAGAGTACCTAGAAGAGGTTCTTTTCCTTAGGCTCTTTTCCTTCTGCCATCTTGGCTCTGCCCATTGACACTCTAAAATTTTATCTTTTTAAATATGGAGAAACTATTCAGGATCTCGTTCTAAGGAAATTCTATTCTGGATTTCATTCTAAGATGGAAGTAAATTTTACCTCTTTGCTGTCACTGAGACTTGGTGAGATGAAAGGACTATATATTACTAGAGGGAATTATTTTATACAAAAGATAGATAAAAAGGAGGGGACCTCATTGCCTTTTAAGAAAGCATACTCATTGTTTAAAATCTTGGAACCAGGAAATCAGTCAATGGTACTGGAAATATTTAGCCTGATGAAAACTCAGAGGGAAATTGTAATTGCCTTTTGAAGGATTTTCAGGGGGATGAAAGATTAGATTGATTTGGTTAATCTCCAACAATCAGAACCAGGAGTTCTGAGTGGATATAAGAAGAGGGAGATTTAGACTTGATTTCAGGGGAAACAGCTTCATAAGAATTATTGCTGTTAGGCAGAATGGACTGCCAAGTGTGTTGGGGGATACTTCCTTCTTGAAGGTCTTCAAGCAGGTATGTTATAATAGGAATCCCTTTTGTGGTTGAATTGGATTGGTGTGTAGCAGAGATTTCAACAATGTTAAAATTTTGTAATTCTATACTAAAATATGTCATCCAGGATTTGTATGTTGAGGAAAAGGATTGGTTAAGTAGTCAGAATAAGGAAAAACAGTGTCCACATAATGTAAAAATCCTTAGTGGAAGGACTCTGGAATTTTATATCAATTACACTATCAGAACTACTGGAAGGAATGGAAAAAATACATAGGATTAAAAAATGTAGATGAATTTGGCTTATATCTCTGGAAGGCTATTTGATGCAGTGGAAAGAACCTTGAATCTGGAATCAGAGGATCTGGGTTCCAATGTGATTCTGCCATTTACTACCTCCATGATGTTGGAAAGAGCATTTCACATCTCTGAATCCAAGTTTTCTCATTTGCAAAAATGAGGGAGTTGAATTGGGTAACTTCTAAAGTCCCTTTTATGTTCTCCTGTGATTCCAGGATTCTTTATACCCATTGATTCATTGAATGATTGATTCAGAAGCTACTTTGAGATGTTGCAGAAGCCATTATGTAAATCAATTAGCAATAGTAAAAGATTTTCAAAAATGCTTTTTAAGGGAGTGGCTGAGAACAGTGGGTTGACCATATATTATTATTGTAACAATATTTTCTCAGATGATTAAAAACTGTTCAAGATCTCTATATATAGCAATAAAATGAATTATAAGTATAATTATAATAATAATTATTATTATTATTAGAAATTTCATTCCCAAAGAATTTTCAATTTACAAGCTTTAGTAAATTTTAAGAATTTAAGCAATCCTAGGAAATTTATAATATTTTAGCATAAGATAGAACCTTGAGATCACCATATGTATTCAGGAATTTGGGAGGTAGGTCCTATAATATTTCCATTTCACATTTGAGCAAACTCAAATGATGATGTTTTTCCTTTATTCTTGAAGAAGACTATAACAGCGGGTGATGATGCCATGACAAGTACATGAATTGGATTTTAGTGGGGGGGAGGGTTATATTAAGTCACCAACCTCACTTTCATCTTAAGAATCATCTGGATCCAGTGACCAGATATGAATCAGGACAACTGAAAATGGTCCTGGATATCAGGCAATCAGGGTTAAGTGACTTGCCCAAGGTCACACTGCTAGTGTCAAGTGTCTTAAGGCTGGATTCAAACTCCTGTCCTCCTGACTCCAAGACCAGTGTTCTATTCAGTGGGTCTCCTAGCTGCTCCTGTAAACTGAGATGGGCAGAAGTTAAATGACTTGTCCATAATCACATGGCTAATAAACATCTGAGGTTACATTTGAATTCAAATCTTCCTGATTCCAGGTTTTTATGCACTATTTCACATAGATTTCCCTACTGCATCAAGCTTGGAAAGATTATATATCACTTAGTTTATCATCAACAAATATTTAAAATCAAACATAATGTGCACAGTTGAAAAAATTTGGTTAGGGCACCAGAGTAGTACCCTTGAAAGATATAGTGCAGAACTTGTAATATAGATATTCAAACACAGGAAAATCAAAGGATTAAGATTTTTAGAAGTCATTTATACAAACCCCTTGTTGATAAGGAAACTGAGGCACAAAGAGAAAGTAAAATAGTATAGTGATAAAAGTGTTGAATTTGAAATCAAAAGACCTGGCTTGGAATCCTGGTCTACTATTTATTACTTATGTGACCTTGGTCAAATCCCTCACCCTCTCTGTATCTTATTTTCATCATCTAGAAGAAAAATTGACTGAATTAGATGGACCATTAAATTCCTTAGTTGCCCTAACTCCCCCTGACTTTTCTTATAAAGAATTGTTTCAGCTTATTTTAATAGTCAATCTTCTCAAGATAATCTTCTCAAGATTATATTAGTAATTTTTTCAGTGTTTTTCCCAACTGAAAATAAAATGAAGTTTCATCACAGAGAGCAAAATGAATTATCCCTTTAAGTAACCTCTCTACTCTTGTTCTGATCTCTCTCAATTAAAAATCTTTTGTTGTTATGATGAGAAATCTTCTGACTGTTCATTTCTACTTTGATCTCTCTTTCTGAGACACTTTTGCATTTACTTCCTCCTTCCTTTGTCCCCTTCCCAGTCCATTCCGCCCCCCCCCCACATCTTTTCCTTTACTGCCTGTGATGATACAAGTAAAAATCTTTTCCTGTTCTGTTTCTATAATATGACTCAATTCAGCAACTTAAAAGTTCTCTCACTATATCTTAAATCCTTTTATAAGGGAGTCTGCAGATCAAAGCTATAAATCTACAGGTAAAAGCTTCTTGAGGACAGAAACTTATTTTTGTTTTTGTATCTTGGGCATCTAACATAGGGTCTTGAATAAACTCGATTTCTAACAAATTCTGGTTGAATTGAATTGAATATTAAGTTGAAGGGAGTTGGAGCAATATGCTTCAATGGGAGGAACATGTGAACAGGAGAAATGGAAAATTAATGTGGTATTTAAGAGGTCCTGTAAGTAAGAGGAATCCATGGTGATTCAGAAAAAAACTTGAAATTTGGTAACTTGAGAGAATACAACCCTGAAAAAGGCCTAGAGAGACCCATCTAAACTGATGGCAAGTTAGGGGGGAAAAGTTTCCTCCAAACCTGTACATAAGGTTCAAAGATAGATACTGATTAGGAAGTCCATCAACTTCCAGATCCTGCTCCTAACACAAAGTATAGCATCAGAATAATTACTAGGCCTACAGAGTATCTTAGTACTACTAATAAGGGATACTGCGCATGCTCAGTAACTGCAAAAACAGAAAGAATATGACTTAATGGATGACTGAAGATAAGTCTGCAAAATGTTACATTGTGTCAAAGACTTTAATGATATGAAAGACCCAAGTATACTAAGAGCCAATTTCCATTGGCTCATAGCCCTTGCCCAAGAAACCAGGGAAATTATAGGCATGATATCCCCTAGTATATTAAAACTGCTCCCCATTTGAAAGCACATTCAGTTCATAGTATTACAAAAGAAAGCTTTATTACAAGGAGAAAAACAAAGTAGAGATCCTGAACAAACAACCATTCTTCCTGAAGATGTAAATAAATCCCTGGACTCATTAAGAGTCATGAAAATAAGCATTTTGCTGTATAAGCTTCATCTTCCAAGATCTGACTTCCCTTGCACAAAAGAACGGATCCTATGCCTGAGGATTAGATGTGCAAGAACTTTTTATGGAATCACTCTCTCAAGCTGCATGTACTGATGAGTTAAGTTCCCAGAGGACAATAACTATTTCTCCCCTGGGTTTTAGAGATAACCAGGAGGAGCTGGAGTTTTCAGTACTTGCTTATAAGTCACCATACAGTGTGCCAAGAACAATTTGTTCCAGCAGTCATGAAAGGTGTCTGAAACTAGATTAGAGTTTGGTCAGGTATCAAAGATGCCAAGGCCACCCAATGCATCCTGGCCCATCATTAGTAGTCCTGAATTTTATTTGCCACTGGACTTTTATGACTCTAGAAGAGAGCATGAAGCTGATGATTTTGTGTAACTCTGACTCTCTTGAATCTAATTTATAAGGAAATCAATACCTTACCCCATGATTCCAATGTTCTTCTTTGGAAATGAAGGATCCAAAACAATACTGGGCAACTAGTTTACTTCAATTAGCTTTTACAAGAGTAAAGTTAGAGCTTTTACAAGAGTAAAAGAGAAGATAGAGCAAAGTTATCTCCCCTGGCTCCTCCCTTACCCCATATTTAACCAGGGGTAACCTCTCCTAAACTCATAATTTCTGGGAAAAGTAAGCTTAAATTTAAATCATAAAGATATGAGGCAGAAATGTAAAGAGCATGTGGGGCTGAGGGGTGCCTTCAGACTCCTTAGGGCTGGAAATCTTTTCTCCCCTTGAGGATTTTTCATTGTGTTTGCTTAGAAATTAATGTGTTGCTTCCTTGCTTTCCTGGGCTAACTTCTGGTCTTGGCTTGGCTGATGAGTCAATCCACTGCTGGATGTGGTTAAGCAGATTGTTCAGGTGTTGTTCTGGCTCACCACCAGACTCAGATGCTGCTGCTTTGGGATCTGGTAGCCATCTTTGATGTCTTTTTTTTTTACCTTTTGACTGAACATTCCTCTGTCAGAATGCTCATTTACCTAAGGCCAGACAAGATTATATACAAGAGAAACAAAGATTCCATACACCTATGAACCTACAGAGACTGGTTGAGAGAAAGGGAACCCAATATCCCTTTTTCATCTAGTTACTCATAGCAATTCTTTCCTTTCACATTACAGAAAGGAAAACGCAGAGGGGCTGAAGGAGTGCAAGCTTACTTCTGGTTTTAGGCTATTGAGTTATTATTCCTTTCTGTTCTGGTTATTTAGAAAGCTTCATACCACAGATAAAGAACCTGAGTCATCACGACATAAATTGGCATGGTAAAGTGACAGCAACAGGCAAAGAATGTCTGCTAATGCCAACCCCCTCCTCCTCCTCAACTCTCACCATCATACATGCATCTCTGCCATTAGAAAAGGTGATAAAATCCCTGCAAATGTAGGGAGGATGTCAGTCCAAACCTGATTTTCTTGTCTTCTATATGATGAAGAGGTTACTTCTGCCTAAGATTTCTAGCTTTCCTGTCTCTACTGATGAACATTAGTCTTTGACTTAATTCTTTACCAAGACTCTCTGATACTCTTTAGTCTGTATTTACTAGAGAAAGAGTAATTAAGTGGGGTAAAACCCCATGATATTTGGCACCAAAACACTTGGGTACAAGTCCTAGAACTACTATTTAATATTTGCATGAACTTTGTAAAATTATTTCCCTTCTGTGGATCTCAGTTTCCTTGTCTTTTAAATAGGATTAAATTTTCATTAAAATTTTTTCCAGAACCTAAATATATATATATATATATATATATATATATATATATATATATATATATATATATATATATATATATATGATTTAGGTTACATATATATATGTATATATATGTACATATGTATATATACATATGTACATATATATATATGTATATATATATGTAAAATGCTCCAAGTCAGTCACTGGCAGTATACTACTATTATTACATAAAATGACTTGCTTCTCTAGGTAATTTTTGTGCAATATTTCAAATGAATGTCTCATTTTTAGGCTTATTAATATCAGCTTATGGTACTATATGGTAGAATATTATATGATTTTCTTGTTGGTGTATCATTTAGTAAAAATTAATTAAACACTTACAATGTATCTGGCAGAGTGAGACTTAAAAGTAGCCAAGTCCAAGGAATATGTTTCATTCATATAATGATTAATTTTTACAAAATTTATTTTGTATCCTATGTCACAGTCATTTCTTATGATTCCCTATTCTTAGAATCCTAACTTACAACAAAGAAAAACCAAAATAATGATTTTTTTTTTTGTAATTCTCAATGTGGCATTTCTTACCTAAAATTATTTACCTCTCTCCTGAAAAAAAAATATGGAGACATATTTCATCATCTGTCCTTTGGAACCAAGTTTTGAATCAAATCTTTAGTTTCAATTCCCTTGTCTTTTAGTGTTGTTTTCATTTACTTTTTAATAGTTATATCATATATTCTTCTCCTGTTACTGTTTCTGTATCTACTTGGACAAATTTTCCTACATTTCTCTAAATTCTACATATTTGTATTTCATTATAACTCAGTGATACTTCGTGATGTTTTTATATCACCAATTGTTCATTCATCTTCCAAATAGTGGACACCCATTCTGTAGCTATTTACCATAAAATTCCCTAATAAATATTTCGCTATATGTAGGGCTTTCCTCTGTATCTTTAACTGCTGTTTTGCTATAACTTTTATATTAAGGTCTTCAGATGTTTTTTCAGGTCCTACCCTCATAGGAGTGTGCTAATCTGCATGGCTATTTTAAAATGATTGTAAACAAGCTTAATGGCAAGAACACAGGCAAATACACTACTTTAGTCCCCTTCAATCTGTCAGCCACTTTAATAGGATCAGTTTCACAAACAAGTCAATGATACTTTATCTACTTTGCCAGATGTTTTGTAATAGACCCTGGTTACATCATTCAGGATCTTACACCCCAAATTTAATCCTAAACCCGCAATGAAGACAGGTCTCAGCTCTCAAAAGTATTAAATCTGTTGTATTTCTTTCTGTGATATAAACACTTTAATTCCTGGATGTGTTTCCTATTTTGTCACAATATAATTCATAAAGGCATAATATTGGCTGTTTATAGTTTTGTCCATTGTGGGAAGGGGGTGGTTTAGAGTTGCCAAACAAAAATTACTTTTACTTTTCAGTTAGAAGATAATTGGCAAGAGGCCTAAAACTTTCACAAGTATCTGCACTGGAGCCATGTGAAATATCAAAACTTGGCATTAAACAGAGTGCAGGAAATTGTTTCTCAGACTCACAAATCCCAAGATCCAAAATAATATTAAAAATATGAACATCCTAGCAGTATGATAGGAGCTGACATTTCTATTACCTCTGCCTAATAATAGACCAGAGATGCTGTACAGTATAGTGTCTAGAAAACCAGCTTTGTAATCAGGAAGACCAGAGTTTAGATTTGACACATACTAATTATTGTGACCATAGGAAGCCACGTAACCCTTTAGTTCATTCAAACAAATCTCCAAGAGTGTAAGGTATATTGAACAGGCTAAACTTCTCTCCCAACCATCATTGGAATTGGGTTCATGGATGACGGTTAAACATCCAACTTGGTTAGAAATATAACCAATCTTAAAAAAAAAATGACTGCAAGGTACACATTACTTTCTAATTTGCATTAGCAAAATAAATTTCCAAACTGTAAGTTCTTTACCCTGATGAAATCATATGCTAGAACTTAAGGAAAACTAAACAAATAAAAAATTAGTTTGGGCAATATAATATGAGACTAGACCAACAAAAGTTACATTTATCTTATGCTAAATCTAGTCCATGTTCTCTAAGTCTAAACTAAACTTGACCAATCTGTTAGCTGGAAAATTCACACACCTTGACTTTTTTCAGATCTGGAGTTTCATTTCTTTCTTTGTTGAATTCTTATCCATTCTTGAAATGTAACCCAAAAGAGATATCTCTCAGAAAACCCCTTATTCTCCTGATAGGTAATGAATTTTCTCCTTGGACTTCACAATAAGTTTTAATAACTTTTGAATGTGTTAATCATGCAATATTGTAGATTATAACTATATATTTCTTATTTCTCTACTAGATTGTAAGCCCCCTGAGAGGAGGGGAAATGTTATCTCATTTTTTTCTCTTCCTCATGCATAGCATAATACTCTGTAGGAAGTAAGCACTTAATAAAATAATTATTTTTGTCTTTTCTTATTAAGGAAATCTAGGCATCCTAGGTTGGGTTTTTTGTGATACTAATTCTGTAAGTTTGAGTCAAGTACCTAACTTAATATATAGTCTATTCATTTATCATGCAAGAGTCATAAATAAAATAATGAAATTTTGAATTAAGAATAGCAAAGTGTTTTCCAACAATTTAGAAATAATCCTGCCTTTGGAGTCAGGAGAATTCACTCCAGTGGTTTCAAAACCAGTCTCAGACACTAATAAGCTGTGTGACTCTGATTAAGTTATTGTGCATCAATTTAATCTATAAAATGAGGAAAATAATAGCACAAATCTCCCAAGGTATTGATAAAATAATAGAATTGAAAAATACTTTGCAATCTCAAAGCACTCTATAACTTCCACCTCCTCTTCTTTTTCTTTTCTTCTTTCTCCTCATCCTTTACCTCTTTTTCCTTCTCCTTTTCCTTCTCCTCCTCTTCCTCATCCTCATCTCCCTCCTCTTCTTTTTCCTTATTCTTCCTCCTTCTCTTCCTCCTTTTCTTCCTCCTCATCCTCATCTCCCTCCTCTTCCTCTTCCATCATGGGTCTTGAGACTAAATGGAGCTATTATAGTTATCTATGTAACTTTATTATATTTTTATTCAAATTTGAAAATAAAATCTTACAGAGAATCAGAGAATCTTAGAGCTTGGTGAAACTGTAAGTTGACCAACATCTGAATGAGAATCTCTCCTATCATTCAGTAAATCAAGAAGCATTCCTTGAAGGCCTACTAGGTTTGTGCCAGGCTCCCTGATAGGGTCTTGGGATACAGATACAATGAATGAAATTATTTCTACTCACACAAAATTTGTAATTCCAAAAAGTGGTGAAGTAGCCTCTCCTTGGAGAAATCTAGTGAGAAAGTCACCACATCCTGAGGTACACCATTTTACTTTTAGACAATTTTTCCTTCAGATAGTCAGCTCTTTGTTGTCATGGTCTGATCTGTACCAGTAAATTTGCTTCCTGCCTGGAAGGAAGTCACCATGTAAAGTCACAAGACACAAGAAAAAAAAAGGAAAAAAATGTAACTGTAGCATGCTTTATAGTCCTCTGTTAAACAACTATTAAAATTCTCCCTTAACTCTGTTGATTCTCATTCATGTAATTCTCTAGACTCAGCTCCATCCTGTGGTTGAAATTCTCATAAGCAAGGAACAAAATTAATGGGTCAACTTCCAAACATTCTGATGTTTTACTTTCCATATGTGTGTATATAAAGTCTTTCTCCTCAGATCTATAGGATCTTATATTTTGGACTTTGCTGCTAGAGGATGGCAATATTACAATTAACCAATGAATCTCCTTCATCCTAATCAATCCATCAATGAGTAAGCAATGATTTAGTGACTATGTGTCAGGTGCTGGGGATACAAAATTAAACAGTAAATATTCTATTGTATCCATAATGCTGGATATTATTATTAATAATATTCTGAGCCTTTAGACTCCCACAGAAGGTAAATACATTTGGGGATCCTAGGAAAGCAACACAAAAGTTTTATTGAGACTTTATTTAAGAAAAAACTATCCAGAGATCCATATAGACATTAGATTTATGGAAAGGGGGAAATGCCAAGTATTTATTCATTTATTTATATTTAGAGGGGGGGAGTTTTTTCTTTTTTTAATCCTCCAATTGATATTTTATTTTATTTTTCCTATCACATTATGAAAGTTTTCAACATTAATCCACATGCATGTAAATATTTATGTTACATAATTTCCTTCCATTCTCCATTCCTGTTCTCTACCCCCCAACAGCAAACCATCAATACATTATACGTATGTATTTGTGGTTGACATGTTTACAGATTAGTCATTTAGGAAACCATGACATAGGTAAAAAATATGAGAAATTTTTAAAAAGTGAACATAGTTTTCATTCAGATTCTGTAGGATTTTTTTTTTGGGTTTTGTTTTGTTTTATTTTATTTTCCTTCCTCTGGATGTATATAGCATTGTCCATAACAGGTCTTCCAGGATTCCTAACTCTCTGAACTACTGAAAGGAACTGCATTCATTAAGAATGATCAATTTACAATGTTGTTAATGTGTACAATATTTTCTAGGTTCTGTTCCCTTTGCTCAGCATTAGTTCCTGTAATTCATTCCATGCTTCTTTAGAGTCTGAGCATTCATGGTTTCTTATAGAACAATAGTACTCCATAACATACATATCCATAACTAGTTCACTCATTCCCTAACTAATGGGCATCCCACAATTTCCAATTCTTTGCCTCTGTTAAAAGAGCTGGTATGAATATTTTGGAGCATGTGGGATTTCTCCCGTCTTTTATGATTTCTTCTGGATATAGATCTATTATTAGTATTGTTAGGCAAAGGATATTATCAATTTTATTGCTCTTTCAGTATATAGTGCTCTCCAGAATAATTGGATTAGTTCACAACTCCACCAATATTAATGTCCCAATCCTTCCATAATCTCTCCAACATTGAACACTTTCACTTTTTTGTTTTCTTAGCCAATCTGATAGGTGTGACTTAGCCTATGTCATAGTTATTTTAATTTGCATTATTCTAATCAGTAATGATTTGGAGTATTTTTTCATATGAATATAAGTAACTTCAATTTATTCATTTTAAAAGTTCCTGTTCATTTCCTTTGACCATTTATCAATTGTGGATTGACTTATAACCTTATAAATTTGATTCAATTCTTTATATATTTTAGAAATGAGTCCTTTATAAGAACCCATAGCTGTAAAAATTGCTTTCCAGTTTTCTGTTTTCCTTCTAATCTTGGCAGCACTGGTTTTATTGGTACAAAAACTTTAATTTAGTCAAAATCATACATTTTAAAATTTATAAGGTATTACATTTCTTGTTTGGTCATACATTTCTCCTCTTTCCATAGATCTGTCAGATAGAATATTTCTTAATCTGGTAATTGATCTATAGTATCATCCTTTATGTCTAAATCCTGTACTCATTTTGACCCTGTTTTGGTATAAGATGTAGGACTATGTCTTGTTTTTGACATACTATTTTCTGTTTTGCCAACAATTTTTATTAATATTTTATTTGCTTTCCAATTATGTACAATAGTAGTTTCTACCTATCATTATTGTAAAGTTTTGAATTTTACAATTTTTTCCCGACCCTTCCTTTCCTCTCCCCACAGAAGGCAGTCTGATAATCTTTACATTGTTTCCATGCTATACATTGATTGAAATTGAATGTGTTTAAAGAGAAATCATATCCTTGAGGAGAAAATAAAATATTAAAAATATCAAAATTAAGTAGTACATAAGACATTTATTTTTTTAAAAAATTGAAAGTAATAGGCTTTGATCTTTGTTTAAACTCCACAGTTCTTTCTCTGAATACAGGCAGTATTCTCTGTTGCAGGTATTCTGAAGTTGTCCCTGAATATTGCATTGATGGAATGAGCAAGTCCATTAAGGATGATCATCACCCCCATGTTGCTGCTAGGGTGTACAGTTCTCTTCTGGTTCTGCTCATCTTGCTCAACATTAGTTCATGCAAGACTTTCCAGGCTTCTCTCAAATCCCATCCCTCTTGGTTTCTAATAGAAAAATAGTGTCCCATAACATACATATACAACAATTTGTTCAGCTATTCCCCAATTAATGGACATTCACTTGATTTCCGATTCTTTGCTACCACAAACAGAGCTACTATGAATATTTTTGTACAAGTGATGTTTTTACCCTTTTTCATGATCTCTTCTGTGTATAGACCAAGTAGTGGTATTGCTGGATCAAAAGATATGCACATTTTTATTGCCCTTTGGGCATAATTCCAGATTGCTCTCCAGATAGGTTGGATGAATTCATAGCTCCACGAACAATGTATTAATTTCCCAGATTTCCCACATCCCTTCCAACATTGAACATTGTCCTTTCTGGTCATATTGACCAATCTGAACCACGTGAGATGGTACCTTGTTGCTGCTTTAATTTTCATTTCTCTAATCAGTAGAGATTTACAGCAATTTTTCATATAACTATGGATAGCGTTGATTTCCTCATCTGTAAATTGCCTTTGTATGTCCTTTGACCATATATCAATTGGGGAATGGCTTGTTTTTTATATATAAATTTGACTCTGTTTTCTATATATTTTAGAAATGAGTCTTTTGTCAGAAATACTAGTTGCAAAAATTGTTTCCCAATTTACTACATTTCTTTTTATCTTGGTTACACTGGTTTGTTTGTGTAAAATTTTTAATTTAATGTAATCAAAATTATCAAGATTGGTTTTAATGATGTTCTCCATCTCTTCCTTGGTCTATAAACTGCTTCCTTTTCCATAGATCTGACAGGTAAACTATTCCTTGATATCCTAGTTTGCTTATAATATTGTATTTTATTTCTAAATCATGTACCAATTTTGATCTCATCTTGGTATAGGATGTGAGATGTTGGTCTAATCCAAGTTTCTGTCATACTAACTTCCAATTTTCCCAAAAGGTTTTTATTGAAGAGAGAGTTCTTATCCTAGAAGCTGGACTCTGAGTTTATCAAACAGCAGATTACTATAATTGTTTCCTGCTGTCTCTTTTCCACCTAACTGATTCCACTGATTCACCACTCTATTTCTTAGCCAATACCAGACAGTCTTGATGACTGATGCTTTATAATAAAATTTTAGATCTGGTGAGGCTAAGCCACCTTCTTTTTGCATTTCTTTTTCCTTAAATCCCTGAATATTCTTGACTTTTTGTTTCTCCATATGAATTTAGTTACAATTTTTTTCTGGCCCATTAAAAATAATTTTTTTTGGAAATTTGATTGATAAGGCACTAAATAAGTAGTTTAATTTAGGTAGAATTATCATTTTATTATATTAGCTCAGCCTATCCATGAGCAGTTGATATTTGCCTAGCTATTTAGATCTGATTTTATTTATATGAAAAGTATTTTGTAGTTGTTTTCAGAGTTTCTGAGTCTGCCTTGGCAGGTAGACTCCCAAGTATTTTATATTGTCTGAAGTTACTTTAAATGAAAATTCTCTTTCTAGCTCTTGCTGCTATATTGCCAACAATTTTTGTAAAATAGTAAGTTCTTATCCCAGAAACTAATGCTTTGGATTGCTCACACAGTAGATTACTATAGTGCTTTACCATTGTTTCTTTTGAACCTATCCTAATCCACTGATCTACTACTCTATTTCTTTTTTGTTTGTTTAGTTTTTACAAGGCAGTGGGGTTAAGTGACTTGCCCAAGGTCACACAGCTGGGAAATCATGTGTCTGAGATCACATTTGAACTCAGGTTCTCCTGACTCCAGGGCCAGTACTCTATCCTCTGTGCCACCTACCTGCCCCTACTACTTTATTTTCTAACCAATATCCAGACTGTCATTTTATAGTATAGTTTTAGATTTGATGGAGCAAGTCCACCTTCCTTTACATTTTTTTCATTAGTTTCCTAGATATTCTTGACCTTTTATTGCTCCACATAAATTTTGTTGCTATTTTTCTAGCTTGGTAAAATAGTTATGTGGTAGTTTGATTTATATGGCACTGAATAAGGAATTTAATTTGGGTAGAATTGTCATTTTTATTATACTGACCATCAGCAATTGATATTTTCCCAATTGTTTGATCTGACTTTATTTGTGTGAAAAGTGCTTTATAATTGTGTTCAGACAGGTTCTGCGAAGTATTTAATGTCTGCAGCTACTTTAAATTTCTCTCTCTGTCTCTTGCTCTTGGGCTTTGTTGTTCAAATAAATAGAAATGCTGATCATTTATATCTTGTTACTTTGCTGAATTAATTGTTTCAAGTAGTTTTTTCCATGATTTTTCTCAGGTTCTCTAAATATACCATCATATCATCTTTAAAGTATTTTTTGTTTCCTCACTGGCATTTCTAATTTGCTTAATTTCTTTTTTTTTCTCTTATAGATAAAGCTTACATTTTAAAACTCTATTGAATAGTAATGGTGATAATGGGCATTGTTTCACCCCTGACCTTATTGGTAATGCTCCTAGTTCATCCCCATTATATATAATATTTGCTAATGGTTTCATATAGATACTGTCTAACTCTTCCACATAGTTTCCTATCCTCTGCCTCTATGGTACTACAGACCTCTAAGAATCTAGCAAAGTTATTTCTGATTCTATTAAATATAGAGTCTCTAAGTACTCTAAGTACTGGACTGCTCTGAAGTCCCTTTTTAAGATTATAAACTATGGGAGCCATTGGCACAGGACTGCCTAGCAGAGGATGACCTCCTCAGAGAAAGTGCTGAGCTCTATGAGTAAAACAGAATTAAGGTCAAAGGATACATGAAACACATAGGTTTAGAGTAAATATTCCAGCTTTTCACCTGAAATATTTGCACAGGACAGAAATGAGATAGAAGAGAGGAGGATATTTCATGACTATAAAGGAATACTGCTTATCAATCAATCAAGAAATCAACCTTGTTGATTGTACTTTGAATGATAGTACTTTGAGCTTGTCAATCAATCATTTTGAGCCTGTATTGGTCTGATCAGCTACAGTTGTACAGAGGCCCTATAATAGTGATGTCATTTTGGTCTTCTTTTATACAAGGATAAATATCAACCATATCAAGATCGTCTAAGTATAGTCTCTTCAAATATATTCATTTAGCTATCCTCAAAAAAATGCAATTCTCAAGAGTTACAAGTTATCTTTCTTTGTAGAGTTGTATACAATTTTATGTTCTTGACTAACATTTATTTCGCTCCCCCCCTTTTTTGTTTACCTTTTTATGTATCTTTTGAGTCTTGTATTTGAGGATTGGATTGTTTGTTCAGTTCTGGTCTTTTGATGAGGAAATTTTGGAAGTATTTTATTTTGTTGAACATCCATCTTTCCCCCCTGACAGACTATGTTGAATTTTTCAGTCTAGCAAATTCTTGGTTGTAATCCAAGGTCCTTTGTCCTCTGAAACACCATATTTTAGAGGCTGGTTGATGTTTCAGTGTTGAAGCTGATTAGTTCTGTATAAATCTGATTGTGCTTCCTTTGTGTTTAAATGGTTTCTTTTTGACTGCTTGTAGTACTTTCTCCTTTATTTGGGAATTCTGAAATTTGGGTATGATAGTCCTTGGAGCTTTTAACCTGTGTTCTCTTCCTGGGGGTGTTCTAAATATTTCAATGACTATTTTTGTCTCCTTGATCTTGCAGATTTGGAATATTATCACCGATAATTTCCTGAAATATATTTTCCAGGCTCTATTTTTGATCTAGGTTTACTGGCAGACCAATAATTTGTAAATTATCTCTTCTGGATCTATTTTCCAGATTGGTTTTTCTAACAGGTACTTTGTTTTCTTCAATTGTTTCAGCCTTTTACTCTATTTGATGAAATCGTGGTGTCTTATACATTCACTGGTTTCTACTTGTCCAATTCCAATTTTGAAAAAAATATTTTCTTCAGGGTTTATTTTCTTCAGGTAGCTTTTGGGTTTCCTTTTCTAGTTGGCTAATTTTACTTTTCTATGAGTTGCATTACTTGTCCAGTTGGTTGATTTGAGTTTTAAGTTGCCTTACTTTTCCAGTTAGGTGATTTTATTTGTGGAAGAGCTACATTCTTTTTTCCAATTGCTTATTTTTACTTTTAAATGAGCTGATTTCTTTAATTGGTTTTTCATAATTTTCCTGCATAGATATCATTTCTTTTTTCCATTTTTCTTCTTCCTCTATCCTTTGGTTTTTAAATTCTTTTTTAAATTCTTCTATGAGATTTGGATTTGAGTCCAATTCATAGATTCCTATGAGACTTTTCACATAGGAAAATTTTCACTACTTTCTTTTTCCAAGGTGGCATTTTTATCATCTCTATCTGCATAAATTTTTCTATGTTTAACATTCTTTTAGGTTTTGTTGCTCATTTTGATTGTTGAGCTCTGTTCCTGGGGTCTAGGGAGTATAGATCCAAGTTTTTTGAGCTGGGGCTGTGGTCTGCTCCCTGGTTTATTGTTGGCCAAAATATTGCCTATATAGCCCAAGCCTATGCAGTGGTGTGTTTCTTCCTGTATGTCCAGGATCTGCCTATGCAGTATTTTGTTCCCAACCTAGTCTTACTTTCCTCCTTCCCCTTACTCTTCCCCTTCTCCTTTCTCTTTCCTTTTCCACTGTGCCAAGCAGCCTTTCTGATCAGCTCCTCTATAGAGAGAACTTCCTAGGAAAACAAATAATGCCACTATGACCTTAATGAGTCTAGGAGACTTACATTCTGCAAATAAATAAATCTTCCCCAAGGCATCAAGGTTACATTAATACAATAATTCACTAATAATGGCATTTTCCTCTTTAAGTGCTTCAATATTTCAAGGATATGTGATTTCATAAGTATAATTATTTCTTCCATAGTTGAAGACTGAAACTTCTCTATAATAGTCTTTAACAGTTATAGTAGTTTGAAATTCTTACTATGGCTATTGTGGTTTTCCAATCAATCAATCAGTATTTATTATATTCCTACTACATGCATGCCAGACACTGCACCATGTCCTAGGGATGCAAAAAAGAAGCAAAATAGAATTCATGCCCTCAAGGAGTTTACCATTGAGTGGACAATTAAATTCAGTCTTTAGATTTCTTTTAGCTTGGCAGCCCTTACTAGAGCTTTTGCTCTATGGCATATAACCTTTGAAAATTCAGTGTCACTTCCACAATGCGGCAAAAAATAAGACTTGAGTGGAGGTTTCTTTATATATCCTCAGCTAAATAATCCCTCCCATGGAATACTTGTTCATGATGCAGCACCCTAGTTGTGGGAGCCTTCACTGGTCTTTCTCAGTTCTAGTTAAACACTGTGAAGCTTTTCCTAAATATTTTTTTCCACCATGAACATTCTTTACTACAAAATCTTTTTTTATCTATTGTCTAGTTCACAAATTGAATATTAAGTTATCTAGTACTTTGTATATTTCAGTAGTTTGAAATGTCCAGTTTAATTTAGAGAAAAGGTCTAGTATTTAATACAGATGGCAAAAAATAGGTAGGATGGAATTGATACAGTAGTGGAAAGAGTACTAAATCAGGACCTGAGTTCAAATCTTGCTTTTAATGTTTGTTTCCTTTTTTATTTTGGGCAAATAACTTTGCTTCTTTAGTCTTTGACCCCCTTATCTGTCATTTGAAGGGACTAGAAGAGATGAACTCAAAAGTCCCTTTTAATCCCAGTCTATGATTTGATAAGGCCGTCAAAAAGGCAGCATTTGAATGGGGAGGAGGAGTAAATGTAATGGGAGAAGGGAATTACAGAGACCTCAGTAAATTCATGAGATACCAACATGACATGGTGTTGATTCAGGTCATAGAATACAAAAGGATAATAAATGTTTTGAATTTAAGCAAGCTGTGATGCTGTATCTAGTGAGAAAGAGATAAAAATACTTTGGGCTATAGTAAGGGCTTGCAAGTGAGTCTTACTGAAATGGATATGTGAAAGATTGTGCAGTATTAGCCTATGCACAGAAAACAGAATATATAATAAGAGGAAGTATTGCATCATGAAAGAACAAGACTTGGATGAGTAAAACACTGGGTTCAAATCTAGTTGACATTGACCTGTGTGATCACCTTGGACAAACCACTAGCTCTCTCTTGAGCCCTAGACTCTGTATTGGCATTTACTAATATCATAACCCAGAATAAAATCCAGCCTCCAGACACTTACTAGCTATGTGATCCTAGGCAAAAGACTTATAATATATTTGCTTTATTCAATCAGAGAAATAGCAAATCATTCTAATATCTTTGCCAAGAAAACCCCAAGAATAGTATGGTCCACGGGGTCATAAAGAGTTGGACACAATTAAAAGAGTGGAGAACAGCCAATTATATAGCACAGTGGATGGAATCCTGGATTTAGAACTAGAAAGGGCTGGTTTCAAATATTCTCTCTAACACTTAGGAGTTGAATATATGTCTGAAAGGAAGATCTTTTTTTAAATGTTTTCAGAAAGTTTTTTTTGAATTTTACAATCTTTCCCCTAATCTCTCTTCCCTCCCCTCCACCCCCACAGAAGGCAGTCTGATAGTCTTTATATTGTTTCTATGCTATGTGTTGATCAAAATTGAATGTGTTGAGAGAGAAATCACATGCTTAAGGAATAAATGAAATATGAGATAGCAAAATTACATAATACTATAACTTTTAAAAATATAAAGGTAAACTCTGCAAATTTTTCTTTGGATACAGATTGTATTCTCCATCCCAGATACCCTAAAATTGTCCCTGATTGTTGCATCTAGCTCAGCATAATTCATGTAAATCCTTCCAGACTTTTTGGAATTCCCATCCCTCCTGGTTTCTAATAGAACAAGAGTGTTCCTTAATGTACATATACCACAATTTCTTCAGCCATTCCCCAATTGATGGACATTCACTCAACTTCCAATTCTTTGCCACAACAAACAGAGATTCTATGCTTATATTTGTACAAGTAATATTTTACTCTTTTTTCATGATCTCTTCAGGGTATAGGCGCAGTAGTGGTATTGCTTGATCAAAGGGTATGCATATTTTTATTGCCCCTTTGGGTGTAATTCCAAATCCCAAATCTCTCCAGAAATGTATTGCAAACAATGTATTAGAGTCCCAAATTTCTCACATCCCTTCCAACATTGATCATTGTCCTTTCTGGTCATATTGATCAGTCTGAGAGGTATGAGATGGTACCTCAAAGATGCTTTAATTCATATTTTTCTAATCAGTAAAGAAATAGAGAAATTTTTCAGATTACTACAGATTGCTTTGATTTCCTTATCTGTAAATTGCCTCTGCATATCCTTTCACCATTTGTCATTGGGGAATGGCTTGTTTTTTAAAAAATTAGCCTCAGTTCTTTGTATATTTTAGAAATGAGTTCTTTGTCAAAAATGCTAATTGTAAAAATTGTTTCCCAATTTGCTACATTTCTTTTGATCTTGGTTACAGTGGTTTTGTTTGTGCAAAAGCTTTTTAATTTAATGTAATCAAAATTATCAAGATTGTTTTTAATGATGTTCTCTATCTCTTCCTTGGTCTATAAACTGCTTCCATTTTCATAGATCTGACAGGTAAACTGTTCCTTGATCTCCTAGTTTGCTTATAATATTGTCTTTTATTTCGAAATCATGTACCCATTGTGATGTCATCTTGGTGTAGGGTGAGAGATGTTGGTCTAATCCAAGTTTCTGCCATACTAACTTTCAATTTTTATTGAAGAGAATATTCTTATCCCAGAAGCTGGACTCTTTGGGTTTATCAAACAGCAGATTACTATAATTATTTCCTGCTACCCCTTTTGCACTCTTTCCCACTGATCCACCATGCTATTTCTTAGCCAATACAGATAATTTTGATGACTGATGCTTTATAATATAATTTTAGATCTGGTAGGGCTAAGCCTCCTTCTTTTGCACTTTTTTTCATTAAATCCCTGGAAATTCTTGATTTTTTATTTCTCCATATAAATTCACTCACATTTTTTTTCTGGTTCATTAAAGTAATTGTTTTTGGAATTTTGATTGGTAGGGCACAAAATAAGTAGCTTAATTTATGTAGAATTGTCATTTTTATTATATTATCTTGGCTTATCCATGAGTAGTTGATATTTACTCAATTATTTAAATCTGATTTTATTTGTGTGAGAAGTGTTTTGTAGTTGATTTCATAGTTTCTGAGTCTGCCTTGGCAGGTAAACTCCAAAGTATTTTATATTGTCTGAAGTTCTTTTGACTGGGATTTCTCTTTTCTAATCTTGCTGCTTGTTTTGCTAGTAATATATAGAAATGCTGAGGATTTGTGAGGGTTTATATTATATCCTGTGACTGCTAAAGTCGCTAATTGTTTCTATTAGGTTTTTTTTTAGGTTTTCTCAAGGCAATGGGGTTAAGTGACTTGCCCAAGGCCACATGGCTAGGTAATTATTATGTGTCTGAGGTCCGATTTGAACTCAGGTACTCCTGACTCCAGGGCCAGTGCTCTATCCACTGTGCCACCTAGAGGTCCATCTTCACCTATTTTTCCAGAGAATTTATATAGAATTGGAACCAACTGTTCCTTAAATGTTTGATAAAATTCACTTGTGAATCCATCAGACCCTGTAGATTTTTTTCGTACGGAGTTCAATAATGACTTGTTGAATTTTGTTTCTGAGATAGAGTTATTTAGGTATTTAATTTCTTCATTTAACCTGGGCAACATATTTTTCTAAATATTCATTCACTTAGACTATCAAATTTATTGGCATAGAGTTAAGCAAAATAATTCTGAATTATTACTTTATCATTATTACTTTAATTTCCTCCTCATTCACCTTTTTCATTTATAATACTAGCAATTTGGTTTTCTTTTTTTTTTTAATCAAATTAACCAGAGGTTTATCAATTTTATTGATTTTTCCTCAAACCAATTCTTGGTTTTATTTATTAGTTCAATAGTTTTCTTGCTTTTGATTTTTTTTAATTTCTCCTTTAATTTTTAGAATTTCTAATTTGGTATTTAATTGTGGTTTTAAAATTTTTTCTTTCTCTAATTTTTTTAATTGCATGTTTAGTTCATTGATTTCCTCTTTCTCTAATTTATTCATGCAAACATTTAAAGATATAATATATCTCCTGATAAATGCTTTGGCTGTATGCCATAATTTTGTTTTTTGAAGTATAAACTTTATTGGATGCTTTAGCAATTTCATTGTTACATGAGAAGCCAAACTCTTTGCTTCTGTTGTTCTGTCCAGGAGGGACAGAGAGGATTGATCTGCTGAAGGAAGTAGCCAAAATGAAACTTCCTCAGAGTCTAGGGTAGAGGTCTAGTTCTCAGGCCCAGAAACACAGGCTGTTTTCCTTCCAGAGCTATTTTGTCCCCCTTCCTTTGGTGTGGTGGACACAGTGTAGCAGCTTTATTTTTATTTCCCTTCCTTCCACCCCAACTAGTTAACACTGTTCTGAATGAAATATCTCATCAACTGAGTGATCAACACAAACCTGAGTGATGAGAAACAAGATCCATGACCCTACCCTTAGTATCTGGGTTACAAAATCATTTTTCAGAGAGCAGTCTGTTGACTTCAGTGTCTGGTTTTATTGGTTGCTTGTTTTCTCAGACCCAGTTTAAAAAAAAAAGTCACCTGAGGAGGTGGTTTGGTCAATAGGATTAGGGTAGGGGTGGGGCAGGGTTGACTGGGATCATCCCTTGAGGATATCAGGGTCACAGGCATCTCCTTCACATGAAGTACCAGGCCATCATTCCAGAAGCTAGGGCCACAACAGCAGCAAGGATGAGTTGAAGGTTGAGCTTCCTCAATACGGCCGTGACATTTCTGAAGGGGCAAGCACTACCCTCATGGGCACCTTGTTGAGCAGCATAGTAGGGGCACTTGCTCACATCTCCTTTCCCATCATGTATTAGGAACTCTCCATCCTGGGATTCTTTGGCCAGCAAAGAGCCAGCCTTGTCCAGTTCATTGAAAATCTGCACGTTGTATTCAAAGGCCCTGTTTGCCTCCTCAACAAGTTTCTCCTTGGTATTCAGATCCAGGTCCAGGGCATTCATTCTGGCTCGATAAAACTGCTTGAACTGCTGGGCATTGTCTATATTCTCAAGCAGATAAAACTGGGTCCCTTCTCCTGAGCTTGGCAGCTTCAGTCCCCTCTGGGCCACCTTCTTCAGGACCTGGCCCCCAGAGAGGTCCCCCATGTATCATGTGTAGGCGTGGGCCACAAGGAGCTCCTTTTCATGTTGCCCAACATAATGGATCCGGTCTACATACCGTTGGGTGGCCTCTGAGCACTTCACTTTCTCCCTCCAGTCCTCACCAAAGAAATACTCCATGTCCTTGGTCAGAGCCTCCTTGCGGTATAGCTCCAAGGGGAAATACAAGGGATCAAAGGCTGGGTGGTCTTTGTTAAAGTCCATCTCCTCTTCCAGGGCTGAGTATGTAAAATAAAGTGCAGTGGTTAGCTAGCTTAAAGATATCCTTCTTGATATGGCCTTTCAAGAAATCTGTGACAAACTGAGTATTCTCAGCACGGTCATGAGACTCCTTAGCCTTTCCTTTAGAAGCTCAGAAAGGTCGGTTTGTTTTGCATAGTTTCCCCATTCAGGTGCGCCATAGTTTTTTTTTTCAGATTCATCCACTCCATCTGATGGTGTCTCCACTTCAGATGACATTTTGGTTTAGTGCAACTCTTCAAACTTCCACCTCTCTGGTCCTTGCCGCTGGGTCTGCGGGAGTCGCCGCCTCGGCCGAACCGCCGGGACTGCCCTAAGTTTTAGTATGTTGTCTCATTATTGTCATTATCTAGGATGAAATCATTAATTCTTTCTATAATTTTTTGGTTGATCCACTCATATTTAAAATGAGGTTATTTAGTTTCCAATTATTTTGGGGTCTATCTCTCCATGGCCCATTATTGAATGTGATTTTTATTGCATTATGATCTGAAAAAGATGTATTCAATATTTCTGCCTTTTTGCATTTGATTATAAGGTTTTTATGACCTAGTAAATGTTTTGTGTAAGTTTCATGTACTGCAGAAAAAAAAAAGTATATTCCTTTCTATCCTCATTCAATTTTCTCCAAAGGTCTATCATGTCTAGGTTTTCTATCATTCTATTTACCTCCTTAATTTTCTTCTTATTTATTTAAAGGTTAGATTTATCTAAATCTTAGAGTGGGAGGCTGAGGTTTCCCACCAGTAAAGTTTTGTTGTCTATGTCTTCCTGTAACTCATTCAAATTCTTATCTGAGAATTTGAATGCTATACCACTTGGTGTATGCATATTTAGTATTGAAATTGCTTCATTGTTCTCCTTTTAGGAGGAGATAATTTCCTTATCTCTTTTAATGAGACCTATTTTTGCAGCTGCTTTGCTGAGATAAGGATTGCTACCCCTGCTATTTTCACTTCAGCTAAAGCAAAATATATATTTTGCTCCAACCTTTTATCTTTACTCTATATGTATTTCTCTGCTTCAAATGAGTTTCTTGTAAGCAGCATATTGTAGGATTCAAGTTTTTAATTCACTCTACTATTCGCTTACATTTTATGGAAGAGTTCATCCAATTCACATTCAAAGTTATAATTACAAACTCTTTATTGCCTTTCATGCTATCTTCCCTCTGTTTATATCACCCCCCTCTTTTCACTTTATCCATATTCCCCAGTATTTTCTTTTTGAATACCACCATTTTCAGTGTGTTTACTCACTGGTATCCAATACCCCCTCCCCTTTCTTTCCCCTTTCCCTTTGCCCCTTCTTCCTTCCCTTCCTTCTTTGAGTTCCTCTTTTCCTCCTCCCTCCCCCTTACCCCTTTTAATTCTTAGTAACTGAGTGTGTGTATGTAAACTTTAAGCCAAATCTGATGAGAGTGATTCAGGCAGATCTCACCTCTTCCCTTCTTCCCTTCTATTGTAATAGGTCCTTTGTACCTCTTTATGAAAGGTGATTTACCCCATTCAATCTTCTCCATTCTCCTGCCTCCTTTTTTTTTTTGTTTTTTTGCAAGGCAAATATGGTTAAGTGGCTTTCCCCAGGTGACACAGCTAGGTAATTATTAAGTGTCTGAGACCGGATTTGAACCCAGGTATTCCTGACTCCAGGGCCAGTGGTTTATCCACTGAGCCACCTAGCCACCCCTCCTGTCTCCTTTTTAATGAGATATTGTTTTTAAATCATTCTGTTAGAGTCAAAGATAAGTCATGAGTATTCATTACTTGGCTAAATATATTCTCTCTCTACAATTCTTGAGTTATAAAAATCTTTCTCCCAGGTGGGGATATAGCCAATTTCATCGTATTTTACAGCAGTTTTTTTTTCTCTGTACCCTTTTTAAAAAACATTTTCATGTGTCTCTTGAGTCTCTTGTTTGAAGTCTATTTGGCTCTGGTCTTTTCATCAGGAAAAGTTGGCATTTTGTAAAATGTCTATCTTGTTCCCTGGAAGAGAAGGCTCAGTTTTGCCAGATAGTGAATTCTTGGTGGCATTCCAAGCTCCCTTGCTTTTCAGAATATTGCATTCCAGGCCATTCGACCCCTTGATGTTGATGCAACCAGGCCCTGTGTGATCCTTACAGTGGGCCTTTGGTATCTAAATTGTTTCTTTCTGACTGCTTTCAGGATTTTCTCTTTTATCTGATAGTTCTGGAATTTAGCCACAATATTCCCTTGGTGTTTTCATTTTGGGATCCCTTTTAGAAGGGGATTGATGTACTCTTTCAGTAACTATCTTGCCCTCTGATTCCATGATATCAGGGCAATTTTTCCATTACTAAATCCTATAATATTGAGTCCAGGCTTTTTTTCCCTTCAGTGTTTTCAAGAAACCCAGTGATTCTTAAGTAGTCTCTTCTGGATCTATTCTGGATGACATTGGTTTTGCTGACGAGGTATTTTACGTTTTCTTCTATTTTTTGGTTTTGTTTAACAGATTGTTGTTGTTTAATAAAGTTATTAGTTTCCACAGACTCTGTTCTTTGTTGTTAGAGAAGAATTTTCCTCATTTACCTTTTGCAACTTCTTTTCCAATTGGTCAATTCTATTTTTGAAGGAGTTTTCCATTTGACAAATTGAGCTTTTGAGAGAATTATTTTCTTATTGCATTTGCCAAGTTGTATTTTCCAAGTATTTGTTTTCTTATTCCAAGGTGTGTTAATTTTCTCTTGAGTTTTTTCCTGAATTTTTCCAATTGATTTTAAAACTTCTTCCTGACTTTTTTCTAGGAAGTCTTTCTGAACTGGAGACCAATTCATTTTCTCCTTGGAAGTTCTAGGTCTCTCTGAGTTAGGATCTTCACCTAAAAGGTAGTTTTCTATGGACCCCCCTTTCATCTGTCCTTTCTTCATTTTCCTAAGATCTTGTATTGGGCAAGGGGCTGGTTCACAGATATTTAATGTTGAAAATCCTAGAGGCTTTGCTCGCTAGGTTTATCAACTCTAAGTGGGATGGCCAGAAGGGAGTGCTGGTTGCTTTCTCTGGAGTATCTGTGATCTTTATTTGAGGTCCACTCCCCAGACCTGGAGGGGAGCACAGCTGGATACTGTTGCCCTTGACAATATGGGCTGGGCCCCGCAACTAGATATTTAATCTTCCTATTCAGGATGGGACTCTGCTGCCCATACCTGAGCTGGGGGTGGGGGAGGTTGGAGAGGTTGTTACTGTATTTGTTCTGGGAAGAGGGCTCCACTGAAAGTGTGGCACCTAAGTCCCCGAGCTAAACAGATCAATGTCCAGCTGCACTCCACAACTTTCTGTGCTGGAACTCCCCCTCCAGCTCTTCTAGAGCTCCCCAGACTATCACTCCTACAGTCAAAGCCTCTGCAACTGATCTTAGTTTAGTCCTGGGTCTCACCCCACTGCCCTTGGGCTGGCTTTCTGATCTCTGCCCTCAGCTCACCCACACTCCCCTGAGACAGACCTTGTCGATAGAGGTTCTTCTCCTTTGTTGATCAAATCTCTGTTAAGAAGCATGATTCATATTAGTTCTGAGGGAAAGCCAGGAGACCTTAGCACAGTGCCTGGCTTCTCTCCTCCATCTTGGCCAGAAGTCTTCAAAAGGAAGATCTTTATGAGCTTCAATTTCCTTATCTGTAAAATAAAGATATTAGTAATCTTAGTAGTACCTACCACATAGGATTATTGTGTTGTGAAAAGGAGATACTAAATACAATAGTTTTCAGACTTTAAAGTGTTAATAATAAAGAGTGAAATATATATATATATATATATATATATATATATATATATACATATATATGTATATATGAACACACCTTTATTATGCACTTATTTGGTATGAGGGACAGCCAGGTGATGCAGTGGATAGAGTGTCAGCCCTGGAGTTATGACGATTCATCTCCTTGAGTTCAAATCTGACCTCAGAGGGGCAGCTAGGTGGTGCAGTGGATAGAGCACAGGCCCTGGAGTCAGGAGTACCTGGGTTCAAATCCGGGCTCAGACACTTAATAATTACCTAGCTGTTTGGCCTTGGGCAAACCACTTAACCCCATTTGCCTTACAAAAACCTAAAAAAAAAATCTGGCCTCAGACATTTACTAGCTGTGTGATCCTGAGCAAATCACTTAAACCTGTTTGCCTCAGTTTCTTCATCTATAAAATTGAGCTGAGGAAGGAAATGGCAAAGCATGCTAGTATTTTTACCAAGAAAACTTCAAATGGAAATGGGTATGACTGAAATGTCTAAACAACATGTGCCTGGCACTATGCTGAGCACCAGAGATAAAGAGACAAAAATGAAAGTCTCTTTCCTCAGGGAGTTAAAAATGTGGCTGCTGCTACTATTAACCTATTTTCCCCTTTCCCTTTTAGGAAACAGTTCTAAGGGGAGTGGAAAAATAAATGAACAAGTCTTGTCATAGAATATTAAAATATGAAGGACCTATGAGATTCCTACCTTCTTTTCATATGAAGAAAACTGAGAAACAGAGAGGTTTAGTGAATTGCCCTTGATCACACAGTTAGAACCAGAAGCAAAACTCAAACTAAGTTTTCTTCACTTCCAGACCAGTGCTTTTCCACTCCATGCTGTTTCCTTGAATTCTCTCTTTAACTGAGAGGGTGCTGAAGTGAGACAATATCTTATGATATTGGCAACATTACATCAAAAGCCAGCTGAGCTGGCAATGTCCGGTAGCAACTGTTTTAGAGCTGAGGGAATTGTGGTTTGTGTGCAAATATTGGCCCCTCTCCAATCTTCAGTCCCACCCATGTTTAAGCTACTTAAGGCCAAGTACCCAAGTGGAGCTGTTCAACTCCTCATGGATTTAGAACCAGAAGAAACTTTCTAGGTCGTTTAATTAAACCCCCACATTTCACAGATGAGAAAACTGAGACTCTCAGAAGTGAAATCACTGTCCATTGTTATGTAACTGTCACATACTGTCTGCCTCACCACCCCTCTACCATACTTTAGTCTCAGTAGGCAAACACAGCTCCATGTAATTTCACTGATCTGGTCACATGAAAAGACTATACAAAATCCAATAAAATACAGTTAAGAAAGAGCTTCATGGAATTTATAGGTTGTTCTTTAGTTTTGTCTCTACTCACATTGGGTTTTCTTGGCAAAGGTACTTGTGTGGTTCTCCAGCTCATTTTTTACAGATGAAGAAACAGACAAACAGGTTAAGTGACTTTCCAGGGTCACATAACTAGTAAGTGTACAAGGCCAGATTTAATCTCAGGGAGATAAGTCTTCTAGACTCCAGATCTGCTGCTCTATCCACTGTGCCACTGAAGTCAAAAGATCTCTGTTCAAATGTTACCTTTAACACTTATTACCTACATGACTTTAAGAAGTTGAACTAAATAGCCTGAGGTCCCCTTTAGCTACAGAAATATATACCAATGATCTTTCAAGGTTCAGCATATGTAATTTTGTCATTGTTTCCCCAAGTACCTGAATACTGCTTGATTTATAGTTGGTGTTTAATAAATGCTTAGTCAGTGAATGAAACAATGAATGAATCAACTGTAAGACAGAATTCCAATTAAGGACAAGATATTTTTCACTATTACATAAGATACACTAAAATAAGGAGCAGAAAAACCATTCCTCTGAGGGAGAATCAGTCTCAACTTAAATCTGAATTAGCTCACAGTGAAAGTGGCTTTCAGAGAAAGACCTATGTGAAGCTTAGTAATTATGCTGGGACTCTTTCCCTTTACAGAATTTTCTGCCTTATGGCAACTTTTATTTAAGGTTTGCGAACATGGATTATCTGCTGGCTTTATGAAGATAACAATGGAATGAAACAGATTATTTCTCAACTGCTACATTCTCTCTACCTAGGAAATATGGTCTTATAAATATTAAAATCAAAAGGCACTTTGCACTATAATACAATCAGGTTCTGTGAAGAACCTTTGAAATTAAGTGCCTATTTTTAATGCTGCACATATTTCTAAGAATAGCAAATCATGATTCTAAAATGATAGGGCATGTAAGTATTTGTACTGTTTATATTCTACAAACTAATAAAGGGTTCCATTACATCTTAACCCTGAGAGAAAGACCAGGATGGGTGACTGTGGTCATATTACATTACAGCTGCATAATAATAAGCTCTATGCCAGTTGTTTCCATGTTTCCCTCTCTCTCTCTCTCTCTCTCTCTCTCTCTCTCTCTCTCTCTCTCATGCACACACATCCAGAGCCTAGCTACTTAATATACTGTTAAGCACATTTTCTAAACCAAATGAAAATCCATTCATATACAGAACAGATGTGAATAAAAAGAAGAGAGTAGTTTAAAAATATTTCTTTTGCTATCAGCAATTATTTATCCCCATGAATGGCAATAGCCTATTGAGACTGAATCTCAATAAAGCCAGTTTTGTTACTATGGAAGTCAGAACAATAGCCAGTTTCTCATTTTTTCCCCCTCTCCATGAGATGAAAATCCATTATGCTTTTCAAATTATAGTTGAAAATAAAGCATCAATTTAAAATGTTAAATAGTTTATATGGATCATGAAATTATTTTGTTCTCTATATCTAACATTTATTGCCAAAGGGAAAAATGCTTCTGAAGTTGATTTTTAAGCTTTTTTGTTTTTTAAATGTGTCCAGGACCTGTAAATAACTCTATTCCTCTGAGTATTGATGTCATAATGCACCACTAGAAAGCTTTCATTCTGGCACTTCACAATGAAGTTGTAACAAAAGTGTGTAGAATGAAAAGCTTGCATTGGGACATTCATTCATTTATTCCACAAGTCTTTACTTAGTATCCTTAGATAATGTACTAGACTCTGAAGTTATAAAGACAAAGATGAAGCATTCTTTAGCCCTTCAATAATTTCTGTATTCAGGTGGTATAGCAGATAAAGGAATAGATTTGGAGTCAGGGACACCTGAATTCAAATCTAGTTTCCAATACTTACTATGTGATCTTAGGCAACTCACTTAATCTCTTCTTGATTCAGTTTCCTTGTCTGTAAGAACTCCTACCTTATAGATTTGATATGAAGATTAAATGAGATTCATTTAATGCGCTTTAATTTTTTTTAATTTTAATTTTTTATTTATTTAAGGCAATGGGGTTAAATGACTTGCCCAAGGTCACACAGCTAGGTAATTATTAAGTATCTGAGGCCACATTTGGACTCAGGTCCCCCTCACTCCAGGGCCAGTCCTCTATCCACTGCTCCACCTAATACAAAACTTAGTATATATAAGAGGTAGCTAGTATGTAAGATGATCTCTTAACAGGCTTCCACCTGTGACATTTTATGAATACTTTTTACATTTTTGAAAAGCAAATAGGGTTAAGTGGCTTGCCCAAGGCCACACAGCTAAGTAATTATCAAGTGTCTGAGATCGGATTTGAACCCAGGTACTCTTGACTCCAGGGCTAGTGCTTTATCCATTGCACCACCTAGCTGCCCCATTTTATGAAATTTTTAAAAAAAGATGTTATGTTCTTTAAACAGTATGACTAACATACTGAATATTTAACCTCTTCTTCAAATTTTTTTTTACTATCCCTCAGTATTTCTAAGGAACTTTTTTTACTTTACAGATTTCTTTTTGCACTGATTTTTTTTTAAGAAAACTGAATTGATGGATGTTTTCAAATGAAAAATTTTCTTGAGAAGTGGCATCATCCTACTGAAAATGTCCATTCAATGCCTGTATGGCCAAGGCAACATAATATGGTGGTGAGGCTATAGGTACAGAAGGGAATATATGTCACTACTGGTATCCTACAAAATGGGATTCTTATGAGTTATTCATGAAGAATAAACAGAGAGTTTGGGTTGCAGTATGATTAATACTCATTATCTGAGACTCTTTGAATGATGTTTCCCAATGGTTTCAATCTATCCCATTTGAAAAACAAGTATTGTATTACTATATTTCTCTGAGAGGCAGAATTGCCTAGTAGAGATTTGACCTTGAAACCAAGAAGACCTGATGTCAACCACTCTCTGGAGATGTAATCCTTCTCAATGTTCTAAGCAAACATATTGTAGAGTAGCTGCTATCTAAAATTGACTGAGAGAATTTTCTTATGTGGGAGTTTTCTGCTCCTCTATGTCAAATTTAAGGGTGGACTGGAATGTTTCTATTTATTTGGGGACTGTTGAATGCAATGTTTAACATATAAACCCTCTGTTATATTTCCTTGGTTTAGTGAGAAGAGAATAATACAGTATTCAAAAGAATATCACAGCTATCTGGGTGATTGACACAACACATACAAAGTGATGATGATGAAGATTCTGGCCCTTCTTTCTCAAAGAAGACAATGACATCAGGGAGGTGATGCTATGACATGTATGTGGATGGGATTTGAGTGAAGGGGTACTGTGCTAAGATACCTCATCTTTCTCATCTGTATCTAGAAGCCAGCTATGGATCAGGGTGACTGGAAATAGCCCTGAATGTGAGGGAATCAAGATTAAGTGCCTTGCTTAAGGTCACACAGTTACTGACCTGAGGTCAGTTTTGAATTCAGGCTCTTCTGATTTCAAGGCTGTTCTATCCATTGTACTACTTAGCTGTCTTTTCTAAAGAGGAGGAATGTCCTAGCATCTGGAGGGTGGATTGGGTTGGAGTTTGTAAAGTTGGGAAAGCTGTCTGCAGAAGGTAACTCTTAAAGTCAGGAGTAGGGGCCCACTATTGCAATTCTGGTTAACCAGAAAGACTGAAGCTTGAGAGTTCTGAGCCTTAGTGAGCTAAGTTGATCAGGTGATCACATTAAATTCACTTGAGAGGAGACTTCAAAGTATGCCAAAATTTTTAATAGGCAAATATGAGGAGGGAGAACATTCCAAACTACATTCCTGCTTATATTCAACATGAATATTCCTATTGCTCTTTGAGTTGTTTCTCACTCTTCTGTAAGTATGTGTTTTGCAATTTTGCAGCTATGTAGTACAACTGGAAAATATTGGCATTAAAAACTTTTTAGCCTATTTTCTTTTTTTCTTTGGGGTTGGGGAAATTCCAGACTTGTCATTTCATTAATATGGGAAGTCCCATTTTGGAAATTACTTGTACCTATGGAGGTCATTATATAGCCTTAGAATATTCAAAATTAATACTAAGTATTTATATTAATAAATTGCTGTTAACTATTAACTTATGAATTAAAATAACTTGAACAAGGTCACAGAGCAAATATGTATCACAGACAAAATTTGAACTCCAGTCTTCTTGACTAAGAAGTTGACCCTTTATCAATCGAATTTAAGAGATCTGCCTACATTATGGCTTTTCAGACCAATACCATTTTTAGATTCACAGATAAACAATGAACAGTGCTGCTCTAATCAAAATCATTTGTAATAGTAATAATTGGTATTGTTGAAAGCACAGTGGATCTGGAGTTAGACAGATCATTTTCAGATCAGTCTTTACATTGAGAGAAATGATTATTTCTCTGATATTAATAAACAATTAATATCAAGGTCTGGGTTGGGGGGAAGATCCATTTTTCTCATTCACAATTCATCTTCTGAAGGGATTTCTAACCCTGTTGAAAAACTCACCACACCTAGACCATCTTATCTAGATGGAATTCTTACCCCATGTTGTTTCTTGTTCACTGATTCTTTTTGTATAGATTGGCAATAATAGTGTGACTTGAGATGAGTCTCTTTTTGTTCATGAGTGACATATCAGAGAGTCAAGCACCCAGGCCCTCATTAGAATAGATCCACCTCTGATTGGAATATTAATTCTCTCATTATTTTTTAACCAATCAATTCCAATTGATTTCCACAAACATTTTTCTAAGGCCATATAAGGGTTGAGTGGCCTCCTTGATTCTCTTTTAGTTTATGAGAGAAGACCAAGTGACTATAATTTTATTAATTTACCATTCACCATAATTAAGAAAGATGATTATTAATTACCCAGAAATTATGTATTTCTGACGTTTTCATACTAGTTGGATGACATTGGATGATTTTAATGCTCAGTCTTTTAGTTTTCTCTTTGGTAAAATACAGATGGCAATACTTATACTTCCTCACAAAGTGTGAGGAAAATGTTTTTAATGTTCAAAACACTTTATAAACTTCAAGTATTACTATAATAGCACATTATTCTTATAGGTCTTATGTGATGTTGGACAAATCACAATCTTTGGGACTCTGTATCTTTATGTATAAAAAATGAATGGTTTAAAATGTCTTTACAGATCCAAATCAATGATTCTATGAACCTTTGAGCCTTTGTTCATTGTATCATTGTTGTATCTAAAGTTTTGATTTTATAGAATAATTGATATTTTAGGTGAAGCTTGGCTATAGCTAAATACTGTGAAATTTAGAGCCTCAATCATGAGGTACCCTGAAATTTAAGTGGGCTGCCTTAATTTGAACCTGGTCATCACACAAGCATGACCCATCATTTTATTAGTGATTTCTTCTGCGGGTGTTGCACGAGTCATGTCTCCTTTTTGTTACCAATGGCAACAGAACCAACTGTTCCAAGTTTCTGGCCAAAAATAATATCACAAAAATAGGTTACACTGGAAAAACTATACAAAGATACTCATGCTCTGGCTTTGTCAACATGATGTCTGATATCTAGGTAAAACTGAAAAAAATCTGCAGTGAGACATCTGGATTTTAAAGTATCTGGATGCCTGCTATTCATTTTTATTGAGTATTCTGCCTTTATTTCATGACAGTGCCTGTTACAGTTGTAGAGGTTTGCTTATAATATGATAAAATGTAGCAAAAAAGGAAAAGGAACTACAGTTTCAAAACATCTTTATACTTGTTTTCAAAATTCTCCCTCTGGAGATCCAAAATTGGATACCATAGAATGCAGACTACTACTATAAAACTGAGAGGAAATACAGTATGAACAGAAAGCCAGTCTTAGTGTTAGAAACACCTGGGTTCAAATCCTGTCTCCAGGATATATTGGGTGTGTCAACTGTAAAAGTTGTTTCACTTCAATACTCCAGTCAGTCTTCTAATACTGTGAGTTGCTGATCAGGTGATCTGCATAGGTAGAAGCAGTTTTCTTATTAAGAATTCCTTGTACCAATGAATTATTAAGCCCAGTTTTTGCTCCCCTACCAACAGAACTGCTATCAAGAGATAAGAGTAATAATAATGATCATAATAATAATGCTAAAGAGGTTTCTATATTAAAGAGATATATACCATTGCATTCTATGTACACAAACTGATTTGTAATATCATTTCACATGTAGCATAGAGATACTTTATTATGAATTTTCTGTGTCACTTTAAAACATCTGCCATGTAATAGAATCTTAGCTATTTTAAAATAACTTAAATAATACTTGGTCTGGTTACATTTGGCAGACTCTTACTTGATATGAATTGAAAGGTGCCAAGTATCACATTTCCTTCCAAATAGTATTCTCCCCCAATTACCAGAAAGCCATAAAAAATCTGACTTTCCAATTATTGCAATCATCCCTTTGAGTTAAGGCATTGGAAGGTATACTATGGTCTGAGGACCACTAGGGAAGAGACCTCCATAGTTATCCTCATAGTTATTTTAAAGGCGCTCTCTCTCTCTCTCTCTCTCCCTCCCTCCCTCCCTCCAAAAACCAGCATAATTTAAGTAGATTATATACACAGCAATAATATTCTATGAATTGAATAATGCTTCATACATCTATGCATCATTATTTTTCAAATAATAATAATAGCTAATATATATCTAAACACTTTAAGATTTACAAAGTGCTTCATGCACATCATCTCATTTGATCCTTACAATAACCCTGTGAAGTTGGTACTATTATTATTCCCCAAATTTTAAAGATGAGGAAACTGAGGTCCTGAAAGGATAAATGACTTGCCTCAAGTCATATGCCTATTTCTTTAGCTAAAATGGGATTTATACATGGATTTTTCTGACTTCAAGTCCAGTAATCTATACCCTGCATATTACCTAGTAAGTAGATAATGTAGTGTTGAATAGAAATTCAATTGCTAGCATCACTGATGTTATAATAACTTTTTTTCATAATTTAGTTTTTTTCGGTGAATGAATAGCAGAAATATAATTTTGAATCCATGATGGGAGTTGGGATGGAGTTCTGGAATTGTTTTAATATAAAAAAAAGTTATTCTCAAAAAGGTGGAAATCACTAATGTTTTATACCTCCCAAAATCCCTTGATAAAAAACAAATGTGTTACATGAGAAAGGTAACAGATGAAATTATTAACACTTACTTAATACTTAATGATTATTTTTTTAATCTTTAAGTTAGGTAAGATATCTGCTTACAAAGCAGAGGAGAGGCCTTGAGGTCTGAGTGAATGGGGTATGGGTTTCTTCTCTACTTTTAAATACATATTGCTAACTATATGCTAACTATTCTGAAAATGAAAATGTTTTCTCATGGACCAGCTTGCTTCTCTAAGCTTTTATGGTATACCCATTTGCCCTTTTGCTCCCAAATTCCTAAAACATATTATCAATATCTTTCCTATCTTTTTCTTAAAACCCATTCACTCAACTGGTGGCTAGGTGGTTCAGTGGATAGAACACCGGCCCTGGAGTCAGGAGTAACTGAGTATTCAGACACTTAATAATTACCTAGCTGGTGGCCTTGGGCAAGCCACAACCCCATTTGCCTTGTAAAAACCTTAAAAAAAAAAAACAACCAAAAAAACCCCATTCACTCTTTTCATGCCTTAATTTGTCTACAACCCCACTACTCTAATGCAACTTTACCTTGATGGTCTTTGATAACACCCTAAACAACAAAATCAATGATATTTTTTTTGCAGTATCCATGTGACCAGAACTGTGTTGGGGTGATGCTAGCTCAAAGTCTCCTTTCATGCTGTTTTGACAAGTTTTCTAAGGGCATTGCAAATCTCTACCACTTGAGTTCCTCCATTCTTATTACCACCAACTAGCTCTTCATTTTTCCTTTCAATATGGGTTTTTGATACAGCATATTTCTGCTTGAGTATGGCTTACCAGGAATACATCACACACCACAAGTATCTAGCGATCCCTTGGACCATGACAAGTTTGCAGCTAGAGTGCTTTTGAGAGTACTTTACTATATTTTCATTCATATATTTTTTGGTCTCTTTTCGTTTTTGATCTTTTTTCTCCTTTTGGTCCTTTTGGGTTTTTGGGGTTTTGTTTGTTTTTTGGTCTGCAATCTTGAGAGTAGGGAAGAACTCAAACAAACCTTTCAAGATAAAATCATTACAGAGACTCCCATTCAAGCCTTTCCACAATTTAGCATGACTCATTTTCTGTTTTTTTAAGTTTCACTTTTAATAATATTGAAAACAAAGAAGTTCTAACCAGACTTGACTTCTTTCTTCTCTTCCTATCCCTAGCTAATGAGATTTTGCTCAAATCCTATCAAATCTCTATGGTGAATTCAAGTTTGATTTCTTTCATAAAGGTCTCTTAGATACTCTCATGCACAGTGACCTTTCCCGGTATTGAAAATTTGTGGAATTATCCTGATCTTGTTTTGCAATTTAACTTTTTATGTGTTATTATCTCATATTCAAGAGTTACATAATAATGATATCACAACTTGTTTGAGGGAAAATAATTCTATATACTTCTTTGTGATAGTATGACAAGTGTTTTGGGATTTATGTGCATTTCATTGTTGTCCATCTTGTTACCTCCTGAAATCTATAGAAAAATACTTCAACACAATCCTCTTAAATAACTAGTGAGAGTGTAATCTACAATTTGGCCACCAGGTGACACTACCTTCAAACCACAATCAAGTAAGGTCGGTGAAGTGTACATGAGCTGTCTTCCCCAAAAGTCACAGTATCACCACTGCTCAACAGAGGGTGCTCAGAATTTGAATTCTTAGATTACTTCCTTTCCCATCACTATTAACTCACTGGAGTTATGACATAGTTATAGCCATATTCAAAATTGATCCAGAGATATGGAAATAAGCAAATGAGCATCACTCTAAAATATAAGAATTATGATACCTTAATTTTATTCTTGGTTCCCTTCCCCCCCACGACCCACTCCAAATTTGGGAAGTCTTTTGTTCTCCGCCTAATCTTATCCATAGGATTTGGATGATTTTCTTTTTAGCTGTCACATGGTTTATTAAAGCACATTAAAATAAGTAACTTCAAAAGGGCTATCACATAACAGAACTGTGAAAAATTGTAATATTATACTTGAATAAGAGGACCTGGGTTTAGATGCCACCTCTGATTGACTGACTTCTTTGGACAAGTCAATTATTTTCCTTGGCCTTAACAGTAAACTAAGAAAGTTGGTTTAAATGACTTATGATGTACCTCCAACTTCTTTCTATATGGTAGATGAAGAGAAAAATAAGGGATAAAATTCCACTTTTGAAACCCAATGAGTTAGTTCTACAAGCCACTACAAACTACAAACAAAAGAGGAAAAAAACTTTGGAGGAATCAGTCCCATGGCCCAATCTTATTGATAGCAATGATATTGATTCGTTTTACAATACTTAGTCCCATGCTATTGATTCAAATCTGCTTCAAGTCTGTCTTTATCACTGCAGCTCTTCAGGAACTGTTTGTTCTGGGTAGTTAGAGCAAGTGGCTAGTAGTAGGTGGTTGAGTAGGAGTATGTACTATTAGCAGCATGAATAACCTGGAATGTCAAATTGGAATAGTAGATAAGGGAAAGAGAATTTGAAAATTGAGGATCTGGGAAAATATACACTATTTCCCACTTTCCTTTTGTTTTGCTGATATTTTCTCCCAAATTTTATTTCCAGGAATTATGAACATGTTACAATAATAATATTTCACAATTTCATTATTTCATGTTTTTTAAAGGCTCTCCTCACAATTCAATGAGATACTATATCTAATGCAAGTATTACTAATATCACTTTTTATGGATGAGAAATCTGCAGCTCAGAGGGATGAAGTGACTAAGCCATGGTTATGTAGTTAATGAGAGTTAGTATTATGACCAAACCCTCTTCACCTGATACTAAGTCCAGTGATTCCCATTCCTCCCCCAGCAGTGTTCTCTACCCCAAATTATAAAGGACTGACTATTTTTTGTATTCCCATCTTCCATGGTGTTGTATATGGATGTATATATTGATAAAATGAAAGAAAATGAAAGATAATTTTGAAGGGGGTGGGAGGACAAGGTAAGACCCATGATTTGTTGGACTGCCTTAGAAAAAGGCAAGTGGAAGTAGGGAGAAGGAAAAACAACTAATTCAGAGATGCTTGCCATCAGAGGAAGTGTGAGGTCCAGAAATGGAATTTAGGGTAGAGTGATGAGGTTTTCCCCAGGGTATCAATATACTGTTGACCCTAAGCCATGGAAACTTTCACAAGGAACCCTTCCAACTCATCCCTTCCCATTTTGTTGGAGCTTCCTGACATGACTGAATTGACCAAGATAGAATGTTCTCTATGTCCTCTCACCCCCTAAACTGAATTTGTCCTGGGCACCAAAATTCCTAGTTGGAGCTCTTGGCTAGCATGGAAGAAATGTTGCTGACTCAAACCCATAAGATGACATTCAAATTGATTTTCCATATGCTAAATCTTAATCAGGGAATAGTTTCAACAAACAAATCCTGGTTTAATTACTTGTTAAATTTATATATATATATATATATATATATATATATATATATATATATAAAATACATATTTTTAAAAATCTCTTTTGTAATTAAATTTATACATCATTTTAATTGCTCTACCTTTCAACTATTTTTGAGCCAGTAATTTTAAAGAAACATATAACAGAATTATGCTCAAGAAATTTTTCAGCTCTTCACCAAATCCAAAGCACTGCAAACCAATCTGCAATGTAAGTGAATGCATGCATTTTTAATCTCCACGTTTTCCATCAGTAGATACAATGGAGGAGCCCAGCTGTTCACCCTGAAAGGGGACTTTGAGGCTGGAATCTAGTGCTTTGTTAACTGTCTGTTCAACAGAAATGTAGATATCTTAGATAGTAAAGTTTCAAATAAAAATCAGTAGGAATTTGAAGCTCCAAAAGTGTCACAAATCATAGATGTCTAATTAGCTTCATAGACTGAGTCTTGAATGTACTCAGAAGGCATGTTAAAATGTGTGCAAATGTGATTAAATTGTAAGTCAGGATGTACTGTAAATCCTTATTGCATTTGAGCACATTAAAACTGTGGGACTGAAAATTTTAGAGGAGATAATTCCATTTGGGAACTCTTCCCATTCTATAAGGGGGAGCTGTAGGATTTTACTGTAGAGCTATAGGATTAACATGAGTTTTAAAAAATGTTCAGAAAAAAATGCTAAAGATAGTACAAATAACTTGTGAGTTTTAAAGTGCCAATGTACACTTTTTTTTTCAAAACTGGACTTCTATATGATCTGATGGTAAAAGAAACAAAAAAAGTAGGCAGATAGGTTGCACTGTGAATAGAGTACTGGGCCTAGTATCAGAAAGACAGGAGTTCAAATCTGCTCAGACACTTACTAACTGAACAACCCTGGGTAAGTCACTTAACATTGTTTGCCTCAATTTCTTCATTTGTCAAAGGAGTTGGAGAAGGAAATTGCAAAGCACTACATCATTTTTGTAAAGAAAACCCCAAATGGGGTGGCTAGGTGGTACAGTGGATAGAGCACTGGCCCTGGAGTCAGGAGTACCTGAGTTCAAATCCCGCCTCAGACACTTAATAATTACCTAGCTGTGTGGCCTTGGGCAAGCCACTTAACCCTATTTGCTTTTTGCAAAAAACCTAAAAAAACAAAACAAAACCCAAATGGTTTTACAAAGAGTTGAAGAAAAATAAACAAAAAAGAACAGGTAGTGCTGGACAAAGAGTTAGGATCTTCAGGTAATCTGCTTTTTTTTTTTTTGACACATTTCTACATAATTAACTCTCTGCTTGTTTTTTCCCCTACTTCAAAACTTTCAATGGATAATTATTTTGATTCCAGAAGTGATCAACCAACCAGTCTATGCTACACTCTTCTGGGGTGTGTACTGAATACAAAGTGTACTGAGTACAAAGAATGAAACAATTCCTGCTCATAAGACTAAAATTCCAATAGGAAAGAGAACAAATATGTATTAAAACTATATACAGACTACAAAGTTAACAAGTATGAATATATGCAAAATATTTGAATGAAAATTTGTTTGGGAGGGAAGAAACTAATATTTAGGAGCATTAGGAAAGGTTTCATAAAGGATTTGCATTTCTTTGCACATAATTCCTCAAATTAAAAATTTTCAATGGCTTTCTATTACTAGCTTAATTAAGTCCTGAAACTTCTTTTTCTTGCATATAAAGTTCCAACTACTTTTCCTGATCAATCATACCATTTCCAATAAGACTATACTAATTGCTCAAATCCAATCTCATTCTTTCTATCCCCCAGATGTGGAAAGGATTCCCCTCTATTACCAATTTTGGAAATCTTTTTCTTTTTTCAAGATATTCCAGGTACCATTTTCTCCATGAAACTTTCCCTGATTCACAACATGGAAATTAAGTCAAGTCAACAATCATTTACAAAATGCCAAAAAAGGGGACAGACACTATATTAAGCAGCTAGGGATGCAAATAATGGAGAAAATAATTATTGCTCGAATGGACTATAATGTACTTTATATCTATTATTTTATTTAAGGCTTACAACACCTCAGGATACAAAGGCCAAAAAACCCCCCAACCAAACCAAAACCAAAACCAGCCAACAATTTTTCTTAAGGAGCTCAGTCTAATGGGGTGGGAAGAAAAGAAAATTTTCAAATAACTATGTATAAGCATGATATACATAGGATAAATTGAAGGTAACATCAGAACAAATTTTCTAAGATTAAGGAATACTAGTAAAACTTCTTGAAGAAGGGACAACTTTAACTGAGACTTAAAAGAAGTCAACAACAGGAGATGAGCAGGGAGGAAGTCTCAGGCATAAGAAATAGCCAGTGAAAATACAGAGAATTGGGAGATATTGAGTTTTGTGTGTGTCTCTGTGTCTGTGTCTGTGTGTGTGTGTGTGTGTGTGTGTGTGTGTGTGTGCGTGTGAGAGAGAGAGAGAGAGAGAGAGAGAGATCAGACATGAACTTTAGGAAGATTAATTTGATGGTTGAGTGGAGATTGGATTGGAGTGAGAGATAATTGAGGCAAGAAGACCAACCAGTAAGTTATTGTGATAGTCAAACCATAAGGTGATGAGAGATTGATCTAGGATATAGATATTAAAAATGTTGAGAGGATTGAATTATCAGGACTTGATGACTGGTTGAATATGTGGGGAAGTGAGAGAGAGCTTAAGAATGAAACCGAAGCAGTAAGTCTGAGTGACTGGTAGAAAGCAAGTGAACTGCTTTTCATACCTACTTTTTTCCTACATATGTTTAATGTTATATATAGGCAGACTTTGAACGTCATGGTCATTTTAAAGAACATAGGACAAACAAACAACAACAATATTATATTCTAATTTGTATTTTACTTATTCACATGCATGTTCATTTGTCCAGTAGATTAAAAGTTCCTTTGGGATCATGTTGCTATTGTTGCTATTCAGTTGTTCAGTCACTTTCATTCCCTGACCATACATGGACCCTAGAGACTGTCTTGGCAAAGATACCAGAATGGTGTGCCATTTTCTTCTCCAATAGATTAAGACAAACAAAGATTACATGATTTTCCTGGGATCACACAATTGGTAAGTGTTTGAGGCTAGATTTGAACTTAGGTCTTCGTAATGCATGACTCAGAGTTGTATCTACTGAGCCACCTTATTCACATATGTGCCCATCTTCCCCATTAGATTAAAAAGTCCCTTGGGGAGCCTATACTACATCTTAATAGATCTTTGTTATTTTTAGTTCCTTGTACATAAGAGGCACTTAAGACAAATTGGGATGGATCCTAGACACAGTAGTGAAGGCAGAGATATTTGCAGACTTTTGTGATATAATTGAAAATAATGCAAGATGTTTACCTATCAATATCTATGTGTCTTCTAAGTCTATGTTTATGTCTGTCTGTGTCAGCTTCAGCATATCCCTTTTTCAAAAATGTATGTATAATATGTATGCATTTATATATATATATATATATATATATATATATATATATATATATATATATGCATGTCATTGAATTTGTGATAATATGGCAAAAGTGTTCACTTTGTATAACCAGATATGGACTTAATTTTGTAAAAATGTAAATTGGTAGTGAGAAGGTAGAAGCAGAAGTAGAAGAATGTGTTCTGGCCCTGTGAACCATTGTAGGGTCTGGGTATTGTCCTTAATGCCAAACTTGAAAAGGGAAGTAAGTCGGACATTGAATGGAGGTAGGTCTGAGAAGATAAATGAAATGATGGTAATACTTTGGTTGTGTTTCCTTAAATAGTTCTCTGAATCGAGGAAAGTAATTTAAGTAGCAATTCTGGGTCCCATAGTCAGATCTTCTTGGTTCTATGGCAAATACTAATTGCTTATTATTAGAGATTATCAAGTACCGTCACAAAGTCCTCCTGGTTTGAACTTCCCCTCTTCAATTTTTCTTTAGTTTTTCTATTTGTTTCCAAGTTAGTACCCAAGTTTCTCTTTATAATGTATCACTCAATTCTCAAAAGCAAGACTGAATGAAGCAGAGAGATAGAGATAAGTGAAAAGTAGAAAAAGAGTAGCAAAGAGTTGATTGGTAGTCTAGTTTCAATGGAGTAGTAGGGGAAGGTATGGACTTATAGATAAGAAGTAAAGGATATATGAGGGGTAAATGAAGACAATTTATATAATCCCCTCATTTAAGGACCTTGGCATTGTTTCCTTATCTATTTAATGAGGATGACATCCTCTACAAAAATTAGTAATCCTTATTTCTCAGTCTGGTACTGCATGTCTCTTTGTACCCTTTGAAGTTAGACTAGCTTTGATGGAAGGCACTGCAAACCTAACCACATCAGGAGGGTTGTTGGTGTGTACTGCTTGCTATTCTGTTCCCAGTGCTTCTATTCCAACACTGCCAATCCCAGACACTTCCTGAGGTCTTTGACCACTTTCTTTAAAGTTTTAGATTGTTGTGTCTCCATAGCCATCACCTGTAGTCACATTCCTTTGTTGTCCATACTCCCTTGTGCTGAACTTGTTCTAATCCTACTTTTTCTCTCCCCATTCAATGTTCAAGTCCTTAAATGAGGGGTTTATGCCATTTGTTTCCATTTATCCACCTACAAGCTTCCATTTTTCCTTGACTACTCCAGTGAAACCACATTCAAGACTACTAATCATTTTTTGGTTTTTGCTAAGTCCTTCGTCTTTTCCATTCTTCAGTTTTTCTTATCTGCTGCATTCAGTCTTGCTTTGTTGAGTTGGGCAGTACAATATAAACAGTACTAAGATTTATAAGAAGCTTGGATCAAAACCAAAAAGAAGAAATTTAACAAGTACAAATGGAAAATCATACATTTTATTTTTTTTAAAAAATCAATTGTACAAGTATGGTTGGGGGGAAAGAGCTGATTTGGCAGCAGTAAATGCAAGACAGATCTGGGGTATATGATAGACTATATGCTTAATAACACCAAGAGTAGGATGTGGTTACTTAAAGAAAAAAATATTAAACTCCTTTTCATCAAGAGGCCTGCCTGAAAAGCAACTAGTTTCCGACTGTTTGAGGTTTACAATCAGGGGCCATATGTCAATCTGTCAAGGAAGTTGTAGATAGGATTTCTGAATTTGGTATTGATTTGACTTAAAACTGCACAAATTTCTTCACTCTCTGAAATTTTATTCTTTTAATACGATGTGTGCTTGTCATACTTTAAGAGGTTGGTTCTCATAGAAAATATATTTGCCAGTTTCAGGTCTGCACTCAAAATTTTTCCATCTTTGTAAGACATATCTGGTTTCTTATATTTTTCTGACATTATCTTCAGAAAAATATTATACTATTCTTCCTAAAATTCTACTTGAACATATTCAAATGGATTCTCCTTCTTATGGTATGAAAATTATTTATCCTTATATTCAAACTCCTTAATGAGCTCATCTTATTCTATCTATTCAAATTATGTCCTATTATTTCCTTCCAAACATGGCCACTGTTCCACTTCTGGATAAACATAATGCTCCTAACCTGTCTTAGACCTACTTGATTCAAAAATGTTGCTCATGTTCTTTATGTAGAATACTTGTCAGCATTCTTTTTACTTGTGAATTCTATCTAGTCATAAGGAGGCAATTCAAGTTTCACCATAGTTAAATCATTTTACCTATAGCACTAGGATCTGGAGCCAAAAATCCAACAAGCAATTATTAATCCCTTTTTATATGTTAAGTACTGTATTATATGCTTAGGATAACAAAGAAAGAATAAAAAAATTGAAAAACACCAGTTCATTTAAAGAACTCACATTCTTTTTTTGAGAGACAAATTGGAAACAACAAAAGTACAAAATCATGGATCAAATTCTGACTTTTATTCTATTCAATGATTCATTTTGCCTCCCTGGGTGGGCTTTGGTTTTCTTATATATAAAATGAGGGGCAAATGACTTCTAAAGTTCCATAATAGATTTTGATCTAAGAACCCCTTTGGAGAATTATATAATAATAAAAATCATACTGAATTGTTTTGATTTTTCAACCAAAAGAGGTGCTGATGAGCAGTGATTTGGTCAAGAAGTAAGCCTTAGTAAAAGGAAATCCAGATTAATTGCCTAGATAGTATATAGGATTTGAGAAGTAGAAGGAGGCTTCTTAAGTGTGAATCTTAAGCAGAGGGTAGATAATTAAATGGTAGAAGATAATGTAGAATATGTTTTCAGGAGGAATGAATGGAATTATCTCTGAGATCCCTTCCAACTTTTCATTTCATCAGTCAGTATTTATGTGCTTAATATATGATGGATACCATGTTAAATACTAATATAAAAAGTGCAAAGGGCAGTTCTTCCTCTTAAGGAGTTGACAGTGTAATGAGGGATGGGAGAGAGATATAGAAACAATTATGTACAAATAAGATATATCCAGGATAAATTGGAGATAATCAAAAGAGAGAAAATGCTAGCTTTAAGATGGACTAGGAATGACTTCCTAAGACATGTGGGATTTATCTGGAACCAAAATGAAACCAGGGAAGTAGAGGACAGAAATGAAAAACTTGTTCAAGTAATAATTCATAGAAATTAGGAACTCCATGGTGAGAAAACTGCTTTCTACCAATGCAGCTTGGAAACTTTTCTGAATCACAAAGTTTTAGAGTTGCTTAGACTCAGCATTACAAGATTAGTGACTTGTCCAGAATTATATACTAGATTTTGTGAATATAGGTACTGATTTCAAGACTCACTCTCTCCACATTATCTTAACTTCTAGCTCACTCTCTTGGTTGCTCCACCTCTAGACTAATTGTCTTGTTTACCTTATACAACCTCAGTCTTTGAGATAGTAGAGTCAAAACTTACTTAGTTCCTGTTAAGGCATGGACTATGGCACTGGTCCAGCCAAGTTCATGTCGAAAGGTGGTATCTCTGCTGGAGTAGTCCTTCTCTTTCTGACTCCATTCCCGTCACGCTCTTCACTACACAACCTAGCTTCCCAGAGTAAGTGCTTAACAAATGTTTTGTCTATCTGTATACCAATCTGTCTACCATCTATTAGTATGCCTATTTGTTTAAATATTTATCTATCTCTCTATCTATTATCTGTCTATCTTTCTGTGTCTGTCTGTCTATCTGTCTATGTCTAGCTATAGTGACTCTTCTTCCTAGAAAGTGTTCCTTCCTCATCTTCATCATTCAAAATTCTATCTTTGGGGGGGTGGGGGGGGTGGAGCCAAGATGGCAACAAGAAAGGATCCTGTCTTAGGCACACTCTCATAAAACTCATAAGCTAAGGACTAAATTTTTGAGAGACAGAACCCACAGAGGGACCCAATGAGCATGTTCTCCTACTCAAAGTAACCTGGAAAAGAGCAGAAAGGCTCTGCTCCCCGGGGTTGGAGGGGTGGCCCTCCAGAGCAAAAGAACTTCAGCCTCCCAGAGGCAGCCCCAGGGTGCTAGGAGCCACAGCTCACAGCAGTGGGAGAGTCTCCTGATCTACACCCTGGGGAGCACCGGGCACAAATTGAGGAAACAGCAGGGGACCTCTGCCAGAGTGAGTACATGGAGCCCAGCCCTCGGGGCACACAGCCAGCAGTGTGGCCAGCACAGCCCAGATCCAGAAAACAGAAGCAGGTGGAGCAGGTAAGCAGGAGCCTCTAGGGCATGAGCCCATTGAACCTAGGGAGGGGAGTGAAGAGAGAGACTGCCAAGCTCTGCCCCTGGAACAGGACTCTGGGGCTCTGACTACATTCAGATACTGATTGCAGTCTAGCTCCCCCCCCCCATAGAACAGCAGGCCCCCCCCCCAGTCAGTGCTGTAGCAGAGGGGGGGTGCATATGGTCATTCACAGACCAGGAGGGAAGACAGAGCCTCACATACTGAGACCCTTGTGGGAGTGTCCCAAAAGCTCAGGAAGCACCCAAAAAACAGGCTAAGGCTGGGAAAATGAGCAAGCAGAGAAAAAAGGGGAAAACAATTGAGAAATATTTTGCAAATGAGCCCAAGAAGGATCAAAATACTCAGTGTGAAGATGAGGAATCACAAGCTCCTGCATCTAAAGACTCCAAGAAAAACAGAAATTGGGATCAGGCTATGACAGAGCTCAAAAAAAGACTTTGAAAATCAAATGAGGGAGTTAGAAAAAAAACTGGGAAAAGAAATGAGAGAGATGCAGGAAAAACATGAAAATAAAGTCAGCAGCCTAAGTCAAGGAAATCCAAAAAAATGCTGAAGAAAATAGCATGCTAAAAACCAGCTTAGGTTAAATGGATAAAACAGTTCAAAAAGTTATTGAGGAGAAGAATGCTTTAAAAAGCAAAATTGGCCAGATGGAAAAAGAGATAAGAAAACTCTCTGAGGAGAACAAATCCTTCAGACAAAGAATAGAATTCAGGGAGATTGATGAATTTACCAGAAATCAGGAATCAATACTTCAAAACCAAAAAAAAAAAAAAACAATGAAAAATCAGAATTCTATCTTTCTCCAAGGCTCAACTCAGATATTTCCTCTTCCAAGAAGTGTCCCTTGATCCCTTCATGTACTACTTGTTTCATCCTAAAATTGCCATGTTATTTAACTATGTTATTAGTGTTGCATCTTCCCCCAGAAGAAGGTAAAACCTTGGAAAATAGGAATAAAAAACTGTCTCTGTATTTCTAGCACCTGGCATAGAGTAAGTGCTTAATATAGAAATATTTCTTGTGGAATCTACTCTGTGGAAGCTTGGTAGGATTATATGGCCAGAGTTTTCTTGCTCCTCTTTTCTATTCTATTTTAAACACCTTGAACTAGATTTTCAAAACTACAGGCAAATAGATATTTACTGATTCTTATTATATGCACTCTACTCCTAGTCAAGAGCCAAACATGACTATATATCATGATGGGTCAAGAACATCATGTTCCTCTCCTTAAAAAAATTCTAATCCAGCCTCAGAAACTTAATGATTGCCTAGCTATGTGATCTTGGGCAAGTCACTTAACCCCATTGCCTTAAATAAATAAAAAAAAAAATTAAACATTCTGTGTTCCGAGACAAAAGACTCAATAGATAACACTAAAATAATATTTTTAGGTATTTAATAATTTTGAAACCATTTTGAAATTTGCTATACATGAACATGGATTGATAATAGTTTAACTTTTTTAATGAATTTCTTTAGGAATTACAGTAGATAGAACACTAGATTCAAATTCAGAAATTCAAACTTGAATTTAAATCTCACTTCAGACATATCAGATCTGAGCAAGTCACTGAACTCTCAGGGATTCAGTTTTCTTATGTCTAAAATAAGAAGGTGGAGCTCAGTATCTTCTATGAGATTCTATGGTTAAATTTTATGATTAAAATTTTTAATGTAATAATTATCTTCTTTCAAGGAAACATTTCACTTATTTTTATTTTGAATTTGATATCTACCTTGAAAATTTATAATCCTCCCTTCTTATCAAATTTGCCTTCCCCCCTCCAAAGACATATTAGACTTGCAAAAAAAAATTAAATCCTCCAACCATAAATGTGGATTTTTTCCTCTTATAAAAGGAGGAGAAAAAGCTTATTCATTACTGTTTTGTTCTTTTAGTATAATAGGAAAGCCCAAAAGTTTATAGACAAAGCCACAAGAAATTGCACCTGGGTACCAGATTCTGAGCAAATAAAAATGGATTATTCAATAATATAACGTTGCCTCTGCTGTGAAACCGAGTAACAAAAGGGGGGGAAGAAAGCATTTAAAGTGAGGGGCTTTTTAAAAAATCCCACACTTGAAAACGGAAAAAAACAGTTTTTGCTTTAAAGAAACATTTGACCTGTTGTATTTATTTGAGTCAATGTGGGGCTGGCAGGTTTTCAAAAAGACTTTAGATGAGAGAAAGCAACTACAAAAAAGGCCCATGTTTAAATATTAAGGTTGTGACATAAACTGACAAATGCCAGGCCATTCAGACTGCCACTCATATCACTGAGCGAAACAAAGCTGGGACCTGGGGGGAAAATAGCATGTCATTCTTAATGCATGATTTTCTGGCTTTTGTCAGTATGTCAAAGATTGCATTTCTTTCTAAGTTTGCCAATCTATTTCTTACAAATGCTTCATGAACTTCAGAAAAGTGTCAGTATTCGAGGAATAAAAATAATAAGTATTTAATACCAAATTTGAACCTTTGATCCCCATGGTCAATCATATTATATGAATATAATGTCAGTGCTTTGAACATATTAAGCTCTTGATAAGTGTTTGTTGAATTAAATTGTTAAATGATAAGAGAACGCTAGATGAGGGTGGTCTGTAAGTATAACCCTATGCCAGAAAAGGACAAGAGTGGAACAGTTTACTCTAAGATTAAGGTCCAAACTAGTTGAATTTAGTTTTTTCAAAAAGTAAGGTCTGTTTTGTGTAGTGGTACCCACTGTTCAATTCACAGGCTATCACCAGAAACAAGAATAAAAATAATTTGTGCATATATGCAATTCAGAATCTCTTTACTTCTGCCAGGTTAATCAGCTATAAAATATTCTATCCTTTTAAACTTTGAATGATTATAAATATTCAAAGAGCCAACATTATCAAAAATAGCTTTGAAATGTTTGAAAATTTAACATTTTAAGATGTTTCATTAAATTTTTCTCTCTTCCCCTCCTCCCATTTCTACTCCACCTTCTTTCCCCTCCCCCAACCATGGCAAGTTTCAGAAATTCATGAAACATTTCCTTTATCTTGGACAAGCCTTTCAAAATCCATGAGTAGAATGTTAAAAGTCTTTCATCGGAATTTTATAATTGTTCCCTTAATAGAAAGTGTGTATATACATATATATAATATATATATATATATGTTTATATGTATATGTGTATGCATGTGTATTGCTTATGTGTATTGTATACATAATATACAGGTGTGTGCATGTGTGTATTATCTATACACATATGTATATACATAGATCTATATATCTGCATATCTCTTTATATAAATATGTAGAAGACAAGTTAATGATGGACTTGAGTCAGAAGATGAGTTCAAGTCCTAGTGTTCCCAATGACTAGGAATGTCACTATTGGCAAGTCCCTTCAACTTTATGATACTTAGTTTCCTCATTTGTAAAAGGAGAATATGAGTATAATGAAGTGTTATTTTTTATTCATTTTTAGACAAATTTGACTATTTGTGACCTCATTTGAGGTTTTCTTGGCAATGATGCTGGAGTTATTTGCCTTTTCATTCTACAGATCATTTGACAGATGAGAAAAATGAGATAAACAGTATTAAGTGACTTGCCCAAGGCTACAAACCTTGTAAGTATCTGACAGCATATTTGAACTGAGGAAGATGAGTTTTCCTCACTCTAGGTCCAGTGTTTTATCTGCTGTGCCACCTAGCTGCCACTCTAATACAATACAATACAATACAATACAATACAATACAATACAATACAATACAATACAATACAATACAATACAATACAATACAATACAATACAATACAATAATACTATAAGTCTGAAACATGAAAGGAATGTGTAAGCAGTAAAGCATTTTGTCAATGTAAGGTTATTTTTCTTCAGCATTCTAACAAAAGAAATCCCAAGCCTCCCCTTAACTTTTCAAGGCTGCAGATGTTGAATAGATTGGTAAGTAAGCAAAAGGTTTCCCATACTACAATAAAGATCATTAAGTGAATGCTATGATATACTACCTTCTGTTTGAACAGGGGTGTTTATTTTTCTTTTGTTGTTGTTGTTGTTGTTTTTAGGATTTTGCAAGGCAAAATGGGGTTAAGTGGCTTGCCCAAGGCCACACAGCTAGGTAATTATTAAGCTTCTGAGACTGGATTTGAACCCAGGTACTCCTGACTCCAGGGCTGGTGCTTTATCCACTGTGCCACCTAGCCAAGCCTAGGGGTGTTTATTTTTCAAAGCAATTTCAGATCTGTTCATCCATGTGATCTTCACAAGGTCCTTGGGATAACAGGCAGGACAAATATTATTGATCCTTTTTTATGAAGAAATTTAATCTTAAGGATGATAATTTTAATAGCAGCATTTGTATAGTGCTCATTTTTGCTCAGTGGTTTACAAATATTATCGATTGCATCTTCACCAGAGAAGTAAGTGATTTTATTTGTCCCATTTTACAGTTGAGGAATATAAGACAGAGGTTGTTACTTGCCCAATTCTCAAAGCTAGTAAATGTCAGAGGTAAGATTTGAAGTCATATCTTCCTGAATCTGCTGCACTGTGTAGCTTAACTGACTCCCAAAGGATAGGAAGTGATTTGGTGAAAGTCACATATTTAGTAACAAAGCTTAGGCTAGAATTCAAATCTTTTAATCCTAGTTTCAGACTCTTTCCACACTCAGAATCACTGTTTCATCTTTCTTCGTGCTCTTCCCTACTCTTGAAATGTAGAATGGTGGTGTGGATAGAGAAATGGGTTCAAATATCACCTCAAGCATTTATTAACATTACAGTTCTGTGAACCTGATGAATGATTTAAGTTAATCTCTGAACTTCATTTACTTTTCTAAGGTAAGGAAAATGAAAAACATACTTGTAAATAAATAACCATAAGATAAAAGTAAAATGCTTTGCAAAACACAGGTCACTTAAATACAATCTTTTCATCACTTAAAATCATTATCTAACCATGGGTGGCATAAGCAGGGTAATACTAAACATAAAGATCTAGGTTCAAAGTCCTGCCTCAGAAACACACTAGCTGTGACTCGCTGCATTTTCTATAAATCTGAGCAGTAACAAGTTACTTAATATCTCTCAGTTTTAATTTCTCATTTATAAAATGGGGAACTTTAAAGAGTTATTGTGAGGATCAAATGATAATTTATCATCATTTATCATCCATCCATCTCTCTCTCTCTCTCTCTCTCTCTCTCTCTCTCTCTCTCTCTCTCTCTCTCTCTCTCTCTATCTATCTATCTTTCCCTATTTATCCATTTATACTCTTCAAAGTAGTGAAACCTCTTCCTTAATGCTAGGTTGATTTGCTGGACCTCTGAGTGTCAATTAGTTGTCAATTGATGGGGATATTTGGCCCCTTCTCTATAGGATCATTGCTATGGAGGTTGCTTTGGAAATAGGAATGATGGATTGAAAAGTAATGTTACTTCCAGGGCTCCTGAGCCTATCAGGCTAGGAAAGACCCAATATTGCTCAAAAGAGCATAATAAAAGAGCATGTACAAGAAAAACTAAAAAACAAAAAAAAAAATGATCTATTGACAAGATTTTGACAGAGAATTGATGAACATACCCTTGGCTTAGACCTTAAGTTTAGGTATCTGGGACAAGAACTTTGAAAGGACAAGTTATTGGGTCCCAAACAAAATTAGCTAGATAGAATGGGTAGTATTTTGCAAACTATGCAGCCCTTTCAATGATTCAATCAAAACTCAAATGTGTATCCATACAAATGAATGTATGCATGTCTGTGTAAAACCTTTCCTGATCTCCTCAACTGTTTGTACCTTCCTCTCCAATGAACATATTTAACTACGTTTTATACATTTGTATCATTAAGGTGATACAAGGTGTCTCAAGAGTCTTAGGGCAGTCCTTTGGGGATAACCTATATATGAGTGTGTATATATACATGTGCCTGTATATATTTTAATATATATATATATATATATATATATATATATATATATACATATGTGTGTATATTATTTATGTATGTAGTTGTCTCCCTTATTAGAATGCAAGTTCCTTGACAATAGGGATTGTTTCATTCTTTGTTGAGGTGTCTTCAGTGCTTAACATATTATTGGGACATAGACACTTATTACACACAGTGGGCACATAATTCATACTTATTGATTTGCTTTTTTCACTGCATCATGAGAATTGTAAGCATTATTATAGTCCCTGTGGATAACAGAAAGACAGCAAAGTAGGAGAAAGCAGAAATACATTCAAAACCATTTGGAGTTTACACACACACACACACACACACACACACACACACGCAAACAGAGGGCACATACACAGACAATGCAAATAGATCAAATTCTTAGAGATAAATGAGCCTATATAAAATAGGTGAGAAGGGGATTTGATTGGAAAGAAACAAAAATTATTTAACAATATTGAAAAAAGCCAGCAAGTAATATATTAATTAAATGCCTATTATATAACAGGAAGTATGTTAGATTCTGGGGGTGCAAACCCAAAGAATGAAACAATCCCCTCTGGCAAGGAACTTACATTCCAGTGGAGAAGATAAGTACATACTTAAGTTCAAACAAGAGCTATAAAGTGAATAAAATACAAATATAGACATAGTATAGCTATAAGTTAAGCTAGTTTGAGGAGAAAACTGGTAACTGAGAGAGGAGAGAGGCTGAATCAGCACTTCCTGAGCTACATCCTATTTGGGGAGGCAAAGTCAGTGAGAATTACTCAGACAAATCCAGTTTGATGGGAAGGGTGTTACTGTTTTTTAACTGCTCTTAAAATAGGTTTACATTTGGGGAAGTGGAGAGTCTCAGAGATTGGTACTACATGGATCTTGGAGAAAATGCAAGACTTCAGGAAGTAGGGAGGGACACATAAGAATATCAAAGAACTGATCTCAAAACAACCCCCCTTTTCTTTGAAAAGAGGTAAACATTTTACATAAGTTCTTTTTTTTTTTTTGATTTGGGTCCTTTCAAGACCACTGTGCTTTCTTTAGGAGGAAATAAAGACTGCCACATGTCTATTTTTCCATGAGCTACCTTGAATTCTGGGAGAGGAGACTGTGGCTACTTTGATTCACATTTAGGGAACACTAGATACAAGATAAACTTGAAAATAACAGATTTTCAAGGAGAGACTCCAGTTGGAGAAGAAGTGAGCCAAAGAGGAAAAAAAATGTCCCCTATCCCTTTAAGTATAAATATAACTTTGAAGGTGTTGGAAAGTGTGTGTGTGTGTGTGTGTGTGTGTGTGTGTGTGTGTGTGTGTGTGTGATCATAATTTTGGAATGCTCTAGGGGTTACATTTTTATGCTCAAGCCATTTTAACCTGTACACTTTGTAAATGTTTATTGACTTGTATTACTGGTGTACATCATGATCTCATGAATGACAACATGAGATTGTTCTAAATATATTAATATTTCCAATGTGGTTACCCATTTAGCTCAGCAATGAACATCTTGTTTAGCTGGACTTCTTTCCCTATGGAGGTAATAATAAAATGTATGTTTTTCAGCTCACCTGATAGTTACTTTTTGAGTCAATAAGTGACTATTTTTAAAAATGCATTTTTACTTGAAATGCTATGCAAATAGAACAAGGATCTGTGATATTTGCCATGTGGGAGAACACCTGCATGGGAACTCTCTCCAAAATGGGAATCACAGCGTAACTGTGACTTTTTATTTAGATGGCTATCCTCATTCCTCTCCCACTAGAACATGGAATCAGCCCTTGAGAGTCTGAGTTTCCAGAGGTGAGCCTGTACCTTATTTTTCCTGGAACAAAGACCACCATGAATGTCATTTCCAAACCAAGCCACTTCATATACACTTCCCTGCTTTCCAATGTATTTCTTCCTTATTTAGAATGCAAGTTTCTTAAGAGCAAGGATAGGCTTGCTTATGTTTGTATCTCCAGCACTTAGCACAATTCCAGTACCATAGTAAGTACTTAATAACTTTTTTTCCCATTCATTCATTCATTTCCTATGGAATTGACAATCAGCTAGGTGAAGTGACTTGCTTAGGGTCTCATAGGCTGAAAATGCCAGAAGCAGAGATATGAACGAAGTACTCTATGTACAAAGCCATGTTGCTTATACTTGGAAATAATGCAAATTTAAATCTTCTTTTTCTTTTGTTTTTTTTAATACTTGAATGTTTCCATCCCTCATCTTTTCTTCCTGTCTTGCCAGGCCTTCAAGTCCCTGTTAAAATCCTGCCTTCTACAGGAAGCCTTTCCCCATTCTCCATCTTATTCCCTTCAATCTGTTGATTATTTTTAATTTATCCTGTATAGAGTTTGCATGAACATAGCTTTTTGAATGTTGTTTCCCTCATTAGACTGTGAATTCCTTAAATTCAGAGATTGTCTTTTACCTTTCTTTCTATGCCCAGACTTCAGTATAGTGCCTGTCACACAGTAGGAACTCAATAAATTTTTGCATCTTGAGAAATAGACAGAGAGACTGTATGTAATCTATTCCCTGACCTAGTTCTAATTTAATGATTCTGAAATGCTAGAGAATAGTGTTCCAAAGTTCACTGATACTAAAAAAATCCAGAATTCTTGGGGTAGACAGTGTGAGCTAGATGTCAATATAACAAAGGTTTTTGCTGATTTGGTTCTTAATAAATCCTTTTTCTGTAATTTCAGAGTGCTTATTTACATTTTACAGAAAGGAAAATGAAGGCCTAGAGAGACTTAAAAAAAAACAAACAAACTACTTATATATTAGCACATTATCTTAAAGAATTCTGAGTTTGAAATGAGACATATTCAAAGATGTGTAATACAACTTGTAACTTAGAAGAGGCCACATAGTCTCTCCATCCTGGATCCTGATTTCCTAAAGAATGGACGGTACATAGTAGCTATGGTAGAAGATTTAGACTTGACTAGCAGCCCCTTCGATTTATTTAATCTCTCATGGCTAGAACAAAGTCACTATTTCCAGTTTCCTTTTCTGTAAAGCAATCTGCTAAGAGAGCAGATCACTAAGCTCCTTCCCAGCTCTTAATCTATGATAGTTCAGTATTGACCATGTTACAAGCTTTCTTTTTAATGCTAAATAATAAATGAATGTTAAGTGATTTATATTTTAAAGTACAATATAAATTCTAAATAACTATACATACAGCATATATTGCTAATATAAGATTAACAGCAATAGCTGGTCAAGCCTTCCCTCTTTATATGCTTAAATGCTGTTGCTAGAGTTTTATATTAAAATATTTGACTTTTTTAGTTATAAGTACATAAATAGCAATTTATATGAGAAAATCTATAGAATCCTAGATATGGAGTTGATCTAATTAGACCACCTGGTCTAATTTTCTTCTTTTACAGAGAAATTAAATGACTTAAAGTCACACAGGTCTTATTTGAAACTGTATTTTGATTACAAACCTAGAGTTTTAAGTTCCTAGAACAGACTGTGCATTCCTGGGGAACTATTATACTATAATTTCCATCATAAGTACAGAGCATATTGAAGCTTTATTCGTATTCCAAATACTACCCTCATTTGGGAGCTGTTGGCTTGTCAAATCCTAAACAGTGTTGATGAGTTTTGTCAGGAAATTCAGTGTTTGATGATGGTTCTGGCCACCAGAGGGAGCCAATATTGTTTCTGAAACAAAGGAGAAGATTACAAGTTTTAGAGTTATTCATTTTTTGTTCCTGATATCCAGGAAATTAGAAACTAGCTTTGGAATCTAGATTGCAGAATTCCTGTAGATTTCCAATTCAAATATCAGTATTGAAAATACAATTCCCGTCATTCTCCAAGAAATAACAACTTCCTCTGTTATTCTTTGTAAACAAAGCACCCATAAATTAGGTATGTCATAGTACGGTGTATGGGAAATATCTTAAGTAAATGGTTTAAAACATCTTTCATTGTCTCCATAATCATCTAGGGTATTTAGTTAGAAATAGTTATGGCAAATTGGAGAGGGACAACTTTGACAGAATCCAGGCCCACATTAAAGGATAACTAAATTCAATTCAACAAGCAGGTCAGAGGACTATAGGCTTACAACTGGAATGGACTTTAGAGATGATTTTACAAATGAGAAAACTGAAGCCTCTAGGTCAGGTGACCCAAGTTCATAACTATAGCAGGGATCCAAAGTTGAGTTTCAAACCCTAGTCCCTCTGACTCCAAATCTATTGTTCTTTCCATTATATCATGAATTAATCTATTTAGCATTTATTAGGTATAATCATTATGGAAAAGAGAAAGATAATAAGTGAGTTACTATTTATTACTGATCTTGGTCTAATGCTTATATGTGTATAATATACATACATACAAACATATATATATATATAACATACACATATGTGTATAAATGATCCTCAAATATTGAGGAGGAAGTTTAATTTGAAGAAATTAACATTTTGATCATATGAAGCAAGTGGGTAAGATCTGTCCAAATTCTGAGTAGATTTATACCACTTGCTACCAAATAGTATCACAGAATTGGCACCACTTTCGTCCCCCAATAGCTATTTATAAAGAAAGTCCTGAAGAAACGTATAATAGAACACTCAAATTGAACTTCTAAAAAAGTGGGAAATCGTGAGAAATGAAGGTTATAGGGAGGAAAACAGCTACATAAATAGATACATCTGTTATTCCTTAATTATTTTCCTTGACATCTTTTTGAGATATCCAAACATTAATACCCCAGTAGATAAATGTAAGAGGGAATTTATTGTCTTTTTTGAATACAAAGTGAGTATATGATCATAAGTGATCTGAATATCCCTTATAAGAGACCTATCTTTTACAAGTCATAAGAAATTACCAGAGGTGAGTAGAGGTTAAGAGACTTGTCTCCAGTGCTCCAGAGCTAGAAGGTGTGAAAGGTAGCATTTGAATTATGGTCTTTGTTATCTTCTTCATAAAGTAAGTTGTCTTGGAAGACTTGAGAATTCTGATTGATATGCTGAGCAGCCATTATTTCAGAGGACCAAATGTAAATAATATTATCTACCTCTTGACAAAGGAGTGATAATCCCAAGATGTATAACACATTCCTATTCTCTTGCATGACCAAGTGGGGAATTTGTTTTTCTTGATTATGCATTTATGTTAGAAGGATTTTTTCTTCCTTTTCTGTTGGTGAAGGTAATAGGTAGAAAGTAGGGTGGGGTGGAGATTAGGTTCCCCTCTCCTCCCCATCAAAAAAAGAAGAGCACAGAAAGGAGAGAAGAAATCATAAATGAGCAGAACAGTTTGAAGTCTAATGCTGAATGTACAGTACATATTCAATATACTTAAAAAGAAAAGCAACAAGCATTCTATAATTGAGATCCATAGTTTTACTAACAATTCACTCTTTTTGTTTTATAATGTATATGGAAATGTTCATTGTCTTTTACATTTGTTAAGTGCAGAATTTTTTTGAAAAAAAAGAAAAATAAATGATTCTAAAGGAGCTTCATTCCATAACTTCTTACAAGGAAAGCAGCATTTATTTTTTAATCTTGCTTCCTCTTACTCATCACTAAAATTAGAAAAAAAAATCAATTCTAATTGCAAACAATAATTATATATTTAGTTTTATTTTCTTCTCTGGGAATGAACACACATGAACTCCTGAAACTGAGGCTGGAGTGAGGATGGGCACTTTATCCTCTTATCACTCAATTATACAGAATGCAATAAGTCATGTCCATAGTACTTCCTGGTTTATTCTCTCCTCAAGTCACTTAGTTCCATTCAGCATTTGATTTCTGGGTGGAAACAAGATTAGTTTAATGCATTACCAGCATTGAGCATTCTCCCCAAAGCATAGTGATTGTCTAACCCTCACTTTGTACTCTGCAGGGATTAATTTGATTAAAATAATACTTCTTAAGTGTCTACTATGTGTAAGGCATGGGAATAACTGCTGAAGTTTCAAATTTTTCTTCAATTTTAAAATTCTATTGTTATATTTTATGTGTGAATATATGCATATGTCTATATATGTTTCTATATCCTCATTTCTATATCAACTTCATTTCCAAAAATATCCTTCCTTCCTTTTCTATTCAGTAGCTTGGCTTTCTAACAAAAAGTAACAAAGAAATAAAAGGCAAAATAAAGCAATTCATCAAAACTAGTCAACATATCAATATATTACTCGAGTTTGACCATATATTCAGTATTCTATACCCCTAGTCTCCTGCCTCTGCCAAAGGAGTATATTTTTTCATTTCGTCTTTGAGACAAGCTTGTTCCGTTATAGACACAGTGTTCAATTTTTTTGTTGTTTTTTCTATTTACATTGTAATCATTATGTATATTGTTTCTCTGATTCTGTTTACTTCACTTTGTTTCATTTTATTTAACTCCTGATGCTTCTCAGAATTCTTATTATACATAATTTTTATGGCACAGAAATATTTCCTTATATTTATATATCACATTTTCTATCTGAACATATCAAGAATTAAAATACAAAATATTACCTTAAACTTACATTACATTGGGAGGATGCAATATGTATGCATATAAATAAGTATAGAGATGTGATTAAACATATGGTTTCATCATTAAGCCAATCCAATTAATATCTATTAAATACTTATTCTGTTCTAGACACTGTGCTAAATGCTGGGAATGCAATCGATAAAAAGAAAGACAGTTCCAGCCCTCAAGAACCCTACAGTTGAAATTCAGAGATAACACATAAAAGGAGAGGGGCAAGCAGGGCAGGAGGGTGGGACACTAGTGTGTTTCTTGTTTCATGGAGTTAGAAACCAGGCTGAGGCATAGATAAATGCAAAGTGGAGTGAGCTGAAAATACACTTCCTTTATACAGGAATTTGCTACTCCACCCACTAGCCCTCCAACTAGAGAGGAGTAGAGACTGAGGGAGGTATTGTCAATAAAAGCTTGAATTAGAGGTATATTGACAAAATGGAAGTCTTTCTAGTAATGTGGAGGGATACCTCTGCAATTTATATTCCTGGAGCATGGCCTAGGACTTAAAAAGTTGTAAATTGCCCAGGGTAAAATAGCAGTATGCTTAAAGGCCATAATTCTTCTCAGAAAAATATATACAAATACTCTTAGCTTAAGGTTGGTGAACTATTTTTTTGTAAATGTTTTGATAATTATATTGAACTATATTTTAGATAACATGCTATTCAAAATATTGTTTGATAAAATTAACTTTCCTTATACATGTGCATATCTTTTTAATCATTAAAATTTGTTCTGAAGACTCCATAGGATTTAGTAGAATACCAAAAGGATTGATGTCACAAAAACGATGAATAATCCTTAAATTCAGTCAGTCAGTGAGTCAATAAGCATTTATCTAGTACCTATTATGTGCTAAAAGAAGGAAATTAGAAAAAAAGGCACAAGATAGTCCCTGGCCTCAAAGAGTTTATAATCTAATGAAGACAACATGCAAACATATATACATAATATATTTCTATACATATATACATATAGCTACATATATAGGATAAAAAGAAAATGAAAGGAAGAAGTTACTGGAATTAAGAGGGGTTGGGGAATTTTTTCTTTAGAAACGTGGATTATAATTGCGACCTAAAAGAAGTGAAAGTGTTTAATAGAATGAGTAGAGGGGGTAGAACATTAAAACAAACAAATAATAGTTATACCTATGACAATCGTTATGGTTATACATAATGATTTCAAGATCAAGATTCAAAAATCAGGAGAGCTCTGATGCCTGAAAGTATTAGTAAAGGGTTCCTGTAGCAGGTAGCACTTGAGTAGTACTTTCAATAAAAGTTAGAGCTTCTAATAGATGAAAATGAGCAGGAGCTATATTTTGGACCTCTGAAGAACTACCTTTTCTAGGCCATGGAAGCAGAATGATGGACTGTAATGTATGGGAAACAGTTATCAGAGAAGTTTTACTGGAATAGAGAATTGTGAAAGGTCGTACTTCATATAAAGTATTGTGATCTATTGACCTATAGGGCAGTCATTCTCTAGTCTTATCGGATCTTGATTTATTTAAACAGAGAATCAGGAGGAAGCTAAATAAAATAAACAAAATCATATTTATAGACAATTGAAAAACAAAAGATGAATTCTAAAGGGAGGGATCAGGGAAATATGCATCAAAATGATACTTTAACAAAAGTAAGAATGGGCATATGATCATAGATAGAGTTCAAAGGGACCTCAGAAATATCTAATCAATTTCCCTCATTTTATGGATGAGGAAATCAAGGTCCTTGAAGATTAAGTGATTTGGTTAAGGTCAAACAAGAAGTATCAGAACTTAGGTTTTTTCTGATGTATATCCCAGTGTTATTTCATTCCACCATCTGACTTCCTCTGTTTACTTTTATGCTTTGTAGTTTGGGGACCTCTGAAAGGTAAGAGATGTCACTGTTATAAGGCTACTATATTGGGGGGGGGGTAAAGATTAGTGGAGGGCAGGACTGGGTAGAAGAGGAGTCTACCATCTGGTAGCTTCCTATTTTAAGTATTTTTTTTATTTTTTTATTATCTAGGTGCTAAGTTCTGTTGTTTTTATGCTACTGAAAAATTGCAAGTTCTGTCTGTGCCATCTAAATTTGGTATTATCTAAATTTGGCACTCTCTGGGATAAAGCCTTTATCTCTCTGGCCTAGTTATAGTTCTGGGGCTTCCCTGTCAAGCAATCATCTCCCTATCCCTGGTAATGTTTAGAAAAACAAGATGACCATAGGTATTAGGACTCTAATAAAATGGGATCCTAAATTGGAAATGAAAGTATATCAGATGACAGCTAAGATGCATTTCAATTGTAAGATTTTTATAGTTGTCTTTTTAGAACTCATTATAATTCCAAAGTCACTCATTTCTAAAATATAAAACTTTGGTTTACTCATAAAAATATACTTTTTGGTGTATTAAGGTAAAAAAAGCAAAGTTGATTCACATAATATATTACTAAATCTAGTTTAATTTTTTTGTTGCTCTATATGGTACTAAAAACAAGTGATCTTTAAGACTAGCATTTTACCATTTTTGTAAATTTTTAAGAAATAAACAAACACAAGCAAAAATAGTATTTAGGTAAAATAGTCATTTTTTTAAGACTTAATGCTCATAATACTAGATAGATTTACAGTGCCCCTCTCCCCTTTAAGTAAATAAACCCCCAAATCTGAAATGAATGAATGAATGAAAACATTCTTTAATTATTTCCTTTGTGCCAAGCACTGAGTTTGTAAAGGCACTCACTGTCTCCAAGAAGCTTATATTATTTTAGGGATAGACAATATCTATCTATCTATCTATCTATCTATCTATCTATCTATCTATCTATCTATCTATCATCTATCTATCTATCTATCTCAATAATCCTAATTTTACCTATGTCTAAATTTAATATTTCTATATATTACTCATGCCTATCTCTTATTTGCCTATAGATAGTTAAGTATATATTCGATAATTTTTCAGGAATTTCTCACTTTTTGTGGCCTCCTTTGGAGTTTTCATGGCAAAGATACTGGAGTGGTTTGCCATTTCCTTTTCCAGCTCATTTTACAGAGGAGAAAGCTGAGGCATATAGAGTTAATTGACTGACCCGGGGTTTGTAAGTATCTGTGGTGTGATTTGAATTCATGAAGATGAGTTTTCCTGATTCTGATCTTAGAACTCTATCCACTGTGTCACCCAGCTTCCCCATGTACATAAATATTTACAACATAGATACAAGGTAGAAGGTCATTAATAGCTAGGCTTTCTGAAAAGACTTCCTGAAGAAGATGGCACTTGATCTAGTCTTGGAGAAAAAAGAGAGACTCTAAGAGTAAGAGATGATAATGAAGAATGATTTAGGAACAAGAGACAACCTGTGCAAAGGTCTGGAGATAGGAAATGGAATCTTATATGGAGAAGGCCAGTTTGGCCAAGCCATAATCGCTATGAATGAGAATACTGTATGATAAGACTTGAAAGATTGATTTCAACTTAGTTGAGAAGGACTTGAAATATCAGAGGAGTTTATATTTGGTCCTATAGGTGATAGAGAACAATTGATATTTCTTGAGTGAGGTTCAACTTGAATAATTCATTGAGTCAAATTAAATAATTCAACATGAATATTCAAGTTGACCTGGTCAGAACTTCACTTCAGCAAAGCGTTTTGGAAGCTCTGAAGGATGTATTACAATGGAAAGGGAAAGCATATAGTGTATTTTCAGCTCTCCATTTATTATCAGGGAATATTTGTTTTTGCTATCCACCTTACATCATCTGAAGATCTCTCTATGAGGTGCAATTGATTACTGCTGCAGGTGGGGTTCTTTCACATTGTTCCTCTTGAATTTCTAGAAAGCTTCCAGCAGGTGGCAGCATTACCTTTGATCAGATGAATAGTCTTTTTTCTCAATCTTCCTAAGGTAGAGGTGTGGTTGCTGTAGACTCTATTGAGCCACACCTCTAAATTTAAAAAAAAATAGAGAACATATTCCCAATATATGTGTATTTATTTGTAAATTCCAGGGAACAGAATGTTGTGATATTTATGCATAATATCTAGATATCTAGGCATCTAAATAGTACAGTAGATGGACCTGAGTTCAAATTCTACCTTGGACAAACTAGCTATGTAAATCTCAAAGTATCTATTTGCAAAGCACAGAGCCTCAATTTGTCTTAGGTTCCTCATCTTGTAAAATGGGATTAATAGTGATTTTTACCTTCTAGGGTTGTTATGAGGACCAGATGAGATATTTGTCAAGGGCCTGGCACATAGTAGATACATAATAAATTGCTAGTTTCCTTCTTCCATTCCCTTGAGCCCAGGTCAGAGAGACCATTTTTAATAAATAATAGTCTGTTTGCAAGATCTTTAGAAAAATTGCATTTTCAAGTTTTTCAAGTATATAAATGAGAGTTTTTCATGAATCTCACACTTCATTTTTCAGGAATGCAGGCTTTGTCTTTCAATGTCTTGTTTATCTTTATGGCTTCCTATAAGCATTAGTTAATGTTTAAAGGCACAAAAAAGTACTTAGGGCAAGGATCATTATTAATAATAGTGGACATAAATCCACATTTCAAATGATCATGCTAATTTTGAATTGTTAGTTAATTTTTTAATTGGATCTGATTACATTGTCATTTCCTTATCTATCATAATATGGCAAATAACTAGAAATAGCACTGCAGCCTCCATGCTATTTATTTATTTATGCCATCATAAGTATAGTATCAATCTGAGGATTCTTTATAGGACTACTTTTTTGAACAAAAATGAAGTGAACAGAATTGTATTCCCCTCTACTAATTCTCCCAATATGCCAGATTGGTAAAAGGGGGAAAATGTGTAATCCAACAAAATGAATTCCCACAATGATCACAGTCAAAAAATTATATGCCTCATTCTACATCTTGAGTCTTTCACTTTTCTGTCAAGGGAAGGGTATCATGCTTCATCATTGGGATTTTTGGTAGTCATGGTGGCTTGCTTCATTGATCAAAATTCTTAAGCTTTTCAAAGTTGCCTGTCTTTACAATGTTGTAGTCACTGCATAAGTTGTGCTTCTAGTTCTATTCACTTAACTCTGCATAAATTTGTAAATGGTTTATCTGAATCTAGCCCTTTTGGCAATTCTTATGGCACAATAATAACCAGTTACGTTCATATACTAGAATTTGTTCAGACAATTCCCAAGTGATGGGTATACCATCCTCCATTCCTTGCCATTGTAAAAATTGCTACTAGGAAAATTTTGCACCTATGGGTCTTTTTCATCTTTCTTAGGTTTCTTGGAGGTATAGACCTAGTACTGGGGTAGCATGGGGTCAACATGTATGTGCAGTTTATTTATTTATTTTTGAAGTTAAACAGTATTTAATTTTTCCAATTATATATAAAGACAGTTTTTATCATCATTTTTACAAAATTTTTAGTTACAAATTTTTCTACCTCCCTCTTTCCTCTCTCCTCTTCCTTGAATCATAATTTTATATAGATAAAATATTTGTAGTCATGTAAAACATCATTCCATTGTAGTCATAATAGTGACTGAGGAAACAGATCAAAAGGAAAAAACACACACACAGACACAAATTAAAAATAGTTTACTTTGATCTGCATTCAGCTTCTATCAGTTCATACTATAGATACAGATAGCATTTTGCATTATGAATTCATTGTAATTGTTTTGGATCACTGCATTGTTGAAAGGAGCTAAAGCATTCATAGTTGATTATCATACAATGTTGCTATTATTGTATACCATGTTTTACTGGTTCTGTTCATTTCACTCTACTTCAATTCATGCAAGTCTTTTCAGGTTTTTCTGAATTCATATTACTCATTATTTCATGTTTCACAATAATATCCCATCACATTGATATACCATAGCTTGTTCAGGCATTCTCCAACGGATAGGCAGTCTATCAATTTCCAATTTTTTTGATGTTTGGTTTAGAATTTTTTTTCCACATAGTTTCAAATTACCTTCCAGAATGGACAAATCTTTTAATGCCACTTATCTATTGTTAAAGTCTTAGTTATTTATTATTATTATTATTATTATTATTACTTATTTTTAGTTTTAATTTTTAATTTGTGTAATAAAACAAGTATTTCCATAAATCGTTTAAAAACAAAGATGATTGAACACAAAACTGTAAATCTACTATGTACAACTTGCTATTCCATTTAAATATACAATAGTTATTTTTTTTACTTTTTTTCCTTCCCCCTTCACTCTCTAGAGATAACCACCATTAAACATAAATAGATATCTTGGAGTTTTCTTGGCAAAGATATTAGAGTGGTTTGCATATCTTTCCTCTACCTTATTTTATAGAAGAGGAAACTGAGGCAAACAAAGTTAAGTGACTTGCCTAGGATTAGAGAACTAATTTGTATTTGAGGTCAGATTTGAACTCAGATGTGCCTTTGTGACTCTAGGCCTAGCACTCTAACTATTACCTTTGTGAAGGTTAGTTTAGTTAAACATATATTTCATAAATTCACTTAACCCAGCATATATAAATTACAATAAATAAGAATATAAAAAGAAAAGAAGTGAGGGCACCTCTATTAATAGTTTTGTTATTGTATTTGTGAACTGTACAATTCCTGCTCTTCCCTTGTCATTCCTTATATATTGCATGTGACATAGATTACATGTGGACATAGAGTACCAATTTCCATCCAAATATTAAATTAGTAAGTTTAACTTTTTATTTTCTTTTAAGAAAATAATTAACAAAAATAGAAATTCAAATATTTTCTTCCTAGACAATAATGAGAACACATATGCTATTTTTAAGACAACTATTTTATGGAACAGCATTTCTTGAGTTTCCCACTTTCTAGGAGGCACAGGTTCATTCAGATTAATATTCAAATATAGTATCATTTCAGGGTTCTTTTTGATGACTGTGACAAAATGTCCTGATTTCATAGTTTTTCTCAAGTCTTGAGGTACCCTGACTAGGGGTAATTGGGTAAAGTTTTTCATATTGTTAGATGTTTATTTCCACAAATTCTGGAACAAGTGAGTATCAATCCCTTTCTCCTTCAGTCCCCCACATTATCACTCACCAAAACAGTAACTGAAGGAAAAAATGTTCCCACTATTGTTTCTATTTCTTTTGATATTTTATTCTCTAGAAAATATTAATTAAACACATACGTGTCTGCCTCTATGTAAATGTGTGAGACCCCTTTTGTAGCCTGGTGACACCTATGGACATCTTTTTTATAATAATGCCTTAAACAAATAAAACATAATACCTAGGATTATAAAGGAAGACACTTACGTTGAACTATAGTAGCAAAATATTTGTAAAAATAACAAACAAATTCAAGATTAGGAACACCTATGTAGCATTTCAGGATTGAAATAACTTCAAGGGACCATGGTTATCTTCTAGCCCAACTCTTTCATTTTATAAATGAACTGAGATCTAGAGATATGAATTGAATTATCCAAGGTCACACAGGTTCCTGGGCAATAGAACAGGATAAAATCCCTGGAGCCTGTTTTTTTCCAACCTTGTCCCCATGACACTGTATTTTATGTGTGTGATATTATATCTGTGTATGTGATACTATATTTGAGAATGTGCCATTATTTTTTGGAAAACTAAATTATTTGCCCATATAAAAATCAACTGCATTACTCTCTCTCCTATTGAGTTATATCTTGATTTCAGTGTACTTCCCATCAGAATAATTGACCCACTGCAAAAGATGGCAGGATAATGAGGTTGGTGAGAAGCAAGAGTATTCAGAGACCAGGTCATGTAAAAGCCATCTCATGAATTCAAGAGACAATGCTGAGCAGAATCTGTAACTGTCTTTCTGGATGAAACACCTGCAAAATTTTAGATTTGGCACTTTTTGAAAGTACCTTTCCAATATTTAGTCCTCTGGGTGATACTAATTTTACTATGCAAGCAAATGCAGTAGATTATGTAAATATCCACTTTTGAATCCCAGATCCAAGAAATTTGAACTAGGAAATTAGCTTCCACACAATGAAAAATGTCCTATTCCTCATAATCTGATAATTTTGTCTTTCCCACTATATTTTAAATTTATAAACATTTTGTCCTCTTCCTCTCACTGCCTAAGAACAAGAATTTTGAAACAAATATGCATGGTCTAGTGAAACAAATTTCCATATTAGCCATATCCCAAAATATATCTTATTTAAATCTTCAAGTTTCTGTCAGTTGGTGGATAAAATGCTTCATCATTGGTCTTCTTTGTTTGTGGTTGATCCTTGTCTTGATCAGAATGAAGTTTTCTAAAACCGTTTATTTTTGTAATGCTATTGCTAAGCTGTCATGCTTCTGCTCAATTCACTGTACATCAATTCACAAAAATCTTCCTGTGTTTCTTTGAAATCATCTCCTTCATTGTTTCTTGTTGCATAATAATATTCTATCAGTTTTCCAAATTAACTTTTACTCCTCTCTGTCCTGTCTTAACCTTTCAAACAAATAAGAAAGTATGTACCTTGCCTTTGTTTTTTATAGAAATAATTGTATATAAACACTATTATTTAATCTGCCCTTAATCCAAGGAGGTATACTTTGAAAAGAACAGTGATTTTTCTAGTGAGAGAATGTAGTTTCAAATCTTTTTTTTCTGATACATCATACCTATGAAACCTTAGAAAAAGGATGCTATCCCTTTAGATTTCTGTTTCTTCACCAATAAAATGGGGGAGTTTGAATTCAATGGCATCTGAGGTCCTATTCTGACCCTAGATCCTATGACCCTAGAATTTTGAAATCTCTTTATGAACACAGTTCCAAAGTTATATAATGACAAGTCAAAGGTCAAGAAGAACAAATCAAAGAACAAAGACTATATTGGATCCTTCTTTTCTGATTGTGAAAATAAATAGAAAGCCCCTTTATGGTGTCTTGCATTTGAGAATTAATAGAGAATTGGAAAAGATATCAAAAGTCATCTAGTCCAGCCTTTTATATTATATGGGTTGCTCCTCTCAAGCACCTAAGACAAATGGTGATCTATCCATTGCTTGAACATTTCTAAAGATGGAAAGTTCATTCTGTCACAAAAAGCAACTTTAATGTTTTTGAAGATTATGATTATTATTATGATGATTAAAATATATAATGATTAAAAAAGTATTTCTTTATTGAATCAAAATCTCTCTCCAACTCCTTATTCTTTCATTCTGTAAGGTCTTAGACATCACAATTTTTTCTTCTTCTACCATTTCCTGCCCAAGTTCAGGGGGCACATATTTGGAGCTAGAAGGACTTCAGAGAACACATACTCAAGTCCATTCATGTTTATTGATAAGGAAGATGAAGCTTCAAAAGATTATTTAAATTAGCTAAGATCATACCTATAGTAAATGACAAAAACAAGATTTGAACCCAGATTCCTCTCCTCTGACTCCAAATTTAATACTCTTTCTTTCTACTACTGTAAGACACTAGTACTATGCATGATACTTTTCTATGTACCTCTTCTCTTCATTCTAAATAGGATTAATTGATCCTTGAAGGATGGTATCATAGCTTCTTACAGTATGGTCCCCTCTTTTTATTGATTGTAGTAATATGATTTCTATGTATCAATATATTTATTGATGACAACCTCTTACTTTCTAATACTTTTGCCACCATAGAAAGAACTGACATAAATATTTTTGTGCATTTAAACTTTTTCCTATTTCTTTGATCTCTTTGAAGCAAAGACTTAGCAATGATATTGATATATAAAATATGAAAATTTTTTCAGTAGGTTTCTCTAATAAAAACCTTGTTTCCAAGATATAAATAATTAATTAAAATATAGAAGAATGAAAGAGACATTTCATAATTGATAAATTGTCTCAGGATAAAGGAGAATCATTCTCAAGGGGAAAAAAAAAGACTTTGCTATCTATAGCCATACCAAAAAAATGCTTCAGATCACTCTAATTAGAGAAATGCAAATTAAAGAAATTCTAATATTTTATTTCACCTCTATCAGATTGGTAAATATAACCAAAAATTACAATGAAAAAGTCTGGAAGGACGGGTAGAAAATCAGTGCATTGATTCAGTTTTGATTAACCAATGAATAGATATACTGATTCTAGAAAACGATTTGGAATTTTATACAGAAAGTTACTAAATAGTGATGTCCTCTGACCCAGATATACCCTAGAATTATACTCCTCAGATTTTTGAAGATGAGAAGAGAATTAGGTATGCTTTTAGAGAGTAAAGGTGGAAATAATTAAGAGTAGGGGAAGGAGATAGTAGATATGGAAAGATTAAAAATGAGAAAGGAAAATAAGATCGATAAGGCAAGTCTTTAGATTTTATAAGGATCATAGGTTTAGAGCTGAACCAGACCTTAGAAAACTCTCATTTTACAAACAAGAAAACAGAGCCCAAAGAAAGTTCTGTCTCTCTCAGGTCATGAGTAGAAAAATAAGTGCATTTATATAGCACTTAAAAATTTTCAAAGTACCTTATAAATGTTATCTCATTTGATCCTAATAACAACCTGGGGAAACAGCCCATTAAACAGAACCAAAAGTTTTTAAGGATTCAATTAATAGGCTTTCTCATTACCTCCTTGCTCTTACTCCAAAAATGCAGGTAAAACTCTGAAGGGATGAAAATTGGGAAGAATGAAGAATATAAGCACAGGAAGGGAAAGGTGAACATTATTTCAATCACTTTTTTTTAAAGAATTAAGAATAAAATGCTTCAAATTGTTATCCAATCTTTATTATTATTTATTTTAAAATTTTTCAATGGAAAGACTTTTTTCTATTATGCTCATTTTACAGATGAGGAACCTGAAGAATAAAGTTAAGTGTTTTTTCCCACCTCTAATGACCATGTACTAAAAAATGGCATAGTATCAATATTTTTCATGGGAAAACAATGCTCAGAGATCAAGTGACTTGATCTGGGGCCCATAAAATTATTAAATATCAGAACCTCAATTTTCTTCAAAACTCAATCTTTCTCGATTACATTATTCCCTGCCTCTCTTACCACTTCTTAGCCATCCCAGTCAAAGGTCTTCCATTATGGTCTGAGCAGTACAGAATTTATAGTAGGATTCTTTCCTCCTTTGTTCTGGATACCTCCTATCTATTAACACAGCCTGGATTTTTTTTCAATAGATTTTTGGCAGCACCATGTCACTGTTGACTCATTTTCAGATTGGAGTCAACTAAACCCTTAAGCTTTTTTCACAGCTGCCCTGTACTGTTTGTCCTCAGTGAGGAGGAATGCTAATGATCTCATGCTGCAGATAGTTATAGATACTTTAAAAAAATCTTCTCGTTGCAACTTTTTAAAAAATAAATAATCATAAAATAGGATAACAATATTTGAACAAATAATTTAAGCATTTTGTTCTTAATTTTAAAACATACACTTTTATATAGCTTTCACTTTCCCCTTCCTTTTCTTAGAAATACAATAAAATGGAAAAACAAGAAAAATATAAATTCCCCATTTTCCTCAATTTTTTTCTTCAGATCTTTACTTCTAGATTTGGAGGCAAGGGGAAGGGAATGTCTATTAATTGGAAGCTTCAATTTTTTTTTTTGCTCTGGTCAATCAAAAATTTACTGTTTGCTTCTTCCCTCTTGAATTTTCACAGTGAGAACAGTACACTCTATTCTCCATCAAGAGGGGAAATCCTTCTATAATTACTTCCTAATTCTCAGTTTGAAACACAATGGAATGAACTATCCTGTATCCTGCAGTCCATGGACACCAATATATTTCTTTACCATTTTGAGTATGGACTTGGAAGAAAGGCATGGTAGTCAGCATAGGCTCATAGCTCTAGAGCTGGAAGGAACTTTAATCAACTCAATTATTTTATAAATGACACAGTATATAAAATGTGATCCGAATTCAAATTCAACTTTAGATACATACTTGATACATTACTCTGGGCAAGTTATTTAACTTCTGTTTTGCCTTTATTTCCTCAAATGCAAAATGAGAATAATAATTTGATGTATTCTCCAGGGATTTGGTAAGGATCAAATGAGACAATATTTGTAAGACACTAAGTATAATGCCTGGAACAGAATAGATACTATTTAAATGTTATATTAAAATTATCATTATAATGAATTTTTTTGGTTTTAGCAGCAGAATTACAATAATAGTGGTATTGATGGTGATAGTAGTAGTAGCAGCAGCAGCAGCAGTAGTAGTAGTAGTGGTAGTGGTGGTGGTGGTAGAAATAATTGTAGTAGTGGAAATATGGAAAGTAATGTTGTGGGAGATTGTCTTGCCAGAGGGAAGAAAGTTACATTTGAGCCTAGGTTCTTTCACTATAGAACTAATGCTCTTTCCATGGCTCTATACTAACTTATTTCTAATGCTTCTGCTTCTGATGATATAGCCTATATTGACATATCTCAGTCCCTTTCTTAGCCTGTAAGATACTCTTCCTCTGGGGTTTTCATACCCTGAAATTCCCTTCTTTCATCAATGAGTTTCTTTTGGAATCTCCATTTTGAAGAAGGGACCAATCTAGCCACCCTTCACTTTCTGATTGGCTCTGGTTCTAACTCTCTAGATTTTGTCTCTATGCTTTGCCTTCTCTACCCCACCTTGCCTTTTGCTCGAACTCTTTTTATTTCCCCTTTTATATGTTATTTTTGCCCATTCTAAGGTGAGATCACTTGGAAACAAAAATCCTGTAAAATACTTAACAGATATTATTGCCCTCATTTTTATAGAATCCCTCTATTTTTATAGTGGGCAAAAGCCTATACCTTGTCTAAATCTTGAGTATAATATTTTTTCTAATACAACATACTGACTTTCTATAAATATAAGGCATTTTTGCTAGCATCAGATCAACAAATTTCAAATCAATAAATAGTTACCATGTGCCAAAAATTGTGCTAAAAACTGGGGCACATATACAAGTAACAAAGAAAGGAACTATACTCAAGTGTTAGAATAGGTAGAGGCTCATATTACCCTTTTGTCATTCATCAACTCTCTGACCATAGCAAAAATCACTTACCAACTCTGAGGCATGATTTTCCTGTATAAAAACAGAAGAAATGCATAAAAAAATTTATGCAAATCAAATGAGATAATAAATATGAATTGCTTTATTAATCCCAAGGACTACTATAAATGTAAGCTGTTATCATTATTATAAAAAACTGATTTTGTTTCACAAATCATAGAATATTGAGGTAGTACCTAACAGAGCTGGAACTTTTGAGCCCAAGAGCAATATACTTTATATTACTTCTGTTGGTTATGTTTTGAAATTCAGAATGGTAATCATGAAGTATATGAAAAATCTTAATTACTTGATGCTTGATATATATATATATATATATATATATATATACACGCACATGCATATATATACATATATATATATAAACATATATATTAAAGTAGGAAGTTATTTGGTATTCTTTTACCTTTTTGAAAGATTTTTTAGGGATAGAGTGCAATTAATGGCATCATTTGCATAAACAATACTAAAGAATCTCCATTCCCCAAACATGAAAGTTAATTGAGGTTTTATTTCCTACTCAGTAGCAAATTGTTCCTGAAAACCTACTGTACAAAGTTTTATTTACCCTGTACAGAGTCAGGATGGAAGACATGTAAGATATTTTTATCTTTATTCAGGAGCAGTATCTGTAGAAGAGAAAAATGAAAGAAAATGTTTACTAGGCAAGCAAATAAGACAAAGCAAAACAAAACTGTATTTCTTTTTTTCATGCCTATATTTGCTCTGGTGTTTGAGACACATAATACAAATTTAGATATCAGATCTAAAATTTAAAAATGAAAATTTTAATTTCAATATGGTTATATTTGTACATTCTCTACACAAGTAAAAGTGATTTCTCATTTTTCTCTGCTTTTAAAATGCCATGCAAACAACAAAGTCAGTGAGGTGTATCAACATAAGCTATGAAGTCCTCAGGGAAAGAGTGTTCTTTATTCATCTGCACATCTAGCATACCTTTTCCATAACAGAAGGAGCCAAATTTTATTGGGTTAGCTATACATTTGATGGCAGATACTGCTCCTGAGGCTAGATCTTTTCCAACCAAGATAATGGCATCCATTTATGTTTTACCCTTTTCATTTAAAAAAAAATATCCAGTCTAAAATCAAAAGTGAGTGAGGAGGGAGGTGTGGAAGGAAGATTAGGAAGCAACCATATTATGCTGCTTTTTCATCTTTTCTTAGGCAAAGCTTTCTTTGAATGCTGTTTATTTGCCCCCTCTCACTGTTTTTGTACATGGTAATATGCACATGCTAATAACTTCCATATTAATTACTACTCATAAATGAAATTCCAACTCCCAAAACAGATTTTTATAAAAATACTATATGATAGAGAAGTGAATGTTGTTTTTAAAGAAGTCGTAGATTTTTGTAGACTCAGTTTCTTGGAGGCAGTCTTTCATTTTTGTCTTTGCTTTTCTAGGATCTAGCATTATGCTTGGTCTGTATAGTAAGTCCTTAGTAAATGCTTATTGGTTCATTGATTGATCATAGAATCATAGATTTATAATTGGAAACAATCTCAGAGATATTCCAGCCCAATCTCCTCATTGTATTGATGAAGAAATAGCCCCATGGTGGAATAACATGTAAAAATTCATTTGACTTCAAAATCAGGATTAGAATCAGGTTTTCTGTGTTTTAACTAGAAGTCTCTAAACTGTGTCCCTTATGATCATGGATTTTGTTTTCTGGGGAGTGGAGGATATAACATAAATATAGATCACTGGGTAACTCATGTTAGAGACACATGATTTCTGCAATATATTCTCAAACTTCTGAATTGTGCTGTCACCTAGGTCATCTGAGAAAATGTTTACTGTATTCTGAGACCATCTCCCACTTTGATTGTAATAGCACAGAAATAAGTTTTATAAACTGGACAGCTGAGAAAAATAGTCATCATTGGGTTGATATTAATTTAGAGGAAGGTCACTAGTAGAATACTCCTCTCACCATTTATTGTTCAACATTTTAACAGTGACTTGAATAATGTCAAACAAGTCATATTTAATAAGGTAAATGAGATAAAACTAGGAGGTATGACATATATATGTATATGTATAAATATTTGAGTGCAAAAATGACAGAAATATTATGTAACAATTTCATTCAGTTTAAAGAAAATTAGGTTGAACCTTGTAAGATCAAATTTGAAAAGAATAAACATATGAGTTTAAAAAACAAAAAACCCCCAATATCACAAGTGCAAGCTAGATAACAAATCATCTGCAAAGATTGGGGGTTTTAGTGGATGTCTGCTCTGTAGGGAACAATTGTATGACTAAGCAGACACAAAATTCAGACACAAAATTCATTGTTAGGATGCCTTATTAGGATCAGTCTCAGGGATGAAGAGGTGACTATCTTTTTATACTTTGACACAGACTCTCTCTCTCTCTCTATGTATATATATATACATACATATATATATATATGTATATATATACACACACACATATATACATATACATGTATGTGTGTATTGGATAGATAGATGTGCAAACACACATATATATGTATGTATGTAAATGTATATCATGTTTAGATCTGCGTACTAAATTTAGGAGGGGCATTGATAAGTTGGAGAGCATCCTGGGAAGGAAGTGAAGTCATAGAGACCATGTCATCTGAGGTTCGATTAAAGACATTCACAATGATTAGACTAGAAAGAGAAAAAAAGAAGACTCTTAAAAATATTTTTTTCAATAATTAAGCATTTATTCTTTCCTTTCTGCCTTTCCCCTCCCCAACAAGCCCCAGTTGGCACAAGTGAGAGCAATTTGTGAATGTTGTGGAAAGGTAGGATTCAACTTGGTGTAATAGCTTCCCATTGATTAAAATCACCCCAAAATTGAATTGATTAACCTAGAGGTTCTTCTTAATTCTTTGAGTAAAATTTGGAGGTTCATGTGTTTGGGGTGTTGTGGAGAGGATCTTTATTTAAGCATGAGTACATCTAAAATAAATGACCACTATATATTTTTTCCATATAAAGGGTCCTGATACTCTATAAGATCAGAGACCATTGAAGAAGCAATTTTGGATTCCAAAGATGTGTATAAATCCCCAATTACTTCCAATACAAAATATATGGAACTATGGTAGATGACCCCCTAACATGGCCTCTCTTGACCCATTGAAAGTCAAAAGTATAGCAGGGTGATTTTTTCACTTTTTAACTTCTTGCCATCCCTCTTGGAACTCCTTCCTGCCTTTGTTACTATGGTGACCTGGCTCTCCAGTTCTCAGATAAGGCAAAAAAAAAGACTATTTAGAGTTAATCAGATTCATGTTATATGATTGTAAAGTTCCCAGAAAATGATCACTTCCCTTAGAATTGTTCAGAGTTTGTCCTGAGTGGGTCCAGGTGCATACCAAGTAATGTTTCCCAATTAACACTGTAGACACTCTTCCCTCAGCATTGACAGAAGTAGTGGGGTGCTTCACCATTTAAAGGGCAATACATTATTATAGTGACAATAAGTAACAATTTCTGCCCTAGGGACAATAGCATTCTCTGAAAACATTTAAGTGTCACAAAGCACTTTCTTAATCTAAGGGGGGATCTTCTGTGTATGCAAACTCTTGGATTTGTATATTTTAAATTGTACTCCTTGTTAACTAGGTGTTAAATTCTATTTATTCTGTTAGGGATTGCGAGTGTTTTCTGCACCTTGTGGCATATCCCTCATTACCTTGCTCTAGTTATGTCTTTGTCTATTGTTCTCACAATATAGACTGATAAACTTGTTTAATATTCCTTTAAGATACAAGGATAAGTTTTCTTCTCAATAAACATTTATTACACAACTACTATGAGTGCCGATCATGAGGAAAAGGAAAGATAAGGCAAACTATACTCAAAAGGCAATTATGGAGTATTCAATCTACAAACTTCAAGTTTCCAAAATAATACCTTTCATGGAGGAAAAAAAAATAACAGATTTTGGGCACCATTATGCTACTACTGACCTCTGGTATACCCAGTGCCAGGGGTCATTTACTGTTTGTGAGTCATAGACCCTTTTGATCATTTAGTGAAGCCTTCGGATTTCTCAGAATAATGTTCTAAAATGCATATTATAAAACTCATAAGATTGCAAAGAAGACTAATTGCACTATAATATAACTGTCAAAATATTTTTTTGAAAAAGATTTCTAGATCCTAGGTTAAGAATCTTTGCCTTGAGACATTTTCTTAAAAAAACAGTGATGAGAAAATTAAGGTTATTTTCAGGATGTATTGATCTCTCATCAGCCTTTGCTTCAACAAACAGGAACTGTTTATGAGCCAAACTGTACAACCTTGATATAGATCACAGGACAGGAATACTGCTTCCTATACCAAAATACTTCTGCTGAAACTACAGTAGGCAGGAATGGTTTCATGAAAGGTGAATGTCAGTCTTTAAAATTACCAGGTAGGCTCATGTCCTAAAATTCATTTTTAATTTATATCTTAACAGCTTGATGCAGGTATTAGGTGAATAGGATTGTACCCCAGACATTATTTTGTCATGTTCCCTGACTGCCATTGAACCCTTTGTACCTCACCATATCACCTGCAACAGTATTCTCTTGAGAAACTTCACCTACTCAGCTCCTGTCCTGTCTTGTTCCCCATTAATAAAGAATAAGTTATTTGATGGTAGGAATCAACAATTTAATTCAATAAGCAATTATTAGGCCCCAATCTATAGGTAAGGTACCATATTTGTTCAGAGAGTAGATATATTAAAATAAAATAATCCTTGCCCTTAAGGAGATTATGTCCAATTAAAGGTACAAAAAGATTTGCTACAATATATACATAGAGAATTTAATACAAATTAATATTAGGGAGAGTACCAAGAACTTTAGAGGGTAGGAAAGATTTTCTTATATTGAGGCCCTTGATATGAGACTTGAAGCTAGAAAGAAGTTGGAACTTTCCATAAGCAATGGTAGGGAGAGAAAGCATTCCAAGGACAAAGGAACAGTCTATGCGAAAGCACAAGATCAAGGTATGGAATAGCATGCACACAAAAAAAGCAGATCATAGAACAATTTGCCTTTTTCTGATATAGAAAGTATCAGAAAAAACAATATCAAAAGTCAAGAAAGATAAACTGGAACCAACTAATAGTTATCTAAGGATATCTGTTTCATGTTTAGTAATGGCGACCATTGGGTAGTCAACACAGTAAAGAGACCCATTTGTGATGAAAATATTAATTTTACATGCAAGTATATGCAATGCTACACCTGAACTCAAGTGACTTTCTGTTTGGGTTGAAACAAAAAAAGATCTTGCTCCTAAACTTTCACAAGAAAATATTAGTGCATCAAATAACTAGAGTCTAAAACCCATGATTCTCATTTTAATCAATAATACATAAAATCTGCATTACTTAGACTTTGCCTTCATTTTAACCTTTGCCAAAAGCTTGCTGAAGACATAACATAGTTGAGAGGGCATTCTAATGGACATGTTAATTATCCATTCATCTAGTTTCTCCAGTTTATAATCTTGGATTGTTTAGCTCATTAGAAAGAATCATATTTATCTCAACTCCCTACAGAGATGCCCTCACATGGCTACAATTTAATGTAATGCTTTTGTAGAAGGTGATATAATAGTTATCAATTTGAAAAGAAGTCTATATCTTTTACAAAATGCTACTTATCTATAGAGTTTACTGCTTTCCATTTTTCTCCTGCTTTCCATCCATAGTAGTTCCCTCTTTTCCATTCTTCATCCCAGTTCTGCAAGTACATCCCTTTCCTGGGTGGTAGCTCAATGAATTTTCTTACAGAATCTCTTACTGCTGGTGTTTTTCCCCAGGATGCCACATTTTAATTACCTTCCCAACTAGTCTCTCTATGTACAGCTTTAGTCTTCCTCAATTCATCTTCTATATCAATACAAGATTAATCTTAAATATATATATATATATATTATAATCATGTTATGATTCTGCTTAAAAATCTTCAAAGACTTTTTTTACCTATTGTATTAGGAAATGAGGAAAAACTGACTGAATTATAGTAAGCTCTTACTAAAAGACAATGATTGTTGAGGAATTCAGTGTGCCTTTTTCAGTGTTAGACAAATTTAATAGAAAGATAAACATGGATAAAGTTTAAGAATCTGAAGAGAATATTAATGAATTTAATTAGTGACTATAATAGAATATGATAGTCCTGTGAAAATTATTTAATAAGAATCTCAGGAAATACATCCATGGAATTTTTCAGCATTTCATGGGATATTTGCAACAACTGACTGTGCTAGGTCTGATGGGAAGATGCTGAAAGGCACAGATATTAAGCACATTTTTTATAGACCGCATTGCAGCAAAATTGTAGTGAAGACAGGAATAAAAATGAAGGTCTTGAATTTAAATGACAAATAAATAGCAGAATACTAAATAATGAACAAAGAATATATCATAGAAACAGCAAATGATTATATTAGAGGGGATGACTATACAAAGACAATGTACAAATCTGTGGGATACTGCTTAAGCAGTCTCTACAAAAAAAGAAGTATTTCTAAGCACAATCAAAATAGACAGAAAGAAAAGATCAATATTTGATTATACATTTAAAAAATCAACCAATTTATTAATTTCAAATAAGAATAAAAGTGGAAATCTTGAAAATTTAGAAGAAAAAGCAAATTGAAAATAAATTTTGGGGATTAAAAAAATAAAATTAAAAACTAGTATCAATAAAATAGACAAATGAGCTAACTGGAACTACACCTCATTAAATAGAAAAAAATGAAATTACCAAAATACAAAATAATAAAGGGAGATTCAGAACAGAAAAGGAATTAAGAATACAATCAGTTTTCCTTTGATTGAAGTTTTAGCAATCTCCCTGTGATTTGAGTGATCAGGAAGATATGAAGGAGATGACATTTGTGCAGGACTTTGAAAGAAAGAGTAGTATTTCAACCAGTAGAACTGGAGTAATGGAGGGCAAATAAAAAAATGGTCAACTGAGGAAAGAAACAGAAAAATAAAAGCATGAGATATGTTTGGAAAGTGGCAAGTCAATTGAATCCAACCAATGATTTTTGGTGAAGATACCAATTGAAAATACTTTTAAAATATAATAACTTTTATAATTTTTGAAATATGTACATGTATATTTAAATTTTGCTTTATTTCCTTCTGCTAGGTAGGATTGTATTATAGATAGGCTATTGGGTTGGAGTTCGGAAAACTTGTGTTCAAGTCTTATCTTAGATATTAACTATGTGACCATGGGGAATTTATGGTATTTTTTGTCTATATTTTCTCATAATTAAAAAATGATGGTTTTGAACTTGATGTCACCTAAAATTTCTGCTAGATTTAAATCTATAATCTTAATATTTTCCAGCACAATAGACTTGGGATAAGAGGAAAGAGATCTAGATTCTCATTCAAATGATGATACTAACTAGTTGTAAGATTTTGTGGCAAGTCATCTTGGCTGATTTTCTGATCTGTGAAATGAAGTTTTGGAGCTAAGTAGGTCCTTTGGATACCCCAAATTCTGACTATAATGTTTCTCTTGTCCCTTGTTTGGCAATTGATGGCAGCAGTAGAAGTGTTTAAAGTGTTAGAAAATATTATTTTGTGGGTGAAGTTGTTAGAAGAGTAAGTGGTCTATCTTTTGCCTTGAATAGGGTAAACATTGCCCTTTCAAATCCTTCCTGTACTCAATTTGCTTAGAAAATCCTTCCTTTCTCATGAATAGTGTAAATAGTAACTTCAACTCAGCCTACAAACAAATTAATGTGCTAATTATAAAGTATGATTTTATCTAATGACTCCCTGAATAAGGTTTTCTTAAGACATATAGCTTGGTTTCTTGCTTCTCTCTCACCATCAGAATCGCTTATCTCATGAACATCAGCCCTTGATTCCAGACAGAGAGACTTTGCTCATATATAAAATGTATTAGCAATTAGCACAAATGCCATTTAGTGGTATCTGAACTAATGCATAGTATCCCTATACACACATCTCTGCAGGGTGCCTTTCATGAATCATGTAGTGGGTGGCAGAGCTCTTAGGTATTCCAGGACCCTACATAATTATTTCTAGATAAGCTCTCTTGTGGTTGTTATTTAACTGGATGTGAACTTGAGACTTAAACAGTTGGGAAAATGCCCATCTCCACTTGTATTCTCCTTCCAAATTAATACCCTAGTAAATTACATTGTTTAATGATTGTCACTTCAGATTTGCTTACAGTGTGTGGAAGCTTATTTTTTCCTTATTGTTAAACCAGTATTACAGCAGGATGAAAACTGTCACTGAGACCCTGAGGCTCAATGGTTTACTATTTAAGGCTGGTTAAGTATAGTGCAGCTGGGCCCCAGACTACACGCAGGTTTAGGATTGCAGTTTGATTTTCTTTGTCACTGAATTAACAATTGTAAAACAGTCCCGATATAGTTTATGCCAAGAGACAAGGATAGTGCCTGTTCTAGGTTTTCCATTCCTAGAAGGAGAGAGAGGCACTATAAATTGCTCTGCACATGAGGAGTGTGATTGGAGCTATAGTCTAATTAAGTTGAGAGCATAGTGAGGCACTTTGTATTATGATTTTGTCAAATAACTTTCAAACATTCACACTGGGGAGAAAAGAGTGCTCAGTGGGTTAGGGGCTAAGCACAGAATTGCCAAGTGTCGTAATCTCTAGGGAAAAAACCATGGGTGTTTCTTTGCGTCTTTGTAACTATTATCTATATTTAGAGGCAGTAAGTTAGTGCTGTTAATAGTTGCATGACCCTAGTTAACTCATATAACCTCTCTCTGCCTCAATTTCTTTTTCAATTCTGCCAACCTCCTGAGACTACTATGAAGATAAAATGAAATAATATTTGTGAAAAACTTAGTCAACTTTAAAGTAATGTATAAACTGGTCATGTTTACCATTTTTTTTTTTTATGGTATAGTAAATGGATGGAAAGCTGAACTCCAAAGAAAGATAACCTTACATAGGGGATATAGAACTGAATTCATAGTTAAGGAGTCTTGAGTTCAAATTTGTCCTCTGATTACATACTCATTGCATGACTTTAGTCAAGTCAATCTACTTTTTGAGTGCTCTGTGTAACTTTCTAATTCTGTAGGTTGTAGGGAAGGTTCTACCTTGGCAGAAGACATTCCTTCCTGGGTATTCTCTAGCAGAGGCATCAGATGTACAGTCTGCAGGCCACATTGATGATCACAATAACCTGAGGAGCCTGAAGTAAATTAACATGTAATTGGGAAGTATTTAGCAAAAATAAATAAAAATAAAATATAATATAGATGATGTCAACATGTTTTTCTAAGTCAATATGAAACCAGTACGGATTTGTAGGGATCCATATGAATCTTTCAGTGGTCTGCATTTCTAACTGAATTTGACACCAGAGTCCTAGGCTGATGAAATCCCAGATTCTAAGGATAAGACATTCTTGATCACCCCAGGGTGGGGATGGTATAGAGGGGAAAATTGAAGAATTTGGAACCATATGAGCTGGGTTCAAATCTGGACTCCTCCTTAATTCATTTCTATGTCCTTGGATGAGTCATGACAGATTTTCATTTTCTTCAATTGTATTTGCTTTTCTCTCTCTCTCTCTCTCTCTTTTTTTTTTGCAAGGCAATGGGATTAAGTGGCTTGCCTAAGGTCACATAGCTAAGTAATTATTAAGTGTTGGAGGCTGGATTTGACCTCAGCCTTTCCTGACTCCAGGGCAGGTGCTCTATCCACTGCTCCACCTAAGGGCTCTTTGTTTTTGTTTTTGTTTTGTTTGTTTATTTTCCTCTACTCTAAAAAGTGAAAGGAGGTGCAGGCTCCTGAAGGTCATTTCAACTACAATTCTACTTTGAAGTAAAGTAGGACAGAGTACATAGAGACAGAAACAGGGAGAATGACTACTGAATAAATAAATAAAAAAGCTTTTACTGAGCACTGAGTTTGAAATACTGTACCTAAATGTAGATACGCAGTTACAAGAGTAAAGAAAATATTTGCCCTTCTTATTATAGAACTCCTCATTAAGTTGAGTGACTTTGGACAAGTCACTTTACTTTTTAGACATTTTTCTTATCAAGAATCAATTCAACAAGCATTTATTAAACTCCTGTGTACCTTTGTGTGTGGTACTGTGATAAATTCTTGCAAAAAAATGAAAGATATGAAGTATTCCGTGCTATAAATGAGTTCATAGTCTAACGGGGGAAGAAAATATTATGATGGGGGGGGAAAACAACTATATTCAGGAAGATAAAGAGAGAATACATTTGAGATAATTTCAGAGGGAAGGTATTACAATTATGAAAGACTGGAAACTACCTTTTTTTTTGGCAAGGCAATGAGGTAAAGTGACTTGCTGAAGGTTACACAGCTAGGGAATTATGTGTCTGAGGCTGGATTTGAACTTATGTCCTCCTGACTCCAGGGCTGGTGCTCTATCCACTGCACCACCTAGCTGCCTGAAACAACCTTTTTAAATAAAATTTTCTGATTTAATTTGAATATTTTATTTTTTAATTGCTTGTAAAAATAATTTTTAACTTTATTTAAATTTTGAGTTCCAAATTCTTTCCCTTTTTCCTTCCTTCCACTATTTCCTAAGATGGTAAGCAATTTCATATACATTAGGTAATTAGACAAAACATATTTTCATATTGGCCACATTGGAAAAGAAAACAGACAAAAATATATGAAAAATGAAGAAAAAAATAGTATGCATCTATCTGCATTCAGATTCCATCAGTTCTTTCTCTGGAAGTGGATAACATTTTCCATCATGAATCCTTTGGCATTGACTTATATCATTTTATTGCTGAAGAATAACTGTCATTCACAATTGATCTTTCTTACAGTATTGCTACTAATGAGTATAATTTTCTCTTGGTTCTGTTCATTTTATTTGCATCAGCTCATATAACTCTTTCCAGGTTTTTTTCTGAAAGCATCCTAGTCTTCATTTCTTATAGCACAATAATGTTTCATCACAATCATATATCACAACTTGTTTAGCCATTCCCCAATTCATGGGCCTCTCCTTCACTTTCCAATTTTTTGCAACCACAAAAAGAACTGATATAAATATTTTTGTATATGTGGGTACACTTTTTTAATTATCTCTTTGGGATACAGAACTAGTAGTGGTATTGCCGGGTCAAAAGAGATGTACAGTTTTATAGTCCTTTGGGTATACCTTCAAATTGCTCTCCAGAATAGCTGGATCAGTTCAGCACTTCACCAACAAAGCATTAGTGTCCCAATTTTTCACATATCTCTCCAACACTAGTCATTTATGGGGGGGAAAAAAAACTTCTTGTAAAAGGTGGAACTTTAGCTGAAATTTGGAGGAAGTCAAGATAGGAGGTAGAGATGATGTTTAGTGTTACAGGTATAGGGAACTGCCTGTGAAAATATTTGGAGTTGGGGGATGAAGTGTTGTGTGTTAGAGGCCAATTTAACAAGTGAGTGAGGAAAGACTAGAGTAAGCAGAGACTTGAGGGAAGGAAACCAAATATAAATTTACTACAATAGTCCAAGAGTGAAGTGTTGGAGCTGGTTAAGATTAGTAGCAGTATCAAAGGAAAGAAAGGGATATATCTACAAGAGATGTTACAAAAGTGCAAATGACATATCTTACAAAATTGTTTGAAAATGCAACTGAAAGATTGATGAGTCAAGGATGAAATCTTCTTTGTGATCCTGGTGACTGAGAATATGGTAGCAACCCTGACCAAAGATGGCGGGGGGGAAAGATAGCGAATTTCATTTTGTATATCTTTAATTTAATATGTAAGAGGCACAACAGCTGGTTGGAGATGAGAGATCAGAAATTAGCAGAGAAATCCAGGTCAAACAAATGGGTGTAAGAATTATATTGTTTCTGTTTTTGTCTTTGCAAGGCAATGGGGTTGGTGACTTGCCCAAGGTCATGCAGCTAGCTAATTATTAAGTGTCTGAGGCCGGATTTGAACTCAGGTTTTCCTGACTCCAGGGCTGATGCTCTATCAACTGCATCACCTTGCTGCCCCCAAAATTATCTTTAAGCTAATTATATCCATGGGAGCTGAAGAAATTGCCAAATCATCACCCTGCTTCAAGTTTATGAAGTATCTATTGTTATTGTTGGTGTTTTTTATGTATTATATACATTAGAATGTGATTTCCTGAGCCTAGGAATTTTCTTTTGTTTTTATATTATTAGTTTATTTTAAAACTACTTGTGAACTGATTAACTTTATCAAATGAAAATGAATATTCAAGAGAAGTTCAGTCTCATCTCTAGATTCTGTAAGAACAAACCTCAAGATGTCTGCTTTCTGATTATTTAAAAATTCACCAGAAGTTCAAGGGATCCTGGGATCTTTAAGATTTCCTTCATATTCTTGTTACTAGCTCAGAATGCATAGTATCATTATTTGACTATACTCTTGAGCAATTTTGCTGCAAGGTGAATACAAAAAATTTGAATTATAGGACACTTATAAAGCTCTCTCCCCAGCCCCCACTCCTAACTCCTTTGTACCTTAGTTTTGTCTTCCTTTTTGCAGTTGGGATAGGAAAGCTGCTTGCTGGTCCTTTTTACAATGACATGTTTTCTACAGTCACTGCAGTAGGAATTTCTCCTGCTTATCTACAGTAATTTCACTTAATGAGCTTTCAACCAAGTAGGTCAACATGATACACGTAGACCATCATTAGTGTAGCTGCACAAATGGAATCTATACTGTAGTTAGAATTTGGATGAATACTCAAGGCCATACCTAAAATGAGAATCTGTATTGTAGAAGACCAAATCCTCCCCTCTCCAAAAATATCCCATGAAGAGAAAGCAACTAACAGACAGTATAAATGAAGAGTATAGCTGCACAAACCAAGAGTAGAGACATAGTTTAGACAGACAGGGTTCTCTGGAGAGGGGCCTGCACATATGTTCTGTTTCTCCCTACTCCAAGCTCCCCATTTCCAACAAAACTAGAAAATGAGAAATAAGCTGATACAATGAACTGTATAGACCCTGGGGAAGGTGAGACCTTTAGAGAAAAATAGTTGTCTTGACTTTGACATATTTAGTTATGAGTCCTTTGCATTTTTTTTCATCAGGCTCAATAAAGTTTAATTCACATTGGATATCTTATTAGCCCTAAATGCTTCCAAGAGAAACAATTAGTTTTTGGCAGCTTTTAACCCAATGACTGGAGATGTCCTAAGGGATGACAAATCTTCCCAGTGGACTGAACTATGAGGTTCATAACTGAGTGAGAGCCTTGAGGGATAGAACTATTGCAATTTTTATTTATTCTGATTATTAAGCAATAGCAGTGGGTTTGACTGATTTATCTGGGACTCGGAGAAAGTAGAGATAGATGCTTAAAGGCTGTCCAGTTGAGGTTCTGAATCAATCTAAGATCTTATTGATGTTTTTGTAGCAAACAATTTCTTGTTTCTCTTTATCAAATTTGCATAAATTTGGATTTAATCACTTTATATTCTCTATATTTTTATCTATGCTTTTCTTTTATGTTAGGAAGTAAACTCCTTGAAAGTAAGGATTATTTTATTTTTTCTACCATATCACCGGTTCCCATTGCAATGTCTAATACATAACAGGCACTTAATAATTACTTGATTGATTGATTTAATTCAGCTTACTGTCCATTTTCAGTGTTTATCTAAAGTTTTTGAAACAAAAAAAACTCTATGAGTTGTTCAACAAGCTAAACATTATAACTTGAACAATAGACAATATTCTTTTACTTGGTCTTTACTTTTTAGATGATTAAGATGAAAGTTTTTAAAGTCCATTCCACACTTCCAGCATACCAAATATCTTGAGATACTGTAGAAAATGGAAAACCTATGAATATCTCTCAAACCTTTTATTATTTATTTATTTGTTTGTTTGTTTATCTATCTATCCATCTATTCATTCATTCATTTGTTTGCTTATTTATTCATTCATTCATTCATTTATTTATTCATTCATTCATTCATTCATTTATTTATTTAGTATTGAAATAAAATTGACACCTTGAACAGAAATGATGATACAAAAGGGGATATAGTGAAGTATATGTTCTGGAAAGGGTTTGATAATACCTGTCATGGTACTGTAATTCTATATCTTGACCAGGAATTTACTACATTTATTCTTTCAGTGTTGAAAACATTTTTCTTTTTATCCCAGTGCTGAATATTCTATGCCAAATTTGGACTAAAATACGAATTTCATGAGGCATCAGTTATAGTTGCAGTTTACCTTAGTTTCTTCCTAACTATCCTATAAATGAACATATATCAACTAAATAATAAATTAAACTTGCCAAAAATGTGTATTTTTTCAACATTACATGCTCCTACACTGTAAGGAATGAAAGGCATTGTTGGTCTTCACAGGGTGTGTGTGTGTATGGGGGGGGGGGGGGTCCCTAGGGAACTCATTACAAAGGGTAAATGACCCCAGCCAGTCACAAAACTGGAAGAGTTCTCCTAATCCCATTCCAAAAATTGCAAACCCAAGATTAGAAGAAACTAGTCCTTAACTTGACTCTAGGTCAAGAGTAACCTAGAGTCTTGACCTTCTCCTTTGCACATTCTCAAGGAGATCTGTTCTTGCTCATTAGTATAATGAACAAAGTGGAGAAATGTATAGGAACCAATATATCAATTCCATTTGTGACCCCAGCCCATGGTTGACATGAAGGGGCAGGGACAAAGCCTTTCAAACTGTATAAAAAAGCTTGTATTTTGGGCTTTCCCCGCCCCTCTCTCCCACCTTGGGAGAGATGTGCCATTTTGTTAACATATCTTAATAAAAACCATTTTAATTACTCTGGACTAAGTATTCTTGAGCCTTTTATAACACTGAAAGAGTTAAAAAGAAACCTTTTGCCCTGCAAAAGAGCAATAGGACTTGTATAAACAATGTGTCAGTTATAGGAAATTTGAGAATTATTTGGGATTCTTGAAAAGCACATGTTTTGACTGTCAGGAAGTGTTTTTGGGAGAAATGTTTGTGTTATACTGGATTAAGAGAATCATGTGGTCCTTTTGCAATATAGCTTTATGATCTATAGGTTCATACTAATATAGAACCAATCCTTTTCTCTGTTATTCTTTTTGTGGGGGGGTATTGAATTTATTTTTATTTTTTTATTAGGTTTCACTTGCCTCTGAATAGAGTGTATTGAATTCTGCCCCTATCATAGCTTTATTCAGCTCATTATTACTTCTTTTTTTTTTTTTAGGTTTTTGCAAGGCAAATGCAGTTAAGTGGCTTGCCCAAGGCCACACAGCTAGATAATTATTAAGTGTCTGAGACCAGATTTGAACTCAGGTACTCCTGACTCCAGGACCAGTGCTTTATCCACTGGACCACCTAGCCGCCCCCATTTATAACTTCTTAACTGACTCCTCTTACTGGCTGTTCTTTCTATTATTCTTGACTGCTATGACTAATACCTGGAATATATCACAAAAATAAAACAATGGTCTCTTTTTTGTCTTTATCCTCTTTGAGTTTTTATCATGTTTTGAAACAGTAGTCCACGTTAAAATATTTGACTTTCTTCATGCGTTTTTCCCCTGGTTTTCTTACCTGACTACTTCTCAGTCTCCTTTACTAGATCTTTATCCCTTACCTTTGACACTGATCAATGTCACTGAGTTCTCTGTTATGGGGACTTCGTTCTATATATATTCTCTCTCATTGTGATTTCATCCATTAGCATTACTAGTTAGATGATTACAAATTCTTTATATCCAATCTAAATTTTCCCTTGAATTCCTTTTCTATGCCCCAGTTACCAAAAATCTTCCCTTAGACTTTCTGTAACCATCTAAATCTCAACATTTCCAACATGGAATTGATTATATACCTTATCCCTACCTTTTAACATTATTCTTTGCCCAATTTCCTTATTTTGTCAATGTAATCTTCCCAGTAACTAGACTTGACATCTCCAAGTCATCTCTGATTCTTCCATCTCTCTCATTCCCCATTCCTAAAAGCTGTTAGCTCTTGTCAATTGTACCAATACAATTTTTGCTTCCATCTTTTCCTTTCTATTCTTACTATAACCATTCTATTTCAATACTCAATATTTCTTGCCTGGAAATTTATAACCCTTTTTAACTGTCTTTTCCTAATTTTTGCTTCCCCAATCCATCTTTCATTTAGCTAAAAAATAATCTTGATAATGCTCAGTTCTAACCATATCAAAGACCTTTTCAAAAATGTTTGGTGACTTCCTACTGCCTATAGATCAAATAAAAAACAAAAACTTTAATTTGATATCCAAAATCCTTCACAATCTGGCTTACCCTACCTTTCTGGTATTTTTTTTTCATATTCCATTTTATATTCTCTAATTTCCAGTAAAACCACATTATGAATCATTTCACAAGTTGGGCAGGCTATTTATTTTTTTATGGTTTATTTATTTTCATATTATTACCATAATCTTGTTGTGAAAGTAAACATAAACCCCGCCTTCCCCCAGAAGATAGAGAAACCTCAAGAGAAATGAAATGAGAGGAAAAAAAGTGTACTTGAATCTGTGTTTAGATTCCATTGGCTGTCTCTGGGATGAGTGGTCTTCTTTATCATAAGTCCTTTAGAGAAGTTGCTAATATCTTTTCTCATAGTCAATATTACTAGCTGTATTTCTGTCCATTCTATTCCTCCCCACTCCCTTTTCTCTTTCACCTTTCAGTCTGTCCCTCCTCAGAAGTGTGTTGTATCTGACTATCCTCTCCCACAATCTTCCTTCTCCTCTATTACTTACTCTCCCTATCCCCTCCCCCTGTCTCTCTTATTCCATCTTTTTCCTCTCATTTTTCTCTAGGTCAAGACATATTGCTATACACTATTATGTGTGTATGTTATTTCTTCATTGAGCTATTTCTGATGAGAATGAAGGCTCACTCATTCCCCTTCACCTTCCACCCTTCCACTCCATTGCAGAAGCTTTTTCTTGACTTTTTTACATGAAGTATCTTAGCCCATCCTACCTCTCTTTTCCCTTTCTCCCACTACATTCATTTTTCACCCACTGACACAATCTTTATAATATTTTGTGCCTTTATATTCAGCTCCCTTCTGATCTTTGTCTATATATGCTCCTTCTAACTGCTCTTATAAATGAGGAGGTTCATATGAGTTAACAGTATCTTCTTCCCATGTAGGAATACAATCAGATCAACATCATTAAATCCTCTTAATTAGTTCTTTCCTTTCACCTTTTCTGTGCTTCACCTGAGTCCTGTACTTGAAGATCAAGCTTTCAGTTCAGCTCTGGTTATAGCAACAGGAAAGTATGAAAATCCCCTATTTCATTGAATGTCTATCTTTTCCCCTGAAAGAGGATGTTCAGTTCTCCTGAATAGTTGATTCTCAACTGTAATCCAAGCTCTTTCACCTTTTGGAATATCATATTCCAAATCCTATGAACCCTTAAGATAGATGCTGCAAAATCCTGTGAAATACTGATTGTGGCACTTCAGTAATTTAAGTGTTTCTTTCTGGTTCCTTGTAGTATTTTCTCTTTGATTATTTTGGAATTCTGGAATTTAGTCATAATATTCCTGGAAGGGTTTTTTTTGGAGGGGGGGTTCTCTTTTAGGAGGTGATTAGTGGATTCCTTCAATTTCTATTTTACCCTCTGCTTCTAGGATCTCAGGGTAACATTTTTGAATTATTTCTTGAAAAATGAAATCTAGACTCTTTTCCTGGGTATGACTGTCAAGTAGCCTGATATTTTTTAAATTATCTCTTCGGGATCTATTTCCCAGGTCAGTTGTTTTTCCAATGAGATATTGGTATTCTCTTTTAGTTTTTTATTCTTTTGGTTTTGTTTTTATTGTTCTTGATTTCTCACAGACATTAGCCTCCTTTAATTCCAATCTACATTTGAAAGAGTTATTTTCTTCAAAGAGCTTTTTATATCTCCTTTTCCATCTAGCCAATTCCGCTTTTTAAGGCATTCTTTTCCTCATTAACCCCTTTGAACTGCTTTTTTTTTCCCATTTGACCTAAACTGATATTCAACATGTTAGTTTCTTTGGTATTTTTTTGTATCTCCTTGATCAAGCTATTGACTTGGTTTTCATGATTTTCCTGCATCACTCTCATTTCTCTTCCCACTTTTCTGCTACTTCACTTAATTGTTTTTCAAAGTCTTTTTTGAGTGCTTCCAAAACCTGAGACCAATTCCTCATTTTCTTGGAAGCTTTGGATACAGAAGTCTTGACTTTCTCATCTTCTGAGAGTATATTTTGATCCTATATGGGTTCAAAGTAAATTTGTATAGTCAGATTCTCTTTTTTCTGTTTTTGCTTATTTCTCTAGCCTATGACCTGATTTTATTGTACTTCCAAAGTTTGGGGGGTATTGGGATCTCGCCATACACACCTTAATTCCTTCAAAGTCTTGTGAGAGACTCAGATTGCTCTTCTGGCCTGTGTGTAGGCAAAGCAGCAGAGCCCTGCATCAGGGATAGCAGAGAGACTTCTCCCAACCCCTCACTGACTATGGGATGAGCACTGTGGAAGCAGCTGCTGGGTGATACCATAGATACCAGGAGTGGTGACTTCCCTGAGTGTGTACTAGCCTGAGCTCCATGCTCACTCTGATATAGCAGAGTTCTCTTGTTGACTCTTTAAGCTGTAGCAGTGATCCCTTTTAAGGGACTGTTGTATGTGTGGGAATACTATAAACTTTCATCACCTGGTGTCCTTGAGCACTGGACCATTGTTTTACTGTTTGATTGGAGAGTGCCACAGGAATGAGAGTGGACCAGGGACTGGGGATGATATTTAAGCACTTGTATTCTGGTAAATGGAGAACTTGGAGAACTTTTCATTCCTGTCTCCTGCCTCTTCATCTGGGTAAAGGAGAAGTCAGCTGGCAGGAGCCTAACAATGGTACCTGAACAGGGACACAAAGGTGGAGCTATCTTATTGGAGTCCAGGATAAGGAACAGCAGATATAAGCAAGGACAAAGGGCTTCCAGGTGACATCCTGGAGCAGAAGACTTTGGAGAGGTAACAGGTTGGTTGTTACCATGGGACAGATTTTAAGGAAGTTGGAACAAGTAGGTGAAAGTATATTCACATCCATGGCCTGAGGCAGAAGAAATAAATATTATCAAGAAAATCCTAGGATCAGTCCTACAGCACCCAGGAAAGAAACTTCAGCATTACAAAAGGCCATTGAAAGGGCAACAGATCAGGGAGAAAGTTTGATGGATCTAGGAGCTGAGCTTCAGTCATATCCTGTTATTGAGGAGCCAGATCCTTTTAATCCAGAAAACCTTAGCAAAGACATAAGCCACTAGATATAAAAACAGTCAGAGATTTAAAGAAGACAGTGGGGGAATACAGTCCAAGATCACCTTTTTTCTGGCTACAATTGGATACTCTTGAATACTCCATATTAACACCTAGTGATTGGAAGCAGATAGTTAAAGCATGTTTGTCACCCGGACAATCTGTCTTTTGGATGATGGAGTTTATAGAACAATGTACGACAGATGGTTTTGAGGCATGCACAAGGTCCCAATGACACCACATATTATGAACAATTAAGTGGCAACAATACAGACTATATTATGCGTTAGAGACATATGAAAGACATATGAAAGAATTGCTACTTTTGTAAAGAATGCTTGGGGCCATATTCCAATACAAAATGAAAAGAAAGAACCATTTACACTTATCAGACAAGAAATGATGAGACTTATGTAGATTTTTTGCCTGGTTACAGGAAGCAGTAGCAAGACCTTTAGGAGATGTAGCAGGAATAGATGTATTAATAAAATAATTAGCATGGGCTAATGCAAATGTTGACTGTCAAAAAGCAATGATTGGCTTAAAAAAGGTGCCACCATTGAGGAAATGATACAAAGATGTGACAGAGTAGGATCTCAAGTGTATCATACAGAATTAATGGCAGAGGCATGGGCTAATATGCACATGGGAAATAAAGAGAAACAGACTTGCTTTGTTTGTGGAAAACCTGGACATTTAAAGAAATATTGTTGGAGTGCCCAGGGAGCTAAACCCAGAAAGTTCAGGGCACATTGTCCTAAAATTCCGTGCCAAAAGCACATAAAAACAGGACACTAGGCAGCAGAATGTTGACAAGGAAATTTAAATGGAGAAAGGGGCCCTCTCTCATGGGAGCCCTCAAAAACAGTCATGGGGTATGACAGTTCAGGACCAGCAGGGGAATGGAACAGAAAAACCAGTATGCAGCTTTGGTAGCAAGCCAACTCATATCAAACTATTAATGGTCAAAAGTACTGGGTAATTTGGGGTGCCTCTCCATGCTTCTACTGAAGTACCTATTCACTCTTTACAATTAACAGATAAAGAATTTTCAATCATTTTGGCTCCACCAAATCCAGAGTATACTCACATTATACCTTTAGTAAAGCATGTGAGTGGGGAAATTTTTTCTATTGCAATAGTGAATGCTAATGATGATGATAGCTACATAAATGAGAAGCAATGCATAACTCAGTTATGTGTTTTCTCAAGATCTGGTATAAATAGGAAGGAAAGTGAGTTGAAAAGGGGGCCAAAAACAGAGAGTCCACTATGAAATCATGTTTCCAACTATGATTTCTTCAGAAAAAAACCTCTGTGTTATTCAAGTAGAAGGAGTTGCTTTCCTAGGCTTGATTGACACCTGGGGCAGATTGACACCTGGGGCAGATTGACACCTGGGACAGATTGGCCTGTGTTCCCCATACAGAACTGGCCTCAAGCTTGGCCTAAACAAGCTGCATATACTAATCTATAGGTATTGGGGGTTGACATGAAACAGAAATTTCTTGTCAACCCTTGAAATGGAGAAAAGAAGATGAAGCAGGGATTGTCACTCCTTTCATAGTTGAAGGACTCCCAACAGTATTATGGGGAAGAGATATATTATGTCAATTAGGGGCAAGAATTAGCACGGATTCTTTGGGGCTGCTGTTGAGTTGGGAAGTGAAGTCTCTGAGGCGGTGCCACAGGGGGATGGAGCTTCTTCCTCAGCAACAGTTCACTGTCTGAGCACTAACACCATGAACTGGTTATGGGAGACCTGCTGGCAGTTCCTTTTGGCTACTGCTGTCTGTGGCCCAAACCCCTAAACCTACGGCCAATGTCAGAGACTCCTTGTCAGTGCTGCCAACCCTGATGCCTATGATGAATTCCCCTCCCGAAACCACAACAAATTCCACTCTCCAACCCACAACCAAGCACATCATGAGGTATTTTTCTTTTTTTTCTTCCCCAGCCCAAGGAGGATGGAAGATTGGTAGGAAGGAGAGGTGATGATAATAGAAGAAAACTAATTGAATGGACAAAAACACATTGTTAATTAAGAATTGCATTAAGACATTTAGCTTAAACATAATTTCAATTTTGGATTCTCTGTTTTGGCCTCTTTTTCAATTCACTTTCCTTCCTATTTATACCAGATTTTGAGAAAACACATAACTGAGTTATGCATTGCTTCTCATTTATGTAGCTATCATCATCATTAGCATTCACTATTGCAATAGAGAAAATTTCCCCACTCACATGGTTTACTAAAGGTATAATGTGAGTATATTCTGGATTTGATGGAGCCAAAATGATCACAAATTCCATATCCATTAATCTTAAAGGGTGAATAGGTACTTCAGTAGAAGCATGGGGAGGAACCCCAATTTCCCAGAAAGCCATGAAGTACACGCTAACCGCACTTCCTGTGTTGAGAGCAAAAATGTCACATGCTATTGGACAGTTTGCAAAGGTGTTGGCTACTGTTCAGAAAATGTAACAATTCCAAACTGTATTGTTGTTAGCAACTCAAGTAATTGTTTAGTGGAACTTACTAACAGTCTATTTCCAACTAATTCTGCAACTAAACCTTCACCTTCAGTCTCAACCATCCCAGCTGTCTCCACAGTTGACACAATAGGTGCATAAAACACTACTGTGATTCCCACCCTCTGCAGAGGGAGGGTGGAGGGAGAAGGGAAATCTTCTTTCTTGGAACTTCAAAATTCAAAACCATGTCTCAGTAGGTATGCATGCTTCACTGCAGGAAGTGCAAGACCCTCCCCCCAAAAAACTTATTTTAGAAATCAAGGGACGCCCATGCCTTCTTCCTGGCGTGGGGAGGGAGGGGTTGGGCAATGACTACATTTTTCTTAGGCTCTTCATTGGGAAGCTTTGTGGTCAATTAGTTAAATAAAAAGGGGAAGAAGACTTTTTTCTACGACTGGGAAATTTAGATTTCGTCTTTTGAATGGAGCCTGTGCTTATGGCTAATATTTTGGTCCATTGTGTGTGTATATGTGTATTTAATCATCAATAGGATGTTTTCACATCTCTCTACTGACCTGGGATGGGAAAATGTTTCTATATTCTGAGATCTGGTACTTGCCAGGGTATCAATCTCAATTTGGTAAAAGTGTTTCAAGAGAGCTGTTTTTGTTGTGTGTGTGTGTGTGTGCGTGTGTGTGTGTGTGTAATTCAGAAGGAAATTATATTTGGATAAATTGTATTTCTAGGAAATTGGGAATATTGAATCATATAATTTAATGATTTCTTTTGGGAAAGAGATATTGTACTATCTGATTTGTTTTGATGTTAAATTGATATAAATGTCAAACAGCTACTTATATGTTATATATTCTTTGTCTCATCTATCATCTCACATTTAAGGTAAGGGAAATATCACAAATCATGATTCCCCCCCCCGTTTTGGGATAAATCTCTGAATTCATGCATAATATAATGATGGAAATATTATTTTGTAAAATTTAATAACTCATGTTAATTGACTTGGATGCTTAGTTGTGTTTATTATTGTTAATTGACATTTGCTTATACTATTTTTGAACTTTTGTTTACAACTTATGTGGCATCCATCATGTAATTAAGGAATTTTGCTTCAAACAAAAGGGGGGGATTTGTAAGGGACTGTTGTGTGTGGGAGTACTGTAAACTTTTATCATCTGGTGTCCTCGAGTACTGGAGCGTTGTTTTACTGGTTGACTGGAGAGTGCTATGGGAGTGGGGAGGATATTTAAGCTCTTGTATTCTGGTAAATAAATGGAGAACTTGGAGAACTTTCCATCCTTGTCTCCTGCCTCTTCAACATTCATCTGGGTAAAGGATAAGCCAGCTGTCAGGAACCTAATAATCCCTGAACTAGGAGGTTTGGAAACCACTCCCACTACCATGGACCCAGGGACCCAGGCATCCCTTGTGCCTGTTAGTGGAAGGTTGGTGCTGTTTTGCTTCACCATGTCTGGACTGTGCTGCAGCTCTTTCCAACCTAGGTCCCAGTGAAATAAACCTTTCTTGTGGATCTACCAGGTTGTCTTGACCTGGAAAATTATTTCATTCAGTCTTTCTGTGGGTTCTGCCACTGTAGAATTTGATTAAAGTCATAATTTTGTGGCATTTGGAGTTTTCTGGAGGAGTTTCTGGGAATTCCTGCCTTCACACAGTCATTTTTGTCTCTGACTGCATCTTTTGATAAATAATTTTTTTTCTATTGATATGGTCAATTATGCTTATAGTTTTCCTAATATTGAATTTGTGCTACATTCATGATATAAATCCCACTTGGTCAGAGTAAGGTCTTTGTGATATATAGCTGTAATATTGCATTATTGTAATATGCAAATATTTTATTCAAAAATTTTGCATGAATTAATGAAATTCATCTGTGATTTTCCCTCTGTGTTTTTGACTTAGTTATAAAAAATATATTTGCATCATATAGGAAATTTAGTAGAATTTCTTCTTTGCCTAATTTTTTCAAATAGTTTATATTGTACTAGGATTAATTATTCCTTAAATGTTTAGTAGAATTCATTTGTGAATCCTTTTTTGCCTAGTTTTTGTTTTCCTTAAGGAACTCATTGATGTTTTGTTCAACTTCACTTTGATTTGATGCAGAAGAGAATAGAACAAAAGGTATAATTTATATGATACAAACAATAATATAATAAACTAATAGTATAAAAATGAATTTTTTGAAAAATCTAAGTATTCTGACTAACCATGATTGTAGAGCATTAATAAAAATCAATATCTTCTCTTCTTCCCCTCACATCCATCCCTACAGAGAACTGTTGGACTTCATATATGGAATGAGAAATATTTTTGCTTTCCTTGATAACATATTTTAATGAGGTATTTTTTTTTCTTCCCCAGCCCAAGGAGGATGGAAGATTGGTAGGAAGGAGAGGTGATAATATAGAAGAAAACTAATTGAATGGGCAGAAACAAATTATTAAGTAAGAATTGCATAAGACATTTAGCTTAGAGTATGTCATCAGAAAACCATGCGATCAAGGAAGAAATCATATAACTAGATAAAGGGTATCAATCCACATGTTGAGTTGATGCCACACTGGTAAGAGGACTAGAAGAAGGCTTCCCTCCTTCTAAGTAAACTCTATTGGAGGGTTTATGGGGTGACAGGAACAGTAGTCACACAGAATGAGTGGCTATGGATGAATTAAAATTTGTATAGTCATGCTGTTTTTGTTGAGTCTGACTCTCCATGACCCTATTTGTGATTTTCTTGGTAGATATTGGAGTTATTTGCCATTTCCTTCTCCAACTGATTTTTTTCCCATGAGAATATGAACTCCTTGAGAGTATAGACTATTTGATTTTTTTATTTGTCTCCCTAGTAAAATTTTTCTACATATTAAGTTTTTATTAAGTTCTCTTTCATGTGATAATAAACTGAAAACTAGTTGGCTTCTAAGGTCCCTTCCAGCTCTGAACCTATAATCATAAATTCCTAGGAGATCTCAATGGAACAGGTGTGTGTGTGTTTACACACAGTCATAATACACACAAACAAATACATGTGAATGTACATATGCATACACACAGATGCTTAGAAAGAGTCAGTATTCTTTCCATTGTACCATACTACTTTTTTTCTACATTACAGCCAAGTGGTGCAGTGGACTGAGGCCTAGAATTTGGAAGATAAGTCTTCTGGAGTTCAAATCTAGCCTCAAATATTTCATACCTGTGTGACCCTGCGTAAGACATTTAACCATGTTTGCCTCAGTTTTTTCACCTGTAAAAACTGAGCTGGAGAAGGAAATGATAAACCTCTCTAGTAATTTTTCAAAGATAATCCCAAAAGGGGTCACCTTTCTAATTCCTGCTAAATTTTCCTACAATAATTTTTATGACGTGGAGTTAGCATAGCATAGTGGAGAGTGATGAGTTTGGAATCAGGAAATCTTGAGTTCGAATTGCTGTCCCTAATGAGTCTTAGGCCTTAGGCAAATCACTTGGCTGAAATGTGCCTTGGGCAATTCCCTAGGATTTATACACTAAGTCATAGTTGATTGGGGATATGAGTGAGTAGAGATAGTTTCCACACATAGATGAAATTTACTTTATTAATTTTTATGAAAGGGATAAATGATAAATCATCAACTGTTTCCAAACTTCTACTTTTGTTAAGGTGTTTCTGGGAATTTCTAATACTATGACCTTAATTAGCATGTTTTCTTTTTATATGATCTTACCATATTGCAGGCCTAAGATTCTCAACATAATAACATAGGGAGGGAATGAGTGAATGAAGAGAACTTAATAAAAACTTAATATGTACAAAACATTCTACTAAAAGCTAGGGAGACATTTAAAAAAAACTCAAAGAGTCTGTAATCTCAAGGAACTCACATTCTCATGGGGAAAAATAACACTTAAAAAGGTTTCGGGGCAGTTAGACAGAGCATTGGACAGAACCCTAGAGTCAAGAGGACCTGAATTCAAATCCAACCTCACACACTTAATATTTACTTAGCAGTGTGACTTGGGCAAGTCACTTAATCCCATTGCCTGGAAAAAAATTTAAAAATAAAAAGGTTTCAGTTACAAATCATATGAAAAGGTTCCACAATTTTCAGGATGCAGCAGTAAAGAAGGTAGTAATGTATTTTTGTTATCTTGTCTACTGATAAAACCATATCCATTTTGATGTTGAATTGTTGATATTGCCAAGAATGTTGGTATCAAGTACTTTCTGGGTATCCAGTAGTTGTATCTGCAGAACTTACAGAAGTAGTTGCCATCTTTAAAAGATGCCCAGGAATGCTGGGCTAGAAGTGTATTGTCACTTCAAGTCATTTTGGGTTTATATTCCGTTTGATAGCAATCAATCATTCATTAAAGTAGGTGGTAAGTAGAAAGATAGACCCATTCTTCACATTGTTTCATATAATGAAAACAATTAAGCCTGGAGTATCAAGCTCTGTTACTCAGCTCAGATATTTACCAGTCAATCTTATAAAAGCATTTGATCTCAGTTTCCTTATCTGTAAAAAGCAGATAACGATTCCGTTGCCTACCTCACAGTATTAATGTGAGGAAAGGTTTTAAATCTTAAAGTGCTTTATACATGAGATTTTTTAAATTATGCTCACTTCTAATAAAGTTTTATTCTAATGCCTGTGGCATGGGTAAGGACCTCGAGTATTTGACAGCAAAGTCTTTTAGTTCCTATTGATGCAGGGGGAGATGAAGAGAACTGTGAATGTAGAAAATGGGTAGAGATGTAAATTGACTAGAAGTAGAGAATTATAATTGTAATAGAAACAATTTATAATCTCAAATTGAGTGGAGATTCCCCATTACCACTGATTCTTTGTTAAATGTAAATTTTTGTATCTTGATCTCCTTAGCTTTTACCTTCCACCTAATTCCTGGTCCAGTAAGAGAAAGCGACTTCACCTTTTGTCCTCTGGATGAGAGGCAAGACAGAAAAACTTGGGTGAGACTAGAGCTCAGAGCCCCAATCCTTTCTGACCTGTGGTCCAACCAATGCTGCTTGACTATTCTTTTATTTCTTTCTCTCTCTCTCTCTCCCCCCATCCTTCTTGTAACCTTTTAAATAAATTTTTGTTTTATTTCCACTCTAGCTTGCCCAAGTCTTAAAAATGAATCCTCATAGGCAGAACCAAACTCAAGTAGCCAGCGGCTATATAATGGTGAGCCAGCCATGATGAAAGCTCTGCCCAGACTCTGGAAACTGGATCGAACTCAGTAGGTGAGAAGCACACCCCCTTTTCTTTTTAGCTCCTAGATTTTTAGAAAAGTAGGAAAATTATTGAACTCTTGCCCTCTTTCTGTATTTCCCTTTTTCCAGAGAACAGAAAATGTTTGAGGTTTGTGGGGAGTCAGCTAAGCTGATCTCATGTGGTGTTTCGAAGTCACCCTGGTGTGGCCCTGCCCTGTTGTTCAGACTGACTGGAGAAGGCAGTTCTGAGGTGTGTTTGGTTTATACCCCACTGTGGACTGAGGGTTGTTAAGGAAGAGTATTTGACATAGGTCCATATTTGATGTGTTTGCCTACCTATAAATTGATGGAGAATTAAAATATAGGGGAAACCGTGGTACCAAAGAGTCACCTCTGGCTGTTTGCTTGCTCCTTGGAAGGAATTAGACTTGACAAAAGCAAAACACTGGAGCTCCTGGAAATTATCTTTGGGTGAAACTCTACCTTTCTCTTTGAAATGCTCTCTCATTCTCTGCCACCCCCAGCAGGGGGAGAGGGGGAAGGAGAAGGATATCTTCCTTTCTTAGAACTTCGAAACTCAGATGGAAAGCATGCTTCATTGTAGGAAAGGAAAGACACCCCCATTTTTTAAAAAAAAAAACGGGATTTCTATGCCTTCTTCTTGGTTTGGGGAGGAGGTGGGCATTGAACAATGATCATGCCTTCAATACTAAGCCCCATTCCCTAAAGACGTTAGCTGAGATGAGAAAGCCTCACCCCTTGGGAGGGGAAAGGGAAATCGGCAGATTGAGAAGCCTTGTGGTCAATTGGTTAAGAAAAAGAGGGGAAGATAACTTTGTTCTGGGACTAGGAAATTCAGATTTCATCTTTTAATTAATCCTGTGCTAATAACTGGATTTGAACTTTATAAAGTTACTTAAGAATGCATTCAATTTTAACTATTGATTGACTATTTCAGAATCTTAATATATAAGAGGTTCCTCAAGAAACTATGATTCTAAAAGTTACTTTTTGACTGGTCTTAATTGGTACACTCAAAAAAAATAATATAAATATATGTGTGTATGTGTGTGTGTGTGTGTGTGTGTGTGTGTGTATGCATGTATTTAAATATCAATGGGACATTTTCACATCTCTCCACTGGCCTGAAGAGGTGGGAAAATGATTCTATATTCTGAGATCTGGTACCAGTCAGAGAATCAATCTCACCTTGGTAAATTTGATACAAAAGAATTTTGTTTGTCTCTAAACCCCTTTGTCTGTGTGTGTGTGTGTGTGTGTGTGTGTGTGTGTATGTGTGTGTAAAATTCAGATCTGAAATAGTTACCTGAGTTAAATGTTACTCCTTTTTATTTGGGTTTTGAATTTAACTTCTTAAAAAAGGTTTAAAATTAAGTAATTAATTGAGTTGGGATCTT